>NC_091977.1:332196685-332856686 GCF_044704955.1 Pristiophorus japonicus
CACCATCATCGGCAGTCCCTCGGAATCGAGGAGGACTTGCTTCCACTCCCAAAGTGAGTTCTTTGATGGTTGAACAGTCTGATATGAGAGCCACAGACCCTGTTACAGGTGGGACAGACATTCATCGAGGGAAGGGGTCGGTGGGGCTGGTTTGCCGTGCGCTCCTTCCGCTGCCTGCGCTTGGCCTCTCATGCTCTTTGCGTTGAGACTCGAAGAGCTCAATGCCCTCCCGGATGGACTTTCTCCACCTCGGGCGGTCTACGGCCAGGGTCTCCCAGGTGTCAGTGGTGATGTCGCACTTTACCAGGGAGGCTTTGAGGGTGTCCTTATCAAGTTTCCGCTGTCCTCCTTTGGCTCGTTTACCATGAAGGAACTCCGCATAAAGCATTTGCTTAGGGAGTCCCATATCTGGCATGCGAGCTATGTAGCCTGCCCAGCGAAGCTGATCGAGTGCGGTCAGTGCTTCAATACTGGGGATGTTAGCCTGGTCGAGGACACTGATGTTGGTGCGCCTGTCCTCCCAGGGGATTTGCAGGATCTTGCGGAGACATTGTTGGTGATGTATCTTCAGCGACTTGAGGTGCCTTCTATACATCGTCCATGCCTCAGATCCATACAGGAGGGCGGGTATTACTATAGCCCTGTAGACCATGAGTTTGGTGTAGATTTGAGGGCCTGGTCTTCAAACACTCTTTTCCTCAGACGGCAGAAGGCTGCACTGGCGCACTGGAGGCGATGCTGAATCTCCGCATCAATGTCTGCCTTTGTTGATAAGAGGCTCCCGAGATATGGGAAATGGTCCACGTTGTCGAGGGCCACGCCGTGGATCTTGATGATTGGAGGGCAGTGCTGTGCGGTGGTGACAGGCTGGTGGAGGACCTTTGGCTTACAGATGTTAAGCGTAAGGCCCATGTTTTCATATGCCTCAGTGAATACATTGACTATATCCTGGAGTCCAGCCTCTGAATGTGCACAGACACAGGCGTCATCCGCATACTGCAGCTCAACGACAGAGGTTGGGGTGATCTTGGACCTAGCCTGGAGGCGGCGTAGGTTAAACAGCTTCCCACGGTTCTGTAGTTTAGTTCCACTCCAGCGGGGAGCTTGTTGATTGTGAGTTGGAGCATGGCGGCGAGGAAGATTGAGAAGAGGGTTGGAGTCAATACGCAGCCCTGTTTGACCCCGGTCCGGATGTGGATTCGATCTGTAATGGATCCGTTGGTAAGGATCACGGCCTGCATGTCATCGTGAAGCAGGCGAAGGATGTTGACAAACTTTTGGGGGCATCCAAAACGGAGGAGGACGCTCCATAGACCCGTGGTTGACAGTGTCAAAAGCCTTTGAAAGATCGAAAAAGGTCATGTATAAGGGCTGGCACTGCTCCCTGCATTTTTCCTGCAACTGTCGCGCTGCAAAGGTCATGTCTGTTGTGCCCCGTGGAGAACAAAATCTGCATTGTGATTCCGGGAGGAGCTCCTCGGCCACAGGGAGAAGATAATTGAGGAGAACTCGAGCGACAACTTTCCCAGTGGCTGATAGCAGGGAGATTCCCCTGTAGTTGCCGCAGTCGGACTTGTCCCCTTTTTAAAAAATGATCAAAATCACTGCATCTCTCAGAGCTCCTGGCATGCTCTCCTCCCTCCAGATGAGAGAGATGAGGTCATGTATCCGCGCCAACAGCGCCTCTCCGCCATACTTCAGCGCCTCAGCAGGGATTCCATCCGCACCCGTAGCCTTGTTATTCTTGAGCTGTTTTATGGCTTTGCCTACCTCATGCAATGTTGGAGTTTCACTGAGTTGGTGGCGGGTCGCATGCTGCGGGATGGAGTCGAGAACACTCGAGTCAAAGACAGAGTCTCGATTGAGGAGATCTTCAAAGTGCTCCTTCCATCGGGCCCTGACAGCCTCGGTGTCCTTGATGAGTGTTTCCCCGTTCATGGCCAGGAGTGGGGTGGGGCCTTGGGAGTTTGGACCGTAGGTGGCCTTGACTGAAGTGAAGAATCCTTGCATATCGTGGCTCTCAGCCAGTTGTTGTATCTCCTGTGCTTACTCCATCCACCACCTGTTCTTTAGGTCCCGGGTTTTTTGTTGGACCTCAGCCTTGAGCCCTCTGTAATGTTGTTTTGCAGCTCCTGAGTTGGGTTGTTGCTTGAGGCTCAGAAATGCTTTGCGCTTGCGATCTATTAGTTCTTCGATCTCCTGATCATTTTCATCAAACCAGTCCTGATGTTTTCTGGTTGAGTAACCAAGTGTCTCTTCGCAGGCACTGGTTATAGAGGCCTGGAGGACAGACCAAGCGCTGTGGGCATTCAGCATCTCAGGGTCATCGAGGCACGCCAGATTGGCTGTGAGGTGTTGGCTGTATAGGGCTCTCTTAGCTGGATCTCTAAGTGCCCTGGCATTAACTTTTTTGTGGAACTGCTTCTGCTGTCCCCTCTGCTTTGAGGCAATGTTAATGTTGATGATGGATCGGATTAGGCGGTGGTCCGTCCAGCAGTTGTCAGCTCCTGTCATGGCGCGGGTGATGTGCACATCCTTGCGATTCCTGGCTCGGACGATGACATAGTCAAGCAGGTGCCAGTGTTTGGAGCGAGGATGTTGCTTGTATTTGTCCCTCTGGCGGAACAGGTTGTTGGTGATGAGGAGTTCATGTTCTAGTCATTTTGTCAGGAGTAGGGTACTGCTGGAGTTGGCTTTCCCTACCCCCTCTCTGCCAATCATGCCTGCCCAGAGGGCTGTGTCTTTGCCGACCCTGGAATTAAAATCACCCAGGAGAATCAATTTGTCGCCCATAGGGATGCGGGACAAGGATGTCGCGAGGTTGGAATTAAAAACCATCTTTAGCCTCATCCGTTGCATTGAGTGTAGGGCGTACGCACTGATGACTGTGGCGCGCATTGGTTCCGAGATAGGGTAATACGAAGAGTCATGAGGCGTTCGTTAACCCTACAGGGGGAGTCTTTGAGGCAGTCGACTAGCTCATTCTTGACGGCAAAGCCGACTCCATGAAGGTGGTGTTCTGCCTCTGGTTTCCCTTTCTAGAAGTAGGTGTAACCTCCACCATGTCCCTTCAACTGGCCTTCCCCTGCCAACCGGGTCTCGCTTAGGGTGGTGATGTCAATGTCAAAATGTCTGAGTTCCCGGGCAACTATGGCGGTGCGGCGTTCTGGCCTGTTGCTGTTAGGATTGTCCATTAGGGTCCTGACGTTCCAGGTCCTGAACTTCATACTGACGAAGGCTTGCGGCCAACACTTCACCGTAGGCAATTAGGCTTATAGAGCAGTGCCTGGTCTCCAGTTGTCTTGGACCCCCTTGCCACTGGACTAAGACCTTGTTCAGCTAAGCCCGTGTGGTTGCCGGTGTGCAACAGCTACCCCATGTTAAAAGAACTCACGCACAGGCATCTTCTACTTCATCATGGGTTTATGGACTGGATTAAATAACCTTTCTGCCTGTCACAGCAATCTTAAAGACTGTAATAAAATGTGTATTTCAGAGATTTATCAAAACAATCACTCCTCACAGAGCTGAGCAATTATGGGTTGACCATTGAGGCAAGTAAAATAAAAGATTTATGTAAAGCCAATTCAAATATTTGATTGAGTGCATAGGGAAAACTTGGAGACTGTAAAATGCATACAAATGTCAAAACAACCAACAATTCACTGTGCTTATCTGAAGCAGGCACTTCCCACAATATATAGCTTTTTAATTTTATGACTGCTTATCTTTCACTTTAATAATTCACTAAATCTGTCCTTGCAAACAAAAGCTTGTTATCTTCTAGGTAGCTTGCTTTGTGTAAACCATTATTCCTTGGACATAATGTGACTTATAATGCGGCAGATAAGAACCTGTGTGTTTACACTCCAAACATTTGCTGTCTACTACTGTGACTTTCAGAGTGAAATACATGATCACATAAAACAATAGCTCTCATTATAATTTGGCAGTTGATGAACACTGCTCTTCTTCAATGTCAAGTTTACCTGGCATCGTGATTGCCTGCTGAGCCCCATCTGCAGTTAAAGACAGCAGACCTCCTTTACTCAGTCTGTCACACAGTAGGGTAATGTGTTTCTTTAATCTGCAGGTATCTTTCGGCATATTGAGTTGGCTTGTCGAGCTCAGTGCCTGGTCCCTGGGGCTCTTCGACAGACAGGTCCTCAGTAAGTGAGCAACAGCTGCGTCCACGCACTCTTCCCAGCCCTGCCAGAGTCAAGAGATGGAATCTATTTAAAATAATGATCGATTATATGGAAATTAATAGTCAAGGATAACATAATTAAAAACCTGCCCGAGTTATTCAAACCAGAGGTCTCCTCCCTTTAGTGGGGGCACTAACGGGCGCAGCGCTGACATCGACTCCCGTCATATTCGGCGGGAGTTTTGCAGTGGTGCTACGGCGCTGCGCCCCAATCTCCCGTGCGCATTACCCTGGACCCGAAATTGATTCTTACACTTGCAGCACCGCCGGGTGAAAAAACCTGCAGCTGCAGGAGGCGAGCATCGGGCGGCCAGCTGCTTTGGGGGCGATGATTAAAGGCGAGGTAGCCGAGGTAAGTAAAAAAAACGTACCTTTCAATATTAATACTTGCAAACGGAAACTTCACACCATCAAATAATCGTCTTTAGCACTCGTGTGCACACGTCAGAGCGGGGAGACATTATCAGGAACTCAGGTGCATACCTAAATTCCTGATTTTTGCTCCCAGTGTACAAAGCTCTTGCTTTATAGAGGAAAATTTCCCCTATAACTGAAGAGGAATTCTTACCATCAGCACCCTTGCAAGAAAAAAAAGTCACGGTTTTAGAGTGCTGTTATACAACGGCATTCATGCTAATACGAAAAGGTTTTAGTTGCACCTCAACACAATAGTGGCAGTATAACTCTGGTGTCAAGTCAACCATCTAACTCCTGAACACATGGAAACCAGGAGGGCCAATACTACCTCTAGTAGGTAGGCTTCGAATACTTGAGCTTTGAGGTGGCGTATAACTCCCTGCGTGGTGAAAAGCCAAACTTTAATAGCAGACGGTTGAATCTTCTTGGAACATTCTAAACTGACTCCAATCCACTTCCTCATAACATTTGAAACGAATGGACTGCAAATTTGTATTTATAGTAATGCATTTGTTTTGCTATGTGCATTTATGTGCCTGATAATGTAACTTAAGTTTGACATCGTCAGAGGTTACATTCTTACTTTGTCTTCAATAAAAGCCATGCCTTTTGCTATCTGGGTCCTGGAATTTCCTCCCTAAACCTCTTCAGTTCTCTCTCCTTTAAGACGCTCCTTAAAACCTACCTCTTTCGCCAGGTTTTGGTCACCAGTCCTAATATCTCACGTGGCTCGTGTCAAATTTTGTTTGATAACGCTCCTGTGAAGTGCCTTGGCATGCTTTATTGTGTTAAAGGTGCTATTTAAATACAAGTTGTTGCTTATTTCAAAATTAGTTCCTGGGATGTGGTCATCGCTAGCAAGGCATGGTGAGCCAGTTTCTTGAACCGCTGTAGTTGGTGTGGTGAAGATACTTCCATAGTGCTGTAAGGGAGGGAGTTCCAGGATTGTGACTCATTGACGATGAAGTAACGGCAATATATTTCCAAGTCAGTATAGTGTGCGACTTGGAGGGGAACTTGGAGATGATGGTGTTCCCAGGCACCTACTGCCCTTGTCCTTCTAGTTGGTAGAGGCCATGGGTTTGGGAGGTGCTGTCAAAGAAGCCTTGGCGAGTTGCTGTAGTGCATCTTGTAGCTGGTACACACTGCGGCCACGGAATCAATGTTGAGGACTCCCAGGGCCACTCCTCCAGACTGTATACTACTGTGCCGCCACCTCTAATGTTCAGATTCAGGTATTTCTAATTTAGTGTCACTCGCTAAATTTCTGTGTTGTACAATATTAAATACCACTTTTGATAGGTTGATAAAGAGAAATGTCTTATCATGCTTTTAAAACCAAATGTTCATGATTAATTCTACGTTCCTACTTTTTAATCTCTCATTTTTTATCTGGTCATAGGGAAGCTGATAAAGTCCACCCTGTGTGCGTACAGGACTTCAGTGACCTGTCTAATGCAGCAATGCATGGCATGCTGAGATATGTCGCCAGCTGAGGCCTGAAAGGAACCCGACACATAGAACGACAGTGCCACGGTGACCTTGACCTCGATGGACAGTGCAGTTCTGATGGTGCTGGCAGGCTGCAGATCTCCCCTTATGAGTTGGCATACCTCAGTGATAACCTCTTTGTAGAAGCTCAGTCTCCTAAGGCAGGTGGTGTTGCACAAGTTGTAAGACTGCTTCTCCCTGTACTTGCAGGGGGTGTAACGTCTGGTCCTCCTCATCAGTCTGCCACATCTTACATTGAGCACATGATGCTGTCGAGTGTACCTTCTGCCATCTCGAGTCTGCAGCATGTTAGTGGTCATCAAGAGAGGGTGAGAAGTGACAGGCCCCATTCCAACAGCTATCTATTTTCCACCGATTGTTCGCAAAGAATGAATGTCCCCACTAAAACACCAAGTAAATGCCAATCGTCCACAGTATGAAAAGATGTTTGTTCAGATGTTCACATCACCTCCAAAGATCTCCAGAGTACATCCGAACTCCCCCGAGGCTGAAGCAGAGCAGCATTTTAAATGATGCGACGTGCCATTTAGAGCATGGTGTCCATATCGCTGAGAGTAGTTTCAGTTAGTTCAACTTTTTCCCAGCGGTTTTTTCGGCGAACGATATTGTGGGCAAGATGTGTGCAAGGTGCCAAAAGTAAGGATGGGCGATATACTGGGCGCTAGTTTCAGCAAATGTTTACAACAAAAAAAAGTGGGCGGTCGGTATTATTGAATCTCGGCATTAATTACGTACGGAAAGTAACGCTGGGTGATATTATAGGCATTGGTTTCGCCCATTCTGATGATTCCGCCCCAAAAAAGTGGGCGGGCAGTATTATTTTTTCCCGCCGTTACGTACATGGCGAAAGTAACGCTCGGCGATAAGTGTCCGAAAAATAGGCGTCAGTTTCCATTTTGTAGTTAAATGGGCGATATCTGGGTGTTACACATCGTTTCAGCGGTAAAATGGACATTAAGTGGGCGTTATGCATGTAAAATTAATGGAAAATCTAGACCATTGTCATTGATGATGTCATCAGCACTAGCTGCCAAACATGAAATATTTTATCCCTTGACAAAAAATGAGAGATTAAAAAATAGGAACGTAGAATTAATCATGAACCTTTGGTTTTAAAAGCATGACAAGACATTTCTCTTTATCAACCTATCAAAAGTGGTATTTAATATTGTACAACACAGAAATTTAGCGAGTGACACTAAATTAGAAATACCTGAATCTGAACATTTCTATCAATTCTTTTGGAAGTCCAAACTTACAATTGTTAATTTGTCAGAAAATGTGTTTAGAATAATTTTGTGAACACAATTATTACTGTATACATATACCCCAGGTGTTGTCACTTCAGTACTTACCAGCAACATACTCTCTAGTTTTTAAAGATTCAGTATATACCAAGAACTTTGGCTTGAAATTTGTGCGAGGCAAGAGCGTACAAATGCTTATAGTGGTTGTCTGAAATTCCTCTCTCCAATAAGTTAACAAAGATGTTAAACTGTTCAAAATAAGTGATTTGCGCCTCTACTGAAATTGCCGAAAGAGGAATTTCAAATGAACAGTCAAAAACAGTAATCATGGAGTCATAGCAAGCTCACCATTTCATTCTTCTACTGAGTCGGGTTTCCATTTACACAGACAACTTCAGTTTAAGTTGAATTCCAATTTAACATTGATCTAAATAAAACCCGTCCTCAGTTTCTGTTGATGACAATTCAAAACAAACCAGCCCTTGCCTCAGATACTAGCTGCAGAGTCTTTGAAAGCAATTACAACTACTGTGATTTATTCGTATCACGACCTATGGAATTCTGTACTCAATGTCACACAGCTTAGCATCACCTAATCACTATGTGCCCATTAACTTTGCCTTCTGTTCTATCCCGTCGTAATGTTGGCAGTGTGCTCTGTGCACTTTGGCCCTTCACGTTTGTTGCTTAATAAAAACAAATGCCACAAATACAACCAAATACAAACTAGATGGCATGTAAACTGAGTCATTCCAGTTAAAAGTCTATGTCCCACTTGTTTGAGTCACTTGCTTGAGGTTTTAGGAAGAGGTCTCTGAACAAGTTATCTGAGTTCCAAAGTTCATGATGATCACAGTAAATACCCATCTGGTCTAAATATTTTGTTTTCATTTTTTGTATGCATTTTTGATGCTATATCAGAAATTAAAACTTTAATTTCGCATGACTAAATCTGCAATGCCAATTTTTCACCTGTATTCCTCCATTTAATGATAGCTAAGGGAATTGTTTGCCACTCTTTAAACTGCAGCATTTATGTTACACAGCAAAAACCAAGAAATGCCTTGTGAATTTCTTATTTACCCATAGCAAATAGTAAAGACAGAAATGTGAATGAATCATGTTTAACCTCCACTTAAACATTGCATTGCATAGACCATAACAGACAGTGAATAGAGACCCACAACAGAGCTGAGCTCTGATAATGATGGTCTCTTCCAGAGGCCTACTCGGAAAGATATGAAGAACCCTGCAGGTGCTTTGGCCTCAGGCTTTTCCATAGTAGTACCACAGTAAGAAACCCCAAAAGAAACGCTAATAAAGGGTAATCAAGCTGGTAATGACGATGATCGAGAAGGACTATAAACCCTAGAATTTACAATGCCTCTTTTACTTCATTTAACAAGGACTTGCCTGAATATTAGACAGGTGTGCTGTTTAATATAACTGCTAACTTGCTGTTAAAGGGAATGATTCTGTCCTTTAAGTGTTAATTTTGAATGTTTCTGTTTCTTAACTAAATGGATTTTGGTCAAATGCTTCATGAACCAGATTTAATTATTTCCTTATTTACCCTTTCCCAATAGATAGCAATAGAAACTTGGAATTCCTTACCCTGAACTCCAAGACTCAGGGTATTACCTATAACTATTCGAAGAAAGCTATCGGGATTCGTTAAGCTATTTAAGATAACTGTGCGTTAGCTAAAGTATATGCTAAAATGCAAAACTAATAACGACTTCTTTAGCTAAATGTTTAATTATTGTGATCTAAGGGCATTGAAGAGGCCAAGCACAGGCTGCGAAAGGAGCGCACGGCAAACCAGCCCCACCCACCCCTTCCCTCGACGAATGTCTGTCCCACCTGTGACAGGGTCTGTGGCTCTCGTATTGGACTGTTCGGCCACCAGAGAACTCACTTTGGGAGTAGAATCAAGCCTTCCTCAATTCCGAGGGACTGCCTATGATGATGATGGTACTAAGTAACTGTAACTCAGAATATGTTTGTTCACTTTTGATGTAGTAGCACCAATTGTAAAGGTGAAATTATTTAAATGAGAATGATTTATTTTATAATGAACAATCAAATGAATTATTTTGCAGATTAACGTTCAAAAGGAGCAGATTATTTATTGCCATTTTAAAGGAGATTTAAAATAGTTTTATATTAAAACAGTGACCAGCAGCCCTCAGGACTGAACAATCTGTTTAATTTAATATTTCAATGAAGTTCACTTGCATCAACAGCATTTATTAGACCTTTAATGCAAACTAGAATGGATGAATGTGTCAATTAAAATGGCAATTAAAAAAATTAAAATTTTGCTAAATCTATAGTGAAAAACAAGGGAGAGAACTCTCAAGAGGGATTTGGGAACTTGCTAAAATTAGTTAAAATATTAGCAATGCTAAGATGATCTTAGAGATGAGTGGAGCTAATTATGCTAAACAGTTACAATTATTAGATAATTTAAGTTAAGAATATTTAGACTACTGGTCCGGCCAACCAAACAATGTTGTGTGTAAGGAAGGATTGTGCAGCAATGCACAAGCTGTGATCCCAAGACAGCTCCAGACTGTTTCAAACTCTAGTATTGGTTCTACATTGGTAAACACCAGAAATCTTTCCACTTCTCTTTTTTTTCCGGACTATTCCTCAGTATTATTGGATACTGCCTAATGCCTTGAAGGGAATTCAGGGTTATGGGGAGCGGGCGGGTAAGTGGAGCTGAGTCCAAGACCAGATCAGCCATGATCTTGTTGAATGACGGAGCAGGCTTGAGGGGCTAGATGGCCCACTCCTGTTCCTAATTCCTATGTTCATATGCTCTTATGTTACATTCAAAGTAACAGAAAGATAAAATTACTGAACTTAGTGGGATGCAAGAGACCACTGAATGACCCGGGGATCCGTGCTCAGCATACTGGTGCTGGTACAATAAAAAGCTGGTGCAATGGGCGGCTGGTGCAATAGATGACTGGTCCAATGGGCAACTAGTCCAATGGGCGACTGGTCCAATGGGCAACTGGTCCATTGGCCAACTGGTCCAATGGGCAACTGGTCAATTGGGCAGCCGGTGCAATAGGCAACTGGTGCAATGGGCAATGGCAGCTGGTGCAATAGGCAACTGGTGCAATGGGCAACTGGTGCAATGGGCAGCTGGTGCAATGGGCAACTAGTACAATGGGGAACTGGTGCAATGGGCAACTAGTACAATGGGCAGCTGGTGCAATGGGCAGCTGGTGCAATGGGCAACTAGTACAATGGGCAACTAGTGCAATGGGCAGCTGGTGCAATGCGCAATGGGCAGCTGGTGCAATAGGCAACTGGTACAATGGGAAACTGGTGCAATGGGCAACTGGTGCAATGGGCAGCTGGTGCAATGCGCAATGGGCAGCTGGTGCAATAGGCAACTAGTACAATGGGAAACTGGTGCAATGGGCAGCAGCTGCAATGGGCAACTGGTACAATGGGGAACTGGTGCAATGGGCAATGGCAGCTGGTGCAATGGGCAACTGGTGCAATGGGCAACTGGTGCAATGGACAATGGCAGCTGGTGCAATGGGCAATGGGCAGCTGGTGCAATGGGCAACTGGTGCAATGGGCAATGGCAGCTGGTGCAATAGGCAACTGGTGCAATGGGCAACCAGTGCAATGGGCAACTAGCGCAATGGGCAACTAGCGCAATGGGCAACTGGTGCAATGGGCAACTAACGCAATGGGTAACTGCTGCAATGGGCTGCTGGTGCAATGGACAACTGGTGCAATGGGCAACTGATTCAAATGGGCAACCAGTGCAATGGGCAACGAGTGCAATGGGCAACTGGTACAATGGGCAACTGGTGCAATGGGCAACTGGTACAATGGGCAATGGGCATCAGGTGCAATGGGCAACTGGGGCAATGGGCAACTAGTACAATGGGCAACTGGTGCAATGGGCAACTAGTGCAATGGGCAACTGGTACAATGGTCAACTGGTGCAATGGGCAACTGGTGCAATGGGCAACTGCTGCAATGGGCAGCTGGTGCAATGGGCAACTGGTGCAATGGGCAACTGGTGCAATGGGCAACTGATACAATGGGCAACTGGTGCAATGGGCAATGGGAATCAGGTGCAATGGGCAACTGGGGCAATGGGCATCGAGTGCAATGGGCAACTGGTGCAATGGGCAACTAGTGCAATGGGCAACTGGTACAATGGTCAACTGGTGCAATGGGCAACTGGTGCAATGGGCAACTGGTGCAATGGGCAACTGATGCAATGGGCAACTAGTGCAATGGGCAACTGATGCAATGGGCAACCTGTGCAATGGGCAACTAGTGCAATGGGCAACTGATGCAATGGGCAACTAGTGCAATGGGCAACTGGTACAATGGGCAACTGGTACAATGGGCAATGGGTAATGGCAACTGGCGCAATGGGCAATTGTTACAATCGGCAACTGGTACAATGGGCAACACTAGTGCAATCGGCAACTAGTGCAATGGGCAACTGATGCAATGAGCAACTAGTGCAATGGGCAACTGATGCAATGGGCAACTAGTGCAATGGGCAACTAATGCAATGGGCAACTAGTGCAATGAGCAACTGATGCAATGGGCAACTAGTGCAATGGGCAACTGGTGCAATGGGCAACTGGTGCAATGGGCAACTGATGCAATGGGCAACTAGTGCAATGGACAACTAGTACAATGGGCAACTGATGCAATGGGCAACTGATGAAATGGGCAACTGATGCAATGGGCAACTGGTGCAATGGGCAACTGGTGCAATGGGCAACTTGTGCAATGGGCAACTGGTGCAATGGGCAACTGATACAATGGGCAACTGGTGCAATGGGCAACTGATACAATGGGCAACTGGTGCAATGGGCAACTGATACAATGGGCAACTGGTGCAATGGCAATTAGTGCAATGGGCAACTGGTGCAAAGGGGAACTGGTGCAATGGGCAACTGGTGCAATGGCAATTAGTGCAATGGGCAACTGGTGCAATGGGAAACTGATACAATGGTCAACTGGTGCAATGGGCAACTAGTGCAATGGACAATGGGCATCAGGTGCAATGGGCAACTGGTGCAATGGGCAACTAGTGCAATGGGCAACTGGTGCAAAGGGGAACTGGTGCAATGGGCAATTGGTACAATGTGCAACTGGTGCAATAGGCAACTGGTGCAATGGGCAACTGGTGCAATGGGCAATGGCTGCTGGTGCAATGGGCAATTGGTACAATGGGCAGCTGGTGCAATGGGCAATTGGTACAATGGGCAGCTGGTGCACTGTGTAACTGGTGCAATGGGCAACTGATGCAATGGGCAACCTGTGCAATGGGCAACTAGTGCAATGGGCAACTGATGCAATGGGCAACTAGTGCAATGGGCAACTGGTACAATGGGCAACTGGTACAATGGGCAATGGGTAATGGCAACTGGCGCAATGGGCAATTGTTACAATCGGCAACTGGTACAATGGGCAACTAGTGCAATCGGCAACTAGTGCAATGGGCAACTGATGCAATGGGCAACTAGTGCAATGGGCAACTGATGCAATGGGCAACTAGTGCAATGGGCAACTAATGCAATGGGCAACTAGTGCAATGAGCAACTGATGCAATGGGCAACTAGTGCAATGGGCAACTGGTGCAATGGGCAACTGATGCAATGGGCAACTAGTGCAATGGACAACTAGTACAATGGGCAACTGATGCAATGGGCAACTGATGAAATGGGCAACTGATGCAATGGGCAACTGGTGCAATGGGCAACTGGTGCAATGGGCAACTTGTGCAATGGGCAACTGGTGCAATGGGCAACTGATACAATGGGCAACTGGTGCAATGGGCAACTGATACAATGGGCAACTGGTGCAATGGCAATTAGTGCAATGGGCAACTGGTGCAAAGGGGAACTGGTGCAATGGGCAACTGGTGCAATGGCAATTAGTGCAATGGGCAACTGGTGCAATGGGAAACTGATACAATGGTCAACTGGTGCAATGGGCAACTAGTGCAATGGACAATGGGCATCAGGTGCAATGGGCAACTGGTGCAATGGGCAACTAGTGCAATGGGCAACTGGTGCAAAGGGGAACTGGTGCAATGGGCAATTGGTACAATGTGCAACTGGTGCAATAGGCAACTGGTGCAATGGGCAACTGGTGCAATGGGCAATGGCTGCTGGTGCAATGGGCAATTGGTACAATGGGCAGCTGGTACAATGGGCAATTGGTACAATGGGCAGCTGGTGCACTGTGTAACTGGTGCAATGGGCAACTGGTGCAATGGGCAACTAGTGCAATGGGTAGCTGGTACAATGGGCAACTGGTGCAATGGGCAATTGGTGCAATGGGCAATTGGTACAATGGGTAACTGGTGCAATGGACAATGGGCAAATGGTGCAATGGGCAACTGGTGCAATGGGCAACTGGTACAATGGGCAGCTGGTACAATGGGCAACTGGTGCAATGGGCAACTGGTACAATGGGCAACTGGTGCAATGGGCAACATGTGCAATGGGCAATGTGCAATGGGCAACTGGTGCAATGGGCAACTGCTGCAATGGGCAACTAGTGCAATGGGCAGCTGGTACAATGGACAACTTGTGCAATGGGCAACTGGTACAATGGGAAACTGGTGCAATGGACAATGGCAGCTGGTGCAATGGGCAACTGGTGCAATGGACAATGGTCAACTGGTGCAATGGGCAATGGGCAACTGGTGCAATGGGCAACTGGTGCAATGGGCAATGTGCAGCTGGTGCAATGGGCAACTGGTGCAATGGGCAATGGGCAGCTGGTGCAATGGGCAACTGGTGCAATGGGCAGCAGGTGCAATGGGCAAGTGGTGCAATGGGCAATGTGCAATGGGCAACTGGTGCAATGCGAAACTGCTGCAATGGGCAACTAGTGCAATGCGCAGCTGGTACAATGGGCAACTGGTGCAATAGGCAACTGGTACAATGGGCAACTGGTGCAATGGACAATGGCAGCCGGTGCAATGGTCAACTGGTGCAATGGACAATGGGCAACTGGTGCAATGGGCAACTGGTGCAATGGGCAAAGACAGCTGGTGCAATGAGCAACTGGTGCAAAGGGCAACTGGTGCAATGGGCAGCTGGTGCAATGGGCAATTGGTACAATGGGCAACTGGTGCAATGAGCAACTGGTGCAATGGGCAACTGGTACAATAGACAACTGGAACAATGGGCAACTGGTACAATGGGCAACTGGTGCAATGGGCAACTGGTACAATGGACAATGGCAGTTGATGCCATTGGCAACTGGTGCAATGGACAATGGGCAACTGGTGCAATGGGCAACTGGTGCAATGGACAACTGGTGCAATAGGCAATGGCAGCTGGTGCAATAGGCAACTGGTGCAATGGGCAACTGGTGCAATGGGCAATGGCAGCTGATGCAATGGGCAACTGATGCAATGGGCAACTGGTGCATGGGCAACTGGTGCAATGGGCAGCTGGTGCAATGAGCAACTAGTGCAATGGGCAACTGGTGCAATGGGCAACTGGTGCAATGGGCAACTAGTGCAATGGGCAACTGGTGCAATGGGCAACTGGTACAATAGGCAAGTGGTGCAATGGGCAACCAGTGCAATGGGCAACTGGTGCAATGGGCAACTGGTGCAATGGGCAACAAGTGCAATGGGCAATGGGCAGCTGGTACAATGGGCACTGGGCAGCTGGTGCAATGGGCAACTGGTGCAATGGGCAACAAGTGCAATGGGCAATGGGCAACTGGTGCAATGGGCAATGGGCAGCTGGTGCAATGGGCAACTGGTGCAATGGGCAATGTGCAGCTGGTGCAATGGGCAACTGGTGCAATGGGCAATGGGCAGCTGGTGCAATGGGCAATTGGTGCAATAGGCAGCTGGTGCAATGGGCAACTAGTGCAATGGGCAATTGGTGCAATGGGAAACTTGTGCAATGGATAGCTTTTGCAATGGCAACGTGTAATGGACAGCTGGTGCAATGGGCAACTTGTGCAATGGGCAACTGGTGCAATGGGCAACTGGTGCAATGGGCAATCGGTGCAATGGGCAACTGGTGCAATGGGCAACTGGTGCAATGGGCAGCTGGTGCAATGGGCAACTAGTGCAATGGGCAACTGGTGCAATGTGCAACTGGTGCAATGGGCAATCGGTGCAATGGGCAACTAGTGCAATGGGCAACTGGTGCAATGGGCAACTAGTGCAATAGGCAACTCGTGCAATTGACAATGGGCAGCTGGTGCAATGAGCGATGGGCAACTGGTGCAATGGGCAGATGGTGCTGGTATAATGGGCGGCTGAAGCAATGGGCAACTGGTACAATGGGCAGCTGGTGCTAGTGCAATGGGCAGCTGGTACAATGAGCAGCTGTTACAATGGGCAGTTGGCCTCAATGGATTCAGTAAGGGAGCTCACCTAATTTAGATATGATCCTTGTGCATTTCCTCTTGCATGGTGAATGCTATGACTGCAGGTGGATGGGGAATAGGGACTGCAGCTGCTCTTGTAGGCTGCTGCTGGTTGAAACCTTTGTTGATTGCTCTGCTTGAGTGCTGCAGAAAAAAATGAAATCTTACTCAGGAACAAGTGCCAGAACTGCCTGCTTTGAATACGGGACCTGCAGTCTGCCATGGAGGAAGTGCAAACGCCACAGTCAGCTGCAGGGGAGAACTGTCATCACCTGGAAACATTAATTCCTCTGCTCTCTCCAGAGGTGCTGACTGACCTGCTGAGTGTTTCCAGCATTTTATGTTTTTGCTCCAGATTCCCAGCAACTGCAGTATTTTGCTTTTTGTTCAACAATTTTGTATTGACAAGTAGGCTTCACACTGATTGCAGCTCTTGCTCGTTTCAGTGATGCACCTGAATGCAGCATGTGCTCAGAGATCACCCAAAGAAAGTCAGCTCGATAACTCCAACAGTAAGTCAAATCGGGCACTTGGATGTTCTAAACTGGATTCCTCATTTCACCAGTGTAAACCTGTATTTAAGTTTGAATAACTTTCTTCCAAATCAGTCCCATCGAGTCTGTACTTCAGTCCCCACTCCCCCTGCCTCCATATCTACAGTCAATACCACGTCAAAACTGTGAAATACATCTTAAACATGTGCATTGCATCAAACTTTAACCCTTTGAATATAGACATTCTTAGCCTTCAAAATAAGTGTCTTTGTTTCATATAACATTTGCAAACATCTTTAATGCAAAACATTACATTTAAATAAGGAACGTGCTTTGACAAAGAATATTTAATTCTGTTCTCAAAATAATAGTCGAGAATAGCCCGTTTTTGTACCAAATACCAAATTACGCGGTATTAAGGTAGAAATCGCTAAGCAGGCTACAGTTGTCCACCCTTAATCTTCTGTTTCTGCACTGAGGCTAGCATTAGTTAATACTGGACATTTAATTTCTAATTTGTAAGCAACAATAATGTATTTATATAGCACCTTTAATGTAGTAAAATGTCCCAAGGCGCTTCACAGGAGTGTTATAGGACAACATTTTTTTTGACACATAAGGAGATATTAGGGCAGGTGACCAAAAGAAGAGATAGGCTTTAAGGAGCGTCTTAAAAGAGACATGGAAGAAGAAAAGTAGGTGACCCGGGCTTTCAGGAGGGAATCGACAGCAAAAGGAAAAGCAAATATAGTGTGCCAAGTAAGGGAACGAACTATTCACACTGGAGATTACAGCATCTTGACATTTCAAAAATTGAAAAAAAAAATCATAAATGAAGACGAATGGTTTAATGGCTTACACAGTCAAAGAAAGCTCCATTGTCCTGGAGCCCTCTGGTTTACTGATACAGATAATTTTAACAACAATACAAACAGATACTTGTTTTGTTTGTGGTTATAAGCTGAATACCGTCTCCTGAAAGTCTGCATAAAGAACATGAACAGAGAAGACTGGAGTATACAAATTCCTTCCCAAGTCTCTGACATTGAGCCTGTTGTCCCAAGAACCTGTGAAGTTGTTTGTCCATCAGATTAACATGATCAAACTTTGAAAATGATGGTCACACCAGTGGGACAGTATTACACCCTTTCTGTCTCATTATTATCAACAGTACTTGTTGATAACAGTACTCAAAGGGACATATCAAGTCTGCTTAAATGATATTTGAAGCCTAAAGGATATTTGAATGTTAATTTGTAACAATACATTGCTTTTTTACTTTGAGGTGTATGTAACCGCTAAATATTTTAAGGATAACATGTTTTAATTGCAGGCAAAGTTTACATCTTTTCTTTCCGAAGGGCTCCAGAGAGTGTTTATATAAGGTTGCGTGTTCGCTCTTCATTAACTGTATGCAGCCACCGACAACTTTATTTTCAGTGTAGTTCTGCATTGATGTAAAACGTTAATCTTTATGGACCAATGAAATCTGGATTTACTTTAAGCAAAATCTCTTCAATCTGATAAATTTGAATCTCACTTCAAGAGGCAGCCTCCCATTTTATTGATACTAATAGGCCTAATGTCGAAGTGGTCGGAAATCACATTTTAACAATGTCCCAGTATAACAATATAACAATATAACATAGAGGAACACGGCAGCCGGCTTGTACGTTGCCAGTGTCTCTGAATAAAGTGGCAGATGTAACTCACCGAGAAGTCCCAAGTACACAAAGAATACAAAGGGTAACATGACAGGCATAGACTGGAAAGAAACGAAGGCAGAGAGGGAACAGAGTGAGAGGGAGAGAAACGAAGAGAGAGACAGAGGAGTAAAAGAGAGGGGTGAGAGGGGAACGAGAGAGAGAAGGGCATGAGCGAGAGGGGCAGAGCGAGAGAGGGGGGGCGAGAGAGGGAGGGGAGCGAGAGAGAGAGGGGCAAAAGCAAGAGGGGGGTAAGAGAGAGAGGGATGGGGGCGAGAGAGATGGAGGGGGGAGAGAGAGAGGAGGCGAGAACGAGAGAGGGGAGAGAGCGAGAGAGATGCGAGAGCGAGAGAGGGGCGAGAGTGAGAGAGGGACGAGAGCGAGAGAGGGGTTGAGAGTGAGAGAGGGGCGAGAGCGAGAGAGGGGCGAGAGTGAGAGAGGGGTTGAGAGTGAGAGAGGGGCGAGAGTGAGAGAGGGGCGAGAGCGAGAGAGGGGCGAGAACGAGAGAGGGGCGAGAGTGAGAGAGGGGCGAGAGCGAGAGAGGGGCGAGAGCGAGAGAGGGGCGAGAGTGAGAGAGGGGCGAGGGTGAGAGTGGGGCGAGAGCGAGAGAGGGGCGAGAGCGAGCGAGGGGCGAGAGCGAGAGTGGGGCGAGAGCGAGAGGGGGCGACAGTGAGAGAGGGGCGAGAGCGAGAGAGGTGCGAGAGCGAGAGAGGGGCGAGAGCGAGAGAGGGGCGAGAGCGAGAGAGGGGCGAGAGCGAGAGAGGGGCGACAGTGAGAGGGGGCGACAGTGAGAGTGGGGCGAGAGCGAGAGAGGGGCGAGAGCGAGAGGGGGTGACAGTGAGAGAGGGGCGAGAACGAGAGGGGGCGACAGTGAGAGAATGGCGACAGTGAGAGAGGGGCGAAAGCGAGAGGGGGCGACAGTGAGAGAGGGGCGAGAGCGAGAGAGGGGCGAGAGCGAGAGAGGGGCGACAGTGAGAGAGGGGCGAGAGCGAGAGAGGGGCGAGAACGAGAGAGGGGCGAGAGTGAGAGAGGGGCGAGAGCGAGAGAGGGGCGAGAGCGAGAGAGGGGCGAGAGTGAGAGAGGGGCGAGGGTGAGAGTGGGGCGAGAGCGAGAGAGGGGCGAGAGCGAGCGAGGGGCGAGAGCGAGAGTGGGGCGAGAGCGAGAGGGGGCGACAGTGAGAGAGGGGCGAGAGCGAGAGAGGTGCGAGAGCGAGAGAGGGGCGAGAGCGAGAGAGGGGCGAGAGCGAGAGAGGGGCGAGAGCGAGAGAGGGGCGACAGTGAGAGGGGGCGACAGTGAGAGTGGGGCGAGAGCGAGAGAGGGGCGAGAGCGAGAGGGGGTGACAGTGAGAGAGGGGCGAGAACGAGAGGGGGCGACAGTGAGAGAATGGCGACAGTGAGAGAGGGGCGAAAGCGAGAGGGGGCGACAGTGAGAGAGGGGCGAGAGCGAGAGAGGAGCGACAGTGAGAGAGGGGCGAGAGCGAGAGAGGGGCGACAGTGAGAGAGGGGCGAGAGCGAGAGGGGGCGAGAGTGAGAGAGGGGCGAGAGTGAGAGAGGGGCGAGAGTGAGAGAGGGCGAGAGTGAGAGAGGGGTTGAGAGCGAGAGAGGGGCGAGAGTGAGAGAGGAGCGAGAGAGGGGAGAGAGCGAGAGAGGGCGAGAGTGAGAGAGGGGCTGAGAGTGAGAGAGGGGCGAGAGTGAGAAAGGGGGATAGAGAAAAGGGCGCAAGAGAGGGGGGCGAGAAAGAGAGAGGGGAACAAAAGAGAGAGAGAGGGGGCGAGAGAGAGAGAGCGGCAAGAGAGAGGGGGACAAGAGAGAGGGGGTGAGAGAGAGAGGGGCAAGAGAGAGACGGGGCGCGACAGGAAGCGGGGTGAGAGGGGAGGGTGAGAGAGAGAGGGGGCACAACAGGGAGGGGTCGAGAGAGAGAGGGGGTGAGAGAGAGGGAGGCAAGAGAGGGAGGGGGCAAGAGAGACAGGGAGGCGAGAGAGGGAGGGGGCGAAAGAGAGTGGGTGCGAGAGAAAGGGAGCCGAAAGAGAGGGGGGCGAGAGAGAGGGCGGCGAGAGCAAGGGGGCGAGAGCAAGGGTCGAGAGAAGGGGTGAAAAAGAAAGGGGGTGAGAGAGAGGGGGCGAGAGAGAGGGTGCAAGAGAGAGGGTGTGCGAGAGAGAGGGGGAGCGAAAGAAAGGGTGTGTGAGAGAGAGTGGGACGCGAGACAGGGGGCGAGGGAGAGGTGGTTGAGAGAGGTGGGCGGGAGAGAGAGGTGGGTAAGAGATAGGTGGACGAAAGGGGTGGGGGCGAGAGAGGGGATGCTAGAGGGGGGGCGAGAAAAAGGGTGGCGAGGGGGCACGAGAAAGAGAGGGGGCGAGAGAGAAAGGGGGGGCGGGAGAAATGGGGAGGGGAGAGAAAGAGAACGGAGCAAGAGATAGAGTGGCGAGAGAGAGGGGGGGCAAGAGAGAGGGGATGAGAGAGGAGGAAGACAGAGAGGGGACAATGAGAGAGAGGGAGGCAAGAGTGATTGTGAGGCAAGGGAGGGAGGGGGCGAGAGAGCGAGGGAGGCAAGACAGGGAGGGGGCGAGAGTGGGGAGCCGAAAGAGAGGGGGGCGAGAGAGAGGGGGCCAAGAGAGAGAGTGGGGTGAGAGAGGGCGGAGAGAGCGAGGGGGTGAGAGAGGTGGGCAAGAGGGAGAGGTGGGTGAGAAAGAGAGAGTGAGAGAGAGGGGGGTCCAAGAGAGGGGGGTGCGAGAGAGAGGGGAAGCGAGAGAGAGGTGGGAGAGAGAGAGAGGTGGGCAAGAGAGAAGGGGCGAGAGAGCGGGCGAGAGAGAGAGGTGAACGAGAGATAGGTAGACAAAAGGGGTGGGGGCGAGAGAGAGGGCGCGAGAGAGGGGGTGCGGGGGGGACGAGAGGGGGCGAGAAAAGGGGGGGGCGAGAGAGGGGGAGCGAGAGAGAGGGGTCAAGAGATGGGGGGGTGAGGGGAGGGCGAGAGAGAGTGTGGGTGAGAATGAGGGCGAGAGAGAGTGGGATGAGAGAGTGAAGGGGCAAGAGAGAGAGAGGGGACGAGAGAGAGGGGGGACAAGAGAAAGAGGGGGCGAGAGAGAAAGCATCGGCGTAAGAGAAAGGGAACCAGAGAGGGGGCAAGAGAGAGAGAGGAGCGAGAGAGAAAGAGGAAGCGAAAGAGAGGGGGGAGAGAGTCTCGGGGGCGAGATTGACTGGGTCGAGAGTGATGGGGGTGGCGAGAGTGACTGGGGCGAGAGTGACGGGGGTGGTGAGAGTGATGGGGGCGAGAGGGAGGGGAGCGAGAGAGAAGGAGGGGGAGAGAGGGGCACGAGCGAGAGAGGGGACAAGAGCAAGAGAGGGGGTGAGAGAGAGGGAGATCGACAAAAGGGCACAAGAGAGGGGGCGAGAAAGAGAATGGGGGGCGAGAGAGAGAGGGGGCGAGAAAGAGAGTGTGTGGGGCGAGAGAGAGAGGGAGCGAGAAATAGAATGTGGGGCGAGAGAGAGAGAGGGGTCGAGAGAGAGAGTGCGGGGCGAGAGAGAGGGGGCGAGAAAGAGAGAGGGGCGAGAGAGAGGGGCGAGAGGGGAGGGGGAGCTAGAGAGAGCGGTGTGAGAGAAAGAGAGCGAGGGGCGAGAGCGAGGAGACCAGAGAGAGCAAAGGCGAGGTAGAGGTGGGCGAGAGAGAAGGGAGCGAGAGAAGGGCGTGAGAGAGAGAGGAATGCGAGAGAGGGGTGGCGAGAGAGATAGAGCGGGCGAGAGAGCGAGGGGGCAAGAGAGAGAGGGGAGAGAGAGAGAGACGGGGGGGGGAAAGAGGGAGGGATGCAAGAGAGGGGACGAGAGAGAGAACGGAGCGAGAGATAGGGGACGAGAGAGAGAGAGGTGGGCGAGAAAGAGGGGATCGAGAGAGAGGGGGTCGCGAGCGAGAGGACAGGGGGACGAGAGTGACGGGGACGAGAGTGACGGGGACGAGAGAGAGAGGGGGCGAGACGGAAATCGACGTGGTGAGAGAGAGGGAGGGTGAGAGAGGGGGTAGAGAGCGAGGGGGCGAGAGAGGGAGCTGGACGAGACAGAGAGATAGGTATGTGAGAGGGGGTCGAGAGAGGCTGGGCGAGAGAGAGGGGACCAGAGAGAGAGGGAGAAGGGGAGTGAGAGAGGGGGGAGAGAGCGTACGGCCGAGTGAGAGAGGGGACGACAGAGAGAAGGGGCGAGAAAGATGGGGGGTGAAAGAGAGAGGGGATGTGAAAGAGAGGGGGTGAGAGAGAGGGCGGGAGAGAGGAGGCGAGAGAGAGAGGGAGGGGAGAGAGAAGGGAACAGAGAGGGGGATAAAGGAAAGGGTGCAAGAGAGGGTGGGCGAGAAAGTAAGGGGTGAGAGAGAGGGGGGGGCGAGAGAGAAGGGAGCGAGAGAGAAGGGGGCGAGAGGGGTGCGAGAGAGGGGAGGGCGAGAGAGGGGGGTGAGAGAGAGAGGGATGCGAGAGAGAGGGGTGGCGAGAGAGATAGAGGGGGCGAGAGCGAGGGGGCAAGAGAGAGAGACAGGGGAGGCGAGAGAGACAGTGGGGCGAGAGTGACGGGGGCGAGAGTGAGAGGGGGTCGTGAGAGAGGGGTTGCGAGAGAGAGGTGGGGGGAGAGAGAGGGGGCGAGAGAGTGCGGCGAGAGAGAGAGGGGGCAAGAGAGAGAGAGGGCGAGAGAGAGGTGGACGAGAGAGAAGGGGTGAGAGAGACGGAACTGGAGAGAGAGGGCAATGGGGGGTTGGGAGGGGGGGTGAGAGAGGGGGGAGAGGGTAGCGGCGAGAGAGAGAGGGGACGATAGAGAAAGGCGAGAGAGAGGTGGACGAGAGAGAGGTGGGCGAGAGAGAAAGGGGGCGAGAGAGAGAGAGAGGGGGCGAGAGAGGGGCAAGAGAGACAGGGGACGTGAGAGAGACAGGAGGTGTGGGAGAGTGAGGGGGCAAGAGGAAGGGCGAGAGAGAGTGGTGAGCGAGAGGGATAGGTGGGCGAGAGAGAGGGGTGCAAGAGAGATGGGAGGGATGAGAGAGAGGGTGCGAGAGAGAGGTGGGCGAGAGGGAGGGGGCAAGAGAGGTGGGTGAGAGGGATAGGTGGACGAGAGAGAGAGAGGTGGGCAAGAGAGAGAGAGGGGGTCGAGAGAGAGGGGATCGAGAGAGAGGGGATCGAGAGAGAGGGGGTCGAGAGTGAGAGGACAGGGGGACGAGAGTGACGGGGACGAGAGAGAGAGGGGCGAGACTGAGATCAACGGAGCGAGAGAGAGGGGAGGCAAGGGGGACGGGCGAGAGAGCAAAGGGGGCGAGAGAGCAAGAGCGCGAGGAGGGCGAGGGAGCCGAGAGAGAGAGGGGCGAGAGAGAGGGCGGCGAGAGAAGGGCGGCGAGGGAGAGAGGGGGCGAGAGAGAGGGGGTCGAGAGTGACGGGGGAGAGAATGACAGGGAGGAGAATGCCAAAGGGCGACAGTGACGAAAGATGCGAGTAGCGGAGGCGAGAGAATGAAGGGGGGTGGGAGAGAGAAGTGGGGTTGGGTGAGAGAAGGGTGCGAGTGAGAGATGGGGTGAGAGAGGGGGTGTGAGAGAGAGGGGGCGAGAGATGGGGGGGTGAGAATGGGGGGGCGAGAGATCGGACGAGAGAGAGGGGGCGAGAGAGAGGGGGTGAGAGAGGGGGGGCGAGAAATGGGGGGGCGAGAGATGGGACGAGAGAGATAGGAACATAGGAATTAGGAACAGGAGTGGGCCATCTAGCCCCTCGAGCCTGCTCCGCCATTCAACAAGATCATGGCTGATCTGGCCGTGGACTCAGCTCCACTTACCTGCCCTCTCCCCATAACCCTTAATTCCCTTATTGCTTAAAAATCTATCTATCTTTGACTTGAATACATTCAATGAGCTAGCCTCAACTGCTTCCTTGGGCAGAGAATTCCACAGATTCACAACCCTCTGGGAGAAGAAATTCTTTCTCAACTCGGTTTTAAATTGGCTCCTCTGTATTTTGAGGCTGTGCCTCCTAGTTCTAGTCTCCCCCACCAATGGAAACAACCTCTCTGCCTCTATCTTGTCTATCCCTTTCATGATTTTAAATGTTTCTATAAGATCACCCCTCATTCTTCTGAACTCCAAGGAGTAAAGACCCAGTCTACTCAATCTATCATCATAAGATAACCCCCTCATTTCTCGAATCAGCCTAGTGAATTGTCTCTGCACCCCTTCCAAAGCTAGCATATCCTTCCTTAAGTAAGGTGACCAAAACTGCACGCAGTACTCCAGGTGCGGCCTTACCAATACCTTATACAGTTGCAGCAACACCTCCCTGCTTTTGTACTCCATCCCTTTCGCAATGAAGGCCAACATTCCATTTGCCTTCCTGATTACCTGCTGCACCTGCAAACTAACCTTTTGGGCCAAATTTTAATTTGATTTTATGTTTTTAAGTTAATTTGTTTTAATTGCCGGTGCTTTTAGTGTCCCCCTCCCCTTTTATAGGGGGCACTTGGAGAAAAAATATGTTTTTGTGTCAAAAAAAAAAATGGCATTGTAAATGTTGGTGTTTCCCCCAGATCGGGGGGCACGGTTTAATGTTTTTCTGTTAACTCCTAAAAGAGTTTCATGCACAAGGACCCCCAGGTCCCTCTGCACCACAGCATGTTGTAATTTCTCCCCATTCAAATAATATTCCCTTTTACTGTTTTTTTTCCCAAGGTGGATGACCTCACACTTTCCGACATTGTATTCCATCTGCCAAACCTTAGCCCATTTGCTTAACCTATCCAAATCTCCTTGTAGCCTCTCTGAGTCCTCTACACAACCCGCTTTCCCAC
The DNA here is from genome assembly GCF_044704955.1 of Pristiophorus japonicus. NCBI lineage: Eukaryota > Metazoa > Chordata > Chondrichthyes > Pristiophoridae > Pristiophorus > Pristiophorus japonicus. The sequence continues at coordinate 332,221,463 of NC_091977.1, forward strand.
TAATCTTAGTGTCATCTGCAAATTTTGTTGCACTACACTCTGTCCCCTCCTCTAGGTCATCTATGTATATTGTAAACAGTTGTGGTCCCAGCACTGATCCCTGTGGCACACCACTAACCACTGATTTCCAACCGGAAAAGGACCCATTTATCCCGACTCTCTGCTTTCTGTTCGCCAGCCAATTCTCTATCCATGCTAATACATTTCCTCTGACTCCGCGTACCTTTATCTTCTGCAGTAACCTTTTGAGTGGCACCTTATCGAATGCTTTTTGGAAATCTAAATACACCACATCCATCGGTACACCTCTATCCACCATGCTCGTTATATCCTCAAAGAATTCCAGTAAGTTAGTTAAACATGATTTCCCTTTCATGAATCCATGCTGCGTCTGCTTGATTGCACTATTCCTATCCAGATGTCCCGCTATTTCTTCCTTAATGATAGTTTCAAGCATTTTCCCCACTACAGATGTTAAACTAACCGGCCTATAGTTACCTGCCTTTTGCCTGCCCCCTTTTTTAAACAGAGGCGTTACATTAACTGCTCTCCAATCCGCTGGTACCTCCCCAGAGTCCAGAGAATTTTGGTAGATTATAACAAATGCATCTGCTATAACTTCCGCCATCTCTTTTAATACCCTGGGATGCATTTCATCAGGACCAGGGGACTTGTCTACCTTCAATCCCATTAGTCTGTCCAGCACTACCTCCCTAGTGATAGTGATCATCTCAAGGACCTCCCTTCATACATTCCTATGACCAGCAATTTTTGGCATGGTTTTTGTGTCTTCCACTGTGAAGACGGAAGCAAAATAATTGTTTAAGGTCTCAGCCATTTCCACATTTCCCATTATTAAATCCCCCTTTTCATCTTCTAAGGGACCAACATTTACTTTAGTCACTCTTTTCCGTTTTATATATCTGTAAAAGCTTTTACTATCTGTTTTTATGTTTTGCGCAAGTTTACCTTCGTAAACTATCTTCCCTTTCTTTATCGCTTTTTTAGTCATTCTTTGCTGTTGCTTAAAATCTTCCCAATCCTCTAGTTTCCCACTAACCTTGGCCACCTTATACGCATTGGTCTTTGATTTGATACTTTCCTTTATTTCCTTGGTTATCCAAGGCTGGTTATCTCTTCTCTTGCCACCCTTCTTTTTCACTGGAATATATTTTTGTTGCGCATTTTGAAAGAGCTCCTTAAAAGTCCTCCACTGTTCCTCAATTGTGCCACCATTTAGTCCTTGTTTCCAGTCTACTTTAGCCAACTCTGCCCTCATCCCACTGTAGTCCCCTTTGTTTAAGCATAGTACGCTCGTTTCTGACACAACTTCCTCATCCTCAATCTGTATTACAAATTCAACCATATTGTGATCACTCATTCCGAGAGGATCTTTTACGAGGAGATCGTTTATTTTTCCTGTCTCATTGCACAGGACCAGATCCAAAATGGCTTGCTCCCTTGTAGGCTCTGTTACATACTGTTCCAAGAAACAATCCCGTATGCATTCTATGAATTCCTCCTCCAGGCTACCCCCTGCGATTTGACCAATCGATATGTAGGTTAAAATCCTCCATAACTACTGCCGTTCCTTTTTCACATGCCTCCATTATTCCCTTGATTATTGCACGCCCCAACATGAAATTATTATTTGGGGGCCTATAAACTATGCCGACCAGTGATTTTTTCCCCTTACTATCTCTAATCTCCACCCACAATGATTCAACATTTTGTTCATTGGAGCCAATATCATCCCTCACAACTGCCCTGATATCATCCCTTATTAACAGAGCTACCCCACCTCCCTTCCCTTCCTGCCTATCTTTCCGAATCGTCAGATACCCCTGTACGTTTAATTCCTAGTCCTGGCCACCTTACAACATGTCTCTGTAATGGGCACCAAATCATACCCATTTGTAATGATTTGTGCCGTCAACTCATTTACTTTATTTCTAATGCTGCGTGCATTTAGGTAGAGTGTTTTCATCCTAGTTTTTAAACCATGATTTTTAGTTTTTACCCCTCCTGCAGCCCTTTTATATTCCGTGGCCCTTTTTGTTTCTTGCCTTTGGTTTCTTTGCCCTCCACTTTTACTCATCTCTTTTCTGTCTTTTGTTTTTGTCTCCTTTTTGTTTCCCTCTGTCTCCCTGTATTGGTTCCCATCCCCCTGCCATATTAGTTTAACTCCTCACCAACAGCACTAGCAAACACTCCCCCTAGGACATTGGTTCCGTTCCTGCCCAAGTGCAGACCGTCCGGTTTGTACTGGTCCTACCTCCCCCAGAACCTGTTCCAATGCCCCACGAATTTGAATCCCTCCCTGCTGCACCACTGCTCAAGCCACTCGAGATGGTGCGAGAGAGTGGGGTGCGAGAGGAACGGGGGGGGCAAGAGAGACAGGGATGAGAGTGACTGGGCGAGAGTGTTGGGGCGAGAGTGACGGGGGCGAGGGCGACGGGCTCAATGGCGACGGGGTTGAGGATGACGGGGGCGAGAGTGACGGCGGCGAGAGTGACAGGGGAGAGAGTGACAGGGACGAGACTGGCGGGGCGAGAGGGACGGGGGCGAGAGTGACAGGGACGAGAGTGGCGGGGCGAGAGTGGCGGGGGCGAGAGTGGCGGGGGCGAGAATGACAGGGACGAGAATGGCGGGGCGAGAGTGACAAAGGGCGAGAGTGACGAAGGGTGCGAGTGACAGAGGCGAGAGTCGAAGGGTGCGAGTGACGGAGGCGAGAGTGACGAAGGGTGCGAGTGACGGAGGCGAGAGAATGAAGGGGGGTGGGAGAGAGAAATGGGGTTGGGCAAGAGAGTGCGATGTGAGAGAGAGAGGAGGGGAAGAGAAAGAGATGCGCGAGACGGGGTGAGCGAGGAGGGGGGTGAGAGAGAAACAGGGAAGCGAGAGAGAGCGAGGAAGCGAGAGAGAGAGGGGGCGAGAGAGGTGGGCGAGAGAGGATTGGGCGACTTATAGAGGAGTGCGGGAGAGAGTGGTGCGGGAGAGAGGGGTACGAGAGAGATCGGGGACAAGTGCGAGGGGGTCGAGAAAGAGGGGGGCAAGAAAGAGGGAGGCGAGAAAGAGCGGGTGCGAGGGGGGGGGCGAGAGAGAGGGGGGCGAGAAAGAGGGAGGGCAAGAGAGAGGTGGGCGAGAGAGAAGGGATGTGAAAGAGAGGAGGGCAAGAGAGAGGGCAGTGAGAGAGAGGGGGCAAGAGAGAGGGGACCAGAGAGAGAGAGGGAGCAAGGAAGAGGGGGAGTGAGAGAGGGGGGAGAGAGCAAGGGGGGCACGAGAGAGGGGGGTGAGAGAGAGATGGGGCGATAGAGAGAGGGGGCCGAGGGAGGGGGGATGCGAGAGAAGGGGATGTGAAAGAGAGGGGGCGAGTGAGAGAGTGGCAAGAGAGAGAGGGGCAAGAGAGAGAAGGGGCGAGAGAGAGGGGGGCCAAGAGAGAGGGGCTGAGAGAGAGAGGGAGGGGAGAGAGAGAGCAGGCGAGAGAGAATGGGGCGTGAGAGAGGGGTGGAGAGAGGTGGGCGAGAGAAAGGTGGGCGAGAGAGAGGTGGGCGAGAGAGAAGGGGGTGGCGAGAGAGAAATGGGCGAGAGAGAGGTGGGCGAGAGTGTGGTGGGCGAGAGAGAGATGGGCGAGAGAGAGGGCGCGAGAGAGAGATGGGCGAGAGACAGAGGGAGGGGAGAGAGAGGAGGCAAGAGGGAGAGAATGGGCGAGAGAGAGAGGGCGAGAGAGGGTACCAGAGAGAGAGGTGGCAAGCTAGAGAGGGAGGGTGAGAGAGGGGGTAGAGAGCGAGGTGGCGAGAGAAGGAGGTGGATGAGACAGAGAGGTGGGTATGTGAGAGAGGGGGTCGAGAGAGGCTGCGCGAGAGAGAGGGGACCAGAGAGAGAGAGGACCAGAGAGAGAGAGGGAGAGGAGGAGTGAGAGAGGGGGGAGAGAGCGTACGGCCGAGTGAGAGAAGGGACGACAGAGAGAAGGGGCGAGAAAGAGGGGGGGTGAAAGAGAGAGGGGATGTGAAAGAGAGGGGGTGAGAGAGAGGGCGGCGAGAGAGGGGGCGGGAGAGAGGAGGCGAGAGAGAGAGGGAGGGGAGAGAGAAGGGAACAGAGAGGGGGATAAAGAAAAGGGTGCAAGAGAGGGCGAGCGAGAAAGTAAGGGGTGAGAGTGAGGGGGGGCGAGAGAGAGGGGGCGCGAGAGGTCAGAGGTAAGAGAGAGAGAGTGGGCGAGAGAGGTGGGAGTTGGGAGAGAGGGGAGAGGCAAGAAAGAAGGGGGCAAGAGAAAGGGTGGCGACAGAGAGAGGGGGCAAGAGAGAGGAGGAGTGAGAGAGGGGGGAGAGGGGGTGCAAGGGAGAGGGGGTGCGAGAGAGAGGGGATGCGAGAGAGAGGGGGTCCGAGAGAGAGGGGTGAGAGGGAGGAGCGAGAGAGAGGGACAAGAGAGAGAATGGGGCGTGAGAGAGGGGGTGAGAGAGGTGGATGAGAGAGGTGGGTGAGAGAGAGGTGGGCGAGAGAGAGGTGGGCGAGATACAGAGGTGCGAGAGAGAAGGGTGCGAGAGAGACGGGGGCGAGAGAGAGGGAGCGATAGAGAGGGGGGTGAGACGGGGTGGGGGGGTGAGACGGGGAGGTGAGACGGGGGGGCGAGAGAGGGGGGGTCGATAGAAACACGGGGTGGGGGGGGGGGCCAGAGAGACAGGGACGAGAGTGACGGGGGCGAGAGTGAAGGGGTCGAGGGTGACGGGGTCGAGAGTGACAGGGTCGAGAGTGACGGGGTCGAGAGTGACGGGGCGAGAGTGACGGGTCGAGAGTGACGGGGTCGAGGGTGACGGGGTCGAGAGTGACGGGGTCGAGAGTGACGGGGTCGAGGGTGACGGGGTCGAGAGTGACGGGGTCGAGAGTGACGGGGTCGAGAGTGACGGGGCGAGAGTGACGGGGCGAGAGTGACGGGGCGAGAGTAAAGGGGGCAAGGGTGACGGGGGCGAGAGCAACGGGGACGAGAGTGACGGGGACAAGAGTGACGGGGGTGAGAGCGAGGGAGATAGACAAAAGGGCACAAGAGAGGGGGCGAGAAAGAGAATGGGGGGCGAGAGAGAGAGTGGGGGCACGAGAGAGAGAGAGGGGGGCGAGAAAGAGAGTGGGGGGGCGAGAGAGAGAGAGAGAGGGGGCGAGAAGGAGAGCGCGGGGCGAGAGAGAGAGAGAGAGAGGGTGCGAGAAAGAGAGAGGGGCGAGAAAGAGAGAGGGACGAGAGAGAGGGGTTCTAGAGAGCGAGGGCGAGGTAGAGGTGGGCGAGAGAGAGGTGGGCGAGAGAGAGAAGGGGGCGAGAGAGATAGAGGGGGCGAGAGAGCGAGGGGGCAAGAGAGAGAGGGGAGAGAGAGAGACGCCGGGGGGCAGCGGGAGAGACGGGGAGGGGCGAGAGAGAGAACGGAGCGAGAGATAGGGTGGCGAGAGAGAGGTGGCGAAAGAGAGGGGGGGCAAGAGAGAGAGAGGGAGGCAAGAGTGATAGGGAGGCGAGGGAGCGGGTGAGAGAGAGAGGAAGGCACGAGGGGGAGAGGACGAGAGTGGGGAGCCAAAAGAGAGGGGGCCGAGAGAGAGGGGGGGTGAGAGAAGGCGGAGAGAGCGAGGGGGCGAAAGAGGTGGGCAAGAGGGAGAGATGGGCGAGAAAGAGAGGGCGTCAGAGAGGTGGAGTGAGAGAGAGGGGGGTGCGAGAGAGGGGGGGTGCGAGAGAGAGGGTGTGCGAGAGAGAGGGCACGAGGGAGAGGTGGGAGATAGAGGTGGGCGAGAGAGAGGGGGCGAGAGAGAGAGGTGGACGAGAGATAGATGGACAAAAGGGATGGGGGCGAGAGAGAGAGCGCGAGAGAGGGAGTGCGGGAGGGGGCGAGAAAAGGGGCGCGGGAGAGGGGGAGCGAGAGAGTGGGCGTGAGAGATGGGGGGTGAAGGGGTGGCGAGAGAGAGGGGGCGAGAGAGAGTGTGGGTGAGAGTGAGGGCGAGAGAGAGTGGGACGAGAGAGTGAAGGGGCAAGAGAGAGAGAGAGGGGACGAGAGAGAGAGGGGGCGAGAGAGAGAGGTGGATGAGAGATAGATGGACAAAAGGGATGGGGGCGAGAGAGAGAGCGCGAGAGAGGGAGTGCGGGAGGGGGCGAGAAAAGGGGCGCGGGAGAGGGGGAGCGAGAGAGTGGGCGTGAGAGATGGGGGGTGAAGGGGTGGCGAGAGAGAGGGGGCGAGAGAGAGTGTGGGCGAGAGTGAGGGCGAGAGAGAGTGGGACGAGAGAGTGAAGGGGCAAGAGAGAGAGAGAGGGGACGAGAGAGAGAGGAGGCGAGAGAGAGAGGGAGCGAGAAAGAGAGGGAGCGAGAGAAAGTGCGACGGGGCGAGAGAGATGGTACCAGAGAGAGAGAGGGGGCAAGGGAGACAGGGAGCGTGAGAGAGAGGGTGAGAGAGAGAGGGTGAGAGAGTGAGGGGGCGAGAGAGAGGGAGCGAGAGAGAGGTGGGCGAGAGAGAGGGATGCGAGAGAGGGGGCGAGAGAGGTGGACGAGAGAGAAAGAGGTGGGCGAGAGAGAGAGAGGTGCGCGAGAGAGAGGGGATCGAGAGAGAGGGGATCGAGAGAGACGGGGTCGCGAGCGAGAGGACAGGGGGACGAGACTGACGGGGACGAGCGTGACGGGGACGAGAGAGAGAGGGGGCGAGACTGAAATCGACGGGGTGAGAGAGAGGGGCGGCAAGGGGAGGGGCGAGAGAGCGAAGGGGACGAGAGAGCGAGGGGGCGAGAGAGAGAGGGGGTGAGAGTGATGAACAGAGTAAGAGGGGGTGATAGAGAGAGAGGGAAAGGGGATGAAGAGAGGGGGAGAGAGAAAGGGACAAACACAGAGTGGGATAAAGAAAAGGGCGCAAGAGAGGGGGGCGAGAGAAAGAGGGGGGCGCGAGAGAGAATAAGCAAGAGAGAAGGCGAGAGAAGGCGCAAGAGAGGGGGACGAGAGAGGGGGGTGTGAGGGAGGGGCGAGAGATACGGGGGCGAGAGAGGGGGGAGTCGAAAGAGAGGGGAGGGGCGAGAGTGGGGGGGGGGAGCGAGAGAGCAAGGGGGCGAGAGCGAGGGGACCAGAGAGAGAGACAGGGGAGGCGAGAGAGACAGTGGGGCGAGAGTGACGGGGGCGAGAGTGAGAGGGGGTCGTGAGAGAGGGGTTGCGATAGAGAGGTGGGGGGAGAGAGAGGGGGCGAGAGAGAGGTGGACGAGAGAGAAGGGGTGAAAGAGACGGAACCGGAGAGAGAGGGCAGGGCGGGGTGAGAGAGAGGGTAGCGGCGAGAAAGAGAGGGGACGATAGAGAAAGGCGAGAGAGAGGTGGGCGAGAGAGATAGGTGGGCGAGAGAGAGAGGTGGGCAAGAGAGAGGGGGTCGAGAGAGAGGACAGGGGGACGAGAGTGACGGGGCGAGAGTGACGGGGCGAGAGTGACGGGGACGAGAGAGAGAGGGGGCGTGACTGAGATCGACGGAGCGAGAGAGAGGGGAGGCAAGGGGGGCGGGCGAGAGAGCAAAGGGGGCAAGAGAGCAAGAGCGCGAGGGGGGCGAGGGAACGAGGGGGCCGAGAGAGAGGGGGGGGCGAGAGAGAGGGCGGTGAGAGAAGGGCGGCGAGGGAGAGAGGGGGCGAGAGAGAGGGTGTTGAGACTGACGGGGAGAGAATGACAGGGAGGAGAATGCCAAAGGGCGAGAGTGACGAAGGGTGCGAGTAGCGGTGGCGAGAGAATGAAGGGGGGTGGGAGAGAGAAGTGGGGTTGCGTGAGAGAGGGGTGCGAGAGAGAGATGGGGCGAGAGAGGGGGTGTGAGAGAGAGGGGGTGAGAGGGGGGGGGCGAGAGATGGGGGGGCGAGAGATGGGGGGGCGAGATAGAGGGGGCGAAAGAGGGTGGGCGAGAGATGGGGGTGCGAGAGAGAGGGTGCGAGAGAGTGGGATCGAGAGGAACGGGGGGGGCAAGAGAGACAGGGATGAGATTGACTGGGCGAGAGTGTTGGGGCGAGAGTGACGGGGGCGAGAGCGACGGGCTCAATGGCGACGGGGTTGAGGATGACGGGGGCGAGAGTGACGAGGGCGAGAGTGACGGGGGCAAGAGTGACGGGGGCGAGAGTGACAGGGGAGAGAGTGACAGGGGAGAGAGTGTCAGGGACGAGAGTAGCGGGGCGAGAGTCACGGGGGCGAAAGTGACAGGGACGAGAGTGGCGGGGTGAGAATGGCGGGGGCGAGAGTGGCGGGGCGAGAGTGACAAAGGGCGAGAGTGACGAAGGGTGCGAGTGACAGAGGCGAGAGAGTCGAAGGGTGCGAGTGACGGAGGCGAGAGTGACGAAGGGTGCGAGTGACGGAGGCGAGAGAATGAAGGGGGGTGGGAGAGAGAAATGGGGTTGGGCAAGAGGTGGGCGAGAGAGTGCGATGTGAGAGAGCGAGGAGGGGGAGAGAAAGAGATGCGCAAGAGGGGGTGAGAGAGGAGGGGGGTGAGAGAGAAACAGGGAAACGAGAGAGAGCGAGGAAGCGAGAGAGAGAGGGGGCGAGAGAGGTGGGCGAGAGCGAGGTGGGCGAGAGAGGGTTGGGCGACTTAGAGGAGTGCGGGAGAGAGTGGTGCGGGAGAGAGGGGTACGAGAGAGACGGGGGGCAAGTGCGAGGAGGGGGGCAAGAAAGAGGAAGGCGAGAGAGGGCGGGTGCGAGAGAAGGGGGGGGCGAGAGAGAGGGGGGCGAGAGAAAGGGGGGCGAGAAAGAGGGAGGGCAAGAGAGAGGGGGGCGAGAGAGAGAGGGAGCAAGAAAGAGGGGGAGTGAGAGAGGAGGGAGAGAGCGAGGGGGACAAGAGAGAGGGGGGGGTGAGAGAGAGATGGGGCGATAGAGAGAGGGGGGCGAGGGAGAGGGGATGCGAGAGTGGGGATGTGAAACAGAGGGGGCGAGTGAGAGAGTGGCGAGAGAGAGGGGGGCAAGAGAGAGAAGGGGCGAGAGCGAGGGGGGGCCGAGAGAGAGGGGCTGAGAGAGAGAGGGAGGGGAGAGAGAGAGCGGACGAGAGAGAATGGGGCGAGAGAGGGGTGGAGAGAGGTGGGCGAGAGAAAAGTGGGCGAGAGAGAGGTGGGCGAGAGAGATGGGGGGGTGAGAGAGAGATGGGCGAGAGAGAGGTGGGCGAGAGTGTGGTGGGCGAGAGATGGGCGAGAGAGAGGGTGCGTGAGATGGGCGAGAGACAGAGGGAGGCGAGAGAGAGGAGGCAAGAGGGAGAGAGTGGGCGAGAGAGAGAGAGAGGGCGAGAGAGGGTACCAGAGAGAGAGGTGGCAAGATAGAGAGGGAGGGTGAGAGAGGGGGTAGAAAGCGAGGGGGCGAGAGAGGGAGCTGGACGAGACAGAGAGGTGGGTATGTGAAAGAGGGGGTCAAGAGAGGCTGGGCGAGAGAGAGGGGACCAGAGAGAGAGAGGGAGAGAGGGAGTGAGAGAGGGGAGAGAGAGCGTACGGCCGAGTGAGCGAGGGGATGACAGAGAGAAGGGGCGAGAAAGAGGGGGTGAAAGAGAGAGGGGATGCGAGAGAGGGGGCGGGAGAGAGGAGGCGAGAGAGAGAGGGAGGGGAGAGAGAAGGGAACAGAGAGTGGGATAAAGAAAAGGGAGAAAGTAAGGGGTGAGAGAGAGGGGGGGCGAGAGAGAGAGGGGGCGCGAGAGATCGGAGGCAAGAGAGAGAGAGTGGGCGAGAGAGGTAGGAGTTGGGAGAGAGGGGAGAGGCAAGAGAGAAGGGGGCATGAGAAAGGGTGGTGACAGAGAGAGGGGGCAAGAGAGAGAGGAGGAGTGAGAGAGGGGGGAGAGGGGGTGCAAGGGAGAGGGGGTGCGAGAGAGAGGGGATGCGAGGGAGAAGGGTGAGAGGGAGGAGCGAGAGAGAGGGGCGAGAGAGAATGGGGCATGAGAGAGGTGGATGAGAGAGGTGGGTGAGAGAGGTGGGCGAGAGAGAGGTGGGCGAGATGTAGAGGTGCGAGAGAGAAGGGTGCGAGAGAGACGGGGGCGAGAGTGGAAAGAGGCAAGAGAGGGAGAGAACAGGCGAGAGAGAGAGCGGGCGAGAGAGAGCGGGAGGGCGAGAGAGGATGCCAGAGAGAGAGGGGGCAAGATAGAGAGGGATTGTGAGAGAGGGGGGAGAGAGCGAAGGATCGAGAGAGGGAGGTAGACGAGACAGAGAGGTGGGCGTGTGAGGGAGGGGGCCGAGAGCGGGGGGGGGGCGAGAGAGACGGGGTGCGAGAGAGACGGGGGGTGAGGGACAGGCACGGCGAGAGAGAGGTCGGCAAGAAAGAGAGGGGAGTGAGAGAGGAGGGAGAGAGGGTGCGAGGAAGAAGGGGTGCAAGGGAGAGGGGGTGCGAGAGAGAAGGGCGAGAGAGAGGGGGAGCGAGAGAGAGGGGGGTGAGAAAGAATGGGGTGAGATAGAGCTGGGCGAGAGAGAGACTGGGCGAGAGAGGGTACCAGAGAGAGAGGGAGCAAGATAGAGAGGGAGGGTGAAAGAAGAGGGAGAGAGCGTGGGGGTGAGAGAGGGAGGTAGACGAGACAGAGAGGTGGGCGTGTGAGAGAGGGGTTATGAGAGAGAGGGGACCAGAGAGAGAGCGAGAGAGAGGGAGCGAGGGGGTGTGAGAGAGAGAGGGGGACGAGAGGGAGGGGGGCGAGAGAGAGGAGGCGATAGAGAGGGGGGTGAGATGGGGGGGGGTGAGACGGGGAGGTGAGACGGGGGGCGAGAGAGGGGGGGTGAGGGATAGGGCGGTGAGAGATACGGCAGCAAGATAAAGGGGGGCGAGAGAGGGGGGCAAGAGAGACGGGGTCGAGAGAGACACGGGGTGGGGGGGGCCAGAGAGACAGGGACGAGAGTGACGGGGCGAGAGTGACGGGGGCGAGAGTGACGGGTTCGAGGGTGACGGGGTCGAGAGTGACGGGGTCGAGAGTGACGGGGTCGAGGGTGACGGGGTCAAGGGTGACGTGGTCGAGAGTGACGGGGCGAGAGTGACGGGGCGAGAGTGATGGGGTCGAGGGTGACGGGGTCAAGGGTGACGTGGTCGAGAGTGACGGGGCGAGAGTGACGGGGCGAGAGTGACGGGGCGAGAGTAAAGGGGGCAAGAGTAAAGGGGGCAAGAGTGATGGGGGCGAGAGCAACGGGGACGAGAATGACGGGGACAAGAGTGACAGGGGTGAGAGTGACGGGAGCGAGAGGGAGGGGAGCGAGAGAGAAGGAGGGGGAGAGAGGGGCGCGAGCGAGAGAGGGGACAAGAGCGAGCGAGGGGGTGAGAGAGAGAATGGGGGGCGAGAGAGTGGGGGTGGCGAGAAAGAGAGTGGGGGGGCGAGAGAGAGAGAGAGGGGGCGAGATAGAGAGCGCGGGGCGAGAGAGAGAGAGAGAGGGCGCGAGAAAGAGAGTGGGGCGAGATAGAGAGAGGGGCGAGAGAGAGGCGAGAGAGAGGGGGGGCTAGAGAGAGCGGTGTGAGAGAGAGAGAGTGAGGGGCGAGAGCGAGGAGACCAGAGAGAGCGAGGGCGAGGTAGAGGTGGGCGAGTGAGAAGGGAGCGAGAGAGAAGGGAGCGAGAGGGATGCGAGAGAGGGGAGGGTGAGAGAGGGGGGTGAGAGAGAGAGGGATGCGAGAGAGAGGGGTGGCGAGAGAAATAGAGGGGGCGAGAGAGCGAGGGAGCAAGAGAGAGAGGGAAGAGAGAGAGAGACGGGGGGGAGGGCAGCGGGAGAGACGGGGAGGGGCGAGAGAGAGAACGGAGCGAGAGATAGGGTGGCGAGAGAGAGGTGGCGAAAGAGAGGGGGGTGGAAGAGAGAGGGGGGAGACAGAGAGGGGGCAAGAGTGAGAGAGGGAGGCAAGAGTGATAGGGAGGCGAGGGAGGGGGTGAGAGAGAGAAGGAGGCACGAGAGAGAGGGGGCGAGAGTGGGGAGCCAAAAGAGAGGGGGGCGAGAGAGGGGGGGGGCAAGAGAGAGAGGGGGGTGAGAGAGGGCGGAGAGAGCGAGGGGGCGAAAGAGGTGGGCAAGAGGGAGAGGGAGAAGTGGGCGAGAAAGAGAGGGCGTCAGAGAGGGGGAGTGAGAGAAGAGGGGGCTGCGAGAGAGGGGGGGTGCGAGAGAGAGGGTGTGCGAGAGAGAGGGCACGAGGGAGAGGTGGGAGAGAGAGAGAGGTGGGCGAGAGAGAGGGCGCGAGAGAGGGAGTGCGGGGGGCGGCGAGAAAAGGGGGGCAGGAGAGGGGGAGCGAGAGAGTGGGCGTGAGCAATGGGAGTGAAGGGGTGGCGAGAGAGGGGGCGAGAGAGAGGGGGCGAGGGAGAGAGAGGTGCGCGAGAGAGAGGGGATCGAGAGAGAGGGGATCGAAAGAGAGGCGGTCGCGAGCGAGAGGACAGGGGGACGAGAGTGACGGGGACGAGAGTGACGGGGACGAGAGAGAGAGGGGGCGAGACTGAAATCGACGGGGCGAGAGAGAGGGGCGGCAAGGGGAGGGGCGAGAGAGCGAAGGGGGCGAGAGAGCGAGGGGGCGAGAGAGAGAGGGGGTGAGAGTGATGAACAGAGTAAGAGGGGGTGATAGAGAGAGAGGGAAAGTGGATGAAGAGAGGGGGAGAGAGAAAGGGAGAAAAACAGAGTGGGATAAAGAAAAGGGCGCAAGAGAAGGGGGCGAGAGAAAGAGGGGGGCGCGAGAGAGAATAAGCAAGAGAGAAGGCGAGAGAGGGCGCGAAAGAGGGGGACGAGAGAGGGGGGTGAGGGAGGGGCGAGAGATACGACGGCGAGAGATGGGGGGGTCAAAAGAGAGGGGAGGGGCGAGAGTGGGGGGGGGGGCGCGAGAGAGCAAGGGGGAGAGAGCGAGGGGACCAGAGAGAGAGACAGGGGAGGCGAGAGAGACAGTGGGGCGAGAGTGACGGCGGCGAGAGTGAGAGGGGGTCGTGAGAGAGGGGTTGCGAGAGAGAGGTGGGGGGAGAGAGAGAGGGCGAGAGAGTGCGGCGAGAGAGAGAGGGGGCAAGAGAGAGAGAGGGCGAGAGAGAGGTGGACGAGAGAGAAGGGGTGAGAGAGATGGAACCGGAGAGAGAGGGCAATGGGGGCGGGGAGGTGGGGTGAGAGAGGGGGAGAGGGTAGCGGCGAGAGAGAGAGGGGACGATAGAGAAAGGCGAGAGAGAGGTGGACGAGAGAGAGGTGGGCGAGAGAGAAAGGGAGCGAGAGAGAGAGGGGGCAAGAGAGACAGGGGACATGAGAGACAGGAGGTGTGGGAGAGTGAGGGGGCAAGAGGAAGGGCGAGAGAGAGTGGTGAGCGAGAGGGATAGGTGGGCGAGAGAGAGGGGTGCAAGAGAGACGGGAGGGATGAGAGAGAGGGTGCGAGAGAGAGGTGGGCGAGAGGGAGGGGGCAAGAGAGATGGGCGAGAGAGATAGGTGGACGAGAGAGAGAGAGAGGTGGGCAAGAGAGAGAGAGGTGGGCGAGAGAGATAGGTGGGCGAGAGAGACAGAGGTTGGCAAGAGAGAGGGGGTCGAGAGAGAGGGGGTCGAGAGAGAGGGGGTCGAGAGAGAGGGGGTCGAGAGTGAGAGGACAGGGGGACGAGAGTGACGGGGCGAGAGTGACGGGGGCGAGATAGAGAGGGGGCGAGACTGAGATCGACGGAGCGAGAGAGAGGGGAGGCAAGGGGGACGGGCGAGGGAGCGAGGGGGCCGAGAGAGAGGGGGGGCGAGAGAGAGGGCGGCGAAAGAAGGGCGGCGAGGGTGAGAGGGGGCGAGAGAGAGGGGGTTGAGAGTGACCGGGGAGAGAGTGACAGGGAGGAGAATGCCAAAGGGCGAGAGTGACGAAGGGTGCGAGTAGCGGAGGCGAGTGAATGAAGGGGGGTGGGAGAGAGAAGTGGGGTTGGGTGAGAGAGGAGTGCGAGAGCGAGATGGGGCGAGAGAGGGGGTGCGAGAGAGAGGGGGGGGTGAGAGATGGGGGAGCGAGAGATGGGACGAGAGAGAGGGGGTGAGAGAGGGGGTGCGAGATAGAGGGGGCGAGAGAGGGTGGGCGAGAGGGGGGGGGTGCGAGAGAGAGGGTGTGCGAGAGAGAGGGCACGAGGGAGAGGTGGGAGAGAGAGAGAGGTGGGCGAGAGAGAGGGCGCGAGAGAGGGAGTGCGGGGGGCGGCGAGAAAAGGGGGGCAGGAGAGGGGGAGCGAGAGAGTGGGCGTGAGCGATGGGAGTGAAGGGGTGGCGAGAGAGGGGGCGAGAGAGAGGGGGCGAGGGAGAGAGAGGTGCGCGAGAGAGAGGGGATCGAGAGAGAGGGGATCGAAAGAGAGGCGGTCGCGAGCGAGAGGACGGGGGGACGAGAGTGACGGGGACGAGAGAGAGAGGGGGCGAGACTGAAATCGACGGGGCGAGAGAGAGGGGCGGCAAGGGGAGGGGCGAGAGAGCGAAGGGGGCGAGAGAGCGAGGGGGCGAGAGAGAGAGGGGGCGAGAGAGAGAGGGGGTGAGAGTGATGAACAGAGTAAGAGGGGGTGATAGAGAGAGAGGGAAAGGGGATGAGGAGAGGGGGAGAGAGAAAGGGAGAAAAACAGAGTGGGATAAAGAAAAGGGCGCAAGAGAAGGGGGCGAGAGAAAGAGGGGGGCGCGAGAGAGAATAAGCAAGAGAGAAGGCGAGAGAGGGCGCGAAAGAGGGGGACGAGAGAGGGGGGTGAGGGAGGGGCGAGAGATACGAGGGCGAGAGATGGGGGGGTCAAAAGAGAGGGGAGGGGCGAGAGTGGGGGGGGGGGGGGCGCGAGAGAGCAAGGGGGCGAGAGCGAGGGGACCAGAGAGAGAGACAGGGGAGGCGAGAGAGACAGTGGGGCGAGAGTGACGGCGGCGAGAGTGAGAGGGGGCCGTGAGAGAGGGGTTGCGAGAGAGAGGTGGGGGGAGAGAGAGGGGGCGAGAGAGTGCGGCGAGAGAGAGAGGGGGCAAGAGAGAGAGAGGGCGAGAGAGAGGTGGACGAGAGAGAAGGGGTGAGAGAGATGGAACCGGAGAGAGAGGGCAATGGGGGTGGGGAGGTGGGGTGAGAGAGGGGGAGAGGGTAGCGGCGAGAGAGAGAGAGGGGACGATAGAGAAAGGCGAGAGAGAGGTGGACGAGAGAGAGGTGGGCGAGAGAGAAAGGGAGCGAGAGAGAGAGGGGGCAAGAGAGACAGGGGACATGAGAGACAGGAGGTGTGGGAGAGTGAGGGGGCAAGAGGAAGGGCGAGAGAGAGTGGTGAGCGAGAGGGATAGGTGGGCGAGAGAGAGGGGTGCAAGAGAGACGGGAGGGATGAGAGAGAGGGTGCGAGAGAGAGGTGGGCGAGAGGGAGGGGGCAAGAGAGATGGGCGAGAGAGATAGGTGGACGAGAGAGAGAGAGGTGGGCAAGAGAGAGAGAGGTGGGCGAGAGAGAGATAGGTGGGCGAGAGAGACAGAGGTTGGCAAGAGAGAGGGGGTCGAGAGAGAGGGGGTCGAGAGAGAGGGGGTCGAGAGAGAGGGGGTCGAGAGTGAGAGGACAGGGGGACGAGAGTGACGGGGCGAGAGTGACGGGGGCGAGATAGAGAGGGGGCGAGACTGAGATCGACGGAGCGAGAGAGAGGGGAGACAAGGGGGACGGGCGAGGAAGCGAGGGGGCCGAGAGAGAGGGGGGCCGAGAGAGAGGGCGGCGAAAGAAGGGCGGCGAGGGTGAGAGGGGGCGAGAGAGAGGGGGTTGAGAGTGACCGGGGAGAGAGTGACAGGGAGGAGAATGCCAAAGGGCGAGAGTGACGAAGGGTGCGAGTAGCGGAGGCGAGTGAATGAAGGGGGGTGGGAGAGAGAAGTGGGGTTGGGTGAGAGAGGAGTGCGAGAGCGAGATGGGGCGAGAGAGGGGGTGCGAGAGAGAGGGGGGGGGTGAGAGATGGGGGAGCGAGAGATGGGACGAGAGAGAGGGGGTGAGAGAGGGGGTGCGAGATAGAGGGGGCGAGAGAGGGTGGGCGAGAGGGGGGGGGCGAGAGATGGGACGAGAGAGAGGGTGAAAGAGAGTGGGGGCGCGAGAGGAAGGGGGGGCAAGAGAGACAGGGATGAGAGTGACGGGCGAGAGTGTCGGGGCAAGAGTGATGGGGGCGAGAGCGACGGGCTCAATGGCGACGGGGTTGAGGATGACGGGGGCGAGAGTGACGGGGGCGAGAGCGACGGGCTCAATGGCGACGGGGTTGAGGATGACGGGGGCGAGAGTGACGGGGGCGAGAGTGACAGGGGAGAGAGTGACAGGGGAGAGAGTGACAGGGACGAGAGTGGCGGGGCGAGAGTGACGGGGGCGAGAGTGACGAAGGGTGCGAGTGAGGGGAGAGAGAGGAAGGGGGGCGATAGAGAAACAGGGGAGCGAGAGAGAGAGAGAGAGGGGGCGAGAGAAAGGGGGGGCGAGAGAAAGGGTGGGCAAGAGAGGGGCGTGAGTGAGGGGGGCGAGAGAGGGGGCGGGCGTAAGAGAGAGGGGGGCGTGAGAGAGAGTTGGGCGTGACAGAGAGTTGACGGGAGCGAGAGAGACGGGAGGACCGAGAGAGAGACAGGGGGTCGAAAGAGACGGGGGGGTGGGATAGAGAGGAATGACGAGAGAGAGAGGTGCAACAGAGACGGGTGGGCGAGAGAGGGGGCGAGAGAGAGGGGGCGAGAGAGGGAGTGGCGAGAGAGGGAGTGGCGAGAGAGGGAGGGTGAGATATATGGTGGCGAGAGATAGGGCGGCGAAAGAAAGGGTGGGGAGAGAGGGGGGCTAGAGTGGGGGGGGTGAGAAGGGCGGGGTCGAGAAAGACACGGGGGGGCATGCGAGAGAGACAGGAATGAGAGTGAAGGAACGAGAGTGACGGGGGCGAGAGTGACGGAAGTGAGGTTGACGGGGTCGAGGGTGATGGGGTCGAGGGTGATGGGGGCGAGGGTGATGGGGACGAGGGTGATGGGGGTGAGGGTGACGGGGCGAGGCTGACGGGTGCGAGGGTGACAGGGCGAGAGTGACGGGAGCGAGAGTGACGGGGTAAGAGTGATGTGGCGAGAGTGAAGGGGGCAAGAGTGACGGGGGCGAGAGTGAAGGGAGCGAGAGCGACAGGGGTGAGAGCAGCGAAGGGCGAGAGTGAGGAAGGGTGAGTGACGGGGCAAGAGAGTGAAGGGGGGTGGGAGAGAGAAGGGGGGTCGGGAGAGAGGTGGTCGAGAGAGAGCGTACGATACGAGTGAGGGAGCTGGGCAGCAGAGAGGTGGACGAGAGAGAGAGTGCGATGCGAGAGAGAGGATGGCGAGAGTGGGTGAGAGAGAAGGAGGGGGGGCGAGAGAGAAACAGGGAAGCGAGAGAGAAAGAGGGGGTGAGAGAAAGGGGGATGAGAGAGAGGGGACGAAGAGGGGGGGGCAAGAGAGGGAGGAGGCGAGAGAGAGGGTACCAGAGAGAGAGAGGGGGAAAAAGAGAGGAGGGGTGAGAGTGGGGGGAGAGAGCGAGGAGGTGTGAGAGAGGGTGGGTGCGAGAGAGAGAAGTGTACGAGATAGAGGGGGGGCAAGAGAGAGGGAGCATGAGAGAGAGGGGGATGAGAGGGAGGGGGGCGAGAGAAAGGGACCAGAGAGAGAGAGGGGACGATAGAGAGGAGAGGGAGAGGGAGGTGCGAGAGAGAGGGACGAGAGAGAGGGCGCGAGGCAGTGGTAGGCAAGAGAGAGATGCGGGTGAGAGAGGGCGAGAGAGAGAGAGGGCGGCGAGAGAGAGGGGCGACGAAAGATACGGGAGGGCCGAGAGAGAGACGGGGGACTGAGAGAGACGGGGGGGCGGGAGAGAGATGGAGGGGAGAGGAAAGGGGGCTGGAGGGAGAGGAAGGGGGATGAGAGAGGAGGGGAGCGAGAGAGAGAGAGAGAGGGGGGACGAGAGAGAGCGGGGCGAGAGAAAGGGGGGTGAGAGAAAAGGGGTGCATGCGAAAGGGGGTGCGAGAGAGAGGGGGAGCGAGAGAGGGAAGGGCGAGAGAGGTTGGGGGTAGAGAGTGGGATGGTGAGAGAGAGGGTGGCAAGAGTGAGGGATGTAGCGAGAGAGAGAAGAGGTGAGAGTGACAGGGGGGCGAGAGTGATGGGGGAGTGAGAGTGACGGGGGGGTGAGAGTGACGGGGGGGTGAGAGTGACGGGGGGGGCGAGAGTGTCGGGAGCGAGAGTGATGGGGGCAAGAGTGACGGGAGCGAGAATAACGGGGCGAGAGTGACGGGGGTGAGACTGACGGGGACAAGAGAGAGAAGGGAGCGAGAGTGACGGGGTAGAGTGACGGGGCGAGTGTGACGCGAGAGTGACGGGGGCGGGAGTGACGAGGGCGAGAGTGATGCGAGAGTGACGGGAGCGAGAGTGACAGAGGGCGAGAATGACAGGAGCGAGAGTGACGGGGCGAGTGTGACGCGAGAGTGACGGGGGCGGGAGTGACAGAGGGCGAGAGTGACAGGAGCGAGAGTGACGGGGCGATTGTGACGCGAGAGTGACGGGGGCGGGAGTGACGAGGGCGAGAGTGATGCGAGAGTGACGGGAGCGAGAGTGACAGAGGGCGAGAGTGACAGGAGCGAGAGTGACGGGGCGAGTGTGACGCGAGAGTGACGGGGGCGGGAGTGACGAGGGCGAGAGTGACGCGAGAGTGACGGGAGCGAGAGTGACAGAGGGCGAGAGTGACAGGAGCGAGAGTGACGAGGGCGAGTGTGACGCGAGAGTGACGGGGGCGGGAGTGACGAGGGCGAGAGTGACAGGAGCGAGAGTGACGGGAGCGAGAGTGACAGAGGGCGAGAGTGACAGGAGCGAGAGTGACGGGAGCGAGAGTGACGAGGTGAGAGTGACGGGGGCGAGAGTGACAGGAGCGAGAGTGACGGGGGCGAGAGTGACGTGCGCGAGAGAGAGAAGGGGGCGAGAGTAACAGAGGGCGAGAGTGACGGGAGCGAGAGTGACGGGAGCGAGAGTGACGGGGGCGAGAGAGAGAGAAGTGGGTGCAAAAGAGAGAAGCGGGTTCGGGAGAGAGGTGGACAAGAGAGAGTGTGCGACGCAAGAGAGAGGGGAGGGCGAGAGAGAAATGGGAGCGAGAGAGAGAGAGGCAGCGAGAGAGAGGGGGGTGGGGTGAGTGAGGGGGCGAGAGAGGGGGCGAGTGAGCAGTGGGCACGAGAGAAAGGGGGGGATGTGAGAGAGAGTTGGGAGAGAGAGAGGTGGACGAGAGTGAGAGGTGGGTGAGAGAGAGGGGGTGAGAGAGAGGGGGTGAGAGAGAGATGGGGCAAGAGAGAGGAGAGATAGAGGAGGTGCAAGAAAGAGGGTGTGCGAGAGAGAGGGCGTGCGAGAGAGAGGGCGTGCGAGAGAGAAGCGTGCGAGAGAGAAGCGTGCGAGAGAGAAGCGTGCGAGAGAGAGAGGGTGTGCGACAGAAAGGGGATGAGAGAGAGGGGGATGAGAGAAAGGGGGAAGTGGATGAGAGAGAGGGGGCAAGAGAGAGAAGGTATGAAAGAGAGGGGGGGCGAGAGAGGGGGGCGAGAGAGAGGGATACGAGAGAGAGAGTGCGAGAGAGAGATGGTGTGAGAGAGAGAGGGCACGAGAGAGGGGGGTGAGAGAAAGGGGGACGAGAGAAAAGGGGGCAAGAGAAACGGGGGGACGAGAGGGAGGTTAGAGAGAGGGGGAGCAAGGTGGGAGGGGCGAGAGACGCAGGACGAGAGAGGTTGGGGGGTTGAGAGAGGGAGGGTGAGAGAGAGGGGACAAGAGCGAGGAGGCCACGAGAGAGAGTGGAGGTGAAAGAGATGGGGGCGAGAGTGACAGGCGCGGGAGTGACGCGGGCGACTGTGACGGGGGCAAGTGTAACAGAGGCGAGTGTAATGGGGGCGAGAGTGACGGGGCCGAGAGTGACGGGGGCGAAAGAGACAAGGGGGGGCGAGAGAGAGAGAAGCAGGGTCGGGAGAGAGGTGGGCGAGAGAATGCGATGCGAGTGAGGGAGCTGGGTGGGAGAGAGTTGAACAAGAGAGAAAGTGCGATGCAAGAGAGAGAGGAGGGTGAGAGAGAGAGGTGGGGGAGAGAGAGGGGGGCGAGAGAGAGAGGGGCGAGAGAGAGAGGGGCGAGAAAGAGGAGGTGAGAGAGAGGGGGTGAGAGGGGTGGGGGGCGATAGAGAAACGGGAGAGAGGGGGAGCGAGAGAGAGAGTTGGGCGAGAGAGTGGGGGCGAGAGAGACGGGGGAGCGAGAGAGACGGGGGGCGAGAGAGATGGGGGGGCGAGAGAGGGGGGCGAGAGAGGGAGGAGGCAAGACAGAGAGAGCGGGCGAGACAGAGGGTACCAGAGGAAGAGAGGGGGCAAGAGAGAGAGGAGGGGTGAGAGACGGGGGAAGTGAGCGAGGGGGCAAGTGTGAGCTGGATGAGAGAGAGAGGTGTACGAGAGAGAGAGGTGTACGAGAGGGGCGGGGGCAAGAGAGAGAGGGGGCGCGAGAAAGAGAGAGGGGGAGCAAGAGAGGGGGTTATGAGAGAGAGGGGGACAAGAGAAAGGGGGAGGTGGACGAGAGAGAGGAGACGAGAGAGAGAAGGTACGAAAGAGAGGGCGCGAGAGAGAGTTGGTGAGAGAGATGGGACAAGAAAGAGGGGGCCGAGAGAAAGGGGGGGGCGAGAGAAAGGGGGGCATGAGAAACGGAGGGGGGGTGAGGGGGGGGAGCAGGGGGGGCGAGGGAGGGGGTTATGAGAGAGGGGGGACAAAAGAAAAGAGGAGGTGGATGAGTGGGATGGGGCGAGAGAGAGAAGGTACGAAAGAGAGGGTGGGCGAGAATGGGGTGAGAGAGTGGGTGGCGAGAGAGAGTTGGCGAGAGAGATGGGACAAGAAAGAGGGGGCCGAGAGAAAGGGGGGCGAGAGAAAGGGGGGCATGAGAAACGGAGGGGGTGCGAGAGGGAGGGGGAGCGGGGGGACGAGGGAGGGGGTTATGAAAGAGGGGGGACAAGAGAAAAGAGGAGGTGGATGAGTGGGATGGGGCGAGAGAGAGAAGGTACGAAAGAGAGGGTGGGCGAGAATGGGGTGAGAGAGTGGGTGGCGAGAGAGAGTTGGCGAGAGAGATGGGACAAGAAAGAGGGGGCCGAGAGAAAGGGGGGCGAGAGAAAGGGGGGCATGAGAAACGGAGGGGGTGCGAGAGGGAGGGGGAGCAGGGGGACGAGGGAGGGGGTTATGAAAGAGGGGGGACAAGAGAAAAGAGGAGGTGGATGAGAGAGAGGGGGCGAGAGAGAGAAGGGTCAAAAGAGAGGGTGGGCGAGAGTGGGGCGAGAGAGTGGGCGGCGAGATAGAGAGGGTGCAAGAGAGAGAGAGCGCGAGAGAGAGTTGGTGAGAGAGATGGGACAAGAGAGGGGGGGCGATAGAAAGGGGGGGCGTGAGAAATGGTGGGGACGAGAGGGGGGTTAGAGAGAGGGGGAGCGAGGGGGGCAAGAGAGGCAGGGCGAGAGAGGTTGGGGGGTTGAGAGAGAGAGGATGAAAGAGGGGGGAACAAGAGCGAGGAGGCCGTGAGACAGAGTGGAGACGGGAGAGACGGGACGAGAGTGACAGGGCGAGTGTGACAGGGGCAATACTGACGGGGGCGAGAGTGACGGGGGCGAGAGTGACGGGGGCAAGATTGACGGGGGCGAGAGAGAGAAGGGGGGGCGAGAGAGAGAAGCGGGGTCGGGAGAGAGGTGGGCGAGAGAATGCGATGCGAGTGAGGGAGCTGGGTGGGAGAGAGTTGAACAAGAGAGAGAGTGCGATGCAAGAGAGAGAGGAGGGCGAGAGAGAGGTGGATGAGAGGGAGGAGAGAGAACAATGGGACGAAAGAGGTGCATGAGAGAGAGGAGGGGCGAGAGAGATGGGGTGGCGAGAGGAAGGTAGGGTGAGAGAAAGGGGGGGGCGAGAGTGAGGGTGGACGAGAGAGAGGTGGGGCGAGAGAGAGGTGGATGAGAGGGAGAGGTGTACGAGAGAGAGGAGGGCGAGAGAGAGGAGGTGAGAAAGGGGGTGAGAGGAGTGGGGGCGCGATAGAGAAACAGGGGAGAGAGAGGAAGCGAGAGAGAGAGTTGGGCGAGAGTGGGGGCGAGAGAGACGGGGGGGAGCAAGAGAGACTGGCGGGCAAGAGAGACGAGGGGCAAGAGAGAGAGGGGGGGCGAGAGAGACGGGGGGGCGAGAGAGACGGGGGGGGCGAGAGAGAGAGGGGGGCGAGAGAGACGGGGGAGTGAGAGAGATGAGGGTGCGCGAGAGACAGGGGCGAGAGAGAGGGCGCGAGAGAGAGGGGGCAAGAGGGGGAGGAGGCAAGACAGAGAGAGCGGGCGAGACAGAGGGTACCAGAGGAAGAGAGAGGGCAAGAGAGAGAGGAGGGGTGAGAGACGGGGAAGTGAGCGAAGGGGCGAGTGTGAGCTGGATGAGAGAGAGAGAGGTGTTCGAGAGAGAGAGGTGTACGAGAGGGGGAGGGTCGAGAGAGAGGGTGGGGGCGAGAGAGGGGAGGGGGGCGAGAGAGGGGGACAAGAGAAAAGGGAAGGTGGACGAGAGTGAGGGGGCGAGAGTGAGAAGGTACGAAAGAGAGAGAGGGCACGAGAGAGAGTTGGTGAGAGAGATGGGACAAGAGCGAGGGGGGCGAGAGAAAGGTGGGCGTGAGAAACGGGGGGACGAGAGGGGGGGTTAGAGAGAGGGGGAGCGAGGGGGGGGGAGAGAGGGAGTTATGAGAGAGAGGGGAACGAGAGAAAGGGGGAGGTGGACGAGAGAGAGGGGGCGAGAGAGAGAAGGTACGAAAGAGAGGATGGGGCGAGAGAGTGGGCGGCGAGATAGAGAGGGTGCGAGAGAGAGTTGGTGAGAGAGATGGGACAAGAGAGGGGGAGCGATAGAAAGGGGGGCAAGAGAAAGGGGGGCGTGAGAAACGGGGGGGCGAGAGGGGGGGTTAGAGAGAGGGGGAGCAAGGGGGGGGTGAGAGAGGCAGGGCGAGAGAGGTTGGGGGGTTCAGAGAGGGAGGGTGAGAGGGGGGGGGAAAGAGCGAGGAGGCCACGAGAGAGAGTGGAGGCGAGAGAGAGTGGAGGCGAGTGTGACGGGGGCGAGTGTGATGGGGGCGAGTGTGAGGGGGCGAGTGTGACGGGGGCGAGAGGGACGGGGGCGAGTGTGACGGGGCGAGTGTGACGGGGGCGAGAGTGACGGGGCGAGTGTGACGGGGCGAGTGTGATGGGGGCGAGTGTGAGGGGGCGAGTGTGACGGGGCGAGTGTGACGGGGCGAGTGTGACGGGGTGAGTGTGACGGGGGCGAGAGTGACGGGGGCGAGTGTGACGGGGCGAGTGTGACGGGGCGAGTGTGACGGGGTGAGTGTGACGGGGGCGAGAGTGACGGGGGCGAGTGTGACGGGGCGAGTGTGACGGGGAGAGAGTGACGGGGGCGAGTGTGACGGGGCGAGTGTGACGGGGCGAGAGTGACGGGGGCGAGTGTGACGGGGCCAGTGTGACGGGGCGAGAGTGACGGGGGCGAGTGTGACGGGGCGAGTGTGACGGGGGCGAGAGTGACGGGGGAGAGAGTGACGGGGCGAGTGTGATGGGGGCGAGAGTGATGGGGGCGAGTGTGACGATAGCGAGAGTAACGGGGCGAGTGTGACGGGGGCAAGAGTGCCGGGGGCAAGAGAGAGATGGGGGGGTGAGAGAGAGAAGTGGGGTCGGGAGAGAAGTGGGCGAAAGAGTGCAATGCGAGTGAGGGAGCTGGGAGGTGGAGAGGTGGACAAGAGAGAGAGTGCGATGCAAGAGAGAGAGGAGGGCGAGAGAGAGAAGTGGGGGAGAGAGAGAGAGGTGATCGAGAGAGAGGGGCGAGAGAGAGGAGGTGAGAGAGAGGGGGTGAGAGAGAGAGGTGGGCGAGAGAGACAGGGGGGTGGGCGAGAGAAACGGTGGGGGGTGAGAGAGAGAGGGGGCGTGAGAGAGAGGGGTGTGAGAGAGATGGGGGCGAGAGAGCCGGGGGGGGGGGGGCGAGAGAGACGGGGGGGGTGGGGGATGGGCGAGAAAAACGGAGGTGGGGGGGCGAGAGAAACAGCGGGGGGGGGGGGCGAGAGGGACGGGGGAAGGTGAGAGAGACGAGGGTGCGCGAGAGACAGGGGCGAGAGAGACGGTGGGTGAGAGAGGGGGCGAGAGTGAGGGGGTGAGAGATAGGGCGGCGAGAGAGAGGGGGGGGGGCGAGAGAGAGGGCGCAAGAGAGAGAAGGCAAGAGAGGGAGAAGGCGAGACAGAGAGAGCGGGCGAGACAGCGGGTACCAGAGGAAGCGAGGGGGCAAGAGAGAGAGGCGAGGTGAGAGACAGGGGAAGTGAGCGAGGGGTCGAGAGTGAGCTGGACGAGAGAGAGACGTGAACGAGAGCGAGAGGTGTACGGGGGTGGAGGGGGGGGAGGGCGGTGAGAGGGAGGGGGGCATGAGAGAGAGGGGGACGAGAGAGAGGGGGAGGTGGACGAGAGAGAGGGGGGCAAGAGAGAAAGGGGGCGAGAGAGAGGGGAGAGCGAGGGGGTGAGAGAGGTGGATGAAAGCGAGAGAAGAGAGAGGTGTACAAGAGAGAGGGGGACGAGAGAGAGGGGGACGAGAGGTGAGGGGCGAGAGAGAGGGGGGCGAGAGAGAGAGGTGGACGAGAGAGAGAGGATGGCGAGAGAGAGAGGAGGGCGAGAGACAGAGAGGTGTGATAGAGAGTGGGGCGAGAGAGAGACGATACAAGAGAGAGGGAGGCGAGAGACAGGGGGCGAGAGAGAGTGCGGCAAGAGAGAGTGCGGCACGAGAGAGAGTGGGGAGAGAGAGAGGGGGGGAGAGAGAGGGGGGGAGAGGGGGGCGAGAGAGCGATCGGGCGAGAGAGAGATGGGGCGAGAAAGGGAGGAGGCGAGAGAGAGCGGGCGAGCCAGAGAGAGGGGACAAGAGAGAGAGGGGGATTGAGAGAGGGGGCAGAGGGGGAGAGAGAGGAGGTGAGAGAGGGAGGTAGAGAACTGGGGGCAAGAGGGGTGCGAGAGAGGGGGGGGGGTGATAGAGAGGGGGTGAGAGAGATGAGAGACAAGAAAGACGGGGGGGGCGAGAGAGAGGGGGTCGAAAGAGACGGGGGTGAGAGAGACGGGGGCGAGAGAGACGGCGGGGGCGAGAGAGAGGGGCAAGAGATAGGGTGGCGAGAGAGAGGGGGGGCGAGAGAGACTGGGGTGAGAGAGGCAGACGGGGGTGGAGAGAGAGACGGGGGCGAAAGAGAGGGGGGGCGAAAGAGAGAGGGCGTGCGAGAGAGAGGGGTGTGAGAGAGACAGGGGGGGCGAGAGAGATGGGGTGCGAGAGAGGGGGGGTGAGAGAGACAGGGGGGCGAGAGAGATGGGGTGCGAGAGAGGGGGGGTGAGAGAGACGGCGGTGCGAGAGGGACGAGGGTGCGCAAGAGACAGGGGCGAGAGAGACGGCGGGCAAGAGAGAGGGGGCAAGAGTGAGGGGGCGTGAGTGAGGGGGCGAGAGAGAGGGGGGCGAGAGAGAGGAGGGCGAGAGAAAGGGGACAAGAGAGGGAGGAGGCGAGACAGAGAGAGCGGGCGAGACAGAGGGTACCAGAGGAAGAGAGGGGGCAAGAGAGAATGGAAGGGTGAGAGAGACGGGGGGTGGCGAGTGAGACGGAGGACGAGAGGGGGGGGGGCGAGAAAGAGAGGGGGGGCGCGAGAGAGAGGGGTGTGAGAGAGATGGGGGGGCGAGAGAGACGGGGGGGGCGAGACGGGGACGAGAAAGACGGGGGGGGCAAGAGAGACGAGGGTGCATGAGAGACGGGCGAGAAAGACGGCGGGCGAGAGAGAGGGGGCGAGACTGAGGGCGGCGAGAGAGAGGGGGGCGAGAGAGAGGGCGCCAGAGAGAGAGGGCAAGAGAGGGAGGACGCGAGACAGGGAGAGCGGGCGAGACAGAGGGTACCAGAGGAAGAGAGGGGGCAAGGGAGAGTTAAGGGGTGAGAGACGGGGAAAGAGAGCCAGGGGGCGAGAGTGAGCTGGCCGAGAGAGAGACGTGTACGAGAGAGAGGTGTACGAGAGAGGGGGAGGCGGTGAGGGGGGGGGGGCAAGAGAGGCGGGTATGAGATAGAGGGGGACGAGAGAGAGGGGGAGGTGAACGAGAGAGAGGGGCAAGAGAGAGAGGGGGCAAGAGAGAGAGGGGCGAGAGAGAGAGGGAGCGAGAGAGAGAGGAGAGCGAGGGGGGTGAGAGAGGTGGATGAAAGAGAGAGGTGTACAAGAGAGAGGGGGGCGAGAGAGGGGGGGCGAGAGAGAGATCGGGCGAGAGAGAGATAGGGCGATAGAGAGGGGGCGAGAGAGGGAGAGCTGGCGAGAGAGAGGGTACCAGAGAGAGAGAGGGGGCAAGAGAAGGAGGGGGGTTGAGAGAGGGGGCAGAAGGGGAGAGAGAGGGGTGAGAGAGGGGGGTAGAGAGCTGGAGGCAAGGGGGGAGCGAGAGAGGGGGCATGTGAGAGAGTTGGGTGAGAGAGGTGGGAGAGAGCGAGAGGGGTGTGAGAGAGATGAAGGGCAAGAAAGATGGGGGGGTGAGAGAGACGGGGGGGCGAGAGGGACGGGGGGCAAGAGAGACGGGGGGGCGAGAGAGACGGGGGGGGCGAGAGAGACGAGGGGGCGGGAGTGACGGAGTGGCGAGAGAGACGGGGGGGCGAGAGAGAGGGGACGAGAGTGAGGGGCAAGAGATAGGGCGGCGAGAGAGAGGGGGGGGGCGAGAGAGAGGGCATGAGAGAGAGGGGGGGCGAGAGAGACGAGGGGGAAGAGAGACGGGGGTCGAGAGAGACGGAGGGGCGAGATAGATGGGGGGGCGAGAGAGACGGGGGCGAGAGAGATGGAGGGCGAGAGAGAGGGGGCGAGAGTGAGGGGGCGAGAGATAGGCCGGTGAAAGAGAGGGGGACGAGAGAGAGGGCGTGAGAGGTGGTGAGAGAGGGAGGAGGCAAGACGGAGAGATCGGGCGAGAGAGAGGGTACCAGAGGAAGAGAGGGGCAAGAGAGAGAGGAGGGGTGAGAGAGGGGGGGAAAAGAGCGAGGGGGGCGAGAGTGAGCTGGACGAGAGAGGGAGGTGTATGAGGGAGAGAGAGGTGTACGAAAGAGGGGGGGGTCGAGAGAGAGAGAGGGGGCGAGGGAGAGAGGGGGATGGGCGAAAGAGGGGAGTATGAGAGAGAGGGGACAAGAGAGGGGGAGGTGAACGAGAGAGAGAGGGGGCGAGAGAGAAGATCCGAAAGAGAGGTGTGGCAAGAGAGGGGGAGGGGGCGAGAAAGAGGGAGTGAGAGAGAGGGGGCGAGAGAAAGGGGTTCAGAGAGAGAGGGAGCGAGAGAGAGAAGATACGAAAGAGAGGTGTGGCGAGAGAGGGGGGGCAAAGGTGGGGAGAGAGAGAGGGCAGCGAGAGAAAGGGGTTGAGAGAAAGAGGGAGCAAGAGAGAGGGTACCAGAGAGAGAGAGGGGGCAAGAGTGAGAGGGGGGGGCCAGAGAAAGGTGGGGTGAGAGAAGGGGGGGGGGGGCGAGAGAGAGGGGTTGTGAGAGAGAGGTGGATGAGAGGGAGAGGTGTACGAGAGAGAGGAGAGAGAGCAATGGGACGAAAGAGGTGTATGAGGGAGAGGAGGGGCGAGAGAGATGGGGTGGCGAGAGAAAGGGGGGGGCGAGAATGAGGGTGGACGAGAGAGAGGTGGGGCGAGAGAGAGGTGGATGAGAGGGAGAGGTGTACGAGAGAGAGGAGGGCGAAAGAGGTGGGGTATGAGAGAGAGGCGGGCGAGAGAGAGAGAGAGGGGGCGAGAGAGGTGGATGAAAGAGAGAAGTGTACCAGAGAGAGGGGGACAAGAGAGAGGGGGCGAGAGATGAAGGGTGAGAGAGAGGGGGTCGAGAGAGACGGGGGGTTCGAGAGAGATGGGGGCGAGAGAGATGGGCGAGAGATGAAGGGTGAGAGAGATGGGGGCGAGAGAGACGGGGCCGAGAGAGACGGGGGCGAGAGAGACGGGGGTGAGAGAGACGGGGGTGAGAGTGACGGGGGGAGGGGGGAACGGGGTCGGGAGTGACGGCATCGAGAGTGAGACTGTGATGCAAGTGAGAGAGGTCAGCAAGAGAGAGGTGGGCGAGAAAGAGAGTGCGATACAAGAGAAAGCTGAGGGTGAGAGATAGAGGGAGGCGAGAGAAATGGGGGGCGAGAGAGTGAGAGGGGGTGAGAGAGAGAGAGGGGGCGAGAGAGAGAGAGGGGGCGAGAGGGGCGGGGCGAGAGAGAGAGATGGGGCGAGAATGAGAGGGGGCGTGAGAGAGGGGATCGAGAGAGAGGGGGACGAGAGAGAGGGGATCGAGAGAGAGGGGGTCAAGAGACATGCGTGGCAAGAGGGAGGTCGGCAAGAGAGGGTGGTACGACAGAGAGGGGGGTGCGACAGAGAGGGGGGTGCGACAGAGAGGGGCGAGAGAGAAACCGGGGCAAGAGTGATGGGGGCGAGAGTGACAGGGTGAGAGTGACAGGGGCGAGAATGACGGGGGCGAGAGTGACGGGGGAGAGTGACGGGGGCGAGAGTGACGGGGGGAGAGTGACGGGAGCGAGAGTGACGGGGGTGAGGGTGATGGGGGCGAGAGTGACAGGGTGAGAGTGACGGGGATGGAGTGACAGGGGCGAGAGTGACAGGGGCGAGAGTGACACGGTGAGAGTGACAGGAGCGAGAGAGACAGGGTGAGAGTGACAGGGTGAGAGTGACAGGAGCGAGAGTGACAGGGTGAGAGTGACAGGAGCGAGAGTGACAGGGTGAGAGTGACAGGGTGAGAGTGACAGGAGCGAGAGTGACAGGGTGAGAGTGACAGGGTGAGAGTGACAGGGTGAGAGTGACAGGGTGAGAGTGACAGGGTGAGAGTGACAGGGTGAGAGTGACGGGGGGAGAGTGACAGGGGCGAGAGTGACAGGGTGAGAGTGACGGGGGTGAGAGTGACAGGGGCGAGAGTGACGGCGGTGAGAGTGACGGGGGGAGAGTGACAGGGGCGAGAGTGACGGGGGAGAGTGACGGGGGCGAGAGTGACGGGGGCGAGAGTGACGGGGGAGAGTGACGGGGGCGAGAGTGACGGGGGCGAGAGTGACGGGGGGAGAGTGACGGGGGAGAGTGACGGGGGCGAGAGTGACGGGGGCGAGTGACGGGGGGAGAGTGACAGGGGCGAGAGTGACAGGGGCGAAAGTGACGGGGGGAGAGTGACGGGGGCGAGAGTGACGGGGGCGAGAGTGACGGGGCGAGAGTGACGGGGGCGAGAGTGACGGGGGGAGAGTGACGGCGGCGAGAGTGACGGGGCGAGAGTGACGGGGTAGAGTGACGGCGGCGAGAGTGACGGCGAGAGTGACGGGGCGAGAGTGACGGGGCGAGAGTGACGGGAGCGAGAGTGACGGGGGCGAGAGTGATGGGGGAGAGTGACAGGGGAGAGAGTGACGGGGGCAAGAGTGATGGGGGAGAGTGACAGGGGCGAGAGTGACAGGGGCGAGAGTGACGGGGCGAGAGTGACGGGGTAGAGTGACGGCGAGAGTGACGGGGCGAGAGTGACGGGGCGAGAGTGACGGGAGCGAGAGTGACGGGGCGAGAGTGACGGGGTAGAGTGACGGGGCGAGAGTGACGGCGAGAGTGACGGGGCGAGAGTGACGGGGCGAGAGTGACGGCGAGAGTGACGGGGCGAGAGTGACGGGGCGAGAGTGACGGCGAGAGTGACGGGGGCGAGAGTGACGGGGGCGAGAGTGACGGGGGTGAGTGACGGGGAGAGTGACGGGGGCGAGAGTGACGGGGGCGAGAGTGATGGCGAGAGTGACGGGGCGAGAGTGACGGCGAGAGTGACGGAGCGAGAGTGACGGGGCGAGAGTGACGGGGAGAGTGACGGGGGCGAGAGTGACGGGGGCGAGAGTGACGGGGCGAGAGTGACGGCGAGAGTGACGGGGCGAGAGTGACGGCGAGAGTGACGGGGCGAGAGTGACGGGGCGAGAGTGACGGGGAGAGTGACGGGGGCGAGAGTGACGGGGCGAGAGTGACGGCGAGAGTGACGGGGAGAGTGACGGGGGCGAGAGTGACGGGGCGAGAGTGACGGCGAGAGTGACGGGGGCGAGAGTGACGGGGCGAGAGTGACGGGGGAGAGTGACAGGGGAGAGTGACGGCGGCGAGAGTGACGACGAGAGTGACGGGGCGAGAGTGACGGGGGAGAGTGACGGGGGAGAGTGACGGGGGCGAGAGTGACGGCGAGAGTGACGGGGGCGAGAGTGACGCGGAGAGTGACGGGGGAGAGTGACGGGGGCGAGAGTGACGGGGGTGAGTGACGGGGAGAGTGACGGGGCGAGAGTGACGGGGGCGAGAGTGACGGGGGTGAGTGACGGCGGCCAGAGTGACGGGGAGAGTGACGGGGAGAGTGACGGGGCGAGAGTGACGGGGGTAGAGTGACAGGGGCGAGAGTGACGGGGGTAGAGTGACGGGGGCGAGAGTGACAGGGGCGAGAGTGATGGGGGAGAGTGACAGGGGAGAGAGTGACGGGGGCGAGAGTGATGGGGGAGAGTGACAGGGGCGAGAGTGACAGGGGCGAGAGTGATGGGGGAGAGTGACAGGGGCGAGAGTGACAGGGGCGAGAGTGATGGGGGAGAGTGACAGGGGCGAGAGTGACAAGGGGCGAGAGTGACAGGGGCGAGAGTGACAGGGGCGAGAGTGATGGGGGAGAGTGACAGGGGCGAGAGTGACAGGGGCAAGAGTGATGGGGGAGAGTGACAGGGGCGAGAGTGACAGGGGCGAGAGTGATGGGGGAGAGTGACAGGGGCGAGAGTGACAGGGGCGAGAGTGATGGGGGAGAGTGACAGGGGTGAGAATGACGGGGGTAGAGTGACGGGGGCGAGAGTGATGGGGTCGAGAGTGATGGGGGAGAGTGACAGGGGCGAGAGTGACAGGGGCGAGAGTGATGGGGGAGAGTGACAGGGGCGAGAGTGACGGGGGCGAGAGTGACGGGGCGAGAGTGACGGGGGCGAGAGTGACGGGGCGAGAGTGACGGCGAGAGTGACGGGGGCGAGAGTGACGGGGCGAGAGTGACGGGGGAGAGTGACAGGGGAGAGTGACGGCGGCGAGAGTGACGACGAGAGTGACGGGGCGAGAGTGACGGGGGAGAGTGACGGGGGAGAGTGACGGGGGCGAGAGTGACGGCGAGAGTGACGGGGGCGAGTGTGACGGGGAGAGTGACGGGGGAGAGTGACGGGGGCGAGAGTGACGGGGGTGAGTGACGGGGAGAGTGACGGCGCGAGAGTGACGGGGGCGAGAGTGACGGGGGTGAGTGACGGCGGCGAGAGTGACGGGGAGAGTGACGGGGAGAGTGACGGGGCGAGAGTGACGGGGGTAGAGTGACAGGGGCGAGAGTGACGGGGGTAGAGTGACGGGGGCGAGAGTGACAGGGGCGAGAGTGATGGGGGAGAGTGACAGGGGAGAGAGTGACGGGGGCGAGAGTGATGGGGGAGAGTGACAGGGGCGAGAGTGACAGGGGCGAGAGTGATGGGGGAGAGTGACAGGGGCGAGAGTGACAGGGGCGAGAGTGATGGGGGAGAGTGACAGGGGCGAGAGTGACAAGGGGCGAGAGTGACAGGGGCGAGAGTGACAGGGGCGAGAGTGATGGGGGAGAGTGACAGGGGCGAGAGTGACAGGGGCGAGAGTGATGGGGGAGAGTGACAGGGGCGAGAGTGACAGGGGCGAGAGTGATGGGGGAGAGTGACAGGGGCGAGAGTGACAGGGGCGAGAGTGATGGGGGAGAGTGACAGGGGTGAGAATGACGGGGGTAGAGTGACGGGGGCGAGAGTGATGGGGTCGAGAGTGATGGGGGAGAGTGACAGGGGCGAGAGTGACAGGGGCGAGAGTGATGGGGGAGAGTGACAGGGGCGAGAGTGACGGGGGCGAGAGTGACGGGGCGAGAGTGACGGGGGCGAGAGTGACGGGGGCGAGAGTGACGGGGGCGAGAGTGACAGGGGCGAGAGTGACGGCGGCGAGAGTGACGGGGGCGAGAGTGACGGGGGCGAGAGTGACGGGGGCGAGAGTGACGGGGGCGAGAGTGACAGCGGCGAGAGTGACGGGGGGAGAGTGGCGGGGGCGAGAGTGACGGGGGGAGAGTGACGGGGGGAGAGTGACGGGGGAGAGTGACGGCGGCGAGAGTGACGGGGGAGAGTGACGGCGGCGAGAGTGACGGGGGGAGAGTGACGGGGGGAGAGTGACGGCGGCGAGAGTGACGGGGGAGAGTGACGGCGGCGAGAGTGACGGGGGCGAGAGTGACGGGGGAGAGTGACGGGGGAGAGTGACGGGGGAGAGTGACGGGGGCGAGAGTGACGGGGGGAGAGTGACGGGGTCGAGAGTGATGGGGGAGAGTGACAGGGGCGAGAGTGACAGGGGCGAGAGTGATGGGGGCGAGAGTGACGGGGGCGAGAGTGACAGGGGCGAGAGTGACGGGGGCGAGAGTGACGGGGGCGAGAGTGACGGCGGCGAGAGTGACGGGGGTGAGAGTGACGGGGTCGAGAGTGATGGGGGAGAGTGACAGGGGCGAGAGTGACAGGGGCGAGAGTGATGGGGGCGAGAGTGACGGGGGCGAGAGTGACAGGGGCGAGAGTGACGGGGGCGAGAGTGACGGGGGCGAGAGTGACAGCGGCGAGAGTGACGCGGGGAGAGTGGCGGGGGCGAGAGTGACGGGGGGGAGAGTGACGGGGGGAGAGTGACGGCGGCGAGAGTGACGACGGCGAGAGTGACGTAGGGAGAGTGACGGCGGCGAGAGTGACGGCGGCGAGAGTGACAGGGGAGAGTGACGGGGGCGAGAGTGACGGGGGAGAGTGACGGCGGCGAGAGTGACGGGGGCGAGAGTGACGGGGGGAGAGTGACGGGGGCGAGAGTGACGGGGGCGAGAGTGACGCGGCGAGAGTGACGGGGGGAGAGTGACGGGGGCGAGAGTGACGGCGGCGAGAGTGACGGGGGAGAGTGACGGGGGCGAGAGTGACGGGGCGAGAGTGACGGGCGAGAGTGACGGCGGCGAGAGTGACGGGGGCGAGAGTGACGGGAGAGAGTGACAGGGGTGAGAGTGACGGGGGCGAGAGTGACGGGGGAGAGTGACGGGGGCGAGAGTGACGGGGGCGAGAGTGACGGGGAGAGTGATGGGGGCGAGAGTGACGGGGGAGAGTGACGGGGGCGAGAGTGACGGAGCGAGAGTGACGGGGGCGAGAGTGACGGGGGGAGAGTGACGGGGGCGATAGTGAGGGGCGGGTGTGATGATGGCGAGAGAGAGAAGGAGGGGTGGGAGAGAGAGGGGGGGCGGGAGAGAAAGTGCGATGCAAGTGAGGGAAGTGGGCGGGAGAGAAGTGGACGGGAGAAAGAGGTAAGCGAGGGAGCGAGAGAGAGGGGGCGAGAGAAAGGGGTTGAGAGAGAGAGGGAGCGAGAGAGAGAAAATACGAAAGAGAGGTGTGGCGAGAGAGGGGGGGGGGTGAAGGTGGGGCGAGAGAGAGGGCGGCGAGAAAGAGGGGGCGAGAGAGAGGGGGCGAGAGAAAGGGGTTGAGAGGGAGAGGGAGCGAGAGAGAGGGAGGGAGCGAGAGAGACTGAGCGAGAGGGAGGGCGCGAGAGAGGGCGCGAGAGAGCGGGGGCGAGAGAGGGGGACGCGAGGGAGAGGGGGTGAGAGAGGGAGGGGCAAGGGAGAGAGGTGGTGAGAGAGAGGGGGGGCGACAGAGAGGGGGCAAGAGAAAGGGGGCGAGAGACAGGGCGGCGAGGGACAATGTGGGGATAGAAAGGGGGGTGAGAGATAGGGGGCGGGCAATAGGATGGCGAGAGAGGGGGGCGAGAATGGGGGGGGCGAGAGAGGAGTAGCGAGAGAGGGGGAAGCGAGAGAGGGGGTAGCGAGAGGGGGGCAAGAGAGAGGGGCGAGAGAGAGCAGGCGAGAGTGAGAGCGATGGGGCGAGAGAGAAGGGCCAGAGAGAGAGGAGGGGGCGAGAGAGCGAGGGGGCGAGAGAGAGAGAGAGGGGGTGCAAGAGAGTGGTTGCGAGAGAGAGGGGGCGAGAGAGAGGGGTGAGAGAGAGTGGGGCCAGAGAGACGGGCGAGAGAGAGGTGGGCGAGCGAGAGGTGGGCGAGAAAGAGGTGGGCGAGAATGTGGGCGAGAGTGGTGGGCGAGAAGAGTGGGCGAGAGGGTGGGCAAGAGTGTGGTGGGCGAGAGTGTGGTGGGCGAGAGTGTGGTGGGCGAGAGAGTGGTGGGCGAGAGGAAGAGAGGAGGCGGAAGAGAAAATGAGTGAGAGAGAGGGAGGGGGAGTGAGGGAGAGAGGTGGGAGAGAGTGATGTGAGGGGCGAGAGAGTGGGCGAGAGAGACGGGAGGATCGAGAGAGACGGGGGTGCAAGAGCGAGTCCGTGGGTGCGGGGGGGGCAAGAGAGAGAAGGGGGGAGTGAGAGATAAACGGGGGGGTGCAAGAGAGAAGGGGGTGCGAGAGAGGAGGGGTGAGAGATGGGTCGAGAGAGAGCAGGCGAGGGAGAGAGCGCGATGGACCGAGAGGGAGGGGCCAGAGAGAGAGGAGGGGGCAAGAGAGCAAGGGGGCGAGAGAGAGAGAGGAGATGATGAAGAGATGGGGCGACACAGATGGGGTGAGATAGAGAAAGAGGGGGTGCGAGAGAGTGGTTGCGAGAGAGAGGGCATGCAAGAGAGAGGGGGCAAGAGAGAGGGGTGAGAGAGAGGGGCGAGAGAGAGTGGGGCGAGAGAGAGAGCGCAAGAGAGAGGTGGGCAAGAGTGGTGAGCGAGAGTGTGGTGGGTGAGAGTGTGGTGGGCGAAAAAGAGGTGGGCGAGAGAGTGGTGGGCGAGAGTGGTGGGTGAGAGAGTGGTGGTTAAGAGGGAGAGAGGAGGCGGAGGGGGGCGAGAGAGAGGGAGGGGGAGCGAAGGAGAGAGGTGGGTGAGAGTGATGGGGGGGTTGAGAGAGAAGTGGGCGAGAGAGACGGGAGGGTCAAGAAAGATACGGGGGTGCAAGAGCGAGACGGGGGGGAGGCAAGAGAGAGATGGAGGGGTGCAAGAGAGAAATGGGGGACAAGAGAGAGACGGGGAGCAAGAGAGAAACGGGGGGGTGGGCGAGAGAGAAACGGGGGGGTAGCGAGAGAGAGAAGGGGGGGACGAGAGAGAGCATGGGCGGGAGAGAGAGGGGGCCGAGAGAGGGGGGGTGAGAGAGGGAAAGGGGGGTGAGAGAGCAGGGCGAGAGTGACGGGGGTGGGAGTGACGGAAGCGAGAGAGAGAAGGGGGGGTGGGAGAGAGAAGGGGGGGGCGGGAGAGAAAATGCGATGCGAGTGAGGGAAGTGGGCAGGAGAGAGGTGGGCGGGAGAGAGAGGTGAGCGAGGGAGAAGGAGGGGGGCGAGAGAGAGGTGGGGGGTGAGAGAGATTGAGGTGGGGTGAGAGAGAGAGACGGAGCGAGAGGGAGGGGGCGAGAGAAAGGGGGCGAGAGAGGGCGCGTGAGAGGGGGGGGCGAGAGAGGGGGACGCGAGGGAGAGGGGGCGAGAGAGGGAAGGGCAAGGGAGAGAGGTGGTGAGAGAGAGGGGGGGCGACAGAGAGGGGGCAAGAGAAAGGGGGCGAGAGATAGGGCGGCAAGAGATGGGGGGGCGAGAGATAGGGGGGCGAGAGACAGCAGGCGAGAGAGAGAGCGATGGGACGAGAGGGAGGGGCCAGAGAGAGAGGAGGGGGTGAGAGAGCGAGGAGATGATGAAGAGATGGGGCAACACAGATGGGGTGAGAGAGAGTGGTTGCGAGAGAGAGGGGGTGCGAGGGAGAAGGGGTGTGAGAGAGAGGGCATGCAAGAGAGAGGCGGCAAGAGAGAGAGGTGAGAGAGAGTGGGGTGAGAAAGAGGGACGAGAGAGAGTGGCGCGAGAGAGTGCTGGGCGAGAGAGTGATGGGCGAGAGAGTGGTGGGCGAGAGAGTGGTGGGCGAGAGAGTGGTGGGCGAGAGAGTGGTGGGCGAGAGAGTGGTGGGCGAGAGAGTGGTGGGCGAGAGAGTGGTGGGCGAGAGAGAGGTGAGTGAGAGAGTGGTGGGCGAGAGAGTGGTGGGCGAGAGAGAGGTGAGCGAGAGAGAGGTGAGCGAGAGAGTGATGGGCGAGAGTGTGATGGGCGAGAGAGTGGTGAGCGAGAGAGTGATGGGCGAGAGTGTGATGGGCGAGAGAGTGGCGGG
Source organism: Pristiophorus japonicus (assembly GCF_044704955.1). Taxonomy (NCBI): domain Eukaryota; kingdom Metazoa; phylum Chordata; class Chondrichthyes; family Pristiophoridae; genus Pristiophorus; species Pristiophorus japonicus. The sequence continues at coordinate 332,257,430 of NC_091977.1, forward strand.
CGAGAGAGTGGTGGGCGAGAGAGTGGTGGGTGAGAGAGTGGTGGGCGAGAGAGTGGTGGGCGAGAGAGAGGTGAGCGAGAGAGTGGTGAGCGAGAGAGTGATGGGCGAGAGTGTGATGGGCGAGAGAGTGGTGAGCGAGAGAGTGATGGGCGAGAGTGTGATGGGCGAGAGAGTGGTGAGCGAGAGAGTGATGGGCGAGAGAGTGCTGAGCGAGAGAGTGGTGAGCGAGAGAGAGGTGAGCGAGAGAGTGATGGGCGAGAGAGTGCTGAGCGAGAGAGTGGTGGGCAAGAGGGGGAGAAGAGGTGGAAGAGAGGGAGGTGGGGCGAGGGAAAGGGGTAGGCGAGTGAGAGAGGGAGGCGAGAGAGATGTTGGGGGGCGAGAGAGAAGGAGGGTGAGAAGCGAGAGAGACGGGGCGAGAGAGAGTGGGTGTGAGAGGGGGGTAACAAGAGAGAGAAGGAGCGATAGAGAGGGGGGTGGGAGAGATGGAGGCGAGAGAAGTGCAGGTGAGAGCGGGCTGAGAGAGTGGGGCGAGAGAGGGGAGCCGAGAGAGACGGGGGGAGCGAGAGAGAGACGGGGGTCGAGAGTGATGGGGTCGAGAGTGACGGGGGCGAGAGTGACCGGGGTGACATGGGGTCGAGGGAGACGGGAGGGCGAGAGAGAAGGGGCCGAGATAGACGAGGGCGAGAGACGAAGGCGAGGGAGTGGTGGGCGAGTGAGTGGTGGGCGAGAGAGTGGTGGGCGAGGGAAGGGGGGGCAAGAGAGGGGGGTGCCGGGAGATAGAGAAGGGGCGAGAGAGACGAGGGGGGTGAGAGAGACGAGGGGGGCGAGAGAGACAGGGGGATCAAGAGAGGGGGGGCGAGAAAGACGGGGGCAAGAGAGACGAGGGCGAGAGTGACGGGGTCGAGAGTGACGGGGTCGAGAGTGACGCGGGAGAGAGAGAGAAGGGGCGGCCAGAGAGAGAGGGGGTGCTGGAGAGAAAAGAGGGGGCAGGAGAGAGAGAAAGATGTGAGCGAGAGGGAGGGGCGAGAGAGAGAGACAGCGAGAGAGGGGGCAAGAGAGAGGGAGGAGAGCGAGAGAGAGGGAGGGAGCGAGAGAGAGGGGGCGAGAGAAAGGGCGGACAAGAGAAAGGGGGAGCGAGAAAAAGGGGGGGGCGAGAGAGGAGGGGGGCGACAGCAGAGTGCGGTGAGAGAGGAGGGGGGCGAGAGGGGGGAGCGAGAGAGGGGGATGGGAGCGAGGGGGTGAGATGAGGGGGAGGGCGAGAGAGGAATGTGCGAGGGAGGGAGGGGCGAGAGAGGGAGGGGCGAGGGGGGGGTTCGAGAGAGAGGGGGCTGCGAGAGAGAGGGGGGGAGTGAGAAAGGGGGCAAACAAGAGAGGGGGCGAGAGATAGGGTGGGAATAGAGAGGGGGGGGCGAGAGAAGGGCGAGAGATATGGGGCGCGAGATGGGGGTAAGAGATAGGGCCGAGAGATGGGGGCGAGAGATAGGGTGGGGATAGAGAGGGGGCGAGAGATAGGGCGGCGAGGGATAGGGTGGGGTGAGAGAGGGAGCGAGAGAGGAGGCGAGAGAAGGGGCGAGAGAGGGGGGAGGCGAGGGGGGTTGAGAGAGGGAGGGTGAGAGAGGGGGAGCGAGAGAGGGCGCGAAAGAGAGGGGGGCAGGAGAGAAAGAGAGGCGAGAGAGAGAGGAAGGTCGAGAGAGAGAGGAGGGGCGAGATAGAGAGGGGGGGGGCGAGAGAGAGAGGGGGAGCGAGCTGCTGGGGAATCTCTCTACCCTGCACAGCACCTTGAGCTTCTTTAAATAAACTCAGGAACTGCAGGTATTAACCTATGTCATTCCACTCTATAGCAAACCTGCAGTGAAACAGCAACATGCAGTGCCCCAGTGCCTCGACTATAGATATCCTATTCCCCATGTCACATGGTCACTCCCAAAACCTGTCCCAAAGAGTTGACGGGTATGTCCAATCCAATGCGAGTGAGAGCCACACCCACAAACATTAAAGGAGGCGGGAGTTCTACGAGGGATGGTTTTGTGAACATATCAATAATCTTAAATATGGTTTTTTTTGGTTGTGTTCTTAAATTTGATGAGTTATGTTAGATATTGCTCATTTATATAATAAATGAAAGTGAATAGATTAACAGGAAACTACACGACAATGCGGTGATGCAGGTGATATAATTTGCCGTGCATTAATGTCGTCACTAACATCTACAACACTTGTGGCTGCACAATCCAAGTTCCCGTAATTCGAACAGTGAGATTACATAACTTTGTTTTGGATCTGTGCCATATCCTATGCAGGTTGAACCTCCCTTATCCAGAACCCTCGGGACCTGGCCTGTTCTGGATAAGGGATTTTTCCGGACGAGAGGTGGTCACATTAAATTGGGTGGTACAGGTACTGAGCCAGGGGATATCAGGGCTGGCTAGCTTGGGGCTGGGAGTGCAGCAGAGAGATCATGGGGCAGGAGTCAGGCCAGCGATTGTGGGAGTCGTCAGCGAGGAAGGACGTCAATTTGTCCATGTCGGAGCGGCCGGGAATGGTGCCAGATGAGGGGTGGTTCTGGAAAAGGGTGGTTCAACCTGTAGTACAGGTGCAGTTTCCAAAATCCGGAGTTCCGGTAGCATAGTGGATATGTTACTGAACTAGTAATCCTGAGGCCTCACCGAATGATCTGTGGACACGAGTTCAAATCCCACCACCTCTGCTGGGGAATTTAAATTCAGTTAATTAAAAAAAAAATCTGGAATATAATGCTAATGTTATTGTCATGTATGCATGCTTGGGGTTACTAGCCACCATTGGACTGTATGCACGTGTGCGGGCCAGGTATATAAAGCAAGCCACCATGTAATGGGTCCGAATAAAGTTGAGCCAGGTTTGCACCTGAGTGAGTTTACAGTATTCAGTCTATCGAGTTATTACTGTTACGTATGTTAACTGGGTTTTACCTGTCACCGGACTGTCGGAGTCCTAATGGTCACTGGCAGACACGTGCAAACCGTGTATATAATATTGGCAGCCATGTTGAATCCTCACTTTGAGAATAAATAAACTGGAGTAAGGTCATGCCTGAACTGGCTCACCATACTTAGCCTCATGGAATTATTCGTTACATAACAATTGGCGACGAGTTAAAAATACGAACTTTCACACAACCATGTCTGTTGGAATTTTGGAGAGATTTGTGGAAGGGGAAGACTCGGTGGATTTCACTGATTGCCTCGACCAGTACTTAGTAGCCAACGGATTGGAAGGAACCGATAACGCAATTAAGTGCAGAGCGATTCTCCTCACTGTTTGTGGGTCAAAAATTTATGGCCTTATCAAGAATCTACTCTCACCGACTCAACCAACGGATAAGACTTACGATGAATTGTGTACGCTGGTTTGGAACCACTTTAAACTGAAGGAAAGCATCATCGTGGTGAGGTATCGTTTCTAAACGCACAATCGCTCCGAGGGCCAGGACGTGGTGGAATTTGTCGCTGAACTGAGACATCTCGCTGGGCCATGCAACTTCGGAGCTGCATTGGAGGAAATGCTGCGGGACTTTTTTGTGCTTGGCATTGGCCAGGAGGTCATCCTTCAAAAGCTGCTGGCTGTTGAATCTCTAGACCTAAGCAGGGCCATCACGATCGCCCAGGCATGCGTGTCCACGGACGAAAACTCGAAACAGATATCTTCCCAGCATCGAAACTCACCGGCAAGTGCTGTGCATAAAATAATATTGACAGCAGGCAGATCTGCACATGGCAGGGCCTACTCGTCCGCGTTCGTACGACCTGTAACTGCTCAAAGTCCGCCATCGGGGGTGAATCAAATCTCGCCTTGTTGGCGTTGCGGGGGCTATCATCGGGCCCATCAATGCCGTTTCAAGCAATACGTGTGCAAAGGCTGGGCACCTTCAGCGACTGTGTCCGCAACTGAGCAAACATGCTGCGACATTCACGTGGCTGAGGATGATCGATCCAGCGTGGATCAAGCGGCACAGGCAACTCAACCCGAGGTACAGGACGAAGAAGTGTATGGGGTACATTCTTTTACCAAAAGTCCTCCGATAATGCTGGGTTCAATTAAATGGGGTTCCAGTATCCATGGAATTGGACATGGGTGCGAGTCAGTCAATAATGAGCCAGAGGGCTTTCGTAAAACTGTGGGAAACTAAGGCAAAAAGACCCAAACTGAGCCCAATCAATGCGAAGCTGCATACCTACACCAAAGAGCTCAGACCATTCATTGGCAGCGCACAGTAAAGGTATCGTACGATGGATCTGTGCATGATTTATCATTGTGGATCCTTATAGGCAATGGCCCAACGCTGTTCGGCAGGAGTTGGCTTGAGAAAATTAAATGGAACTGGAACGATATTAAAACCTTATCATCAATGGATGACGCTTCATGTGCTCAAGTGCTGAGCAAGTTTCTCTCGTTGTTCGAACCAGGCATCGGCAACTTCATGGGAGCCAAGGTGCAGATCCATCTTGGCCCGGATGCAAGACCCGTCCATCACAAGGCTCGGGCGGTTCCGTACATGATGAGGGAGAAGGTCGATACCGAACTGGACACACTTCAATGAGAAGAAATCATATCACCAGTCGAGTTCAGTGAATGGGCCAGTCCAATTGTCCCGGTGTTGAAAAATGATGGCACGGTCAGGATCTGCGGCGACTACAAGGTAATGATCAACCGAGTCGTGATACAGGATCAGTACCCATTACCCAAGGCTGACGACCCGTTTGCAATGTTAGCGGGGGGAAGTCGTTCATCAAATTGGACCTGACCTCCGCTTATATGACACAGAGCTGGTCGAATCGTTGAAAAAACTGACATGCATCAACACACACAAAGGACTGTTTATATACCACAACTGCCCTTTCGGAATTTGCTTGGCGGCAGCCATATTTCAGAGAAACATGGAGAGTTTGCTGAAGTCCATCCCAAGAGCCGTCGTGTTCCAAGATGACATCCTGACGCCACCGATCACCTGCACAACCTGGAAGAGGTGCTATGTCATCTGGACAGTGGGACTCAGGCTAAAACGCTCCAAGTACGTTTTCATGGCACCAGAAGCCGAATTCCTGGGGAGAAAGATTGCAGCAGATGGCATCAGGGCTACGGACTCGAAGACAGAGGCTATTAAGAATGCACCCAGACCCCAGAGTGTGATGGAGCTGTGTCCGTTCCTGGATGTTCTCAACTATTTCGGTAACTTTCTACCTAGTTTGAGCACATTGCTAGAGTCCTTGCACATGTTGCTGAGAAAGGGTAACGACTGGGTTTGGGACAAATCTCAAGACAGAGGCTTTGAGAAGGCCAGGAACCTGCTATGTTCCAATAAATTACTGGTACACTATGACCCTGTAAGTGGTTAGTGCTGGCCTGCGACGCCTCACCATATGGGGTCGGTTGTGTGCTCCAGCAAACCAATGTATCAGGCAAACTCCAACCACTTGCATATGCGTCCAGAAGTCTGTCTAAGGCTGAAAGAGCCTATAGTATTGTAGAGAAAGAGGCTTTAGCATGCATATATGGGGTTAGGAAAATGTACCAATACCTGTTTGGGCTTCGGTTTGAGCTTGAAACAGACCACAAGCTGCTCATTTCATCATTTTCTAAGAGCAAAGGTATAAACACCAATGCCTCGTCCCACATCTAAAGATGGGCACTGACATTATCCGCTTATGATAGACCAGGCACTGAAAACTCTGCCGATGCGCATAGCCAGCTACTATTGCCCACAGCCAGGGTGGAAATGCTGCAGCCCACAGACTTGCTGCTGGTCATGGATGCCTTCGAGAGTGAGGGGTCACCCGTCACAGCTCGCCAAATTAGGACCTGGATCAGCCAGGATCCTGTACTGTCAAGCGTAAAAAGCTGTGTCCTAAATGGAAATTGGTCTGCCATTCCCAGGGAAATGCAGGATGAAATTAAGCCTTATAGCCGCCACAAAGATGAATTGTCTATTCAGTCTGATTGACTGTTATGGGGTAACCGTGTTGTTATGCCAAAAAAAGGCAGGGAAACTTTTGTGCGAGATTTACACAGTACCCACCCAGGCACTGTCATGATGAAGGCCATTGTCAGGTCTCACGTTTGGTGGCCCGGACTTGGAGTCATGCGTGCATCAACTTGCATGCAACATTTGCATGCAACTGAATAACGCACCTGTGGAGACTCCTCTGAGTCTGTAATCATCCAAACCATGGTCAAGGATCCACATCGACTTTGTCGGCCCCTTTCTCGGCAAAATGTTTTTAGTGGTAGTAGACGCTTACTCTGTTGTGTATCTGTAAAACATGCACTCCCATGTTCCGCCACCAGAGAGCGCATCCCCTGAAGTCCCAAGGGATCCTAGCAGCCCTTGGGAGCACTGTATATAAGCCGGCCCCCTAAGGCCTGTTCCTCACTCTGAAGTGTCTTAATAAAGACTGAGGTCACTGTTGCTTTAACCTCCCTGTGTGCAGTCTCATCTAAGGCGACTTGCAGGACAATGTGAGTTTGATGGTTACCTAGAGCAAATGCTCAGAGACTTTTTTGTACTGGGCATTGGCCACGAGACCATCCTACGAAAACTTTTGACTGTAGAGACACCGACCCTCAGTAAGGCCATTGCGATAGCACAGGTGTTTATGTCCACCAGTGATAACACCAAACAAATCTCTCAGCACACAAGTGCGAGCAATGTTCATAAATTAACTGGAACTGTGTTTCCGAGCAGAAATGTACAGGGCAGAACCCATGAGTCTGCAACTGCCAGCAGGCCTCAGGTGACCCAGATGACTCAGAGTCCGCAACAAAGGATGAATGCAAAGCAATTCACACCTTGTTGGCGTTGTGGAGGCTTCCATTCAGCCTATTCATGCCGCTTCAAAGGGTATGTTTGCAAGAGCTGTGGAACAATGGGGCACCTCCAACGAGCTTGCAGCTCGTGCTAACCACCACGTGGCAGAGGAAGATCGGTCCATGGTGGATCAAAGCAATTTCGAGCCTCAGAGAGAAGAGGCAGATGCTGAAGTACACAGGGTGCACACATTTTCGACGAAATGCCCACCTATAATGCTAAATGTAAACTTGAATGGCTTACCCGTAGCCATGGAACTGGACACTGGCGTAAGCCAATCCATCACGAGTAAAAAGATATTTGAGAGACTGTGGTACAACAAGGCACTCAGACCAGCCCTGAGCCCCATTCACACGAAACTGAGAACGTACACCAAAGAGCTTATCACTGTCCTGGGCAGCGCCATGGTCAAGGTCACCTACGAGGGTATGGTGCACGAACTGCCACTCTGGATTGTCCTGGGCGATGGCCCCACACTGCTTAGAAGGAGCTGACTAGGCAAAATCCGCTGGAACTGGGATGATATTCGAGTGCTATCACATGTCGATGAGGCCTCATGTACCTAGGTTCTTAACAACTTTCCTTCCCTTTTTGAGCCAGGCATTGGAAACTTTTCCAGGGCGTAGATGCGGATCCATTTGGTCAAAGAGGCATGACCCATTCACCACAAGGCACGAGCGGTATCTCACATGATGAGGGAGAGAGTGGAAATCGAGCTGGACAGGCTGCAACGCGAGGGCATCATCTCCCCAGTGGAATTCAGCGAGTGGGCCAGCCCGATTGTTCCAGTACTCAAAAGTGATGGCACGGTCAGGATTTGCGGCGATTATAAAGTAACTATTAATCGTTTCTCAGTACAGGATCAATACCCGCTACCTAAGGCAGACGATCTATTTGCGACGCTGGCAGGAGGCAAGATGTTCACCAAGCTCGACATGACTTCGGCCTACATAACGCAGGAGCTGGAGGAGTCTTTGAAGGGCCTCACCTGCATCAACACGCACAAGGGACTGTTCATCTACAACAGATGCCCATTTGGAATTCGGTCAGCTGCGGCGATCTTCCAGAGAAACATGGAGAGCCTACTCAAGTCAGTACCATGCACGGTGGTCTTTCAGGACGACATATTGGCCACGGGTTGGGACACGGCCGAGCACCTACAAAACTTGGAGGAGGTCCTCCAGCGACTAGATCGCGTAGGGCTGCGGCTGAAGAGGTCGAAATGCATCTTCATGGCAACAGAAGTGGAGTTTTTGGGGAGAAAGATTGCGGCGGTCGGCATTCGGCCCACAGATGCCAAGACAGAGGCTATCAGGAATGCGCCCAGGGCACAGAACGTCATGGAGCTGCGGTCGTTCCTGGGACTCCTCAACTATTTTGATAACTTCCTACCGGGGTTAAGCACCCTCTTAGAGCCCCTACTTGTGTTATTGCATAAAGGTGAGAACTGGGTATGGGGAAAAAAAACAAGTAATTGCTTTTGAGAAAGCCAGAAACATTTTATGCTCCAACAAGCTGCTTGTATTGTATAACCCGTGTAAAAGACTTGTGCTAGCATGTGATGCGTCGTCGTACGGAGTCGGGTGTGTAATACAACAAGCTAATGTTGCGGGCAAGTTGCAACCTGTCACCTATGCCTCCAGGCGCTTGTCTAAGGCCGAGAGGGCCTACAGCATGATTGAGAAAGAGGCATTAGCATGTGTGTTCGGGGGTAAAGAAAATGCATGTGTACCTGTTTGGCATCAAATTTGAGCTGGAAACCGATCACAAGCCCCTCATATCCCTGTTCACTGAAAACAAGGGGATAAATACTAATGCCTCAGCCCGCATACAAAGGTGGGCACTCGCGCTATCAGCGTATAACTATACCATCCGCCACAGGCCAGGCACCGCGAACTGTGCGGATGCTCTCAGTCGGCTACCATTACCCACCACGGGTGTGGAAATGGCGCACCCTGCAAACTTGTTGATGGTGGTGCAGCCTGCAGACTTGTTGATGGTCATGGATGCCAAGATCCTCTGCTGTCCCTAGTAAAAAACTGTGTACTGCATGGGAGCTGGGCCAGCATCCCCGTTGAAATGCAAGAGCGGTGAAAGGATGAGCTGTCCATTCAGGCAGACTGCCTGTTGTGGGGTAACCGCGTAGTGCTACCCAAAAAGGGCAGGGAGACGTTCATCTCGGATCTCCACAGCATACACCCGGGTATAGTAATGATGAAAGCGATAGCCAGATCCCACATGTGGTGGCCTGGTATCGACTCTGACTTAGAGTTCTGTGTACGGCAATGCAGCGTGTGTGCTCAGTTGAGCAACGCGCCCAGAGAGGCACCACTAAGTTTGTGGTTCTGGCCCTCCAGACCATGGTCAAGGATCCATGTCGACTATGCGGGCCCGTTTCTCGGTAAAATGTTCCTGGTGGTGGTGGATGCTTTTTCAAAATGCATTGAATGTGAAATAATGTCGGGAAGCACCGCCACCGCCACCATTGAAAGCCTGAGGGCCATGTTTGCCACCCACGGCCTGCCTGACATACTGGTCAGTGACAACGGGCCATGTTTCACTCGTGCCGAATTTAAAGAATTCATGACACGCAATGGGATCAAACATGTCACCTCGGCCCCGTTTAAACCAGCCTCCAATGGGCAGGCAGAGCGGACAGTACAAATAATCAAACAGAGCCTTAAACGAGTCACAGAAGGCTCACTCCAAACCCGCCTGTCCCGAGTACTGCTCAGCTACCGCACGAGACCCCAGTCACTCACAGGGGTGCCCCCGGCTGAGCCACTCATGAAAAGGACACTTAAAACCAGACTCTCGCTGGTTCACCCCAACCTGCATGATCAGGTAGAGAGCAGGCGGCAACAACAAAATGTAAACGATGGTCGCGCCACTGTGTCATGGGAAATTGATCTGAATGACCCTATGTATGTGCTAAACTATGGACATGGTCCAAGTGGATCGCGGGCACGGTGATAGCTAAAGAAGGGAGTAGGGGTGTTTGTAGTCAAACTAGACAATGGACAAATTTGCAGAAAGCACCTGGACCAAATGAGGCTGTGGTTCACAGACTGCCCTGAACAACCCACAGCAGACACCACCTTTTTCGAGCCCACAACACACACCCAAAGGATCAACGACACCACCCCGGACCGGGAAATCAAACCCATCACGCCCAACAGCCCAGTAAGGCCAGGCTCACCCAGCAGGGCCAACAACACGCCAGCCTAGCGAGCGGACAGCCAACACACCAGAACAGACATTTGTATTGAAGCGGTCCACCAGGGAAAGAAAGGCTCCCGACCACCTCACGTCGTAAATAGTTTTTACTTTGACTTTGCGGGGGGAATGATGTTGTGTATCTGTAAAGCATGCACTCCCATGTTCCGCCAGCAGGGAGCGCATCCCCTGAAGTCCCAAGGGATCCCAGCATCCCTTGGGAGCACTGTATATAAGCCAGCCCCTAAGGCCTGTTCCTCACTCTGGAGTGTCTTAATAAAGACTGAGGTCACTGTTGCTTTAACCTCCCTGCGTGCAGTCTCATCTGTGTTCAGAACACAATATACTCCAAATGGATTGACTGCGCAATCATGTCATGCAGCACGTCCACAGCCACTATTGAAAGCCTCCGGGCCATGTTCACCACCCATGGCATGCCCGACATCCTTGTCAGCAACAATGGACCATGTTTCGCCAGTTCGGAGTTCCATGAGTTTATGACCCGTAATGGCATCAAGCATGTCAGGTCTGCCCCTTTCAAACTCGCATCTAATGGTCAAGCGGAGCGGGCTGTCCAAACCATTAAGCAGCGCCTAAAACGGGTGACTCACGGCTCCCTATAGACCCTCTTGTCCTGCATTCTGCTAAGTTACCGGACGAGACCCCACTTGCTCACCAGGGTCCCTCCTGCCGAGCAGTTAATGAAGAGAGGCCTCAAAACCAGGCTCTCCCTTGTACATCCGGATCTCAAAGATCATGATGAAACCAGAAGGCAACGGCAGCAATGGTACCGTGATCACGCGGCTGTATCGCGTGACATTGCTGTTCATGACCCTGTGTTTGTCCTGAATTATGGTCATGGCCCAAAATGGGTTGCTGGCACGGTTTTGGCCAAGGAGGGGAACAGGTGTTTGTAGTCAAACTGTTAAATGGCCAAATGTGCAAAAGGCACATCGACCAAACCAAACTGCGGTTTACAGACAACCCAGAACAAATTGAAGATGACATCATCATTGACCAACCAACACACATCCAACCATCAGTTGACCCTTGTGTCACTTACGAAGATGAACCTACCATCCCCGACAGTCCTGTCAGACCCACTGCTCCGCAATGCAGCAATGGTCCTACTAACTCAGTCAAGCTTAGGTTCGAACTGAGAAGATCAACCAGGGAGCAGAAGGCCCCGGATCGTCTCAAATTGTAAATACAACCTCTATCAAAGACTTTGGGGGGGGGAATGATGTTATGTATTTTAACTGGGTTTTACCTGCCACCGGAGGGCGCTACTGTCAGAGTCCTAATGGTCGCTGGCAGACACGTGCAAGCTGTGTATCTAATGTCGGCAGCCATGTCAAATCCTCACTTTGAGAATAAATAAACTGGAGTAAGGTCATACCTGAACTAGCTCACCGTACTTAGCCTCGTGGAGTTATTTGATACTTAAAGGGTGGCTAAAGTAAATGTTGGTCCCTTAGAGGACATGACCGGGGAATTAGTAATGGGGAACATGGAGATGGCAGAAACTCTGAACAAATATTTTGTATCAGTCTTTACGGTAGAGGACACTAACAATATTCCAATAGTGGATAGTCTAGGGGCTATAGGGGGGGGAGGAACTTAACACAATCACAATCACTAAGGAGGTGGTACTCAGTAAGATAATGGGACTAAAGGCAGATAAATCCCCTGGACCGGATGGCTTGCATCCTAGGGTCTTAAGAGAAGTAGCGGCAGGGATTGTGGATGCAATGTTTGTAATTTACCAAAATTCCCTGGATTCTGGGAAGGTCCCAGCAGATTGGAAAACTGCAAATGTAACGCCCCTATTTAAAAAAGGAGGCAGACAAAAAGCAGGAAACTATAGACCAGTTAGCCTAACATCTGTGGTTGGGAAAATGTTGGAGTCCATTATTAAAGAAGCAGTAGCAGGACATTTGGAAAAGCAAAATTCGGTCAGGCAGAGTCAGCATGAATTTATGAAGGGGAAGTCATGTTTGACAAATTTGCTGGAGTTTTTTGAGGATGTAACGAACAGGGTGGATAAAGGGGAACCAGTGGATGTGGTGTATTTGGACTTCCAGAAGGCATTTGACAAGGTGCCACATAAAAGGTTCATGGGATTGGAGGTAATATATTAGCATGGATAGAGGATTGGCTAACCAACAGAAAACAGAGAGTTGGGATAAATGGTTCATTCTCTGGTTGACAACAGTAACTAGTGGGGTGCCGCAGGGATCAGTGCTGGTACCCTAACTATTTACAATCTATATAAATGACTTGGAAGAAGGGACTGAGTGTAACATAGCCAATTTTGTTGACATTACAAAGATGGGAGGAAAAGCAATGTGTGAGGAGGACACAAAAAATCTGCAAAAGGACATAGACAGGCTAAGTGAGTGGGCAAAAATTTGGCAGATGAAGTAAAATGTTGGAAAGTGTGAGATCATGCAATTTGGCAGAAAAAATCAAAGAGCAAGTTATTATTTAAAAGGAGAAAGATTGCAAAGTGCCGCAGTACAGCAGGACCTGGGGGTACTTGTGCATGAAACACAAAAGGATAGTATGCAGGTACAGCAAGTGATCAGGAAGGCCAATGGTATCTTGGGCTTTATTGCAAATGGGATGGAGTATAAAAGCAGGGAAGTCTTGCCTCAGCTATATAAGGTATTGGTGAGGCCACAGCTGGAATACTGCGTGCAGTTTTGGTTTCCATATTTACGAAATGATATACTTGCTTTGGAGGCAGTTCAGAGAAGGTTCACTAGGTTGATTCCGGGGATGAGGGTGTTGACCTATGAGGAAAGGTTGAGTCGGTTGGGCCTCTACTCATTGGAATTCAGAAGAATGAGAGGTGATCTTATCGAAACGTATAAGATTATGAGGGGGCTTGACAAGGTGGATGCAGAGAGGGTGTTTCCACTGATGGGGGAGACTAGAACTAGAGGGCATGACCTTAGAATAAGGGGCCGCCCATTTAAAACTGAGATGAGGAGAAATTTCTTCTCTCAGAGGGTTGTTAATCTGTGGAATTCACTGCCTCATAGAGCTGTGGAAGCTGGTCATTGAATAAATTTAAGACAGAAAGAGACAGTTTCTTAAACGATAAGGGGATAAAGGGTTATGGGGAGCGGGCGGGGAAGTGGAGCTGAGTCCATGATCAGATCAGCCATGATCTTATTAAATGGCGGAGCAGGCTCGAGGGGCCGTATGGCCTACTCCTATTTCTTATGCTCTTATGTTCTTATGTTAACAATTACATCCATAACATTTGGCGACATAGCAACGCATGCAAAATGAGCACCATTGGAATTCTGGAGAGATTCGTGGAGGGAGAGGACTGGTCGGATTTTATCGATCGCCTGGACCAGTACTTCGTGGCTAACAAAATGGAGAAAGCTACTGTCGCAGTTAGGCACAGGGCGGTTTTCCTCACTGTTTGCGGTCTGAAAATCTATGGCCTCATAAAGAATCTCCTCTCGCCTGCACGTCCAACGGACAAGTTCTATGAGGAATTGTGTGCTCTGGTACGTGACCATCTCAAATCAAAAGAGGGCATCAAAATCTCACGCTATTGATTCACGCTGTTGTTCTGAGGGCCAGGATGTGTCGGAATTCGTTGCCTACCTAAGACATCTTGCTGGGCCATGTAAGTTCGAAGACACGTTGGGAGACATGCTGCGAGATTTCTTCATAATAGGAATCAACCACGAGGTGATCTTCCGGAAGTTATTGGCTGCGGAGATGCTGGATTTCAGAAAGGTCATCGCGATTGCCCAGGCATGCATGACAACAGAGTATAATTTAAGGCAGATATCATCGAAGAGTAGGAGCTCCACGGCAAATACTATAAACAAGATTGTATCATCGTATGCCAGAGCTGCTTATGGCAGTTCTACTCGACTGTGTATGTGAAACCTGTAACTGTTCAAAGTCCGCCAACGGGTACGAATCCGATTTCACCCTGTTGGCGTTGTGGGGGCAATCATCGGCATCTTCAGTGTCATTTTAAACAGTACATCTGTAAAGGCTGTTCAAAAGTGGGGCACCTTCAGCGAATGTGTCCACAACTGAGCAAGCGTGCTGCGACTCACCACATGGATGATGACGACCAGTCCAGCGCGGACCTGGATATGCAACCTGAAATATCCGAGGAGGAAGTGTATGGACTGTATTCGTTCCTGACAAAGAGCCAACCGATAATGGTTAATGTGAAACTAAATGGCGTGCTGGTATCGATGGAATTCGACACAGGTGCGAGTCAGTCAATAATGAGCCAAAGGACATTCAACAAGCTGTGGGACACTAAGGCTGTGAAGCCTAAGCTGAGTCCAGTCAATGCCAAGTTGCGTACTCACACCAAAGAACTCATACCGGTGATTGGCAGTGCATTAGTCAAGGTGTCGTATGATGGTGTGGTTCATGATCTACCGTTATGGATTGTTCCAGGCACTGGTCCAACGCTGTTCGGCAGGAATTGGCTCGAAAAAATGAAATGGAATTGGAAGGATATCAAAGCGTTGTCATCGGTGGATGACACTTCGTGTGCTCAAGTGCTGAGCAAGTTTCCCTCGCTGTTTGAACTGCGCATCGGGAACCAAGGTGCAGATTCACCTGGACTCGGGTGCAAGACCTGTCCATCACAAAGCTCGGGCTGTTCCGTACATGATGAGGGAGAAGGTCGAAATTGAGCTGGACAGACTCCAACGTGAAGGGATCATATCACCGGTCGAATTTAACGAATGGGCCAGTCCCATTGTTCCTGTGTTGAAGAGTGATGGCACTGTCAGGATTTGCGGAGACTACAAGGTTACAATGAACCAATTTTCGAAAGAGGATCAGTACCCGTTACCGAAGGCTGATGACCTGATTGCAATGCTAGCCAGTGGGAAGTTGTTCACTAAACTGGATCTCACGTCGGCTTATATAACACAGAAGCTCGTCAACAAGTCGAAGAAATTTACGTACATCAACACTCATAAAGGACTGTTTATCTACAACAGGTGTCCTTTTGGAACTCGTTCGGCTGCAGCCATATTTCCGAGCAACATGAGAATCTATTGAAGTCTGTCCCTGGAACCATCGTGTTTCAAGATGACATTCTGATCACAGGTTGTGACACTGCCGAACACCTGAGCAACCTTGAAGAGGTTCTACATCGTCTGGGCAAATTAGGACTCAGGCTGAAATGTTCGAAGTGCATCTTCATGGCACCGGAAGTCGAATTTCTGGGGAGGAAGATTGTTGCTGATGGCATCAGGCCTGAGGACTCGAAAACCAAGGCCATCAAAAATGCACCCAGGCCTCAGAATGTGACGGAGGTGCGTTCGTTCCTTGGTCTACTCAACTACTTCGGTAATTTCTTACCTAGATTGAGCACCTTATTAGAGCCACTGCACATGCTGCTCAGAAAAGGTAACAACTGGGTTTGGGGTGTGTCTCAAGATTGAGCTTTCGAGAAAGCTACAAATCCGCTTTGCTCTAACAAGTTTCTGGTACATTATGATCCATGTAAGCATCTAGTATTGGCCTGTGATGCTTCATCATATGGGATTGGCTGTGTGCTCCAACAAGCTAATGAGTCGGGTAAACTACAACCTGTTGCGTAGGCTTCGAAAAGTTTGTCAAAGGCGGAAAGAGCCTACAGCATGGTAGAAAAAGAAACTTTAGCCTGTGTGTATGGGGTAAAAAGGATGCATCAGTACCTGTTTGGTCTTCGTTTTGAACTCGAAACGGATCACAAGCCATTTCATTTCATTGATTTCGTAAAATAAAGGTATCAATACCAATGTATCGTCCCGCATCCAGAGGTGGGCGCTGACATTATCTGCCTATGATTATTCATTCGCCATAGACCTGGCACTGAGAATTGTGCCGATGCACTGAGCCGTCTGCCTTTGCCTACACCAGAGGCGGAGATGCCACAACCTGCAGATCTACTGTTAGTTATGGAAGCTTTTGAGAGTGAAGGAACCCCTGTCACTGCTCAACAAGTTAGGACCTGGACCAGTCAGGACCCAGTTTTATCGGTTATAAAACGTTGTGTCCTTAGTAGTGATTGGTCTGCTATATCTATGGAAATGTGTGATGAGACCAAGCTTTACAACTGTCGCAAAGACGAACTATCCATTCAGTCAGATTGTTTACCGTGGGGTAATCGTGCTGTTATGCCTAAGAAAGGCAGAGAGAAATTTGTGCGTGATCTACACAGCACTCATCCCGGTATTGTCATGATGAAAGCCATCGACAGGTCTCACGTATGGTGGCCTGGAATTGATTCTGATCTGGAATCATGTGTGCATCAGTGTAACACTTGCATGCAGCTTAGTAAAGCACCAGCGGAACGTCCGCTGAGTCTGTGGCCGTGGTCATCCAAACCATGGTTAAGAATCCACATCGACTTTGCGGGTCCTTTCCTGGGAAAGATGTTTTTTGTTGCGGTGGATGCACATTCCAAGTGGATAGAGTGTATAATCATGTCATCCAGTACATCCACTGCTACCATTGAGAGCCTTCGTGTCATGTTTGCCTGACATCGTTATGAGTGACAGCGGACCTTGCTTCACAAGTCTGGAGTTTCAAGAGTTCATGAAACTCAATGGTATTAAACATGTGAGGTCAGCACCATTCAAACCTGCTTCTAATGGTCAAGCAGAGCGTGCAGTCCAAACAATGAAGCAAAGTATGAAACGTGTAACTCAGGGTTCACTGCAGACTCGCTTTTCATGCATATTGCTTAGTTACAGGACAAGACCCCACACGCTTACCGGGGTCTCCCCTGCTGAACTATTGATGAAGAGAGGTCTCAAGACCAAGCTCTCTCTCGTGCATCCTGACTTGAACGATCGTTGTGAAAACAGATGTCAAAATCAGCAGTGGCATCATGATTGTGCTGCTGTGTCACGTGACATCTCTGTTAATGATCATGTGTACGTGCCAAATTATGGTCAAGGTCCCAAGTGGGTTGCCGGTACTGTTGTGGCCAAGGAGGGTATGTTGTCATGCTCAAAAATGGGCAAACATGCAGGAAACATGTAGATCAGATAAATCTGCGGCACACGGATGAACTGGAACAAGTTGAGGAAGATACGATCCGTGACCAACCAACCTATATTCATTCATCAGAGGACTCCGCCATCATCAATGACTCTGGACTTTCAATCTCTGACATGGTCATTGCCACTGCCATCAGATCGGCTACCCAGACCCGAGTCATAACAGACTCAGGACGCTTGCCCAGAACTGGAATTGAACTGAGACAATCAATTCGTGTGCAGAAAGTCCCACCGTCTCAACTCGTAAAAGGACTGATACTAAGATCTTGAAGGGGGATGTTGTCATGTATGTATGCTTGGGATTACTAACCATCAGGAGGCGCCCCTGTCAGAGGTCATTGGACTGTACGCATGTGTGTGCGGGCCACGTATATAAAGCAAACCACCATGTAATGTCGGCACTTTGGGCCCGAATAAAGTTGAGCCAGGTTTGCACCTGAGTGAGTTTATAGTATTCAGTCTATCAAGTTATTACATACATAACAGTTAGTAATGGTGACCATGAAACTACCGGATTGTCATAAAAACCATCTGGTTGACTAATCTCCTTCAAGGAAGTAAATCTGCTGCCCTTACCCGGTCTGGGCTATGTGACTCTTAACTGCCCTCTGAAATGGCCAAGCAGGCCATTTAATTATAACAAACTACTACAAAGACTGCAGCACTTCAAGAAAGCAGCTCACCACCACCTTCTCGAGGGCAATTAGGGATGGGCAATAAATGCTGGCTATGAACGAATAATAAAAAAAAAGGTTCTACACTTTTACTGTAGATCAGGGAGCATCTATGCAGAACTTTCTCTTGAGAGATTAAGTTGATGTAATGTCATGATACATCATGCATGATCTGTGGAAAAGGTGTGCTCGATGGTTCTTGACCTATTGGCTGGAGGAGGAATTCATAGAATGCATAGGGGATTGTTTCTTAGAACAGTATGTTACAGAACCTACAAGGGAGCAAGCTATCTTAGATCTGGTCCTGTGTAATGAGACAGGAATAATAAACGATCTGCTAGTAAAAGATCCTCTCGGAATGAGTGATCACAGTATGGTTGAATTTGTAATACAGATTGAGGGTGAGGAAGTAGTGTCTCAAACGAGCGTACCATGCTTAAACAAAGGGGACGACAGTGGGATGAGGGCAGAGTTAGCTAAAGTAGACTGGGAACACAGACTAAACTGTGGCACAATTGAGGAACAGTGGAGGACTTTTAAGGAGCTCTTTCATAGTGCTCAACAAAAATATATTCCCATGAAAAAGAAGGGCGGTAAGAGAAGGGATAACCAGCCATGGATAACCAAGGAAATAAAGGAGAGTATCAAATTAAAATCCAATGCGTATAAGGTGGCCAAGGTTAGTGGGAAACTAAAAGATTGGGAAAATGTTAAACAACAGCAAAGAATGATTAAGAAAGCAATAAAGAAAGGAAAGATAGATTACGAAAGTAAACTTGCGCAAAACAAAAACAGAGAGTAAAAGCTTTTACCGATATATAAAACAGAAGAGAGTGACTAAAGTAAATGTTGGTCCCTTAGAAGATGAGAAGGGGGATTTAATAATGGGAAATGTGGAAATGGCTGAGACCTTAAACAATTATTTTGCTTCTGTCTTCACAGTGGAAGACACAAAAACCATGCCAAAAATTGCTGGTCACGGGAATGTGGGAAGGGAGGACCTTGAGACAATCACTATCACTAGGGAGGTAGTGCTGGACAGGCTAATGGGACTCAAGGTAGACAAGTCCCCTGGTCCTGATGAAATGCATCCCAGGGTATTAAAAGAGATGGTGGAAGTTATAGCAGATGCATTCGTTATAATCTACCAAAATTCTCTGGACTCTGGGGAGGTACCAGCGGATTGGAAAGCAGCTAATGTAATGCCTCTGTGTAAAAAAGGGAGCAGACAAAAGGCAGGTAACTATAGGCCGGTTAGTTTAACATCTGTAGTGGGGAAAATGCTTGAAGCTATCATTAAGGAAGAAATAGCGGGACATCTAGATAGGAATAGTGCAATCAAGCAGACGCAACATGGATTCATGAAGGGGAAATCATGTTTAACTAATTTATTGGAATTCTTTGAGGATATAACGAGCATGGTGGATAGAGGTGTACCGATGGATGTGGTGTATTTAGATTTCCAAAAGGCATTCGATAAGGCGCCACACAAAAGGTTGCTGCAGAAGATAAAGGTACGCGGAGTCAGAGGAAATGTATTAGCATGGATAGAGAATTGTCTGGCTAACAGAAAGCAGAGTCGGGATAAATGGGTCCTTTTCGGGTTGGAAATCAGTGGTTAGTGGGATCGGTGCTGGGACCACAACTGTTTACAATATACATAAATGACCTGGAAGAGGGGACAGAGTGTAGTGTAACAAAATTTGCAGATGACACAAAGATTAGTGGGAAAGCGGGTTGTGTAGAGGACACAGAGAGGCTGCAAAGAGATTTAGATAGGTTAAGCAAATGGGCTAAGGTTTGGCAGATGGAATACAATGTCGGAAAATGTGAGGTCATCCACCTTGGGAAAAAAAACAGTAAAAGGGAATATTATTTCAATGGGGAGAAATTACAACATGCTGCGGTGCAGAGGGACCTGAGATCCTTGTGCATGAATCCTAAAAAGTTAGTTTGCAGGTGCAACAGGTAATCAGGAAGGCGAATGGAATGTTGGCCTTCATTGTGAGAGGGATGGAGTACAAAAGCAGGGAGGTCCTGCTGCAACTGTACAGGGTATTGGTGAGGCCGCACCTGGAGTACTGCGTACAGTTTTGGTCACCTTACTTAAGGAAGGATATACTAGCCTTGGAAGGGGTACAGAGACGATTCACTCAGCTGATTCCGGAGATGAGGGGGTTACCTTATGATGATAGATTGAGTAGACTGGGTCTTTACTCGTTGGAGTTCAGAAGGATGAGGGGTGATCTTATAGAAACATTTAAAATAATGAAAGGGATAGACAAGATAGAGGCAGAGAGGTTGTTTCCACTGGTCGGGGAGACTAGAACTAGGGGGCACAGCCTCAAATTACGGGGGAGCCAATTTAAAACCGAGTTGAGAAGGAATTTCTTCTCCCAGAGGGTTGTGAATCTGTGGAATTCTCTGCCCAAGGAAGCAGTTGAGGCTAGCTCATTGAATGTATTCAAATCACAGATAGATAGATTTTTAACCAATAAGGGAATTAAGGGTTATGGGGAGCAGGCGGGTAAGTGGAGCTGAGTCCACGGCCAGATCAGCCATGATCTTTTTGAATGGCGGAGCAGGCTCGAGGGGCTAGATGGCCTACTCCTGTTCCTAATTCTTATGTTCTTATGCTCTTATGAAAATGTATAATAGATGTTTTTATTTGCACTATACTGCAATTTCCATTTAAATGGAATGTGCCAACTGTGATATCTGTAAATTATAAATGGATACAGTTCAATAAGAATTTTATTAAATGGAAAAAAGAATCCCTACTTAAGAAAAGCCATATTTATAAATAACTTCCCAGCAAAGAACTCAGTGCGATTTGGAGAACATCTGCCGCATCAAATGGTTGGCAAAAGAGTTCAGGAATGAACATCCCTGCAGGTAGATCGTGTACTCTACATCTTTACAAGACACTTACTAGTTCATGGGTATCCTGCATCAGTGGGAGAAATGTAGCCTCCAGTATGGTCATCTGATCTTTGGTCAAGTCTTGCCACAGGCCAATCAACTGGACTATCAGCTTGGTGCCACTCTTCAGCCTGGTAAAGGCTTGGTACAGGTTAGCCTGATTCTCCTCTGCAGCATCCGCTAGAGCTGTAAGCTGAAACAAACGCAACAGAATTCTATCACATTTACTTTAATAATAAACTTTTAAAATATATGCTACATAGGGGTCCTATTAACAAAATTGGCAACGTTACGTGGAAAAGGGGAAAGAAAATGTTATTTTATTGATGCCAACTAAAAGTATGCATGACATTATATCATACTGGTTGTAAAAAGCTCTTTGAATGAGGAAGAATTTTAAATTTATACAGATATCCATGTTATAACTGAAAAGCTGCTGATCTGGATCATTTCAATAGTTCTCTCACAGAATGCTCTGGCCAATTTCCTGAACTGTGTTAGTGAGAAATCCCCTTCATAGCACTGAACGCTACTCATCACCTGGCTAGTTCCTGTTTCTATCTCCCTGCTTGGTTTTTGATGTGACCATGGACAGCGGAGGAGCCGGCCTGCAGCCTACACTTGGAATCAGATTATTTTAATATGCCCCACAAAGGCTGTTGTTTCAGGGAAAGATGTCACCGATACAGTGTTGTCACCTGGATCCGGCACATTACGGCTCAACATTGAATTTTCGAACAATTTCTTTTTTGTTTGCTTTTAGCATTACAAACACCAGAAAAGGTCCCATTGAATGGAACAAAGAAGGGTACGGGAGAGCAGTCATTATGGAATTTGACCAGTAGCCCAGAAGCCATGAGGCTCAAATCGCAACATAGCAAAAGTTATGAAACTGAATCCAATACTCGACAAACGAGTGTGAAAGCTGCTGTTTAATTATGAAAACCCAATTGGTTCAGTAATGCCCTTCGGGTAAGGGAAGGGCCGGGAATCTACTACCCCTACACAGTCTGGCCTACATATGACTCCAGCCCCAGATTCTGAATGCCTTGCCAATGTTGCTCATATTCCAAAGACAGATTATCTGCAGAACATATGTAGATGTTTCACATTAAAAACTACCCACGTGTAGTTTGGAGTTAAACTTCTTACTGTGTAGTAAACCTGCCTTGTGCGCTGAACCCTTTTTACCACAATAGAAGTCACAGCCATGTAGATGATTGGGAATTTGATCACATCTGGTGCTAGAACTTTACTGGAACAGGGTTGTTAGCATATGGGACAAACTGCCAAGTAGCACCAGAAAATGAGAGAACTGTCTATCAGTGTTCAAAGAAGAAATTACGGATTCTGGAGTTAGCAAGAAGCAGTGGTTTACAAGTGTGGTAACAAAGGAGGAATGGAATGAAAATCATCGGGACACCTGCTGCATGACCACCCAAAGAATTATATAAATAGGCTGAATGGTCTTTGGTGGTTTCTGGATTCTTACAATATGGGTAGATGTACAATGCAACTTAAAAAATCGATTGGATAAACTTGATTTGATCTGAATGGGATCCCCAGTGCAAATAAGTGGATTAAAGTTTCAGGAAGAACAGATAATCTACATAAAATATTATATCTAAGCACTGAAATCCATCCAGTATCACAATCATAATCAATCGACCGGTCTTAACTCTGTACAAATGGTATAACCAAAATCTTAAATATTGATTTACTAAATTTTGTATATTTTGAAACAGATATTGACCATTAATATTTAAAACACAATCAGGCAGCAACTGGTTTGTTGGTCAATGTGACATTTGTGGCATTTTGTACAAAAAGCCAAGCTACAAAAGTAACAAAGAATAAGGAGACAACAAACCCCAACATAAAGTTAAAAAGGACAGTTAAAGCAGAAGTGGCTTAAGTCGAACATTGAACATTGTTCAATAGTTAATGGTTCTTTAAATCAAAACTACACAATATTTTACTCGCGGTTATATGAATGACACAAAAATGTTGATGAAGCAATAAAGTCAAAAATGAGATTGGGTCGCTGGGGAGAAACTTTTTCTAAGCTGAGAATTTACCGACTGGGGTAACAGGATCTGATTGGAGCTTAAGAATGTCCACTAGTGGAAAATCAGTAACTTGGGTAAATTGTGGAAACTTGAAATGCTAAACCAGGAACCTGCAGCAAGTCTGAGAATCAATCCTTGGATTCTGTGCTTCAATAAGGCTCATAGCTAGCCGAGCTGATCTACAATGACTAGTGTAACCAGGTAGGATTCCTTGTAACTAGTGTAACCAGGTAGGATTCCTTGTACTGTACGCCATGGGGCAAACCAGTTCTCACTGACATGCTAAAACCATTTGATTATGACGACTAGAAGCTCTAAGTAGTTTCAAAACATGTCAGAGAAACACATGTCTCATGGCAAAAATGTAGCCACAACTTCCTCACATTTCTCAACAGGCTTATTAAACTCACACATTGAGCCCACCTCAGAAGGATCTGAGATAGTTCAGAACTATTGATAAGCCAGCAGGAATTTACAACCTGCATAACATTATTGAAAATACACAATAACAGGTAGGGGAAGTTGAAGGGCCCAATACAACCTCCCTATTTAGATAACAAGCCAACATCAGTTGAGCTTTTCTCTTGTTTTTTTTAGTATCTCCTGATCTCATTACCACCGTGTAAATCCCTTTGACTCGCCCATTGTTCCGTATGTACTTTATAGCCTAAACTTCTGTACCAAAAATATTAGTAGGGTCAAACTGAGTGCAAAGTCCCCTGGAATCGTTGAGTACATTGTCTGTGAGACCTGTATTGTTCTCCAGGATTAAGAATCAGTTACAGAGTCACTGAAGGAAGCTTCCAGCCATTTTAACTGCCTGCCTAACTATTTATTCCTTGTGATCTGTTTGTGAAAAAGGCTAGCTTTAGTTGAAATTAAGTGAAATGTATCTGTAAATCTTGGCATTAAATTGATTAAACTGTAGTACTATCAAATTAAATCAAATGCAGGTAGGAAACTTGCAACACCTCCATTAGATATCAGATGATAGGAAAATTATACCCTCCTGTTTCAGGACTTAGGCACAACTCCAACTTTGTGTCATTGTCAGTGGCAATGCTGACTGGTGCCAGGTTAGCATACACAGATCAAAGTCACAATGGCAGAGGTCAAAATTTGTATGCAAAAGATCTCGAATGCTTTGAAAAATTATTCAAAGTACGCCAGCAGAATTAGACCCCTGTGAGAAAGCAGCTCGTAACAGAGATGGGAAAGAGAATCCTAATCCTCAGCCAAATGTTTCTTGCTCCAACACTTCTTTCTGTTCTTCAGAGCAGTTCGACAATTATAAATAACACTTTACAAAGCCTTCCTTAACATGGCTTACTAATAGACATTATTTTGTCCTTTGATAATCAGACGATGAAGGCAGCAGGTATATGGTATGTGATCATTTCACTATCCCTCCAGGGAATACACCCATCATACTACACAGATAAATAACAGAGGGCATCTTAGTGGCAATGGAAGGTTAGCATTCCCGATTATGGAAGATACAAATCACAAGTGTTGTGACTGATTTGTGTATCAGTAAAATGACTCTTGTGACTCATTGTTCCGTTTCGTTGACTGTTAGGGTCACCATTAACTTCACTTCTCCAGCCCTTTCCCCACAATCATCAGCATTCACTCTTTAGCCAAATAAAATGTTAAAACACAGAAAATGATCCCAGAAAGAAATAAAATATTGGAGCTTATCATAATTCTTTGCATTACATTTTTGTGGCAGCAAGTTCTACATTCTAATCACTCCCTGGTAACACAATAAGGAGGTGACCCTAGAAATAGTGGATGCATTGGTGATCATTTTCCAACCGTCTATCAACTCTGGATCAGTTCCTATGGACTGGAGGTTAGCTAATGTAACACCACTTTTTAAAAAAGGAGGGAGAGAGAATACGGGAAATTATAGACCGGTTAGCCTGACATCAGTAATGGGGAAAATGTTGGAATCAATCATTAAAGATGAAATAGCAGCGCATTTGGAAAGCAGTGACAGGATCGGTCCAAGTCAGCATGGATTTGTGAAAGGGAAATCATGCTTGACAAATCTTCTGGAATTTTTTGAGGATGTAACTAGTAGAGTGGACAAGGGAGAACCAGTGGATGTGGTGTATTTGAACTTTCAAAAGGCTTTTGACAAGGTTCCACACAAGAGATTGGTGTGCAAAATCAAAGCACATGGTATTAGGGGTAATGTACTGGCGTGGATAGAGAATTGCTTGGCAGACAGGAAGCAGAGAGTCGGGATAAATAGGTCCTTTTCGGAATGGGAGGCAGTGACTAGTGGAGTGCCGCAAGGCTCAGTGCTGGGACCCCAGCTCTTTACAATATACATTAATGATTTGGATGAAGGAATTGAGTGTAATATCTCCAAGTTTGCAGATGACACTAAACTGGGTGGCGGTGTGAGCTGTGAGGAGGATGCTAAGAGGCTGCAGGGTGATTTGGACAGGTTAGGTGAGTGGGCAAATGCATGGCAGATGCAGTAAAATGTGGATAAATGTGAGGTTATCCACTTTGGTAGCAAAAACACGAAGGTAGAATATTGTCTGAATGGTGGCAGATTAGGAAAAGGGGAGGTGCAACGAGACCTGGGTGGCATGGTTCATCAGTCACTGAAAGTTGGCATGCAGGTACAGCAGGCGGTGAAGAAGGCAAATGGCATGTTAGCCTTCATAGCTAGGGGACTTGAGTATAGGAGCAAGGAGGTCTTACTGCAATTGTACAGAGCCTTGGTGAGGCCTCACCTGGAATATTGTGTTCAGTTTTGGTCTCCTAATCTGAGGAAGGACGTTCTTGCTATTCCAGGGAGGGCTGAACTGACACATGAGGAGAGACTGGATCAACTGGGCCTT
This sequence comes from Pristiophorus japonicus, assembly GCF_044704955.1. Lineage (NCBI taxonomy): Eukaryota > Metazoa > Chordata > Chondrichthyes > Pristiophoridae > Pristiophorus > Pristiophorus japonicus. The sequence goes on from NC_091977.1 coordinate 332,283,071, forward strand.
TATACACTGGAGTTTAGAAGGATGAGAGGGGATCTCATAGAAACGTATAAGATTCTGACGGGATGGGACAGGTTAGATACGGGAAGAATGTTCCCGATGTTGGGGAAGTCCAGAACCAGGGGACTTAGTCTTAGGATAAGGGGTAGGCCATTTTAGGACTGAGATGAGGAGAAACTTCTTCACTCAGAGAGTTGTTAACCTGTGGAATTCCCTGCCGCAGAGAGTCGTTGATGCCAGTTCATTGGATATATTCAAGAGGGAGTTAGATATGGCCCTTATGGCTAAAGTGATCAAGGGGTATTGAGGGAAAGCGGGAAAGTGGTATTGAGGTGATCAGCCATGATCATATTGAATGGTGGTGCAGGCTCGAAGGACCGAATGGCCTACTCCTGCACCTATTTTCTATGTTTCTCTGTTTCTATTTCTCCTGAATTCCCTATTGGATTTATTAGTAACTATCTTATATTTATCGTTCTGATCTAGCCCGCAAGTTGAAACATCTTCTCAATGTCTACCCTATCAAACCCTGACATAATTTTAAAGACCTCTATCAGGTCACCCCTCATAAATGAGAGTATTGAGAATATGGAACTCGCTACTACATGGAGTAGTTGAGGCGAATAGCATCGATACATTTTGTGGAAACTAGATACGTACAGGAGGGAGAAAGGAATAGAAGGGTGAGATGAAGTAAGGTGGGAGGAGGCTCGTGTGGAGCATTATCACTGGCATAGACCAGTTAGATCGAATGGCCTGTTTTTGTGCTGTAAAATTCTATGTAGCTCTATGTAATATGTAAATGCTTATTTTTGCAAACTGAAAAAGGCTCAAAGATAAGCTCTTAATCAAAGTATTAAATAATTTGTTATAAAGCAGTTTATAATAAACTTAATGATACAGTGTTAAGGTTTTCAATTTATCAAATACAGAATTTAAATACTATTTCAATTTTCCATGTCTCAAACTATACACCAATCTGAATGGTTTCTAATCCTGGCTTTGTCACAGAAATCTTTGGGCTGCCAGTGGCAACAGCCTAGTAATGTTGGCTATAAATGACAACGGACCACCTAAAAGTGTTGGCCCGACATTGGTTTTGCTTCACGTCAGTAGCAGTATAACTGTGCCAATGCACAACTCTCCTTATTAAAAAGAAAACCCGTGTTCACCAATATTTAAATACTATCATCTGGTCAACAGAAAACTCATTGCAATTGGAAATCAGAGAGTAGTGTTCCATACATGTTTTTGCGTATACATACATACAAAACTGTGCCAATCCACACTTTCCTTAGCATTGCCAATATGAATTATACATTTAGCTTTCTCCTACATCACTGCACAAATGATCTCCTGACTGCATTAGCTCCTCAGTGTCAGCATACATTGAAGTTAACATGCACACACTTTCCATTTTCCACTGGACACAGACAACTGTGTTGACAAAGTTTCTGAAACAGCATTTTCATTGGAGATTTTGCTGGAAAGGGATAAAATGTTCATGAAATCTTAACTATGTTGATTTAAACAGATATGTAAAAAAAATGAAACAAATGCCTCTATACAATTGGATTTGGATTTGGAACAAATCCTTTGTAAACCAAAGGATACTCACAGCCCATCCATCAAACTTGGAATAAATTATCCTATGTTCAATTTGGGTTTGGAGAGAGGATTCATACAGGACTCCTCCAAAGGCCAATGTGAGTGGGTAGAGAATTGTTCACATTGTGGTATTATAAGTCAGGCACTCAAAAACGTTGGGTTTATTTTGTGGCCATTAAAAATATTTTGAGCATTGTCCCAAGAGGGACAACCAATTGATGAAACATCTCTTACTTCAGTAATTTTCTCCCTTGTTTGCATTGCTTGACTTTGCCTGCTGGGGCTAAACTGAAGAGCAGCATGCTTACATTTTGGATCGAAATCCACAGTTTGGAAACTAATTAGTTTCTATAAATTTTTGATGCAAAGTAACTCTAAATTTTTATATGTAAGTTTTTTCCTATTTTTGCATGACAGAGGGCTGAAGATACATTTAAAATGGATTAGAATTTGAGCAATGTTCAGAACTTAGGACTGTTTTTTAATTTCTGTTATTGACAGAACAATTATGTTCGACTTTTTGGTTTTGATGAAGAAAAGCTACTTGGACTCCCAAAGGGCATCAACCAATTAGTTTTCTTTGATCAAACATATCTGTTTTCTTTTAAAAACTCCGGGATAATAATAAGAAAATGTAAATAAAAAGTATGTGCTTTGCCAACGTCTTAAAGCAATGCTTGTGAATTGAAAATGAAAAGGATTCCGAAACTGAATAAACTATGGCTGACGTGCTTCAAAATTTTGACTACTATTGCCAAATTAGCTCTCTGAATGTTGTTTTAACTTACAGATTAAGTAACTTAAAGCCAGAAATAAACTATTGCTCCTAAAAGCAACCAGATATGTACTTTAAGTCCACAATATTATAAAACTGTTATATTTATTTAGGGCCTCTGATGTGAAGAAATGTCTTAAAGCACTTCACAAATTGGATACCAAACCAGGAAAGGAGAGGTACTGGGTACTGGGGGAGGGGGTCGTGGGGGGGGGGGGGGGGGGGGGAGGGGCTTGGGACTGAAAAGCTAGACCAAGAGATTGGGTGTTAAAAAGGCTTTTAAAGGTGAAGAGAGAGGTAGAGAGGTTGGGAGTTTTGAAGTGTAGGAGGGATATGGCTGAAGTTTCTGCTTCCAATGGTAGGATATAGGGTGGGGAGGGTACACAGAAGTCAGGGGGCAGAGGAACATAGTATTTGCGAGGGGATATAAGGTTGGAGGAGATGGCAAAGATAGGACTGGACAATTTAAATTTGAATTTAATATGTTTGGGGAAGGGAGGCCAGTGTGTGTCACCAATGTTCCCTCTAAATTTTTTTTTGTGGGCAATATCTTTAAATTTGCTGTGCGCAGTATCTTAATTGCAACAGCTTGTGAGTGGCCTGCACGGTACCTTCCCAATTGCTGCACGTCTGTGCATGCATGCAACTGAGAAGGAACATTGTGCATTACACTGTGCTGATGACTTTAGTGATCTAGCCATCAGTACTGCCAAATCCCTCTCCTGCATTATGTCTTGCACAGTTATACCATTTAGCTTGCATTCCTCTCTGCACAGTGAGGATCCAGCTGATGGGCAAAAGGGACTTTGTATGGTGTACGTGAGGCAGAGTTTTGGGCAATTACATATGGTTCTGGACCTGTGTCTGCTTTTGAACCATTCAGTAGGCCACCCATATACCTCTGTCTGTGATATCATATAATTACTGGGGCCATCGCCAGACCGTTTAACATCCGTAAGACAAAGGTCCTCCACCAGCCTGTCCTCGCCGCACAGCACTGCCCCCCCGTCATCAAGATCCACGATGCGGCCCTGGACAAGGTGGACCACTTCCCATATCTCGGGAGCCTCCTATTAACAAGAGCAGGCATTGACGATGAGATTCAACACCGCCTCCAGTGCGCCTGTGCAGCCTTCGGCCGCCTGAGGAAAAGAGTGTTTGAAGACCAGGCCCTCAAAACTGCCACCAAGCTCATGGTCGACAGGGCTCTAGTAATACCCGTCTCCTGATTGCTCAGAAACATGGACCATGTACAGTAGACACCTTGTCGCTGGAGAAATACCACCAACGATGTCTCCGCAAGATCCTACAAATCCCCTGGGAGGACAGACGCACCAACATTAGCATCCTCGACCAGGCCAACGTCCCCAGCATTGAAGCACTGACCACACTTGATCAGCTCCGCTGGGCATGCCAGACAAGAGACTCCCAAAGCAAGCAGTCTACTCGGAACTCCTTCACGGCAAACAAGCCAAAGGTGGACAGCGGAAACATCAAAGCCTCCCTGATAAAGTGCAATATCCCCCAATGACACCTGGGAGTCCCTGGCCAAAGACCGCCCTTAGTGGAGGAAGTGCATCCGGGAGGGCGCTGAGCACCTTGATTCTCATCGCCGAGAGCCTGCAGAAACCAAGCGCAGGCAGCGGAAAGAGCATGTGGCAAACCAGTCCCACCCACACCTTCCCTCAACGACTATCTGTCCCACCTGTGACAGAGACTGTACAACCACCTAAGAAGTCACGTTAAAAGTAGAAGCAAGTCTTCCTCGCTTCCGAGGGACTGCCGATGATGGATGATGATGACTTATTGGGCCCAAGTTTCGGCCTCAGTTGCTCCTGATTCTTTGGAGCAACTGGTGTAGAACGGAGTATCTTAGAAATTCAAATTCTCGGCATTTAGTTTGCTCCAGTTCTAGTCAGTTAGAACAGTTTCACTTTGGAACAGAATTTTTTTTTCAAGTGGGGGTGTGTCCGGCCACTTACGCCTGTTTTCAAAGTTTCGGCAGTGAAAACTTACTCCAAACTAACTTAGAATGGAATAAGTGAAGATTTTTGTACGCTCGAAAAAACCTTGCCTACACTTTAGAAAATCAGGCGTAGGTTACAAATCAGGCGTAGGGAATGGGAGGGGTTTAAAGGGAAGTTTACAAACATTAAACACTTCAGTTTTACAAATAAAGAGCCATCATCAATAATAAATGATAAAAACATCAATAAATCAACCAATAAATCAATCAAAAAAAATTAATAAGAAATATATATTTTTTTAAATCAATAAATAAAGCATTTTCTACTTACCGACTGCAGCACCGGGAGCCCTCCAACAGCATGCTGGGATGCGCCCCCCCCCCCCCTCCCCCAGTGTGTCTCTGTCAGTGTCTCTCACTCTCTGACTGTCAGTGTCTGTGTTTCTGACAGCGAGGGGAGGGGGAGGAGGGGGGGTAGAGGGAGAGAGGGGGGGGCAGGGAGAGGGGAGGGGAGGGAGGGAGGCAGAGGGGGAGAGAAGGGGGAGGGAAGGAGGAGAAAAGGGGGAGGGAAGGGGGAGAAAAGCGGGAGGGAAGGGGAGAAAAGGGGGAGGGAAGGGGGAGAAAAGGGGGAGGGAAGGGGGAGAAAAGGGGGAGGGAAGGGGAGAAGGGAGGGAGGGGGAAGGGGGAGGGTAGGGGAGGGAAGGGGCGAAGGGGAGGGAAGGGGAGAAGGGGGAGGGAAGGTGGAGGAGAAGGGGAAGGGGGGAGGAGAAGGGGAAGAGGGGGAGGAGAAGGGGGAGGGGGAGAAGGGGGAGGGAAGGGGGGGTGGGGGAGGAGAAGGGGAAGAGGGGAGGCGAAGGGGGAGGGGGGAGAAGGGGGAAGGAAGGGGGGAGGGGAAGGGGAAGGAGAAGGGGAAGAGGGGGGAGGAGAAGGGGGAGGAGAAGCGGAAGGGGGGGAAGGGGAAGGGGAGGAGAAGGGGAAGTGGGGGGGAAGGGGAAGGTTTGAAGGGGAGGGAGGAAGGGGGGAAGGGGGAGAAGGGGAAGGGGGGAGGAGAAGGGGAAGGGGGGAGGGGAAGGGGAAGAGGGGAAGGAGAAGGGGAGGAGAAGGGGAAGGGGGGAAGGGGAAGGGAGGAAGGGGAAGGGGGGTAAGGGGAGGAGAAGGGGAAGTGGGGGGGAAGGGAAAGGGGGGAAGGGGAAGGGGAGGGGGAAGGGGGGAGAAGGGGAAGGGGGGAGGAGAAGGGGAAGAGGGGAGAGGGGAAGGAGAAGGGGGGAGGGGAAGGAGAAGGGGGGAAAGGAGAGGGGGAAAGAAGGTGAAGGGGGAAGGAGAAGGGTGGGGAAAGAAAGGGGGAAGGCGAAGGAGGGGGGAAGGAGAAGGGGGAAAGGAGAAGGGGAAAGGAGAAGGGGGGAAGGAGAAGGGGGAAAGGAGAAGGGGGAAAGGAGGGGGGAAAAGGAGAGGGGGGAAGGAGAGGGGGGGGAAAGCAGAGGGAGGGGGGAAGGAGGGGGGAGGAGAAGGGGAATAAAGGAGAGGGGGAAGGGAGTTGGGAGGGAGAGGGGGGGAAGGAAAAGGGGAAGGAGAAGGGGGGAAGGAGAAGGGGGGAGGAGAGGGGGGAGAGAGGGGGAAAGGAGAGGGGGGAAGGGGGGAAAGGAGAAGGGGGAAGGAGAAGGGGAGAAAGGAGAAGGGGGGAAGGAGGGGGGGGGGAAGGAGAGGGGGAAGGAGGGGGGGGAGGAGAGGGGGAAGGAGACGGGCGGAAGGAGAGGAGGGGGGGAGAAGGAGAGGGGGAGGGAAGGAGGCGGGGGGGAAGGAGAAGGGGGAGGGAGGCTGAACCGGCGAGGCCCGGCCAGGCCCAAGACTTCGGGCAGGGCCCGTCCCCAGCACCAGATTTACAGATAGGTGGCGTTGGGTCGGGTCGGGTCTGGGGTCGGGAGCGCGGGTCGCGTCGGGCGGAGCGCGGGTCGGGTCGGGGGGCGGAGGGAAGTCGGGTAGGGTCAGGACGGGTCCGGGGGGGATGCTGGTCGGGAGCACGGGTCAGGTCGGGGGGGGGCGGACTGGAGGAGGGAGGTCAGGTTGGTTCGGGTAGCGGGGGGAGGGAGGGAAGGAGTGCGGGTCGGGTCGGGTCGGTTCAGTTCGGTTCGGGTCGGGGGGGGGGTGGCGGGGGGCAGAGGGAGGTCAGGTCGGATCTGGTCGTGTGGGGGGAAGGGAGGTCAGGTTGTGTCGGGTCGGGTCTGGTCCGGGTGGACTCGGGAGCGCGGGTCGGGTTGGGTCCGGTCCGGGTGGGCTCGGGAGCGCGGGTCGGGTCGGGGGGGGGGGGTGTGGTGTGAGGGTGGTCGGTTCGGGTTGAGGGAGGGAGTGAGGGAGAGGGAGGTCAGGTCGGGTGGGGGGGCGGGGGGGGGGTCGGGTCGGGTCGGGGGGGAAGCGGGTGTTGAGTCGGGTCGGGAGGAAGCAGGAGCTGGCCGTGGGAGGAGCCTTATTCACGGAGCCCCAATGAGGCCATTCGGCCAGGGCTAGGGGCTGCGTGCTTCGGGCCCCTCCCACACAGTTTTGGGCGTCTGGAGCTACTGCACATGCGCGCCCACTGTAGCGCGCATGTGCAGAGGTCCCGGCACTGTTTTCAGCGCAGGGGCCTAGCTCCGCCCCCTACAGCTTGTGCTGCACCGCGCCGAGGGCCAGAGGACCAGCAGGAAGCCAGAGAATCTGTAAGTTTTTTTTAGGCACACTTTGTGGCGCGAAAAACGGGCGTCCAGGTCGGGGCTGCGCCGTTCTAGGCGCGGCCCAAAACTTGGGCCCAATGACTCGAAGTTTGCAGATGATACCAAACTGAAAGGGCCTGCAAACAACCAGGATAGGCTGATTAAATAGAGGTCGTGGATAGATTGGGCAGCTGGGCTGTCAAGTGACGGGTGGCATTAAATGATGCCAAATTTCAGAGATTTGGAAAGGACAATAAACAGTAGCAATGTAAGCTAAATGGTACAACTGTGCAGGTCATGATGCAGGAGAGGGATTTGGGGGTACTGATGGCCAGATCACGTGTCAGTGGTACAGGGGGCCATATATCCAGGGGAATAGAGTATAAATCTCTGAGTTTATAGATATCTCACCGGGAGTACAGTGTACAATTCCGATCACCATATTATGAGAAAGGCATCCAGACCTTGGAGAGGGCACAACAAAGAGCAACTACATTAACAGCTGGGATTAGGCACCTAAGTTACAAGACTAGGCTCGAGAAGCTGGGAATGTTTACAAGGTAAACATAAATATATTGAACAAAGTCATAGCAATAACATGAGAACTAAGCCTCCAACTTAATATAAGTGAAGGTGGAAAGACAATTTAGATTTAACTATATGTAGAGAATGGTGAATATATGAAATGGACTGCTAGGGGCTGCAGTGGTTGCTGATTGCATCATGTTGGATTGCAGAAAGTTGGATAAGTATCTGGTTTTAGTAGAAAGGCAGGGTTCTGTCTGGCCCTGTACATTTCTATATTGCTGTGCAATAACATGAGTATTTCAACTGTTACATTGTCTACAGCTCTGTATAATTGGAACTGCAGAGACAGCATGTTAAACAAAGCTGGTTGGTTAGAGGTAGACTGGTGTGGACTTAAGACAATATTCAAATTGAGGTACGGAAGCAAAAACAAAAGCTTCAGCAAACATGAGGTGAAGTGGTCAAATATAGCACAAAAATGGTGATTCTATGATCACAACTGTTGGGCAAAGATTACATTTTACAAGCATCAGTTTAAGGCAGTGCCTCACTTCCACACAGAGACATAGAACAGATCTTAGTATTTACCTGTGTGTACGTGTTCACCAGCTTACACAAATGCAAATTGTAAAAGGAGTGGAAAAGTAAGACATTGTTCAAATCGCAATATATAATCAAGAAACATTACACCAATATATTCATAACTTTTAAGTTTCAGTTTGCCATTTTCTGAAGCAACAGTCAAACAAAATAGTAACCAAGCTAAATTAATCTTATAAAAAGTACCAATGTTTGTGTGATTGCAGTGATGGGATAGACTCAATGGGCTCAAGTTTCGGACCCCTGCTAGAACAGCGCACATTGGAGAGGCCCACCTAATTTGTGGGACAGAAATTGTGCCGAATACTTACCTCGCGATTCTCGGATATATGTCGGGCTGTTTCCAGCTCGGCGCGACGCAGCAGGAGCTGCTGGGGGCGGACCTACAGCCCTGCACCAAAAAGAGTGTCGGCAGCTGCGCGCGTGCGCAGTGGAGGCTACACGCATGCGCAGTGGCTCTTGGCCCTCCCAGCGCGTCCTGTCTCCGGGCGACGACCCTATCTCTGGTCGAAGGGACATCGCCCCTGTCCCGGGCCGAGTGGCCTGACTGCCCTTACCTCTTCGGTGGCAGGGTCTGTCCGACCAGCATCTCCTCGGGGGCGGGCCCCACCCGAACTCCTCTTCGGCGGCGGGGCCCGCCCGACCGGCATCTCCTCGGGGTTGGGTCCCGCCAGAGCAGCTCTTCAGCAGGCTGTTGGAGGGCTCCCGGTGCTGCAGTAGGTGAGCAGAAACTTGTAATTTTTTTATTTATTGATTGATTTTTTTTAAAACATTTTTTGATTGATTGATTTATTGGTTGATTTAATGATTTATTTATCATTTATTATTGGTGATGGCTCTTTATTAGTGAAAGTGAAGTGTTTAATGCTTTGTAAAATCCCCTAACTTCCCTCTAACTTCCCTCCCCCCCCACCCCCAATCTCTCGCTACCTGCGCCTAATTTATACAGTGTAGGCAAGGTTTTTTTGAGCGTACAAAAATCGACACTTACTCCGTTCTAAGTTAGTTTGGAGTAACTTTTCGCTGCCCAAACTTGCAAAACAGGCCCCTTTTGAAAAAAAAACTGTCCTAAAACAAAACTATTCTAACTAACTAGAACTGGAGCAAACTAAATGCCGAGAATTGCAATTTCTAAGATACTCCATACTAAACTAGTTGCTTCAAAAAAATAGGAGCAACTCGAACCGAAACTTGGGTTCACCATTGAAACCACTTACCACTTCTGGGATTTGATTTCTTTCTTAATTTGGTTTAGATCAATTGAAAAATACACAAACAGGGACCCAAGTCAGACTCCCTTTTTGTTGTATTGAGAAGTACAGATTGTAACAAGCAGGGCATTCTGAGCAGCCATTACTTCTTTGCTAAGGTTAAACAAAAGCAGCTTGGTGCCAAACTCTGGGCCAAGCTCAGCAGCCTAAAGAATCCTGACGTGATGGTTATCTGGTGTCACTGCAAAACAGTGCTGATATCAGCTTTTTTCCTTTCTTTTGAACTTTAAATCTCTCTTACCACCTGTCAGACATTTTAATTCCAAAATAAACTCTGGTCTTTGTATGTGTTATGCGAGTTGCTCTTATTCCCCCCACCCCGCCAGAAAGTTAAGTGTCCTTTCAAATTCGCAACAGCAGAATTATCTGAGACCCAACTTGCTGACTGTCTAAAATCTTTTAAGCACCATTTACAGTATCGGAAGTGAAGCGATGACAGGTCAATGTAATGAGTTCCGGTTGCACCTCATTAATCTCAGCAACAGAAATAACAAACATTGCATTTGTTGTTCTGGCACAATTACACAAATCGAAAAAAGCTGACAGTGATTTAAAGGTTCTGCTCCCTCTTACCTGTGCATTACCTGACTCACATGGATTCATTTAGCTTTGCCACTCAACAGAGAACACAAGCATATTTCTAATGTCAGGTCCTAACCAAAACGTTAACCAATCTTTTCTTTCAGATGCTGATCGGCTGTGCAATTGCTGCTGTTTTATTTTAATGTAAATATGCAAACCTGTAGCAGCTGAAAGCCTTGCAGCATAATATACTCTTTGTTAATAAGTAATGCTCAGACTCCCCTGATGGCTCAGCAGATTAATTTAGTGAGTAGGTGAACCATCAGACCAGGAAGGTTTCCGGTTTAACAACAACTTGCATTTATATGGTGCACGTTGGTACCAATGACATAGGTAAAAAAAGGGATGAGTTCCTACGAAATGAATTTAAGGAGCTAGGAGCTAAATTAAAAAGTAGGACCTCAAAAGTAGTAATCTCGGGATTGCTACCAGTGCCACGTGCTAGTCAGAGTAGGAATCGCAGGATAGCTCAGATGAATACGTGGCTTGAGCAATGGTGCAGCAGGGAGGGATTCAAATTCCTGGGGCATTGGAACCGGTTCTGGGGGAGGTGGGACCAGTACAATCCGGACGGTCTGCACCTGGGCAGAATCGGAACCAATGTCCTCGGGGGAGTGTTTGCTAGTGCTGTTGGGGAGGAGTTAAACTAATATGGCAGGGGGATGGGAACCAATGCAGGGAGATAGAGGGAAACAAAAAGGAGGCAAAAACAAAAGACAGAAAGGAGATGAGGAAAAGTGGAGGGCAGAGAAACCCAAGGCAAAGAACAAAAAGGGCCATTGTACAGCAAAATTCTAAAAGGACAGAGGGTGTTAAAAAAACAAGCCTAAAGGCTTTGTGTCTTAATGCAAGGAGTATCCGCAATAAGGTGGATGAATTAACTGTGCAAATAGATGTTAACAAATATGATGTGATTGGGATTACGGAGACGTGGCTCCAGGATGAGCAGGGCTGGGAACTCAACATCCAGGGGTATTCAACATTCAGGAAGGATAGAATAAAAGGAAAAGGAGGTGGGGTAGCATTGCTGGTTAAGGAGGAGATTAAGGCAATAGTTAGGAAGGACATTAGCTTGGATGATGTGGAATCTATATGGGTAGAGCTGCAGAACACCAAAGGGCAAAAAACGTTAGTGGGAGTTGTGTACAGACCTCCAAACAGTAGTAGTGATGTTGGGGAGGGCATCAAACAGGAAATTAGGGGTGCGTGCAATAAAGGTGCAGCAGTTATAATGGGTGACTTTAATATGCACATAGATTGGGCTAACCAAACTGGAAGCAATACGGTGGAGGAGGATTTTCTGGAGTGCATAAGGGATGGTTTTTTAGACCAATATGTCGAGGAACCAACTAGGGGGGAGGCCATCTTAGACTGGGTGTTATGTAATGAGAAAGGATTAATTAGCAATCTCGTTGTGCGAGGCCCCTTGGGGAAGAGTGACCATAATATGGTGGAATTCTGCATTAGGATGGAGAATGAAACAGTTAATTCAGAGACCATGGTCCAGAACTTAAAGAAGGCTAACTTTGAAGGTATGAGGCGTGAATTGGCTGAGATGGATTGGCGAATGATACTTAAGGGGTTGACTGTGGATGGGCAATGGCAGACATTTAGAGACCGCATGGATGAACTACAACAATTGTACATTCCTATCTGGCATAGAAATAAAAAAGGGAAGGTGGCTCAACCGTGGCTATCAAGGGAAATCAGGGATAGTATTAAAGCCAAGGAAGTGGCATACAAATTGGCCAGAAATAGCAGCGAACCTGGGGACTGGGAGAAATTTAGAACTCAGCAGAGGAGGACAAAGGGTTTGATTAGGGCAGGGAAAATGGAGTATGAGAAGAAGCTTGCAGGGAACATTAAGACGGATTGCAAAAGTTTCTATAGATATGTAAAGAGAAAAAGGTTAGTAAAGACAAACGTAGGTCCCCTGCAGTCAGAATCAGGGGAAGTCATAACGGGGAACAAAGAAATGGCGGACCAATTGAACAAGTACTTTGGTTCGGTATTCACGAAGGAGGACACGAACAACCTTCCGGTTATAAAAGGGGTCGGGGGGTCTAGTAAGGAGGAGGAACTGAGGGAAATCCTTATTAGCCGGGAAATTGTGTTGGGGAAATTGATGGGATTGAAGGCCGATAAATCCCCAGGGCCTGATGGACTGCATCCCAGAGTACTTAAGGAGGTGGCCTTGGAAATAGTGGATGCGTTGACAGTCATTTTCCAACATTCCATTGACTCTGGATCAGTTCCTATGGAGTGGAGGGTAGCCAATGTAACCCCACTTTTTAAAAAAGGAGGGAGAGAGAAAACAGGGAATTATAGACCGGTCAGCCTGACATCGGTAGTGGGTAAAATGATGGAATCAATTATTAAGGATGTCATAGCAGTGCATTTGGAAAGAGGTGACATGATAGGTCCAAGTCAGCATGGATTTGTGAAAGGGAAATCATGCTTGACAAATCTTCTGGAATTTTTTGAGGATGTTTCCAGTAGAGTGGATAAGGGAGAACCAGTTGATGTGGTATATTTGGACTTTCAGAAGGCGTTCGACAAGGTCCCACACAAGAGATTGATGTGCAAAGTTAGAGCACATGGGATTGGGGGTAGTGTACTGACATGGATTGAGAACTGGTTGTCAGACAGGAAGCAAAGAGTAGGAGTAAATGGGTACTTTTCAGAATGGCAGGCAGTGACTAGTGGGGTACCGCAGGGTTCTGTGCTGGGGCCCCAGCTGTTTACACTGTACATTAATGATTTAGATGAGGGGATTGAGTGTAGTATCTCCAAGTTTGCGGATGACACTAAGTTGGGTGGCAGTGTGAGCTGCGAGGAGGATGCTGTGAGGCTGCAGAGCGACTTGGATAGGTTAGGTGAGTGGGCAAATGCATGGCAGATGAAGTATAATGTGGATAAATGTGAGGTTATCCACTTTGGTGGTAAAAACAGAGAGACAGACTATTATCTGAATGGTGACAGATTAGGAAAAGGGGAGGTGCAAAGAGACCTGGGTGTCATGGTACATCAGTCATTGAAGGTTGGCATGCAGGTGCAGCAGGCGGTTAAGAAAGCAAATGGCATGTTGGCCTTCATAGCAAGGGGATTTGAGTACAGGGGCAGGGAGGTGTTGCTACAGTTGTACAGGGCATTGGTGAGGCCACACCTGGAGTATTGTGTACAGTTTTGGTCTCCTAACCTGAGGAAGGACATTCTTGCTATTGAGGGAGTGCAGCGAAGGTTCACCAGACTGATTCCCGGGATGGCGGGACTGACCTATCAAGAAAGACTGGATCAACTGGGCTTGTATTCACTGGAGTTCAGAAGAATGAGAGGGGACCTCATAGAAACATATAAAATTCTGACGGGGTTAGACAGGTTAGATGCAGGAAGAATGTTCCCAATGTTGGGGAAGTCCAGAACCAGGGGTCACAGTCTAAGGATAAGGGGTAAGCCATTTAGGACCGAGATGCGGAGGAACTTCTTCACCCAGAGAGTGGTGAACCTGTGGAATTCTCTACCACAGAAAGTTGTTGAGGCCAATTCACTAAATATATTCAAAAAGGAGTTAGATGAGGTCCTTACTGCTAGGGGGATCAAGGGGTATGGCGAGAAAGCAGGAATGGGGTACTGAAGTTGAATGTTCAGCCATGAACTCATTGAATGGCGGTGCAGGCTAGAAGGGCCGAATGGCCTACTCCTGCACCTATTTTCTATGTTTCTATGTAACTTTAATGTCGCAAAATGGCCAAAGGTGCTAGAGAGGGAGGGAGGGAGGAATGGATACAGAGGGGCCAAAATTCAGTGATGCCCCATTTGGGGGCAGTAACCGAGGCGAGGTGGGACTTCCACGCCCATCCTGGCTGTGAAATTGGGGCTACCGTTCCCAAGAGGAAATGGAACGCAATGACGGGCGCCAGAATGCACCATTGCGGCGCTGACCCCACAAAATCCTCAACGAAAGGCCGGACCGGTAAGTTCGCATTTTTTTTTAAATGGTGGCATGCACCTCCCCTTAATTTGCGCTACCCACGAGGCTGGCGTGAACATCGCCCACAGCAGTCTCACGAGGTGCTACCTAATTTTCGCTCAGGGGTAAAAACGGGTTGCTGCACATGGCGATGACATCATCATCGCCAGCGCAATCGCCCAGGGTACTGTCAGTTTGCGCCTCCGCTACATCCCGCGCCAATTTCACGGGAGCCGATAGCGGCTCTGCGCGAGAAATCGTTTGCAACCCGTTCCAGGATGCGTAAATGATGCAAATTTCTCCCCCAGAGTTTCTGTGGGGAGTTAAGAGAGGTAACTTGGTCAAAGAGATGGGTTTTCAGAAAAGTTTTAAGGTGGTGAGAAAAGCTGAGACCAATCATTCTGGAGAATATGGCCAAAGAGGCTGAAAGCTCCACCACTGATGATAGAATGGAGAGGGGAGGCAAGAGTCAGAACATGAGGGCATGACGGAGGGGAAAGGGTGGCCTGAAAAGCTGTAGAAGGTTACAGAGGTATGGTGAAGTGAGACCTTTGATGAATCTGTAAGTGGCAACATGGATTATACATTTAATACATGGCAGACAGACATAGGAGGGAGTGCTAACTTTTGGGTGAGATGATAAACCCTATGTAAGAGTATGTAAGATGGATTTAAAAGATCCAAGAGCAGGGGGATTCTCCCAATATACTGACTAACATTTCATCCTTCTTTAACTGTTGATAATTCAAGCTAAGTAGGTTAAAATTAAGTCCAGGGAAAGAGGGTTGAGAGAATGTGGAACATACAGCCCCAGAAGGCTTAAGTGCAAGTAAAATGAAGTGTTTTACAAAGCAGAGGGATAATTACTTGGGAAATAAAGTATTATTGGATACAGACAGAAGGCAGGGAAGTGGGATGAAAAAGACAGAGGTGTTAAGGCTAAAAAAAAATGTGCTGCAGGCTCAATGGGCTGAATTACATAGGCTTATATAAGATATACAGCACAGAAACAGGCCATTCGGCCCAACCAGTCCATGCCAGCATTTATGCTCCACATGAGCCTCCTCCTGTCTTTCCTCATCGAACTATCAGCATAACCCTCTATTCCCTTCTCCCTCATATGCTTATCTAGCCTCCCCTTAAATGCAAGAGTAGAATGATCTACTCTTACTTTTAAATCAGAGCACTAGGTCAGAGTAAACCACTGCAGCATGGCAAGGCGGCACAAGTTCAAACTGGTGAAACACAGGTGAAAGAGGAAATTCAGGACTGTCACGAAAAATTTCTTCACACAGATTTCTTCAACAACAGATTTCCCAGAAGAATAGTTGAGGAAATTAGAGGAGCGGGGTGCGTAAAAGTAGTTTTTTCTCTCTGAATAAATTGGGTGAATGGTCTTTCTCGTCTCAATTTGCCTTGTGAACTCCAATAACTAAAATAAATGAGGGGAACACATACAGAATTTTATTCCACCCAGACAAAACTATCATGCTTTCCTGCTCAGTTCCTGGAACAGAACCTGGTAGTCATTTGTTGCTATAAAGTTACAAAAAGAACCAGTTTATTGAAACCAGTCCAGTTTTGAAAGAGCAGATTGAGATCATCTTGGTGTAATATCCATTTCTGGACACCACTAAGAGACTAAGCGTAAAAGGCCTCCCGAAGAGCTTTAAGAATATAAGAAATAGGAACTGGAGTAGACCATACGGCCCTTCGAGCCTGTTCCACGATTCGATAAGATCATGGCTGATCTGATCATCGACTCAGCTCCACTTTCCTGCCCGCTCCCCATAACCCCTTATCCCCTTATCGATTAACAAACCGTCTATTTCTGTCTTAAATTTATTCAATATCCCAGCTTCCACAGCTCTCTGAGGCAGCAAAGTCCAGAGATTCACAACCCTCTGAGAGAAGAAATTTCTCCTCATCTCTGTTTTAAATGGGTGGCCCCTTATTCTAAGATCATGCCCTCTAGTTCGAGTCTCCCCCATCAGTAGAAACATCCTCTCTGCATCCACCTGACCAAATTTTGCTTTTCCAAATGTCCTGCTACTGCTTCTTTAATAATGGACTCCAACATGTTCCCAACCACAGACGTTAGGCTAACTGGTCTATAGTTTCCTGCTTTTTGTCTGCCTCCTTTTTTAAATAGGGGTGTTACATTTGCAGTTTTCCAATCTGCTGGCACCTCCCCAGAATCCAGGGAATTTTGGTAAATTACAACCAATGCATCCACAATCCCTGCCGCTATTTCTCTTAAGATCCTAGGATGCAAGCCATCAGGTCCAGGGGATTTATCTGCCTTTAGTCCCATTATCTTACTGAGTACCACCACCTTAGTGATTGTGATTGTGTTACGCTCCCCCCCCACTATAGCCCCTTGACTATTCACTGTCGGAATATTGTTTGTGTCCTCTACCGTAAATACTGATACAAAATATTTGTCCAGAGTTTCTGCCATCTCCATGTTCCCCATTACTAATTCCCCGGTCTCGTCCTCTAAGGGACGGACCAACATTTACTTTAGCGGCTCTTTTCCTTTTTATATACCTATAGAAACTCTTTGTTATCTGTTTTTATATTTTGCACTAGCTTACTTTCATAGCCTATCTTCCCTTTCTTAATCATTTTTTTAGTCGATCTTTGCTGGCTTTTAAAAGCTTCCCAGTCTTCTGTACTCCCACTAGTATTGGCCACTTTGTATGCCCTTGTTTTAATTGGATACCGTACTTTATTTCTTTCGTTAGCCACGGATGGCTATCTTTTATCTTACACCCTTTCCTCCTCACTGGAATATATTTTTCATGAGATTGTGAAATATCTCCTTAAATGTACGCCACTGTTCATCAACTGTCCTACCCTTTAATCTATTTTCCCAGTCCACTTTACCCAACACTGCCCTCATACCTTCATAGTTTCCTTTATTTAAGCTGAGTACGCTGGTTAGAGATCCAATCATGAAATTCAATCATGCTATGATCAGTCATTCCAAGGGGATCCTTTACTAGGAGATTGTTTATTAATCCTATCTCATTACACAGGACCAGATCTAAGATAGCCTGCTCCCTGGTTGGTTCCGTTACATACTGCACAAGGAACCCGTCCCTTACGCACTCTATGAACTCCTCAAGGCTACCCTGACCAATTTAATTTGTCCAATCAATATGGAGGTTAAAATCACCTATGATTATTGCTGTTCCCTTTTTACAAGCCCCCACTATTTCCTGGTTTATGCTCAGACCAACAGAGTTGCTACTGTTAGGGGGCTTATAGACTACACACACCAGTGACTTTTTCCCCTTATTGTTCCTTATTTCCACCCAAACTGTTTCAGGGAGAACCAGTGGATGTGGTGTATTTGGACTTTCAAAAGGCTTTTGACAAGGTCCCACACAAGAGATTGGTGTGCAAAATCAAAGCACATGGTATTGGGGGTAATGTACTGACATGGATAGAGAACTGGTTGGCAGATAGGAGGCAGAGAGTCGGGATAAACGTGTCCTTTTCAGAATGGCAAGCAGTGACTAGTGGAGTGCCGCAGGGCTCAGTGCTGGGTCCCCAGCTCATTACAATATACATTAATTGATACGTCCTTACTATACAGTATAAATGCACATGAGGCCCACGCTCGAGAGAAGGTCAGTCTGTGACCTGTCCTTCATTCCTTAGCACTCAAGTGATGAAGGTGGGTGGAGCTTCCCCTTTTATACCTGAAGGTCCAGGTTAGGAGTGTCGCCCACCTAGTGGTCATTGTTCTCACAGTGTGCAACTTAGGTCGGATTATACATGGGTTACAATGCTGGTTGAATACATGACATCACCTCCCCCCCAAAGTCTTATTGGGATCACAGGTTGAGTCTCTCTGGTGGTTTACGCTCTGTTGTGGAGCGCCTGAGTTGGGGCTCCGGTTGTTGGGCGCTGGCCTGAGTGTCTGCTGTTTGCGGTGCCTCAGGCCTATCCGGACTGCCCACAGTGATTGGGCTCTCCTCCCTTTGGTTCCGGTGTTCGGTCACCTGTGGTGGAGTGAACTCTATATCGTGTTCTTCCTCTGCTTCTTCGATGGCATTGCTGAACCTCCTTTTTGTTTGATCCACGTGTTTGCGGCAGATTTGTCCATTGGTAAGTTTAACTACCAAAATCCTACTTCCCTCTTTGGCAATCACAGTGCCTGCGAGCCATTTGGGCCCTGCAGCGTAGTTGAGGACAAAAACAGGGTAATTTACATCAATACATCGCGCCCTCACATTCCTGTCATGGTAGTCATATTGTGACTGGCGCCTGCTCTTGACAATTTCTTTCATGGTGGGGTGTATAAGGGATAATCGGGTTTTGAGCGTCCTTTTCATTAGCAGCTCTGTGGGTGGAATCCCTGTGAGCGAGTGTGGTCGGGATCTGTAGGCCAACAGGAAGCGTGATATGCGGCTTTGTAGGGAACCCCCTTGGATTCTGAGCATCCCGTTTGATTATCTGCACTGCTCGTTCTGCCTGGCCATTTGAGGCCGGCTTGAACGGTGCCGTTCTGACATGGTTAATTCCATTGCCTGCCATGAAGTCCTGGAATTCAGTGCTTGTGAAGCACAGGCCATTGTCGCTGACCAAAATGTCCAGTAGACCGTGGGCGGCGAACATTGCCCGTAGACTTTCTACCGTGGCAGAGGATGTGCTTGAATATAAAATGTCACACTCAATCCATTTGGAGTAGGCGTCTACTACAACCAAAGACATTTTTCCCATGAAAGGACCTGCGTAGTCCACATGGATGCGTGACTAAGGCTTGGCGGGCCATGGCCAGGGGCTAAGGGGGGCTTCCCTGGGCGCATTGCCCAGCTGGGCACACGTGTTGCACCTGCGAACACAAAGTTCCAGATCTGCGTCTATCCCTGGCCACCAAACGTGTGACCTGGCAAATGTCTTCATCATGACAATGCCTGGGCTCATTGTAGAGTTCTCTGATGAACACCTCTCTGCCCATCTGGGGCATGACTACGCGGCTTCCCCGCAGTAGGCAATCGGCCTGAATCGAGAGTTTATCCCTGCGCCTGTGAAATGGTTTAAATTCCTCAGGGCATGCCCTGTACGTGGCTGCCCAGTCCCCATTCAGGACACATTTCTTGACCAGAGACAATAGCGGGTCTCTATTTGTCCAGACTTTAATCTGACAGGCTGTCACGGGTGAGCCTTCGCTTCCGAAACCTTCAACAGCCATGACCATCTCAGCAGCAGGCTCGGTAGCCCCCTCAGTGGTGGCTAGTGGGAGCCTGCTGAGTGCATCGGCGCAGTTTTCGGTGCCCAGTCTGTGCCGAATTGTATAGTCATAGGCGGCTAACGTGAGTGCCCACCTCTGTATGCGGGCCGATGCATTTGCATTTATGGCCTTGTTGTCGGCCAAAAGGGACGTTAGGGGTTTGTGATCTGTCTCCAGCTCAAATTTCCTGCCAAACAGGTACTGGTGCATTTTCTTTACCGCCTATACACATGCGAGCGCCTCCTTTTCTACCATCCCATAGCCCCTTTCTGCCTGAGACAGAATTCTGGAGGCATAAGCTACTGGCTGTAACTGACCCTTGGCATTCACATGCTGCAACACACACCCAACACCATAGGACGACGCATCGCACGTTAACACAAGTTTCTTACATGGGTCATATAGCATTAACAGATTATTGGAACATAACAAATTGCGTGCTCTATTAAAAGCCCTTTCCAGGCTGTCCCCCCAGACCCATTCGCGACCATCGCGTAGGAGCACGTGTAGCGGCTCTAACAGCGTGCTCAATTTGGGAAGAAAGTTACCAAAATAGTTCAGGAGCCCCAGGAACGAACGCAGCTCCGTCGGGTTACGGGTTCTGGGTGCTCTCTGGATCGCTTCCGTCTTGGACGCAGTAGGGCTGATCCCATCTGCTGCTCCCCTCATCCCCAGGAATTCTACCTCTGGAGCTATAAAGACGCACTTCGCCTTTTTCAGTCGCAGCCCTACCCGGTCAAGTCTGCGTAGCATCTCCTCCAGGTTGTGGAGGTGTTCTTCAGTATCATATCCCGTGATGAGGATGTCGTCCTGAAAAACCACCGTCCCTGGACTTGAGGAGGCTTTCCATATTTCGTTGGAAGATCGCGGCAGCCGAGCGAATCCCGAACGGACATCTGTTGTACTCAAACAACCCCTTGTGTGTCGTGATGGTGGTCAGCTTCTTTGACTCACTCTTCAGCTCCTGGGTCATGTAAGCTGAGGTCAGGTCCAATTTTGAAAAAAGTTTGCTACCGTCGCAAAGAGGTCCTCCGCTCTCGGTAGCGGGTACTGGTCTTGGAGTGACACCCGATTGATGGTGGCCTTGTAATCACCACATATCCTGACCGACCCATTCGCCTTGAGCACCAGCACAATCGGGCTCGCCCAGTCACTGAATTTGACTGGCGAGATGATGCCTTCCCTCAGCAGGTGGTCCAATTCGCCTTCTATTTTTTCCCACATCACGTACGGCACCGCTCTGGCCTTGTGGTGTACTGGCCTGGCGTCCGGGTTTATATGAATCACTACCTTGGCCCCCATGAAAGTGCCAATCCCGGGTTGAAATAATGAACCAAATTTGTCCAGGATCTGTGAGCATCATACTCGCTCCACAGATGAAATTGCATTGACATCGCCCCATTTCCAGTTCATGACAGCAAGCCAACTCCTCCCCAGCAGTGCAGGACCGTCCTCCGGGACAACCCAGAGTGGCAACCTGTTCTCCGAATCTTTGTGGGTCACGACTACCGTGGCGCTGCCGAGCACCGGAATGATCTCCTTTGTGCATGTCCGTAGCTGTGCGTCAATCGCCGATAATTTTGGCCTCCTGGCCTTGGACGTCCACAACTTTTTGAACTGTTTGATACCCATCAGGGACTGGCTGGACCCCGTGTCTAGCTCCATTGATACTGGGATGCCATTGAGGAGCACTTTCATCATTATCGATGGCGTCCTGGTGTATGAACTGTATACGTGCTCCACAAGAACTCGCTGAACTTCAGCTTCCAGCGATTTCCCCCAGCGTTCATTTCTGCAGGTATTTTGCTCATCTCTGCAAACTCCGGCTGAGTGTGTGCCTCCATGCCTCCAACATGAGCTGTTGTTGGAAACAAAAGGTCGCTTGCCAGTCGATCGTCACTGACTGCTCCTGTGACTGTCCTTGAGTGCGCCATTATCAGGTGTTGATGGCCCCATTACTGGCTGCATTGTCCCTTGCAATGGCGTGAATCACCGTTCAGCTTGCCATTGTCTCTGTCGAACTCCCCCTCTGGGTTCGACTACATGTTGGGGCATGCCCGATTGCCCTTGTCTGCCTGGAGAATTGTGTGCTGCTTTAACAATGTTGAATCTCTGTCCCAACCATTCCTTAACACAGTACCTCTCGTCTGTTCTGCTAGTGGCCATGCTCGCGTGGTTTAAATCCCAGTTTCTCGTCGCCATTGATAGCTCCTTACTATACAGTATAAATGCACACGAGGCCCATGCTTGAGAGAAGGTCAGTCTGTGACCTGTCCTTTATTCCTTAGCACTCAAGTGATGAAGGTGGGTGTGTGGATATCTGAACGGAATATATGGAATTAAGGACAGTAAAGTAAACGGAATATATGAAAATGTATAAGCCATGGAAGAATAGCTGGGAGAATGTCAGATTGCAAATAGTGCAACATCAGCATAGCTAACAGTCTTTCTCAAGGTTTCAAGTCACTAAATCCTGCCAATAACATCTAATTGTAACATGAAATAAATCTGCAGAATTGCAAGGTCTCAGCTAATAGTCACACCACTAGATTGAAACATTTAGAGGCAATGCTTGAGCTTTCAAGAAGAACATCTCATATAGATTGACTAATGAGTGGCTGAGTTAGAATGTCAATCTAATTGTATTTTGTTATCTGATTTCAAAACTGTATAACTGTTGACGCTTTACGATGTAACTTCACCTATCCGTAGGGAGTGTGTACACTCTATCCAGAGAGTATATCTTCTGTCTGATAGGTCTTACTGGCCGGTAATAAAGATTGCTTTGTTCAAAGCACAAGAGGTATTCGACTCAGTAATTTTACTGAACCAGATTGAGGTAAAAGAATCCAGGAATTTACATTTGGTGTCAGAAGTGGGATCTCAACGGACGACTGCCGAAAACTTGCGAATTAAGAGCCAGACTAGCCTTGGACGAGACGAGGGGAAAGTGGCCACTGGAGTGAGTATGATTTCAATACTGCTCCAGTTTCCCCCGGTTTCAAAAGTCTGAGGAAAGTTTAGCCACTCGCTGGTTCTCAGGTAGTGTCTGAACGAGATCCTGGACAATCTGGTGAATACCTTTCAAACTTAGAATAGGGATAGAGATAGGGAAATTGCGCGATGACGCAAACCAAGCGGCGACTTGGAAAGATAGTTAGAGCTAGATAGGGATGGATGATCAATCATGGATCCAAAAATTAATAGGAAAGAAAAGTGACTCTTGTGAATGTCTGTTTAAATGAGAAATGCTTCTGTGATTTTTACTGTAAAAAAAAGCCGGGGAGTTGTGGTTTGTTTTATCTCAAACAGAATGAAAGTTTGTTTTAACCCTTCGTAGTGTTGTCCTGTATGTGGGAAGTTTAAGAGTGTGAACCTTATTGAATTACGTATATTCGGATGATAAGTTACGGAGCCAGGAAATGCACAAAGGATAGGTTTGTTGAAAAAAAAAAGAAAAAATTACATGGTCCCGGTGGTTAAAAAAAAAGAAAAACTTGTTGAAAGAAAACATTCAGAGAAGGCACAGCAAAACAACTGAGATGGATTCAAAAGGATTTAAAAAAAAAAAAATTATATTAAATAACACGACCTTGAGGCTGGAACAATTGAGATAACGAAAAGCAGTCCACAGCCTACGTGCCAGACTTCTCTCTAGTTATACAAAAAAAAGTAACGTACTAAATAGGTGCTAAAAAAAAATGTTCTGAGATTTTAAATTATGAAAAAAATTCCACTGCAGTAAAAAAAAAAAAATCACTCCTGTCCAATTGGCAGAAAAACTCCATTAAATTAGGGCTTTCATTGACTGATTGAATTTAAACTGCGCAGTAACGCGAAAGGATAGGGAAATTTGGAAACTGAAAGAAATTAATTGAGGCTCATAAGAAATCAAAATTAGAAAATTAGGCTCACAGGGAATAAAATGGGGAATTAAATAGAGGACAGGTGTTCAATTCAGGTACGACGTCGACCTTGTATATCACTTGGCCCGTCTAGGCTCTGATTGAATTTAAAAACCCCCGCAGCAACTCGGAAGGTAGGGCCGACGCGAACGCGCAGCGGCGCAGACGCACAAACAACGCGAGACGCGCAGCGGCGCGAGCGTGCGGCCGAGAGGAGAAGGGCCGAAGCGAACGCGCAGGGAAGCGAACGCGCAGGAAAGCGAACGCGCAGTGACGTAGACGCGCAGTACGTAAACGCACAGTGACGTAAATGCGCAGTGACGCCGACGCGTAGTGACGCAGAGGCGCAGCAACGCGAATCGCGAAAGTCAGTGCTAATGTCAGTAAGTCTTTGTAAGTCTTAAGTGTTTAGAGTTTTAAGTAAAGTTTTAAGTATCCGAAATCGCGCGGCGACGCGGGTAAGTGTTAGAAGTCTTTGTCTATTTTGTATTGAAATCGCGTGGCGACGCGAACCGCGCGGCGACACGGGTAAGTGTTAGAAGTCCTTGTTTATCTTTTTAAGTTTTAAGTATCTTAACTCGCGCGGCGACGCGAGCCACGGGTCGACGCGGATTGCGTGGCGACGTGAACTGCGAGGCAACGCGGATTGCGCGGCGACGTGGGAGTTTTAAGTATCGCGCGGCGACGCGAACCGCGCGGCGATGCGGGTAAGTGTTAGCATTAGTAAAGTTTGTTTATTTGGAGTTAGTTAAAGTCAGTGTTAGTTTCTGTAAAGTCTGTGTCTATTTTAAAGTTTGTTTAAATTGCACGACGACACGAACGCGTAACGACACAGTAATACGAGGAGCAGCGTGAAAATGGGTAATCAGTTAGATAAAACCACGGATGTGGATAGTCCGCTACAAAAGTTATGTGAGGAATTCCCTGAAAGAGCTGAAGACTTTAGAAAATTATCAGGAGCCCTGAATAAATTATTAGGGGATGACCAGTGGCCTCTAGGTGGCACTAGAAGCGTAGAGGTAGCAAAAAAAAAGCACAGGGATTGTTAAAAAAAAATTAATTAAAAGATGCATCACTTCTGTCAAGTTGGCAAACAAATGCTATTAAATTAGGACTTGCATTGATAGAGGGAACACATGTTAAAACTGTAGACGTCTTTAAAAAAAAAAGAGAATGTGCGCACGAGAAACTTACTAAGAGATCCTCTGGGACCTCTAAGAAAGGTATTGACCGACTACGTAGTAAAAATGGCTGGCTTTGTGTTAACCGAGGCTGATGATGAAATTGATGAGTGGCCACTGACTCAGCGCCCAACGGCGCCTCCCGCACCCCCTGGCCTCTTGCTCCAGTCCTCTTCCCAACACCCTCCACCTAACACTCCGGTAAAAAGAGGAGTTAAAAATAACCCCATACCACTAAAGCAACAAACCCGAACTGACTCCTCATCCTCTGATAGCGATTCGGATCCCCAGTTTACAAGCAATATAGCCGAAAGGACCAGATCTCACACTCGAAAGGGCAGAACTATATCTCGACATCACAAACAGTCCCGTAAATTTTCTAGTCAATCTACCAGTCCAAGTTGTGAAAGACATAGCAAACACCCCCGCCGATCGAGACGCAGAACTGTCAAGCAGTCAGACAGCTCTGAAACATCCTCCGGCCTAGAAATGATTTCCAAGATCCCAAAGTCCCGACACCAATTCCCTGTCAGACCAATGCCAAACCCTGATGCACAGCAAGCTGTAGACCACCTCTCTATAGATGTCTGTGATCTTCAAACAACTATTTGATTGCTCATGCTATCCAGACAGATGGAGAGGACAGTTAGATATTATTGGCAGGAAAAGAAAGGGGAGGGGGGAGGTGCGCCCCCAACCCGGGTCAAGACTGAATACGTGACTAGAAAGGAAGAGCCATCTCGGGAGGAAGGATCAATAGAACCGCAGTGTTGCATACAGGATTGGATGGATAAGCAAGGATACGGTTATACTAAACAACCAAACGGCCCGAGCCCTGTTAATAAACCTCCCTATTGTCCCCGGCATGGTATGGGAAGAGGCCGGGACTGGGTAAGAGGAATTGACTGTTTTAATTGTGGGCAGGAAGGAAATTGGAATAAAAATTGCCCCTACTGTCAGCATGGAAAAGGAAGAGGAGGAAGAGGAGGGGGGGGCAAGAGGAGGATCTTACACTAACTTCTCCCAGAACAACCCCTTTGGTCAATTGTCCCCCGATTGACTACGCAGCTTGATTGTGCAGGGATCCTCCCCGGACGACGAACCCATTCTGAATGAGTGGCAACCCTTTTTGATAGATACGGGAGCCTTCATGTCTTCTGTACAATCAAAGCTTAAACTTCCTGCCTCTACTGAAACACAGGAACTTTCAGGATTCCTGGGACAAATCTCGACATTCCCAGTGTCAGAACCGGTTAAAATGGGTTACCAGGAAGAATCGGTGGAACATCGAGTTGTTATCACAACCAATCTGGACTGTAACTTGATGGCTAGAGACCTCCTTTGCAAATTCCAGTTGCATTTGGAGTATGGAGATTATTGTAAAACAGGAAACCCTTAAGCGGCAGTATTATACCACTAGAACCCCTCAGTGGTGGTCTCTGGACCTGCCGCAGGCACCCTATCACGTGACCCTAGCATACGATCCCAGTGGAAAGAATCAGGACCTGCAGAACTTTTATCAGGATCACGAAGGGGAAGTGAAGGGAATTCTATTAAGGGCTAGAGTGACTGAACTGGAAAGAGAGGCAGATTTTGTGGAAGTGGATAAGAATCTGTGGAAACAGCCCCTAACAATAGCACCGCATATTGCTCGTGAAGTATTAGCCCCTCACCATGCTAAAGATTTGGGAGTTATGGTACGCAAGGCCATAGATGAGGCTGACCCTACCAGCCGGGATGTGCAAATCGTAAAACATGGCCGAACAGTCCAATTTCATGGGGACCCCGAGAAGGTCTTAAGGACTCTACAGCATCATACTGGCTCCGGCATACCTGACTATGTGGATCCTCATGTGTGGGCAGAGAACCCCTCCCAAGTGGGATATACTCCCATTGATCCGATTGAGATCCCAGTGCAGGGCAATCCGACAGAACCCACTGAAATCACAGGCAATCCTAAACTGACCTTTCGGCACTGTACTGCAATTAATCCGGCCTGTTTTCTTACTGAGCCACCCCAAGATGAGGAAGAACCCAGTCATGATTGCTTATCTTTAATTTAAGAGGCCACATCAGTCAGGGAAGATTTAGTTGATGTACCAATGGAAGATCCAGACTGTATTCTTACTGAGCCACCCCAAGATGAGGAAGAACCCAGTCATGATTGTTTATGTATGTTGACGGAAGTACTTCTATTAATCCAGAAGATACACGAATCTCAGGATACGCCATAGTAAACCAGGAGAATCAGGTCTTGGAATCTGCCGCTTTGAAACCGCCTATTCTGCTCAACAAGCTGAACTATTCGCCCTCACCCGAGCCTGTATCTTGGCCAAAGATCTCAAAGTCAATGTCTATACCGACTCTAGGTATGTCTTTGGGGTGGTCCATGATTTCGGACAATTATGGAAAAATAGAGGATTCCTAACCTCACAGGGGAATGAGATATCTCAAACAGTTAGTATCTGATTTGTTGCAAGCCCTCATGTTCCCCAAACGCATTGCCATTGTCAAATGTACCACCCATACTACCGGAAATTCTCTGGTTGATATAGGGAATCGTTGTCCTGACCAAGAGGCCAAACAGGCCTCTCGTGACCAACATAGGGTAGTGCCCAAAATTATGAGTCAGACTAAAAATCCTGCGAAGGATAAGTTAGCTTCGGAAAAACCAATGCCAACCATCCAAGATGTTATAAAAGCACAGGAGGACGCTCCTGAAAAAGATAAACTGTTGTGGAAATATTATGCATGTACTTATGACAATGTTTCTAAACTCTGGACCACTCCCGCGGAACAGACTTGCATGTCTGACAAGTTGGCTCTATGGGTTATTGAATGTATACATTTTGCTACTCATTGTGGAGCAAGGACCACGAGTGACACACTTTTGGCTACTTGGGGGCACCCTAGACTCCAGGCGCTCACCCAGAACATTAGTAGTCGTTGCCTGGTTGGCCAGCAACATAATCCAGGGAAGGGAGTCCCCTGTGATTGGGGTAAAAAGCCCCTACCCGAAGGTCCCTTTGAGACATTTCAGTTGGACTACATTGAGTTGCAAGAAGTTCAGTGTTACAAATATGTGTTAGTAATAGTAGATGTGTTTAGCAGATGGATTGAAGCCTACCCTAACCTGGACAATAAGACTCAGACTGTTGTTAAGGTGTTAATGAGGGAAATTGTTCCTAGATATGAGATCTCAGCTAGACTGATGACCACCTATGTTCTTTCTCTGACTCAGGCTCTGCGACTAGTTCACAACCAGGTTCAAGATGCTCACCTCGACCTCCCAGTTTTACCCGAATTGTCCCTCGTGGCACCAGGGAAGTATGGATTCGGAAGGGATTAGAGCCACAATGGGAGGGGCCTTTTCAGGTGTCACTCACTACCCCCACTGCAGCCAAGGTTGAGGGGAAAAGTGCCTGGGTTCACCTGCACCACTGCAAGCTCATCACCATTTAAACAAATTTTGCTGGTTAGTCTAATTCCTGTTTCTGTTCCAGATCTCCTCTTCCCCATAGCTGAACAAGGCAGTTGAAGGAGGATCAGTTTGAACTTTTACCCGTAAGACAGCCAAATACACTGACGGAGACCTGAAGAAGGGAAACGGGAAAACAGAACTCTTTTTATCAGCTAAATAATTGGACTATTTATAAGATGAGACTGTGTCTGTATGCCACTGTCTGCATAATAGTGTTGATATGACAGTTTTGGCGCACGGGAAGGAAGACAAAGGCGAGAGCTCCATGTAAACACCTTTTTGTATATGTCTTACATTTATGCGGAAAAAGGGCGCTTCACTAGATGCTGGGTGTGTTCACATATCCCTATACATTCCAAAGGGGGAATTCCTTTGTGCACCGTTCCCCTGACCCTAACTGAGACTGTTAGATGGATTCAAAGAAACAATATTGGAACAGGTAGCTAACCGCACTGCTGAGGCTCTGGAGGGCATCACAGCTGAAATGGTAGCGATAAGGACCGTAGCATTACAAAACCGAATGGCCCTCGATTACCTGTTAGCTGAGAAAGGGGGAACGTGTGCCCTGATAGGATCTGAATGTTGCACTTACATTCCTGATAGTTCAGAAAACATAACCCACCTTGCCGATCACATAAGGAGGGAGGTGAAAAAGTTATTCACACCAGCAAAAGAACTTAGCAGGTTTGATTGGTTTCTGGGTGGATCTTGGAGATCCTATCTAATACATGGGGCAATTGTTCTCATCGTAATAATAATTACCTGCTGTTTGATTGTTGGTTGCATTAACCTCTGCTGTAAAGTAATGATGACAAGGTTAGCAGACCCTCTTGTGGTCAAGGGTTCCCGGGTTATGATCCAACAAACTAGAGAACTACTCAACAATGCAATACTCCTAGAATGATCCTAAATGTTATCATAGAATGATAAAAGGAGGGATGTGGATATCTGAACGGAATATATGGAATTAAGGACAGTAAAGTAAACGGGATATATGAAAATGTATAAGCCATGGAAGAATAGCTGGGAGAATGTCAGATTGCAAATAGTGCAACATCAGCATAGCTAACAGTCTTTCTCAAGGTTTCAAGTCACTAAATCCTGCCAATAACATCTAATTGTAACATGAAATAAATCTGCAGAATTGCAAGGTCTCAGCTAATAGTCACACCACTAGATTGAAACATTTAGAGGCAATGCTTGAGCTTTCATAAAAACATCTCATATAGATTGACTAATGAGTGGCTAAGTTAGAATGTCAATCTAATTGTATTTTGTTATCTGATTTCAAAACTGTATAACTGTTGACGCTTTACGATGTAACTTCACCTATCCGTAGGGAGTGTGTACACTCTATCCAGAGAGTATATCTTCTGTCTGATAGGTCTTACTGGCCGGTAATAAAGATTGCTTTGTTCAAAGCACAAGAGGTATTCGACTCAGTAATTTTACTGAACCAGATTGAGGTAAAAGAATCCAGGAATTAACAGGTGGAACTTCCCCTTTTATACCTGAAGGTCCAGGTTAGGAGTGTCTCCCACAGGTTCACTACCTAGTGGTCATTGTTCTCACAGTGTACAACTTAGGTCGGATTATACATGAGTTACAATGCTGGTTGAATACATGACATCTTTATGATTTAGATGAAGGAATTGAGTGTAATATCTCCAAGTTTGCAGATGACACTAAACTGGGTGGCAGAATGAGCTGTGAGGACGATGCTAAGAGGCTGCAGAGTGACTTGGACAGGTTAGGTGAGTGGGCAAATGCATGGCAGATGCAGTATAATGTGGATAAATGTGAGGTTATCCACTTTGGGGGCAAAAACACGAAAGCAGAATATTATCTGAATGGTGGCAGATTAGGAAAAGGGGAGGTGCAACGAGACCTGGGTGTCATGGTTCATCAGTCATTGAAAGTTGGCATGCAGATACAGCAGGCAGTGAAGAAGGCAAATGGTATGTTGGCCTTCATAGCTAGGGGATTTGAGTATAGGAGAAGGGAGGTACAGGGCCTTGGTGAGACCTCACCTGGAAATTGTGTTCAGTTTTGGTCTCCTAATCTGAGGAAGGACGTTCTTGCTATTGAGGGAGTGCAGCAGAGGTTGACCAGACTGATTCCAGGGATGGCTGGACTGACATATGAGGAGAGACTGGATCAACTGGGCCTTTATACACTGGAGTTTAGAAGGATGAGAGGGGATCTCATAGAAACGTATAAGATTCTGACGTGACTGGACAGGTTAGATGCAGGAAGAAAGTTCCCGATGTTGGGGATGTCCAGAACCAGGGGACACAGTCTTAGGATAAGGGGTAGGCCATTTAGGACTGAGATGAGGAGAAACTTCTTCACTCAGAGAGTTGTTAATCTGTGGAATTCCCTGCCGCAGAGAGTTGTTGATGCCAGTTCATTGGATATATTCAAGAGGGAGTTAGATATGGCCCTTACGTCTAACGGGATCAAGGGGTATGGAGAGAAAGCGGGAAAGGGGTACTGAGGGAATCATCAGCCATGATCTTATTGAATGGTGGTGCAGGCTCGAAGGGACGAATGGCCTACTCCACCTATTTTCTATGTTTCTATGTAACACCCTTATCATTTGAGCCAATATCGTTTCTTACTATTGCTGTGATTCCATCCTGTATCAATAGAGCTACCCCACCTCCTTTTCCTTTCTGTCTGTCCTTCCGGATTGTCAAGTACCCTTGAATATTTAATTCCCAGTTCTGGTCATCTTGTAACCATGTCTCTGTAATGGCTATCAGATCATACCCATTTGTCTCAATTTGTGCCGTCAACTCATCCATTTTGTTACAAATGCTATGTGCATTTAGACAAAGTGCCTTTTTTTCTTGCTTGTTTCCTCTCTCCTTCAAATTCACTTTCTTTATTTTTGCTTTCTAATTCGTTCTTATATCTGGCATTATGAAAATAGCTTGCATCATCACTTGACCCCCAGGAGCGAAAGTGGCACATCCAAGCCTAACCCTGCTCTCTCCTAATGCCACAAAAATGCAGTTCCAGCGGGTATTAGAAACATAGAAACATAGAAAATAGGTGCAGGAGCAGGCCATTCAGCCCTTCTAGCCTGCACCGCCATTCAATGAGTTCATGGCTGAACATGAAACTTCAGTACCCACTTCCTGCTTTCACGCCATACCCCTTGATCCCCCGAGTAGTAAGGACTTCATCTAACTCCCTTTTGAATATATTTAGTGAATTGGCCTCAACTACTTCCTGTGGTAGAGAATTCCACAGGTTCACCACTCTCTGGGTGAAGAAGTTTCTCCTTATCTCGGTCCTAAATGGCTTACCCCTTATCCTTAGACTGTGACCCCTGGTTCCGGACTTCCCCAACATTGGGAACATTCTTCCTGCATCCAACCTGTCCAAACCCGTCAGAATTTTAAACGTTTCTATGAGGTCCCCTCTCACTCTTCTGAACTCCAGTGAATACAAGCCCAGTTGATCCAGTCTTTCTTGATAGGTCAGTCCCACCATCCCGGGAATCAGTCTGGTGAATCTTCGCTGCACTCCCTCAATAGCAAGAATGTCCTTCCTCAAGTTAGGAGACCAAAACTGTACACAATACTCCAGGTGTGGCCTCACCAAGGCCCTGTACAACTGTAGCAACACCTCCCTGCCCCTGTACTCAAATCCCCTCGCTATGAAGGCCAACATGCCATTTGCTTTCTTAACCGCCTGCTGTACCTGCATGCCAACCTTCAATGACTGATGTACCATGACACCCAGGTCTCGTTGCACCTTCCCTTTTCCTAATCTGTCACCATTCAGATAATAGTCTGTCTCTCTGTTTTTACCACCAAAGTGGATAACCTCACATTTATCCACATTATACTTCATCTGCCATGCATTTGCCCACTCACCTAACCTATCCAAGTCACTCTGTAGCCTCATAGCATCCTCCTCGCAGCTCACACTGCCACCCAACTTAGTGTCATCCGCAAATTTGGAGATACTACATTTAATCCCCTCGTCTAAATCATTAATGTACAATGTAAACAGCTGGGGCCCCAGCACAGAACCCTGCGGTACCCCACTAGTCACTGCCTGCCATTCCGAAAAGTACCCATTTACTCCTACTCTTTGCTTCCTGTCTGACAACCAGTTCTCAATCCACGTCAGCACACTACCCCCAATCCCATGTGCTTTAACTTTGCACATTAATCTCCTGTGTGGGACCTTGTCGAAAGCCTTCTGAAAGTCCAAATATACCACATCAACTGGTACTCCTTTGTCCACTTTATTGGAAACATCCTCAAAAAATTCCAGAAGATTTGTCAAGCATGATCTCCCTTTCACAAATCCATGCTGACTTGGACCTATCATGTCACCATTTTCCAAATGCGCTGCTATGACATCCTTAATAATTGATTCCATCATTTTACCCACTACTGAGGTCAGGCTGACCGGTCTATAATTCCCTGCTTTCTCTCTCCCTCCTTTTTTAAAAAGTGGGGTTACATTGGCTACCCTCCACTCGATAGGAACTGATCCAGAGTCAATGGAATGTTGGAAAATGACTGTCAATGCATCCGCTATTTCCAAGGCCACCTCCTTAAGTACTCTGGGATGCAGTCCATCAGGCCCTGGGGATTTATCGGCCTTCAATCCCATCAATTTCCCCAACACAATTTCCCGACTAATAAAGATTTCCCTCAGTTCCTCCTCCTTAATAGACCCTCTGACCACTTTTATATCCGGAAGGTTGTTTGTGTCCTCCTTAGTGAATACTGAACCAAAGTACTTGTTCAATTGGTCTGCCATTTCTTTGTTCCCCGTTATGACTTCCCCTGATTCTGACTGCAGGGGACCTACGTTTGTCTTTACTAACCTTTTTCTCTTTACATACCTATAGAAACTTTTGCAATCCGCCTTAATGTTCCCTGCAAGCTTCTTCTCGTACTCCATTTTCCCTGCCCTAATCAAACCCTTTGTCCTCCTCTGCTGAGTTCTAAATTTCTCCCAGTCCCCAGGTTCGCTGCTATTTCTGGCCAATTTGTATGCCATTTCCTTGGCTTTAATACTATCCCTGATTTCCCTAGATAGCCACGGTTGAGCCACCTTCCCTTTTTTATTTTTACGCCAGACAGGAATGTACAATTGTTGTAATTCATCCATGCGGTCTCTAAATGTCTGCCATTGCCCATCCACAGCCAACCCCTTAAGTATCATTAGCCAATCTATCTTAGCCAATTCATGCCTCATACCTTCAAAGTTACCCTTCTTTAAGTTCTGGACCATGGTCTCTGAATTAACTGTTTCATTCCCAATCCTAATGAAGAATTCCACCATATTATGGTCACTCTTCCCCAAGGGGCCTCGCACAATGAGATTGCTAATTAATCCTCTCTCATTACACAACACCCAGTCTAAGATGGCCTCCCCCCTAGTTGGTTCCTCGACATATTGGTCTAGAAAACCATCCCTTATGCATTCCAGGAAATCCTCCTCCACCGTATTGCTTCCAGTTTGGCTAGCCCAATCTATGTGCATATTAAAGTCACCCATTATAACTGCTGCACCTTTATTGCATGCACTCCTAATTTCCTGTTTGATGCCCTCCCCAACATCACTACTACTGTTTGGAGGTCTGTACACAACTCCCACTAACGATTTTTGCCCTTTAGTGTTCTGCAGCTCTACCCATATAGATTCCACATCATCCAAGCTAATGTCTTTCCTAACTATTGCATTAATCTCCTCTTTAACCAGCAATGCTACCCCACCTCCTTTTCCTTTTATTCTATCCTTCCTGAATGTTGAATACCCCTGGATGTTGAGTTCCCAGCCCTGATCATCCTGGAGCCACGTCTCCGTAATCCCAATCACATCATATTTGTTAACATCTATTTGCACAGTTAATTCATCCACCTTATTGCGGATACTCCTTGCATTAAGACACATAGCCTTCAGGCTTGCTTTTTTAACACCCTTTGTCCTTTTAGAATTTTGCTGTACAGTGGCCCTTTTTGTTCTTTGCCTTGGGTTTCTCTGCCCTCCACTTTTCCTCATCTCCTTTCTGTCTTTTGTTTTTGCCTCATTTTTGTCTCCCTCTGTCTCCCTGTATAGGTTCCCATCCCCCTGCAATATTAGTTTAACTCCTCCCCAACAGCACTAGCAAACACTCCCCCTAGGACATTGGTTCCGGACCTGCCCAGGTGCAGACCGTCCGGTTTGTACTGGTCCCATCTCCCCCAGAACCGGTTCCAATGCCCCAAGAATTTGAATCCCTCCCTGCTGCACCACTGCTCAAGCCATGTATTCATCTGCGCTATCCTGCGATTCCTACTCTGACTAGCACGTGGCACTGGTAGCAATCCCGAGATTACTACTTTTGAGGTCCTACTTTTTAATTTAGCTCCTAGCTCCTTAAATTCTTTTCGTAGGACCTCATCCCTTTTTTTACCTATGTCGTTGGTACCAATGTGCACCACGACAACTGGCTGTTCTCCCTCCCATTTCAGAATGTCCTGCACCCGCTCCGAGACATCCTTGACCCTTGCACCAGGGAGGCAACATACCATCCTGGAGTCTCGGTTGCGTCCGCAGAAATGCCTATCTATTCCCCTCACCATCGAATCCCCTATCACTATCGCGCTCCCACTCTTTTTCCTGCCCTCCTTTGCAGCAGAGCCACCTACGGTGCCATGAACTTGGCTGCTGCTGCCCTCCCCTGATGAGTCATCCTCCCCAACAGTACTCAAAGCAGTGTATCTGTTTTGCAGGTGGATGACCACAGGGGACCCCTGCACTATCTTTCTTGCACTGCTCTTCCTGCTGGTCTTCCATTCCCTATCTGGCTGTGGACCCTTCTCCTGCGGTAAGACCAACTCACTACACGTGATACTCACGTCATTCTCAGCATCGTGGATGCTCCAGAGTGAATCCACCCTCAGCTCCAATTCCGCAACGCGGACCATCAAGAGCTCGAGGCGGATACACTTCCTACACACGTAGCGCCCAGGGACACCGGAAGTGTCCCCGAGTTCCCACATGGTACAGGAGGAGCATATCACATGGCCGAGCTCTCCTGCCATGTCTTAACCTTAGATACCCTTAAATTGGTAATAACAATGTTGCAGTTCACTTACTGATATAAAAAAGAAAAGAAAAGCTACTCACCAATCACCAGCCAATCACTTACCCCATTGGCTGTGACGTCACTTTTTGATTACTTTCTACTTCTATTTTGCTTTCTCTCCCGCTGTAGCTGCACCGGTATGCTTTTGACAGGTCACTCCCCTCTCACCAACTGCCGCTGGCTCTCGATCTCCCACTGGGCTTTTGACAGGTCGCTCCCCTCTCACCAACTGCCGCTGGCTCTCGATCTCCCGCTGGGCTTTTGACAGGTCGCTCCCCTCTCACCAACTGCCGCTGGCTCTCGATCTCCCGCTGGGCTTTTGACAGGTCGCTCCCCTCTCACCAACTGCCGCTGGCTCTCGATCTCCCGCTGGGCTTTTGACAGGTCGCTCCCCTCTCCATTGCTGAACAGCTCCAGGTATCGGAACTCTAATTTATTTTCCTCTCAAACTCTCTTGATCTCAGTTGTTGCAGCTCTTCTCTCTTTGGCCAAGTTCAGTTACAACTGTGAATCAAACCTGGGACCTTTCTAGCTAAAAAGGCTCAGCTACATACTCTGCTGAGCCACTGGGTGAGACCCTGGTTCGTGCCACCATCAAGGGCAATGAGCTAGAGTGGAAGTGCTGACATAAGGTAGCATCATATCTCTCAATAATCAGCATCCCAGACTTAAACAAACCAACTGATCCTAGCAGGCAACTGAGCATCGTTTTACTTGTTTGCCAATACTCACTCTCGCAGTGATCTGGTTAGGGAGGACAAATTATCATCTCTTCAGGTGACTGCACCTTGTATTCAAAGGCATACTTTACAGGAAAACATCTGGTACCTTGGTGGGTGGGGCACTGGAGATAGTAGAAGGGTCATCAATCATAAGAAGTAATGTTTAATTCCTGATAAAGCCAAAAAGACATCACCATGAAGGCTTTTCCAATTATGAAAAATAAAATTGAAAAGAAACACAAAGCATACGAACAATGACGGATAGGTAAAGACCATCTGGTCCATTGAGCCTGTCCCACACAATTGCAATAGTTTGTGTATCACAACTTATACACTCCACCCCACCTGAAACCCTGTGACCATGTGATCTCCTGGGAGAGGCAAAAGATTAAAAAGCCCAGGCCAATTTAGGAAAAAAATTTGGGAAATTTCTCTCCGACCCATCTAGGCAATCGACACTAATCCTGAAGATCACTCTGGCCATTAAATTCCCTGCATTACCTACCTTCTAATCTCCGCCACAGCCAGAAACGAATTCAGCTTTTGCTTGACGGAGTTCAGTGAATCTGCACATGAGAGAGCAGCTTGTTCCAGAGGTCTACTATTCTCTGTGAAAAGAACCACCTCCTGACATTAACCTAGATCTAGCCTTATACAACTTAAATTTGTGCCGTCTAGTCCTGCCTATCCTATTTAGTTGAAATAAATGGTCAGTTGGAACACTGTCTATTCCCTTCATTCCCCCCCTAAGTCTATGCTGCTCTGAGGTAAAGAGTCCCAACTCTTTTAACCTATCTTGATAACTAAGATGTTTTAGACTTAGAATTAGTCTAGTGACCCTCTTCTGCACCCTTTCCAGAGCCTCAATATCACCCACCATGTGAGGAGACCAAAACTGGACACAGTATTCCAAGTGCGGCCTGACTAAGGTCTTGTACAAGTACGCCTTGTCTTATACTCAATTGTCCTATAGATACAACCCAACAGCCTATTTTGCTCTAGCAATCGCTGCACGGCATTGCTCATGTACCTTGAAGGTTGTAAGCACTAGAGTGCCCAAATCTCTTTCTATCTCCACCATCTTTAATGCCTTTCCCTGGAGGGTGTATGAATGTTGAGCATTTGCCCTGCCCACATGAATAACACTGCATTTATCTAAGTTATATATCATTTTCCAGTCATGAGCCCAGTCTCCCAACACATTAAGATTTGCTTGAATCAGACAAGCCTCTTCTACAGTTCTAGCATTCGCATAGATCTTGGTATCATCTGCAAATTTGTAAATTGTGCCACCAACCCCTGAATCCAGATCATTAATAAAAATAGTAAAAATCAACAGTCCCAACCCTGATCCTTGTGGGACACCACCACTGGTGACCGGTCTCCAAACAGATCCAAATCTATCTACAAATTACTTTTTGTCTGCGTCCTGCCAGCCAGTTCTGTATCCAGCTCACTATATTTCCACTAATACCAGAGGCTCCAATATTACAGAGAAGCCTCTTGTGCGGTACCTTGTCAAAAGCTTTTTGGAAATCTAAGTAGACAATGGGCTGGTCTACTGGGCTGCCCTCATCCACCAACTTTGTAACGTCTTCAAAAAAATTTTTTTCATGTAGCAACTGTCATAGGGAGTGATCATACTCCTGGCAATCTATAAATGGATACATATATAAACGTATGTAAACATTGCATCCAGTATGCATTTTGTCTTTACTATGCCAATTTCTTTCTCTTGTTTGGCTGAAATTTCATTCTCGAAACAGAAAAACACAACTCAACAGGTTAGAAATATAGCAATTTATTTTTATTCATTCCTGGGATGTGGGTATCGCTGGCAAGGCCAGCATTTATTGCCCATCCCTAATTGCCCTTGACTTAATTGCTAGCTATGACTCCAGCCAGTGGAGTGTTTTCCCCCTGATTCCCATTGACTTCAATTTTACTCGGGCTCCTTGATGCCACACTCAGTCAAATGTTGCCTTGATGTCAAGGGCAGTCACTCTCACCTCACCTCTGGAATTCAGGTTTTTTGTCCTTGTTTGGACCAAGGCTATAGTGAGATTTGGAGCTAAGTGGTCCTGGCGGAACCAAACTGAGCATCGGTGAGCAGGTTATTGGTAAGTGCTGCTTGATACTCCTGTCAATGACACGTTCCATCATTTTGCTGATGATTGAGAGTAGACTGATGGGGTGGTAATTAGCTGGATTGGAGTTGTCTTGCTTTTTGTGGGCAGGACATACCTGGGCAGTTTTCCACATTGTCAGGTAGATACCAGTGTTGTAGCTGTACTGGAACAGCTTGGCTAGAGGCGCAGCTAGTTCTGGAACACAAGTCTTATGCATGACAGCCTAGATGTTGTCAGGGCTCATAGCCTTTGCTGTATCCAGAGCACTCAGCCATTTCTTGATATCATGTGGAGTGAATTGAATTGGCTGAAGACTGGCTTGTGAGATGGTGGAAACCTCAGGAGAAGGCAGATATGGATAATCCACTTCGTACTTCTTGCTCAAGATGGTTGCAAACGCTTCAGCCTTGTCCTTTGCACTCGGGTGCTGGGCTCCATCATCATTGAGGATGGGGATAATCATGGTGCCTCTTCCTCTCAATAGTTGTTTAATTGGCATGACTGGATGTGGTGGAACTGCAGAGCTTTGATCTGATTCGTTGATTGTGGGATCATTTAGCTCTGTCTATAGCATACTGCTTCCACTGTTTAGCATGCATGTAGTCCTGTGTTGCAGTTTCCCCAGGTTGGCATCTCATTTTTAGCTATGCCTGGTGCAGCTCTTCTGCACTCCTCATTGAACCAGGATTGGTCGCTTGGCTTGAGGGTAATGGTAGAGTGAGGGATATGCTGGGCCATGAGGTTATAGATTGTGGTGGAATACAATTCTGCTGCTTCTGATGGCCCATAGCAACTCATGGATGCCCAGTTTTGAGCTGTTAGATCTGTTCAGAGTCTACCCCATTTAGCATCTTTGCCACACAACACAATGGAGGGTGTCCTCAGTGTGAAGATGGGATTTTGTCACCACAATGACTGTGTGGTGGTCACTGCTACCAATGCTGACATGGACAGATGCATCTGCAACAGATAGGTTGGCGAGGATGAGGTCCAGTAGGTTTTTCCCTTTGTGTTGGTTCTCTCACCACCTGCCACAGTCCTAGTCTGACAGCTACGTCCTTCAGGACTCGGCCAGTTCGGACAGTAGTGGTGCTACCGAGCCACTCTTGATGATGGGCATTGAAATCCCCTCATCCAGAGTACATTCTGTGCCCGTGCTACCCTCAGTGCTTCTTTCAAGTGGTGTTCAACATAGAGGAATACTGATTCATCATCTGAGGGAGGACAGTAGGTAGTAATCAGCAGGAGGTTTGCTCGCCCATGCTTGACCTGAAACCATGAGACTTCATGGGGTCCGGAGTCAAGATTGAGAACTCCCAAGGCCACTCCCTCCCGACTGTATACCATTGTGCCGCCACCTCTAATGGGTCTGTCCTGTCGGTGGGACAGGACATACCCAGGGAAGTGGTGGAGGAATCTGGGTCATTGGCTGAAAGATATGAATTTGTGAGTATGACTATGTCAGGCTATTGCTTGACTAGTCTGTGGGACAGCTCTCCCAATTTTGGCAAAAGTCCCCAGTCAAGAGGACTTTGCAACGTCGACTGGGCTGGGTGTGCCGTTGGCATGTCCGAAGCCAGTGCCGAGGTCGATGCCGGGTGATCCGTCCGGTTTTATTATTGTTTCTCCTAGTGGTTTGTTACAACTGAGTGGCTTGCTATGCCATTTCAGAGGGCATTTAAGAGTCAACCACATTGCTGTGGGTCTGGACTCACATATAGGCCAGACCAGGTAAGGATGGCAGATTTCCTTCCCGAAAGGACATTAGTGAACCAGATGGGTTTTTATGACATTCGGATCGTTTCATGGTTACCATTACTGATACTAGTTTTTTTATTCCAGATTTATTTAATTAACTGAATTTAAATTCCCAGCTGCCGTGGTGGGATTTGAATTTGCGTCTCTGGATCATTAATCCAGTAACATAACCACTATGCTACCGTTCCCAATCAAAATGAGAAAAGTGGGAACAAAAACTACCAATAAGGAACTCCTAAAGACATATGAAAACAATGAACTGGCAAAGCCCATCAATGAAAGAGAAGCAGCGCCGATGAGATTGTCGTAAGTATTTTAAATCAGTTTACAGAACTGTGTACAGTTCTGGTCGCCATATTATAAAAAGGATATAGAGGCACTGGAGAGGGTGCAAACAAAGTTTACAAGGATGATACTAGAACTGCAATCTATACCTATCAGGAAAGGATGAACAGGTGGGGCTCTTTTCTCTTAAAAAGAGAAGGCTGAGGGGTGACCGAATAGAGTTCATTAAAATTATGAAAGGTTTTGATGGAGTAGACACAGAAAAAGTGTATCCACTTGTGGGGAAGAGCAAAGCTAGCGGCCATCATTACAAGATAGTCACCAAGAAATCCAATGGGGAATTCAGAAGAAACTTCTTTACTCAGAGAGTGGTGAGAATGTGGAACTCGCTATCACAGGGAGTGGTTGAGGCGAATAGTATATGTGTATTTAAGGGGAAGCTAGATAAGCATATGAGGATGAAAAGAATAGAGGGTGATGCTGATAAGAGTTAAATGAAGAAGAATGGGAAGTGGCTCGAGTGGGGCACAAACGCCGGAAGGCATGGACTAGTTGGGCCAAATGGCCTATTTCTTTACTGTATAACGATGTAATTAGCTACTATCCATAGTCGTGAACAGGGAGTCATAGCCTACTTTATGTAATACAGGTTTAGACGTTTTTGCCAATTTATTATTGTATCTGACAGGGATGGAATGGACTCAAGGAAACCACTTCTGTGCCTGATTGAGATACAACAATGCACCTGCAATGACATAATCTCTAATCCATGGCGACAACAGCACGAGGTCCAGCAGCAAGAAAACGACGCATCAGCCCAGGTGAGACATTTACTTTTATGCCTGATTTGGAAAGAGAGAATCACAAAAGCTGACATCTGAGTGTCACAACACAAGTGGCGATGTTGAAACTGGCTCTCTGCAGCCTGTGGTGTTCCTGGAGTGGGCAGGGGATGGTGAGGAGGGTTGATTATAATATTAGATGATAATAGTGACTGGTATGTTGAATAGCAG
The DNA here is from genome assembly GCF_044704955.1 of Pristiophorus japonicus. Taxonomy (NCBI): domain Eukaryota; kingdom Metazoa; phylum Chordata; class Chondrichthyes; family Pristiophoridae; genus Pristiophorus; species Pristiophorus japonicus. The sequence goes on from NC_091977.1 coordinate 332,323,876, forward strand.
CCAAAATCAACACATCAAAAAAATTTTAAGTCAATAATCACAGTTGCTTATTGTCATGTATTCAACCAGCATTGTCACCTATGTATAATCCGACCTAAATTGTACACTGTGAGAACAATGACCACGAGGTGGGTGACACTCCTAACCTGGACCTACAGGTATAAAAGGGGAAGCTCCACCCACCTTCATCACTTGAGTGCTAAGGAATAAAGGACAGGTCACAGACTGACCTTCTCTCAAGCATGGGCCTCGTGTGCATTTATACTGTATAGTAAGGACCTATCAATGGCGACGAGAAACTGGGATTTAAACCACGTGAGCATGGCCACTAGTAGAACAGACGAGAGGTACTGCGAAAAGGAATAGTTGGGACAGAGATTCAACATTGTTAAAGCAGCATACAGTTCTCCAGGCAGACAAGGGCAATCGGGCATGCCCCAACATGTAGTCGAACCCAGAGGAGGAGTTCGACAGAGACAATGGCAAGCTGAAAGGTGATTCACGGGACAATGCGGCCAGTAATGGGGCCATCAACACCTGTTAATGGCGCATTCAAGGACAGTCACAGGGGCAGTCAGGGACGATCGACTGGCAAGGGACCTTTTGTTTCAAACAACAGCTCATGTTGGAGGCGTGGAGGCATACGCTCAGCCGGAGTTTGCAGAGATGAGCAAAATACCTGCAGAAATTGCAGAAGTGAACGCTGGGGGAAATCGCTGGAAGCTGAAGTTCAGCAAGTTCATGTGGAGCACATTTACAGTTCATACACCAGGACGCCACCGATAATGATGAAAGTGCTCCTCAATGGCATCCCAGTATCAATGGAGCTAGACACGGGGGCCAGCCAGACCCTGATGGGTATCAAACAGTTCGAAAAGTTATGGGCATCCAAGGCCAGGAGGCCAAAATTATCGCCGATTGACGCACAACTACGAACTTACACAAAGCAGATCATTCCGGTGCTAGGCAGCGCCACGGTAGTCGTGACCCACAAAGATTCGGAGAACAGGTTGCCACTCTGGATTGTCCCAGGGGACAGTCCCGCACTACTGGGGAGGAATTGGCTTGCTGTCATGAACTGGAAATGGGGCGATGTCAATGCAATTTCCTCTGTGGAGCGAGTATCATGCTCACAGATCCTGGACAAATTTGACTCATTATTTCAACCCTGCATCGGCACTTTCATGGGGGCCAAGGTAGTGATTCACATAAACCCGGACGCCAGGCCAGTACACCACAAGGCCAGAGCGGTGCTGTACGTGATGCGGGAAAAGATAGAAGGCGAATTGGACCGCCTGCTGAGGGAAGGCATCATCTCGCCAGTCGAATTCAGTGACTGGGCGAGCCCGATCGTGCCGATGCTCAAGGCAGATGGGTCGGTCAGGATATGTGGTGATTACAAGGCCACTATCAATCGGGTGTCACTCCAAAACCAGTACCCGCTACCGAGAGCGGAGGATCTCTTTGCGACGCTATCCGGTTGCAAACTTTTTTCAAAATTGGATCTGACCTCAGCTTACATGACCCAGGAGCTGGTGAGTGAGTCAAAGAAGCTGTCCACCATCACGACACGCAAGGGGTTGTTTGAGTACAACAGATGTCCGTTCAAGATTCGCTCGGCCGCCGCGATCTTCCAACGAAATATGGAAAGCCTCCTCAAGTCGATTCCAGAGACGGTGGTTTTTCAGGACATCCTCATCACGGGTTACGATACTGAAGAACACCTCCACAACCTGGAGGAGGTGCTACGCAGACTGGACCTGGTAGGGCTGCGACTGAAAAAGGCGAAGTGCGTCTTCCTAGCTCCAGAGGTAGAATTCCTGGGGATGAGGGTAGCAGCAGACGGGATCAGCCCTACTGCGTCCAAGACGGAAGCGATCCAGAGAGCACCCAGACCCCGTAACACGATGGAGCTGCGTTCGTTCCTGGGGCTCCTGAACTATTTTGGTAACTTTCTTCCCAAATTGAGCACGCTGCTAGAGCCGCTACACCTTCTCCTACGCAAAGGTCGCGAATGGGTCTTGGGGGACAGCCAGGAAAGGGCTTTTAATAGAGCACGCAATTTGTTATGTTCCAACACTCTGTTAACACTATACGACCCATGTAAGAAACTTGTGTTAACGTGCGATGTGTCGTCCTATGGTGTCGGGTGTGTGTTGCAGCATGTCACTGTCAAGGGTCAGTTACAGCCGGTAGCTTATGCCTCCAGGAGTCTGTCTCAGGCAGAAAGGGGTTACGGGATGGTAGAAAAGGAGGCGCTCACATGTGTATATGCTGTAAAGAAAATGCACCAGTACCTGTTTGGCAGGAAATTTGAGCTGGAGACAGATCACAAACCCCTAACGTCCCTTTTGGCCGACAACAAGACCATAAATGCAAATGCATCGGCCCGCAAACAGAGGTGGGCACTCACGTTAGCCGCCTACAACTATACAATTCGGCACAGACTGGGCACCGAAAACTGCGCCGATTCATTCATCAGGCTCCCACTAGCCACCACCGAGGGGGCTACCGAACATGCTGCTGAGATGGTCATGGCTTTTGAAGCTTTCGGAAGCGAAGGCTCACCCGTGACAGCCCGTCAGATTAAAGTCTGGACAAATAGAGACCCGCTATTGTCTCTAGTCAAGAAATGTGTCCTGAATGTGGACTGGGCAGCCACGTACAGGGCATGCCCTGAGAAATTTAAACCATTTCACAGGCGCAAGGATGAACTCTCGATTCAGGCCGATTGCCTACTGTGGGGAAACCGCGTAGTCATGCCCCAGATGGGCATAGAGGTGTTCATCAGAGAACTCCACAATGAGCACCCGGGCATTGTCATGATGAAGACAATTGCCAGGTCACACGTTTGGTGGCCAGGGATAGACACAGATCTGGAACTTTGTGTTCGCAGGTGCAACACGCGTGCCCAGCTGGGCAATGCGCCCAGGGAAGCCCCCCCTTAGCCCCTGGCCATGGCCCGCCAAGCCTTGGTCACGCATCCATGTGGACTACGCAGGTCCTTTCATGGGAAAAATGTTTTTGGTTGTAGTAGACGCCTACTCCAAATGGATCGAGTGTGTCATTTTAAATTCAAGCGCATCCTCTGCCACGGTAGAAAGTCTACAGGCAATGTTCGCCGCCCACGGTCTACCGGATGTCTTGGTCAGCGACAATGGCCCGTGCTTCACAAGCACTGAATTCCAGGACTTCATGACAGGCAATGGAGTTAACCATGTCAGAACGGCACCGTTCAAGCCGGCCTCAAACGGCCAGGCAGAATGAGCAGTGCAGATAATCAAACAGGGGATGCTCAGAATCCAAGGGGGTTCCCTACAAACCCGCTTATCACGCCTCCTGTTGGTCTATAGATCCAGACCACACTCGCTCACAGGGGTTCCACCTGCAGAGCTGCTAATGAAAAGGTTGCTCAAAACCCGGCTATCCCTTATACACTCCACCATGAAAGAAATTGTCGAGAGCAGGCGCCAGCCACAATATGACTACCATGACAGGAACGCGAGGGCGCGATGTATTGATGTAAATGTTCCTGTTTTTGTCCTCAACTACGCAGCAGGGCCCAAATGGCTCGCAGGCACTGTGATTGCCAAAGAGGGAAATAGGATTCTGGTAGTTAAACTTACCAATGGACAAATCTGCCGCAAACACGTGGATCAAACAAAAAGGAGGTTCAGCAACCCCATAGAAGAAGCAGAGGAAGAACACGATGTCGAGTTCACTCCACCACAGGTGACCGAACACCGGAACCAAAGGGAGGAGAGCCCAATCACTGTGGGCAGTCCGGACAGGCCTGAGGCACTGCAAACAGCAGACACTCAGGCCAGCGCCCAACAACCGGAGCCCCAACTCAGGCGCTCTACAAGAGAGCGTAAACCACCAGAGAGACTCAACCTGTGATCCCAATAAGACTTTGGGGGGGAGGTGATGTCATGTATTCAACCAGCATTGTAACCCATGTATAATCTGACCTAAGTTGTACACTGTGAGAACAATGACCACTAGGTGGGAGACATTCCTAACCTGGACCTTCAGGTATAAAAAGGGAAGCTCCACCCACCTTCATCACTTGAGTGCTGAGGAATAAAGGACAGGTCACAGACTGACCTTCTCTCAAGCATGGGCCTCATGTGCATTTATACTGTATAGTAAGGACGTATCACTTATAATGCAAAAACACTGAGGTTAGGCAGAAAGTAAGAGGTAACTAGAGGACCAACAAACTCAGTCCAATGGAGGGGTTTATATGGCATGGGAGAGAAGAGGGTCACATGAATACATCATTGCATAAAAATATCAATGAAAAGGTATTCTCTGATCATTCCTTCACTGACATTTGGGACAGTCATTTGTATGTGAGGGACAACAATCTGATCTCTAAAAAGCTGATGATATTTCTTTGATTACTGATGATTTTAGGTTTGCACCTTTAAACTGAAACATCAAATACCTTGAGTGAGGGTGTAAGAAGGATAAAACAGTTTGTTTTCTGAAATGTAGTCACAGATCACATTTTACTGCAATAATTTTGCTTTGAAGGGTGAGAGATCAGACAAGCCCAGGAAGAGTGAAAAAATAACAGTGATTCCCAGCTGTGTAAAGAATGACTATTTGCAATGCATCATTAACTTGTCTTTATTTCCAACTTGAACAGCGTCTCTAAAAGACAATACAAAGCCATTATTTCCAGCAACTCCAATATAGAGCCTGGTACAGCCTAGCCCCTTTGTGTCCTTCTTTCCCACCACTATAAGTGATTAAACTGAAGCAATAAAAACAGATAAAACTATATATAGATCAGAGAGTGACAACGGCTGTACTTTGTGTGGACTGCCCTTCTCACTCACACCTGATACTAGCAAAGGATAAGCCAACATCTTTGGTTTAATCTACAAGAAACAAAGAGTTGTGTATTAAAAAGAGCACCATGTTCTGTAACAACTAATGAAGAGTCACCTGTTACCAGTACCAATCATCAGGAAGGCAAAGGGCATGAAGCATGACACTTCATTCATTGCCATCACTCCTCAGCTCTCATCCTCAAGGCCTTTATTGCGCTCCGCTGTCTTGGTGCTTTTCTCTTATCTTTCCAATTAATCACCAAACTTGGTGGCCTAATGCAGTCAAGTCAAAGATGTACATGTTCACTTTAGAAAGTGATGGGAGTTAGGCTAAGCAATACCAAGTGACACGGAGGTCTTTCCTCTCAATCCTGAAAGCTGTATCTATAGCAAAGAGTTCAAATGAACCCAGATTAGGTTACCAGTGTTAAGTGTAAGCAGGTATCCTGTAATCATAATCTTTTTCTTGAAGTATGTAATTTCTCCAGCACATTTTGTTGCTTGCTTTTATGTATGATCTCCCTACCACATATCTGTCAGTAAAGACATTACAAGGTTTTAGCCAGTGAAATGTCAAAATTTAGAGTCCAAAATCCCTAAAACAACAATCTGCTGAATGAGATAGTCTGGTGTGTTTGTAGGAACTGTCTGAATGCAGCATTGCAGATTTTACTACCACTGGGCAATCATTTCTTGGACCATCAGTGTTTCAGGCTTCCGTTCACACTGCTTGCCTGGGGCTTCAACATCTCATTTGGACCGGGTCACTTCTTTAGGGTATCTCACATGTGCAATTTTAACATCTGCGCTGAAGAGATGCTATTTAATGAATTATGTGGAGGGTTCATCTGTCCCTGGAACCACTGCGTGAATATGGCAGGGAGCGTTAGCAGGTATGCCTCAACACTTGCCTCGGTGGGCAGCAGTCCCTCCAAGACTCTCAGCATCAGCTGAAGTCCCTCAGACAGCCACTGGTCCCACTAAGGGCGAGGATAAACTCGAGGCCAGCCATGCCACCAACTGGCAGCCAGAAGCAAGGGGAGGAAGGGGTGTGGAGACGGCTCCCAGATGAGCAACACGGACTGCTACGTGATTACCTCATACAGCACTCACAGAAACACACAAACTTATTTGAAGTAAATTAAACGTTTAAATATTTTACCGCAGAGCAGCTAAATTGCATTGAATACTTTGCCAGTGAAATGCTGCACCCTGAAATAGAGGTTAATTTGGTAGAGCTGGCATCCCCAGGTATCAGGTTACCAGGGATGGGCTCGTAAGTGCCTTGTTAGTGACAAGGAAGCAGGGAGGCAACTCAATCGATTGGCACTTTTACTCAGGAATGTTTGTCTTGCAATGTCTTGTCTTGAATTGCAGAAATGTGATTTTTTTCAGTTTATCGAGGGCTTGTGTGGCTCATAAAAATCAAAACAATTCAGACTTGTTCAAGATCTTTGGGGTGACATCATCAGTCTCAGCATAAGCCCAACCTTAACATAGTGAAACCAATAACTCTGCCCGGCCTCTATTCTGCTTTTCATTGACAGCTGCGGACTATAAAACTTTGATTTTTGTCATGTAAAATGTTGGATCAGTGGCTTGGAGGTGGGGGGGGGGGGGGGGGGGGTGGCGGGCGCGGGGGTGGTGGCGGAAGAGAGAGACTGTTGCTAAGATGAAGGGCCAAAATCTTTTACAAGTATGTGATCAAAAACACCAAGCCTGACACCATTGAGTAAAGTTACCCCTTTCGACTTATCTGAAGTTTTTGTTATTACCACTTGTGACAGGTCTTTTCCTGATTAGCACATCAACTGTGTATTTACTGAGTTGCAGAATATGATCCTAAAATGCTAATAAAAATCCTGAAATCTAATGTAATAATAGAAGAATTTAAGGCCTTCATCACAAGGGAGGTTTTTCTGCTATACAAGATTTTTTGGGCCATCAGCTTTTCTGAGTTTGGTAGATTGGCATGTTTGCAGTCCAACTTTTACATTTGTTTTTGTATTGATGATATTGATGTGAAGTGTGCGTCAGATTCATTTTAGCAGGACTTGGTTGTTTTAACCAAGGGTAGGTATCAAGAAACTTGGAAGCTCATAGCAATTATTTTGAGCTAAAATTGTTGGAAGTCAATGATTAGTAGCCTTGCAAAACAGGCAAAACAATGTGCAAGTTTAAGAGCAGATTCAGGATGATGTTACTGAAAACATATTCACTCTTTTCATCAAAATATTAAAAATACAAAACATTTTTTTAAATAAGAAGTACCCAAAAGTGAATCGAATTTTCACATGGAGCTGAGCACATAGGAACAGGAGGAGCCATTCAGTCCCGCAAGCCTCTTCCACCATTCAATGAAATCATGGCTGATTTGTATCTTAACTCCATTTACCCACCTTGGCTAGCAAAAAGATATCAATCTCAGATTTAAAATTATTAATTGAGCTTGCATCTACTGCTTTTAATGGGAGATTTCTCCATACTTCTACCACCCTTTGCGTTTCCAAGCTTCTCTCCTCAATTGCCTGGCTCTGATTTGAAGGTTATGCTCCCTTGTCCTAAACTCCCCCACAAGCCGAAAAAGTTTCTCTATCTACCCTTTCAATTCCTTTCAAAAGCCCAAAAACCTCAATCAAATTACCACTTAATCTTCAATATTGCAGGGAATACAAGCATAATTTATGTAATCCCTCCTCATAATTTAACCCTTGGAACCCTAGTAACAGTCTGGGAATCTGCGTTGCACTCCGTCCAAGACCAATATATCCTTTCTAAGGTGCAATACCAAGCACACACCAATCCTTGGAGCTGTTACGTTGGGTTTTCAATTGTTAAGTTACTGTATTTCACAAAGTGTATTGAAAAAGAGGCTCCTATGAAAATTTACTTTGATTAATTGGATCCATGTCTGGACTTAGTATTGAAATGAAAATGGTGAATCTCCCTTTTCTTCAGATACTTTCTTCCTTTTAGTATTTCTTCATCCTCCTTGTGTCACCATCGTTTGAAGCAAGAAAGGAGCGATAAACTATTCCTCCATTTCAGCCAACTAGACCCTGAACATGACTGGATCCCTCTACATGTATCTGTAACAAGCCATAACCGGCAGCAAATCAGCAACTTCGCAATGCAACAATGAAAAAAATGGCATTTATAAAGTGCCTTTATATCTTTGGGATGTCCCAAACTGCTTTACAACCAATGAATTACTTCTGAAGTGTAGTCACTGTTATGTGGACAAATATGGCGGCCAATTTGGCCATAGCAAGAGCAAATGCACCAAATGACCAGTTCACCTTTCTTGGTTTTGTTTGAGGGATGAATGATGGACAGGGCATTGGGAGAATTTCCTTTCTGTGTATAATGTCAAGGGACATTTTGCATCCAAATGAATAGATGACAAGGCTTAATTTTAATGTCTCGCAATAAAGACAACACCACTGGTACTGCAGTTGCACTGAAGTGTCAGTCCAAATTATGTGCTCAAGTCCTAGAGTGTGACTTGAACCCCAACCTTCTGACTCAGGCAAGGGTACTAGTAACTTAAGTGACTTTCTGCCCCATGGGATGTAATTGGGATATAAATGTCAATCCACTCCTTGAAGTTCTTCTCATTGCCAGTCCCACTGCAACTTGTACCTGGTGCCACTGTTTTACTCCATGAGCAAACTCTGTACTGCAGGTTGCAATTGGCCATTTCAGCTCTTACGATAGATCGGAAATTCCCACTGTAGCATGCAGTCTGCTCTCAGAGTGAAACAAAAGTTACTGGGGTCAGCAGTGAAATTATCAAAGATCTGAAGTGGGAGTGGGAATGGAAGAATGCTTCTGTGAATTGTGGGGCAAACATTAAACTGGTGAATTAGAAAGTGTGAACTGAGTGGGGTTCGAGGACCTGTGAACTTGTAAGTTAGAGGAAGAGAGTGCCTCTATGAAGGGGTGGGGGGAGTTAGTGCCTTTGTGATGGAGGAGTGACTGTTCAGTTAGATTCTGCACAAGTGATGGGCTGGTTAGCTTGTTGAATATGGATTGCACAAATGTCACTTTTTGTATAATCTTTTGAGATGAAAAATCGATTAATTTTGAAATAAGAAGTGTTTGAATGAACCAGAGTGTACCATTTTGTGAAGTAAATAGTAAAAATATTCTGGGAGAACAATCCCAGACACACCCCTAGAAATGTTTGCAGCAGTGAGCATGGTAAAGAGGGGCAGCATTTGTAAGGATTCCATCTTTCCTGCTTTACAGCCCTGATTTGAAACACATTCCACAATGGCTCCTGACCTTTTACAAGATGCGAATCCAGAACACAAGTCATTTTTTTCCCAAAATGTCGTAACTACAGAAATTACAAGAGGCCATCACCCTTGCCACACAGGCGGTGTGTGTATTTGACCCATGCTCCAGATCATAATCAGTCAACCACATAGAACCTTTTGCCTGCCCCGACCTGTGTGAGAACACCACCGCAGGTTGGGGCTATAAATAAAACTGGAGCGCCGGGCCCTGGAACATCGTGGCGGAAGTGCGGCGAATGAGGGTATGGGGCCCAGAAGAGCCGAGGGCGCAGGGGCAGCACGGACCTGCCCACACAGCGATATGTGTGCACACTAGGTCCGTGTACCTGAGCAGGTCTCCAGTCATCCTGGTTAATCCTTGCCACTGGATAAAGGCCTAGCTCTGTAAAGCCCGTGTGGTGGCTGATGTGCAACGGTCACTACACGTTAAAAAAAAATCCACGCACAGGCATCTTCCGCCCCCTCAGCTGGAGTTCAGGACTGGAACATCTGTGAACTCTCGTGGAAGCAAGTCATCCTCGTTCAAGGGATCGTCTATGATGATGATTTGCCTGCTTAAAAATAAGACTTTGTTAAAGCAGATCTATACTGCGCATTGTTCAATCTGAAAATTGCTCAGTATGGCTGTTGGATCAATTACAATGAGAACATAAGAAATAGGAACAGGAGTAGGCCATATGGCCCCTCGAGCCTGCTCTGCCATTTAATACGATCATGGCTGGTCTGATCATGGACTCAGGTCCATTTCCCTGCCCGCTCCCCATAACCCCTTATCAGTTAAGAAATTGTCCATTTCTGTCTTAAATTTATTCAATGTCCCAGCTTCCACAGCTCTCTGAGGCAGCGAATTCCAGATTTACGACCCTCTGAGAAAATAAATTTCTCCTCATCTCAGTTTTAAATGGGCGGCCCCTTATTCTAAGATTATGCCCTCTGCATCCACTTTGTCAAACCCCCTCATAATCTTATACGTTTTGATAAGATCACCTCTCATTCTTCTGAATTCCAATGAGTAGAGGCCCAACCTACTCAACTTTTCCTCATAAGGCAACCCCTCATCTCCGGAATCAACCTAGTGAACCTTCTCTGGACTGCCTCCAAAGCAAGTATATCCTTTCGTAAATATTGAAACCAAAACTGCACACAGTATTCCAGGTGTGGCCTCACCAATACCCTGTATAGCTGTAGCAAGACTTCCCTGCTTTTATACTCCATCCCCTTTGCAATAAAGGCCAAGATTCCATTGGCCTTCCTGATCGCTTGCTGTACCTGCATAGTATCCTTTTGTGTTTCATGCACAAGTACCCTCAGGTCCCGCTGCACTGCAGCACTTTGCAATCTTTCTCCATTTAAATAATAACATTCTCTTTGATTTTTTCTGCCAAAGTGCATGATCTCACACTTTCCAACATTATACTCCATCTGCCAAATTTTTGCTCACTCACTTAGTCTGTCTATGTCCTTTTGCAGATTTTTTGTGTCCTCGTCACATTCCTTTTTCTCCCATCTTTGTATCGTCAGCAAACTTAGCTACGTTACAATCATTCCCTTCTTCCAAGTCGTTAATATAGATTGTAAATAGTTGGGGGTCCCAACACTGATTCCTGCGGCACCCCACTAGTTACTGATTGCCAACCCGAGAATGAACCATTTATCCCAACTCTCTGTTTTCTGTTAGTTAGCCAATCCTCTATCCATGCGAATATATTACCCCCAACCCCATGAACTTTTATCTTGTGCAGTAGCCTTTTATGTGGCACCTTGTCAAATGCCTTCTGTAAGTCCAAATACACCACATCCACTGGTTCCCCTTTATCCACCCTGTTCGTTACATCCTCAAAGAATTCCAGCAAATTTGTCAAACATGACTTCCCCTTCATAAACCCATGCTGACTCTGCCTGACCGAATTATGCTTTTCCAAATGTCCTGCTACTGCTTCTTTAATAATGGACTCCAACATTTTCCCAACCACAGATATTAGGCTAACTGATCCATAGTTTCCTGCTTTTTGTCTGCCTCCTTTTTTAAATTGGGGCGTCACTTTTGCAGTTTTCCAATCTGCTGGGACCTCCCCAGAATCCAGGGAATTTTGGTAAATTACAACCAATGCATCCACAATCCCTGCTGCTACTTCTCTTAAGACCCTAGGGTGCAAGCCATCAGGTCCAGGGGATTTATTTGCCTTTAGTCCCATTATCTTACTATGTACCATCTCCTTAGTGATTGTGATTGTGTTAAGTTCCTCCCCCCCCTATAGCCCCTAGACTATCCACTGTCGGAATATTGTTAGTGTCCTCTACTGTAAAGACTGATACAAAATATTTGTTCAGAGTTTCTGCCATCTCCATGTTCCCCATTACTAATTTCCCGGTCTCGTGCTCTAAGGGACCAACATTTACTTTAGCCATTCTTTTCCTTTTTATATACCTATAGAAACTCTTGCTATCTGTTTTTATATTTCGTGCAAGTTTACTTTCATAGTCTATCTTCCCTTTCTTAATCATTTTTTTAGTCATTCTTTGCTGGCTTTTAAAGGCTTCCTAATCTTCTGTCCTCCCACTAGTTTTGGCCATTTTGTATGCACTTGTTTTTAATTGGATACCGTCCTTTATTTCTTTAGTTAGCCATGGATTGGTATCTTTTCTCTTACACCCTTTCCTCCTCAATGGAATATATTTTTCTTGAGAGTTGTGAAATAGTTCCTTAAATGTACACCACTGTTTTTCAACCGTCCGACACTTTAATCTATTTTCCCAATCCACTTTAGCCAACTCTGCCCTCATACCTTCATAGTCTCCTTTATTTAAGCTGGTTACCATGTATTTTGCTGCCCAGAGACAATGGATGCCACTGCAACATACTTAGTGAGTCTGATGGTGGTACTCAATGCAGACAAAGCACGCTATCCCTTATAAACTAATCCTTTTAGTGACAAACAGGGACACTCAAGGTATGGGGTAGTCATCACTACTGTCAACTCCTGTTTAGTTGAATTTGATAATCCAGTCTGGAGCAATACTTTGAGGTGGTTGGGTACAAGCGAGATTGTTTTACTCTAAAGTACTCCCCCCAGGAGGCCTTAAAACATTCAAAATATCTCCTACCCAAGAGGAGACATTTTAGTCAGTGCAAAAGCATTCTCATGGATACCTGTCCAATATGCAGCTTCCTGGTCCTGACCCCAGCTCAGTGGTATCCAACAGGAGACTATCGCATCGTGTCATTTGAGCTCATCATTTGCAGCCAAGCCATGTGTGAAAAATCTGCTCTCTCCAAAGCGATTTGTACACAAGAAATAATACTGGTTCTTTGGAAAGGGTATTCAGAATGCTTTTTTACTCTAGTACAGTTTTTTGGAGTGATAATTTAAATTAAAAATGTTTTATACAAAGAGCAGTCCTCTTTCAATGTTTTATTGTTTGTTTTCTCAATTTCATCTCATTGTTTGAAAGGAGGGACTTGTGTCGCAATCCATGCATCATATCCTACAATGGCTGATAATTCTCCCAAGTAAGCTTGGCAGTGACGACATAGGCGATTCCACCATGGGGAGAACTACCCTCTGCTCGGCTGAGATCCACAAATGCACATTTTTCCACAAAGGTTACTGGATAGACATCTGGAGGAACAACCATGACTGACTGTTATCCCCTTCTTAATCAAGAGCCAGACGTAGTTGCAGCTGCAGCAAAAACCACCTAAGTCTGCACAGACCAAGAGGACTAAATGGTCAAATGTTACATAAAATGGAAGTTCCCAAGTTTATAATTTGGTAACTGCCCATTTGTTCAGATAATTTGGACCAAAAAGAGCAACTGCTGTGGGGACAGGAGACGGGAGCTAACATTTTTCAATAAAGTTGTGTTGATGAGCAGAGATAAAATTGGCTCAGGGTGCTCCAGACTGATCAAGATGCCATCTTTTACATGCAGAATTTATTTTTAAATAAGAGCAGCAGAAAGATAATCATGATAAAACCAGATGGAATGGGAAGAGTGAGGACTTAAACCTTTGAAGCCAGTTTGAATTGGTTACTTCACTGACACAGATAGAAAGATCCAAAAAGTAAAATCAGCATTTGATGAGGTCAAAGCAATAAAGAATTCTCAAAGACTGGCCCATTGATTGACTGGAGTGTATTAGGGATGGTTTTCTAGACCAATATGTCGAGGAACCAACTAGAGGGCTGGCCATCCTAGATTGGGTGATGTGTAATGTGAAAGGACTAATTAACAATCTTGTTGTGCGAGGCCCCTTGGGGAAGAGTGACCATAATATGGTAGAATTCATTATTAAGGTGGAGAGTGACACAGTTAATTCAGAGACTAGGGTCCTGAACTTAAGGAAAGGTAACTTCGATGGTATGAGATGTGAATTGGCTAGAATAGACTGGCGAGTGACACTTAAAGGGTTGATGGTGGATAGGTAATGGCAAACATTTAAAGATCACATGGATGAACTTCAACAATTGTACATCCCTGTCTAGAGTAAAAATAAAATGGGGAAGGTGGCTCAACCGTAACGAACAAGGGAAATGAAGGATAGTGTTAAATCCAAGGAAAAGGCATATAAATTGGCCAGAAAAAGCAGCAAACCTGAGGACTGGAAGAATTTTGCAATACAGCAGAGGAGGAAAAAGGGTTTAATTAGGAGGGGGAAAATAGAGTATGAGAGGAAGCTTGCTGGGAACTTAAAAACTGACTGCAAAAGCTTCGATAGATATGTGAAGAGAAAAAGATTCGTGAAAACTAATCTTGCAGTCAGATTCAGGTGAATTTATAATGGGGAACAAAGAAATGGCGGACCAGTTAAACAAATACTTTGGTTCTGTCTTCACGAAGGAAGACACAAATAACCTTCCGGAAATACTAGGGGACCGAGGGTCTAGTGAGAAGGAGGAACGGAAGGATATCCTTATTAGTCAGGAAATTGTGTTAAGAAAATTGATGGGATTGAAGGCCAATAAATCCCCAGGGCCTGCTAGTCTGCATCCCAGAGTACTTAAGGAAGTAGCTCTAAAAATAGTGGATGCATTGGTGATCATTTTCCAACAGTCTATCGACTCTGGATCGGTTCCTATGGACTGGAGGGTAGCTATTGTAACACCACTTTTTAAGAAAGGAGGGAGAGAGAAAACGGGTAATTATAGACCGGTTAGCCTGACATCAGTAGTGAGTAAAATATTGGAATCAATTATTAAAGATGAAATAGCAGCACATTTGGAAAGCAGTGACAAGATCGGTCCAAGTCAGCATGGATTTATGAAAGGGAAATCCTGCTTGACAAATCTTCTAGAATTTCTTGAGGATGTAACTAGTAGAATGGACAAGGGAGAACCAGTGGATGTGGTGTATTTTGACTGTTAAAAGGCTTTTGACAAGGTCTCACACAAGGGATTGATGTGCAAAATTAAAGCACATGGTATTGGGGGTAATGTACGGACATGGATAGAGAATTGGTTGGCAGACAGGAAGCAGAGAGTCAGAATAAATGGGTCCTTTTCAGAATGGCAGGCAGTGACTAGTGGGGTGCTGCAGGGCTCAGTGCTGGGACCCCAGCTATTTACAATATACATTAATGATTTGGATGAGGGAATTGAGTGTAATATCTCCAAGTCTGCAGATGACACTAAGCTGGGTGGCGGTGTGAGCTGTGAGGAGGACGCTAACAGGCTGCAGGGTGACTTGGACAGGTTAGGTGAGTGGGCAAATGCATGGCAGATGCAGTATAATGTGGATAAATGTGAGGTTATCCACTTTGGTGGCAAAAACACGAAGGCAGAATATTATCTGAATGGTGGCAGATTAGGAAAAGGGGAGGTGCAACGAGACCTGGGTGTCATGGTACATCAGTCATTGAAAGTTGGCATGCAGGTACAGCAGGCGGTGAAGAAGGCAATTGACATGTTGGCCTTCACAGCTAGGGGGTTTGAGTATCGGAGCAGGGAAGTCTTACTGCAGTTGTACAGAGCCTTAGTGAGGCCTCACCTGGAATATTGTGTTCAGTTTGGTCTCCTAATCTGAGGAAGGACGTTCTTGCTATTGAGGGAGTGCAGCGAAGGTTCACCAAACTGATTCCTGGGATGGCAGGACTGACACATGAGGAGAGACTGGATCGACTGGGCCTGTATTTACTGGAGTTTAGAAGGATGAGAGGGGATCTCATAGAAACATATAAAATTCTGACGGGACTGGACAGGTTAGATGCAGGAAGAATGTTCCCGATGTTGGGGAAATCCAGAACCAGGGGACCTAGTCTAAGGATAAGGAGTAAGCCATTTAGGACTGAGATGAGGAGAAACCTCTTCACTCAGAGAGTTGTTAACCTGTGGAATTCCCTACCGCAGAGCTATGTTAATGCCAGTTCATTGGATATATTCAAGAGGGAGTTAGATATGGCCCTTACGGCTAAAGGGATCAAGGGGTATGGAGAGAAAGCAGGAAAGGAGTACTGAGTGAATGATCAGTCATGATCTTATTGAATGGTGGTGCAGGCTCGAAGGGCCGAATGACCTACTCCTGCACCTATTTTCTATGTTTCTATGTGTGCACCAAACGAGCTAGGACTGTTATAGGATGTGTTTTCTTGAATGGTATTCAGCAAGAGACAGATACGAGACATTCCTTCCAAATGAGGAAGCTATCTCTTCCACAGACTAACACCAGATACTTGACAGACAAACTTCACCAGCCGCAGATTATGCTGAGGATATAGACTCATTTAAACAACTCTATTTAATGATGGTGCAGAATACTTTGAAGAGTCTTGTAGAAAATGACGACAGACCCAAATGCCAGGAAAATTGAAATCCGGTGTACAACAGTGAAGTTCTGCAGTGCACTCAAAGTTTGATGTAGGAAGAAGGGACGACTGAAGACTGTCAAACTATGCAAATGAAGAACAATGGCTACAGTCCTAAGCTAAGAAACACATCATACTACTGTGATGACTGGAAGCAACATTATTTTTCATGACAGAAAATAAATGCCATATTATTGCTGGATCTGAGAGCTGTTTGATCAGCTTTGCCAAGAAGTTACAGGCCAAGAAAATGAGTCCAATTGGCGGTTGTAAAAAAAATGGTATTTTCATAAACCCATCATAATAAGGACAATAAACACATAAAGCAGCTGCTTAATTAACAGAACATTGGTGAAAAGCAGAGCCTAGACACTTAGGGCTAGATTTTCCACTTTTGTACAGATCGCCCAAAAATGGGTGGTATTTCCGGCGTGGGCGGTAAAAATGGATTTTCAGATCACCGGCTTGCCACCCATTTTCAAAGCCCCTAGTCTCCATTTTTAAAATTGGGCGTTACCACGAGCGATCTGAAATGGGCGTTAGCATTAAATCTCTCTGACCTTCTGCCGTAAAGTGTCGCGTCCTTAGCAACGGCATGGCAATGCTCGTTTCCTGCGATTTGTGGGTATGGTGTGTGCTTGTTTGGCTGTTGTGGGAGGCATGAGGGAGAATCACCAGTAGCAAAAAGCCTACTAAGTACCAAGAACATAGTTGGCACCGAGTTTTTCTCCAACAAATAATATATAACATGGAAGAGGTGGAGGAGGCCCTGCAACTGTTAGCCAGGAACACTGGTGGCACAGGGCTCCCAGTGGTCCCGGAGCACGGCACTGCACCCCAAGGTGCCGCACTCCCATTGCCAACGACACAAGAGCCAGGAGCAACATCTTGCTTCTGGCTCGGAGAAAGTTCCCACCTCGGGACCGTCCTCTCCCGTATCCGTCCAAACAGCAGTTCTGCCGTCATCCCGCCCCCCCCCCCCCCCCAACCCCAATGAAGCAGCACCTGAGGAACTCCTCGGTCAGGCAGCTTGGAGTCACAACGGGAAGGGAAAGGGGTAGAGGTGGGGAGGAGAAGTGGGTGGGGGGGGGGGGGAAGGGTTGTTATTTTTTACAGAAATACTTATGATTTCAGACAAATGGTTGGTTTAAATGTTTTTTATTTAACATAACCTTGTTGCGCATTGGCTCAGATAGCTGCACCGTTACACTTTGGTGATTCCTTAACATCAAAGGGTATAATTACACTTAACTTCAATCAACTTAAACTTTAACTGACACCAAGGGTATGCCCACCATTGATATTTGAGTAGTTCCGGTTAGTTCCACTTTTTCCCAGCGGTTTTTTCGGCGAGCGATATTGTGGGCGAGGTACCGAAAGGATGGGCGATATACTGGGCGTTAGTTTTGGCAAATGTGATCTTTACAACAAAAAACAGTGGCTGGGTGGTATTATTAAATCTCAGCATTAAATCCGTGCTGAAAGTGACGCTGGGCGATATTATGGCCGTTGGGATCGCCCATTCTGATGATTCCGCCCCAAAAAAGTGGGCGGGCGGTATTATTTTTTTTCGGCGTTACGCATATGCGGAAAGTAATGCTCGGCGATACGTGACTGAGAAATGGGCGTCAGTTTCCATTTTGTGGCTAAATGGGTGATACCTGGGTGTTACACATCACTTCAGCATTAAAATGGATGTTAAGTGGGCGTTATGCATGGAAAAATAATGGAAAATCTAGCCTTTAAACCTGGGTACAGCAGTCGAATGGTTATGGTACTGGACCATAACCAATTTTTTTAAAATTCATTCACGGGATGTAGGCGTTGCTGCTAAGGCCAGAATTTATTGCCCATCCTAATTTCCCACAAATAGGTGGTGGAGCACAGCCTTCTTGAACCACTGCAGTCCATGTGGTGAAGGTACTGCAACACTACTGTTAGGTAAGGAATTTCAAGGTGTTGACCAAGTGACAATGAAGGAAGAGCAATAGATCTCCGAGTCAGGATCAGGTTTGACTTGGAAGGCAACTTGGAGGTGATAGTGTTCCCATGCATCTACTGCCCTTGCCCTTCTAGGTGGTAGAGGTCGCGGGTTTGGGAGGTGCTATCGAAGTGCTACTGTAAAGGTCTCCTACGATGGAGCAGTACACGAGTTACCACTCTGGGTGGTGCGGGCGATGGCCCCACGCTGTTCTGCAGGAACTGGCTGGGAAAGATACACTGGAACTGGGACGACGTCCAAGCGCTTTCATCCGTCGACGACACCTCATGTGACCAGGTCCTAAACAAGTTCCCCTCGCTGTTCGAACCAGGCATCGGGAAGTTCCAAGGAGCAAAAGTGCAGATCCATTTGATTCCGGGGGCGCAATCCATCCATCACAAGGCGAGAGCGGTACCTTACATGATGAGAGGGTGGAGATCGAGCTGGATAGGCTGCAACGAGAGGGCATCATTTCCGATTGTTACAGTCCTCAAGGGAGACGGCACCGTAAGAATCTGTGGTGATTACAAAGTAACTATCAATCGTTTCTCACTGCAGGATCAATACCCGCTACCAAAGGCAGATGACCTATTTGCGACACTGGCAGGAAGGAAAACGTTCACGAAGCTGGACTTGACCTTGGCCTACATGCCGCAGGAGCTGGAGGAATCATCGAAAGGCCTCACCTGCATCAACAAGCACAAAGGTCTCTTCATTTACAACAGTTGCCCGTTTGCGATTTGATCAGCCGCGGCGATATTCCAGAGGAACATGGAAAGCTTGCTGAAGTCGGTCCCGCGCACCGTGGTCTTCCAGGACGACATCTTGGTTACAGGTCGGGACACCGTCGAGCACCTGCAGAACCTGGAGGGGGTTCTAAGTTAGCTCAATTGTGTGGGGCTCAGGCTAAAATGCTCGAAGTGCGTTTTCCTGGCGCCTGAAGTGGAGTTCCTGGGGAGACGAATCACGGCGGACGGCATCAGGCCCAGCGATTCGAAGACGGAGGCAATCAAGAACGCACTGAGACCACAGAACGTGATGGAGCGGTGGTCATTTCTAGGACTCCTGAACTATTTTGGTAACTTCTTACTGGGTCTTAGCACATTGTTAGAACCCCTGCACTCATTACTGCGTAAAGGAGATGAATGAGTATGGGGTAAAAAGCCAAGAAAATGCCTTTGAGAAAGCTAGGAAGCTGTTATGTTCAAACAAATTGCTTGTGTTGTACGATCCATGTAAGCATTTGGTGCTAGCATGTGATGCGTCGTCGTACGGGGTCGGGTGTGTATTGCAATAAGCTAATGAATTTGGGAAATTGCAACTGGTTGCTTATGCATCCAGAAGTCTGTTTAAGGCTGAGAAGGCCTACAGTGTGATCGAAAAAGCGTTAGCATGTGTTTATGGGGTAAAGAAAATGCATCAATATCTGTTCGGGCTCAAATTTGAATTGGAAATTGGACCATAAGCACTTATATCCCTCTTTTCTGACTGCCTTCTATGGGGTAATCGGGTAGTGGTGCCTAAAAAGGGCAAGGACACCTTTATTAGTGATCTCCACATCACCCACCAAGGCATCGTAAAGATGAAAGCGATATGCAGGCCCATTCTTGGGAAAAATGTTCTTAGTGGTTGTAGATGCGTACTCCAAATGGATTGAATGTGTGATAATGTCGGCAAGCACGTCTGCTGCCACCATTGAAAGCCTACGGGCCATTTTTGCCACACACGGCCTGCCTGATGTCCTTGTGAGTGACAATGGGCTGTGCTTTACCAGTGCCGAATTCAAGGAGTTCATGACCCGCAATGGAATCAAACATGTTGCATCGGCCCCGTTTAAACCAGCGTCCAACGGTCAGGCAGAACGAGCAGTTCAAATAATCAAGCAGAGCTTGAAAAAGGTAACTGAAGCTCACTGTAGACTCGCCTATCCCGAGTCCTGCTTAGTTACCGCACAAGACCCCACTCGCTCACTGGGGTCCCTCCCGCTGAACTGCTCATGAAAAGGGCACTTAAGACAAGGCTCAAGTTAGTCCACCCTGATCTACACGAATAGGTAGAGAGTAGGCGGTTTCAACAGAATACATATCATGATCGTGCAGTGTCACGCGAAATCGAGCTAAATGACTCTGTATTTGTGTTGAACTATGGACAAGGTCCCAAGTGGCTTCCTGGCACTGTTTTGGCCAAAGAGGGGAGAAGGGTGTTTGTGGTCAAACTCTCAAATGGACTCACCTGCAGGAAACACTTGGACCAAACCAAACTCAGATTTACGGACTATCCAGAACAACCCACAATAGACTCTACCTTTCTCGACCCTCCAACACACACACACAAGTGGCAATTGACCCAGCGGTTGACCACGAAGCAGAACCCATCACCCGCAGCAGCCCAGCAGGACTCACTACCCCCAGCAGCCCAGCAAGGCCAGCTGCGCAGCAGCCCAGTGAGGGCCCAACAAACGACTCACCAAAACCAGCATTTGCACCAAGACAATCAACCAGGGAAAGGAAGGCCCCAGATCGACTCACATTGTAAATAGTTACAGTATTGACTTTGCGGGGTGGGGGGAGTGTTGTTATGCATATAAACCTGTAAATACCATGTCTAACCACCAGAAGGCTTATCCCCTGGAGTCCCAAGTGATCCCACAATCCCTTGGGAGCACCTGTATATAAGGAGGCCTCACAGGCTGGAGAGGCACTCCGAGATCTGTAATAAAGGACTACGGTCACACCTTACTTTGAGCTTGCAGTATCTAGTCTGACTCTTTATTCAAGATATAACACAAATGATATGCTTATTTGACATTTTGTTTCATAAAATATCACACAGATGTGGAATTAGCTGCAGAAAAGAACATTCCTTGATAGTACAGCACAAATTAAAATAATAGACTTAAATTGCACCACAGCAACATTAAATTGCAACTGGTAAATTGTCATACAAGATGCTGAATTGTTATAGCAAATAGTTCACCATTATCTTTTTGTACAAAACAAAAAACTGTGCAGCAAATCTAAATACGTGATGAACAGTGATGGTCCAACGTATAAACAGAGCAGATGTGTTTCCCTCGGGAGCATGTGCTGAACTGACAGCAAGTAACACCAGCACTCACCAAACTTTACTACTTTGAGTTTTGGCCCTAGTTAGAGAATTGAGTCAAGTTTATATTAAAGTTAATATTTTGCTGAGATTACAGGAAAGGTCATAGCCCCAAATTATTCACCATATTAAGAATTTTCAAGTTCACAGTCTCCTACGATTTGGAGACGTCAAAAACTTCCACATTATAAAAAATACACTATGTTTAAAAGGGTGTTCATTTCAGCACATTTGAGATTGGTCACAAACTATCGATTGCGCTACTGCACAGGAGCAGAAGTTCAAGGTTTTTTTCACATTCTACCCTAACTGTGAAGTGTCACAAGTTATTGGAACTACTCCAAGAGGCAAACTGAATGTATCGCATGAAGAATAATATTTTCAGAACTCGTATGTACAAAATATCACTGAGTTAGAAGATGCCTATAGTTGCCGATATTCAGTGCGAGCTAAAGATAAAGGGCCCGAAATTGGTCGACATATCACCCAAAAATGTGATTTTGGTCAAAAAACACCTACATACCGCTCGGTGGAATATTCATCATTGACATACCGCCAAGCGGTATGCACACCGTCTGCCATGCAGGACGGCCCGCATACCACCCAAAATGTCTGATTTTCATGGCATACCGCCGACATACCACCAGAGCTGCATACCGTCCTGGAAAAGGTGGTTTTACGCGATGTTAACCGGGCAGGAATGGGCAGAGTGCACGGAGCCATCATTTTGGAAATTGGGAACTGTCTGCTAAAGCAGTACCTCTGTATTTCAGAGGTAAACAGTGACTTTACAGTGTATTTAGAGTGGAAAAGATATTTTTACTGGTACTGGGTAACTTAAGACTTTAAGGCATTTTAGTTTCTTTTTCCATTGAAAAATATTGTGGAGATTTAAAAAGAATGGGGCCTGTACTATCTCAGTCTGTATTGCTGACTACCTGTCTAATGGAGGAACCAGATGCGAGAAGGTTTATAAATGAATGCTTTGCTTGAATGTGGAGAGCTGCGTTTTGGGACCCTGATGACTATTATCTCAAAAGTTTGACGCTGTACAAGAGTGCTTAAATTCAATTCAAACGATTATGTAAAAATGTCAAAAATAAACAATTTAAAAACTTTGTAAAATTTATAACTATAAAGCAACTGCAACAACTGTAACAACGTTAACAAAACTTTTACAACTTTAATAAATTTTTAAAAATCAAACTTCAATTATTCAATGAACAAGTACAACAAAAGACCCTTTACTGTCCTTGACCACGACCTCGACCCTGTCCTCGATCGCATGCTACACCACTCTTGGGACCATTCCCCCCTTTCTTACTCCCACCCTTCCCTTTCCCACTGCCCGAGCCCGAACCTCCCCGTGGTGGTACTAAGCCAGTGTGCAGCACCGCACCCAGAGTGCTGTTATCATTGGGGGTCAAACATTGCACTTGCAATAAATGGAGTCTCAAGAGAAGTTCGTGATGTGGAAGACACGGCTTCAGGGCTGGAAGATGATGTCAGCTTCCCATCTTCAGGTGCTGTCGACCTGACTACTATGGCACGGGGGGCTTCTGCGCCATGTCCCGATCCCGTCGATTGCCGCATGGCTTCGATGGCATCGGCAGTCCACACCATCGCAGTGATCATGCGCGACATATCCTCTGACTGCCACTCTGATAGAACTACGATGTTTGCGGCTATCGTAGTCATGGCCTTTAGCAGCTCTCAACCGCTGGCCTGTGACAGACGCACCATGTCCTGGTACACGCCTACAACAACCGACCTTTTCTGCACCAACCTCCGTCGCTGCGGAAAAGGCGCTGCAACACTGGGGGCGCGTTGCTGCACACCGCTTGGTCCCGCAGAATCAGAGGAGCCATGGGGAAATCCCCTGAATAAAGACTCGGTGGTGGAGGATGTTCCAGCTGGCCCACATGGAGCTGGTGTATCCTCCTCCATCTCCACCTCCACCGGCTCCAGGATCAGTGGTTCTTTGTCTTCCTCATCTCTGCGAGTGGTGAAGTCGGGAGAGAGCTGGGTGACGCCAGAGGTGGAGGCAGTGGGTCTGTCATCTGGTCTCTGTGCTTGTGTGGTCTGAATCGTCTGAGCCTGGAAGTACAAAACAACATTTTAAAATGCTTGGCACCAGGGGAGGGGTCAGGGTTACATGAGTGCATAGTACAGTGACTTATCGCAGTCTTACTGAAATATCCACCACTGCTGCAGTACTGCATTACAATCGCAGACCGACAATACAGATATGCATTGCGTTAAATGCCCCCAACTTTCCAGTGCATCACGAGGCCAACATTACAGTGTAATAAACTTACATTACATCAGGCCAACATTACAGTTACATCACATGACATGAGAGGATCGCAACATAGACTGGATTGTATTCAACTTACCATCCTGTGTGAGTGGGCCAGCTCCAATGCCGGTGGCGGCACGGTTGTTATCCCCAACCAAGGAGGCAGAGGCTCTTGGGTTGTGGGTCCTCCCCCCATATGCCGCTGATTGGCTGCTATTGCAGATGTCTTCTTCTGCAGAAAGTAAAGTATATGAAAGTAAAAATCTTCAATCCATTTAACATCACACACACACACACACACACACACACACAGGGTGACACACGGACACACACACGCACACAGGGTGACACATGGACACACACGCAGAGTCACACACAAGGACACAGCGTTGATCCTTGTCATTGCCTGAAAGCACGACTACATCGCCGTAACCTTAAGATAAATAAAATCATCCGTGTGACACGGAACCTACATTTACAAGGTACATGGCACATGGGGGTGCCGAAATAAAATCATTACTTACTCTTGCAACCCTCAATAGGTCTTTCCACCTCTTATGGCACCTTCCCCCACTGCGTACCATGGTACTTATGGAGGACACAGCCTCCCCGATCTCGTCCTATATCCTGTTGTACTCCTTTTGGGGGGGGGGGGCTTTCCACGACCACCCTTTATTAGCTCGGAGTACCTATCTGTGATATTCTCGAGAAAGGCATGTAACTCCGTCCTTTTCGATCTTCCTACGGTTGGATTTAAAAAAAATATTTCCATAATATTTCTGTTACGATTTTTGCTTCGTAAAATGTGTTCTTATTCTTAAAACTGTAGAATTATTAGTTATGAATATTTTTTAACTCTGCAATGTGGTTTAAAGTAATTGCCCGTCGACTAGCTTGCTGCTCTTTCTCACTCTCTCTCCTTCCTCTTCAACTCACTGCGCATGCGCGGGTGACCCCTGACCCCCAAAACTGCAGGTAAAACGCTTCTGTAAAAAAAAACGGGGGAAAAAAATCGCGCATGTGTAGTTCAATGCCGCACCTTCCACGAAGAGAAAGTCGATCTGGATCAACTACTAGGTCACATACCGCCCGCTGCAAACCACTGACATAACGGCGAAAAAAAATCGACTAATTTTGTCCTCTTCTGTCTCAGCAGTATGCCGGTGGTTTGAAACGACGCACCGCTGGCATACCGCCGAGGAATGGGCGGACCTTACGTATTGACCAATTTTGGGCCCATGCTCTGCAGTCATTTGGTAATGCAAAGCTTGTTTTAAAAAAAAATATAAGTTACACTGCAGCATCCAAAATAAAAAAAAAATGTTGTTGTAAATATCTGGCTCACCAAGTAACACAAGAAAATCTGGCAATAGACCCTCACGATCATCACTTGTGGGTCAAATCAAACTCATACACCGAGCATCCTATGCCACACACAAGCTTCACAGCCCTCTCACCGTTCACAGTGGATAAATGCTGCAAAGAATGTGACCCAAGTGCCACGTTTGTATGCACTTCATGGCCCTGCTCTCACATCCAAGCATTTTGTGAAGAGGTTAGGAATGCGACAAATGGCCTGATCAGCCTTGCCATCCCCTCAGACTAGGAAGGTGATGTGTAGACAAGCACAAGATACTGCATACCCCACCCTTCCCACCAGAACCATGTAGAGTAAGCACCTGTGGGACATTTCCCAGTCAGAGCACGTGATGTACGTTGTCTGTCGAGAAATTGGGGCATGCTGACCCGACCCCACCCCCTCCCCCTCCCTGGAGGCCAATACAAGTTTCCTCTCACAAACCTAACAGACCCCGGTGGAGGGACGGATAGGTTGATGTCAATGAAAGTGCATCCCCATTAGTCTCCAGCAGTACAGAAAGGCAATGCCAAAAATGGTGCAATAAACCCCGCACACTCCTGCAGGTTTACTCCTCCCAACTATTGTTCTCCCTGACCTTGAAGCATAGCAAACGACTGCACTATTGTGTCTTCCTGTAAGTGTTGTATTGAGAATGTACATCACTATAATATTGATTTAAATAGAAACATATTTTTACCTGGACCAATATTATTTAAATATTTGTCAGCATGTATTTCAGTTGGAAACTCTTCGAATCCATAACTTTGAGATAAAATTAATAAGCATTTAAAATCACATGGATCAATCAAGGATGGTCCCCTCCTATTTCTCATCTACATGTTGCCCCTTGGCGACAGCATCTGGAAACACAGCGTCAGTTTCTACATGTACGCTAATAAGAACATAAGAAATGGGAACAGGAGTAGGCCATATGGCCCCTCGAGCCTGCTCCACCATTCAATAAGATCATGGCTGATCTGATCATGGACTCGACTCCACTTCCCCGCCCACTCTCCATAACCTCTTATCCTCTTATCCCCTTATCGCTCAAGAAACTGTCTATTTCTGTCTTAAATTTATTCAGTGTCCCAGCTTCCACAGCTCGCCGAGGCATCAAATTCCACAGATTTACAACCCTCAGAAGAAATTCCTCCTCATCTCTGTTTTAAATGGGCAACCCCTTATTCTAAGATTATGTCCTCTAGTTCTAGTCTCCCCCATCAGTAGAAACATCCTCTCTGCATCCAACTTGTCAAGCCCCCTCATAGACTTATACGGTTCGATAAGATCACCTCTCATTCTTCTGAACTCCAACCTACTCAACCTTTCCTCATAAGTCAACCCCCTCATCCCCAGAATCAACCTAGCGAACATTCTCTGAACTACCTCAAAAGCAAGTATATCCTTTCGTAAATATGGAAACCAAAACTGCAGGCAGTATTCCAGGTGTGGCCTCACCAATACCTTGTATAGCTGCAGCAAGACTTCCCTGCTTTTATACTCCATCCCCTTTGCAATAAAAGCCAAGATACCATTGGCCTTCCTGATCACTTGCTGTACCTGCATAGTATCCTTTTGTGTTTCATGCACAAGTATCCCCAGGTCCCACTTTGCAATCTTTCTCCATTTAAATAATAACTTGTTCTTTGATTTTTTTTTCTGCCAAAGTGCATGACCTCACACTTTCCAACATTATATACCATCTGCCAAATTTTTGCTCGCTCACTTAGCCTGTCTATGTCCTTTTGCAGATTTTTTGTGTCCTCCTCACACATTGCTTTTCCTCCCATCTTTGTATTGTCAGCAAACTTTGCTACGTTACACTCAGTCCCTTCTTCCAAGTCGTTAATATAGATTGTAAATAGTTGGGGTCCCAGCACTGATCCCTGTGGCATCCCACTAGTTACTGGTTGCCAACCAGAGAATGAACCATTTATCCTGACTCTTTATTTTCTGTTAGTTAGCCAATCCTCTATCCATGCTAATATATTACCCCCAACCCCATGAACTTTTATCTTGTGCAGTAACCTTTTATGTGGCACCTTGTCAAATGCATTCTGGAAGTCCAAAATACACCACATCCACTGGTTCCCCTTTATCCATCCTGTTCATTACATCCTCAAAGAACTCCAGCAAATTCGTCAAACATGACTTCCCCTTCATAAATCCATGCCGACTCTGCCTAACCGAATTCTGCTTATCCAAATGTCCTGCTACTGCTTCTTTAATAATGGACTCCAACATGTTCCCAACCACAGATGTTAGTCTAACTGGTCTATAGTTTCCTGCTTTTTGTCTGCCTCCTTTTTTAAATTGGGGCGTTACATTTGCAGTTTTCCAATCTGCTGGCACCTCCCCAGAATCCAGGGAATTTTGGTAAATTACAACCAATGCATCCACAATCCCTGCCGCTACTTCTGAAGACCCTAGGATGTAAGCCATCAGGTCCAGGTGATTTTTCTGCCTTTAGTCCCATTATCTTAATGATTACCACCTCCTTAGTGATTGCGATTGTGTTAAGTTCCTCCCCCCCTATAGCCCCTTGACTATCCACTGTTGGGATATTGTTCGTGTCCTCTACAGTAAAGACTGATACAAAATATTTGTTCAGAGTTTCTGCCATTTTCATGTTCCCCATTACTGGTTCCCCGGTCTCGTCCTCTAAGGGACCAACATTTACTTTATCCACTCTTTTCCTTTTTATATACCTATAGAAACTTGCTATCTCTTTTTATATTTTGTGCTAGTTTACTTTCATAGTCTATCTTCCCTTTCTTAATCATTTTTTTAAGTCGTTCTTTGCTTCCAGCCTTCCCAGTCTTCTGTCCTCCCACTAGTTTTGGCCACTTTGTATGCCCTTGTTTATAATTGGATACCGTCCTTTATTTCTTTAGTTAGCCATGGATGGCTATCTTTTCTCTTACAACCTTTCCTCCTCACTGGAACATATTTTTCTTGAGAGTTGTGAAATATCTCCTTAAATGTACACCACTGTTCATCAACCACTGTAATGACGCACAGCTCTACCTCGCTACCACTTCTCTCAACCCCTCCACGGTCTCTTAATTGTCAGACTGTTTGTCCGAAATGCAGTTCTGGATGAGCAGAAATTTTCTCCAGTTGAATATTGGGATGACCGAAGCCATTGTTTTGGTTCCCACCACAAACTCCGTTCCCGAGCCACTGACTCTCCCCAACTTCTGTCTGAGGCTGAACCAGACTGTTCACAACCGTGGTGCTATATTTGATCCTGAAATGGACTTTCGACCACATATCCGCAGCATAACTAAGACTGCCTATTTCACATCTCTGTAACATCGCCATCTCCGCTCTTGCCTCAGCTCATCCACGCCTTTGTTACCTCTAGACTTAACTATTCCAATGCACTCCTGGCTGGCCTCCCACATTCTACCTTATGTAAACTAGAGGTGATCCAAAACTCGGCTGTCCGTATCCTAATTCGCACCAAGTCCCGCTCACCCATCACTCCGTGCTGGCTGACCTACATTGGCTTCCAGTTAAGCAATGCCTCGATTTCAAAATTCTCATACTTATTTTCAAATCCCGGCATGGCCTCACCCCTCCCTAGCTCTGTAATCTCCTCCAGCCGCACAATGCCCCCATCCCCACGCCCGAGATGTCTGTGCTCCTCTAATTCTGCCCTCTTGAGCATCCCTGATTATAATTGCTAAATCATTGGCGGCCGTGCCTTCTGTTGCCGAGGCCCCAATCTCTGGAACTCCTTGCCTAAACCTCTCCACCTCTCTTTCCTCCTTCAAGGCGCTCCTTAAAACATACCTCTTTGACCAAGCTTTTGGTCACCTGCGCTAATTTCTACTTATGCAGTTCGATGTCAAATTTTTATCTCTTGATACTCCTGTGAAGCGCTTAGGAACGTTTCACTACGTTAAAGGTGCTATATAAATATAAGTTGTTGTTGTTGTTGTTGAGACTCAGCATAGGAAGTCATGCTTGACAAATTGGAGATGTTATTGAGAAAGTGATTGAATGGATAAAGTGAATGCGGCAGACAAGTGTCTCTGTGGATTTTGAGATGTTGTTCGATAAGGTGTTTTACAAGAGGCTCGTTAAATGAATTCAGGGTCTGGTACAAGAGAAAATGTAGCAGCACAGATAGAAAGTTGAGTGACAGACTCAAAGGGTTAGGTAAATGGGTGTTCGGATTGTAAAAGGGTTGGAAGTGGTGTTCCCCAGGGGTCAGTGCTGGATTCAGCTCTGCTTCAGTATATATAAATAGATGGCTTGGGCTTTGGTGTAAAGAGCACAAATCAAAATTTGCTGATGGCTCAGAGGTAGGAGGTTTAGCAAATAATGAAAGACTTCAAGACACAGACATGTTAGTGGAATGGTAGATGCAATTTAATGTGGAGAAGGGTAAGGTAATATATTTTGGGAGGAAAAATAAGGAATGTGAGTTTACACTTAATGGAAAGGTGCTGAAGGGTGGATAGAGAGACTTTGGGGTTCAAATCATAATTTCACCAAGGTGAGACTACAGGGAGATAAAGCCTTAAAAAGGCCAATAGAACTTAGGGTTTTATAAACAGGGGCATACAATACAAGAGTAAAGAAATAATCCATTTATGCAAAACAGTTAGAGACTGTGTGCAGTTTTGGGCACACCGTTATAGAAAGGACATTAAATCCATAGTGTGTAATGTAGATTCACCAGGATAATGCCAGGGATGGGAATCTATAGTTATGAGGAGAGAATTGAGATGCTGGGACTGTTGCCACTGGAGCAGAGAGGCTAAGAAGAGATTTTCTAAATATAATCGAGGTTTTCAAAATATAGAAGAGTTTTGTTTGTTTTAATAGGGAAAGGGGGTTCCCCTCTGGTGGGGAGTCATTAGCGAAGGGTCATCAATTTAAAATTATGACTAAGAGTGTGAGGAGAGGGGATAGGAGAATCCTTTACACAGAGGGTTGTTGAAGAACGGAATGCGTTACCACAGAGAGGAGCTGAGGCAGAGGCATTGCATCTTTTAAGGGAATAGTAGATACATATTTGAACAGAGGAAGAGACAAGGCTATGGGGAGAGCACAGAACTATGGGATTAGATTTTGATTGTTTCATCAAAGAGCTGGGCTGAATGGCCTCTTTTAGTGCTGTAAACCTCAATGGTGATTTGTAACCCATGTGTGTTTTATTGATTAGCTTCTTGAAATAAAATGTTTTTATTGGAAACAAAACACAGCAGAAATAATATTTTCCTGTGCCAATCTGCAGAGTTCCATGTGGAGATCACAGCAGGTGATCTATGGTAAACTATGGTTTATATTCTTTAGTGACACCTGCAATCAACCAGCATCAGGGCCCTGTTTTTCAAGGAATCCGTATCACACACCTGATCATATTTAACGTAAGTGAATTCATTGAAGTTAAACAAAGCAGCATGGAGTTTTATGTCAAGTTGAAGGGTTATCATATACCAGCACAAAAGCTTTGATCAACATAGCTCCAAAGAGATGGTTTCCATTTAGTGTTGATTAAAACGTATTTCAAGAGAGTTCCATTTTTTTAAACTTTTCCCACATCGCTCCCCCTCTCCCTTCCTTGCCTTATTCTCACCAGAACAGTGTAAACATTTCCACAGAATCATCAATTGATACTTCCCTGATGGCCGAATGAATAAAGACATTGGCAAACTAAGCCAGAAGCTCTTAGGTTGGATTCCTAGTCAGTGCTAAGTTAGCTGATGTGTGTCAGGGAGGAAGTGTGGTGTGTTTGATTGGCTCAGTGACCCCGGGTTAGAGAGATGAACGATCAGCGAGGATTCCTGCTTCGGACTGCCGTTCAGTGACTTCTGTTGGAAAGCACACTTGTGTGGATGTTGGTTGAAGATAGGATTAGGCTCAGTTGTGATGAGCTATATAGTCAAATTGCCTGCCAGTTCACTGTTGCAGGCCACAAATAAAGAATGGCTACTTGGACAAGGGACTGGAGGGGTGCTAGCATCGTGGAACTGCATCAGCATCTTCTGGGGAGGAAAGGGGGAAATTGGAAACAGGAAGCAGACAGTGGATGGTAAGTTAGATGGCACTAATTCAAATAGTTACATTCATAAACAGTGAGAACGGAACTCAGGCAGTTTATAAGGCAACAGAACCCAAAGACTGTTATACAGTACATTCACTGCCAGTTATTAATCAATATCTATTACACTGTATTTAAATAAAGGGATGTTTATTTTTATTGTTTATGTAGTCACGATGTGCCTTGATCAAACTTAAGCTCAACCAAAACTATGCTGCCCATGTTCTAACTCACAACAAGTTCACCCATCACTCGTGCTTGCTGACCTACATTGGCTCATGGTCCTGCAACGCCTCCATTTTAAAATTCCCATCCTTGTTTTCAAATCCCTCCATTATCTCGGCCCTCCCTATCTCCGTAACCTCCTCCAGCCCTACAACTCTCCGAGATCTCTGCGCTCCTCCAATTCTGGCTCTTGCGCAACCCCAATTTTAATCACTCCACCATTGGCGGCCATGCCTTCAGCTACCTTGGCCTGAAGCTCTGGAATTCCCTCCCTAAAACCCTCGATCTCTCTCTTCTCCTTTAAGACACTCCTTAAAAACTACCTATTTGACCAAGCTTTCGGTGACCTGTCCTAATATCTCCTTATGTGGCACGGTGACAAATTGTGTTTGATAACGCTCTTGTGAAGCGCCTTGGAATGTTTTACTATGTTAAAGGTGCTATATAAATGCAAGTTGTTGTTGTTGCTGATCACACATTATAATATAGCACGACTGAGAAACAAGCTGTTATTGTACTGTAATATCAAAGACTGGTGAACATCTGAACATATGAGCACTTTGCTGAAACATTAAATGCAATAATTCCCAAGCAAGTTAATATTAAGAGATATCAACAGCTGCAGCTTCCCACCACATGCGGCCACCTTGCTCAGAAACTCCTTTGTGCCTCAGTTGAATATATGACTTCATTTGGAGCCTGGTTTTATTTCTTTAACCAGTGTGTAGTGTGCAGATGACAGGCAGGATAGTTTATGTTCTGCTGGGTTTTGTCTTGATCTAAATGTAATCATGAATCCTCGAGCACAAAAGGAACTCTGATCCAAACAGCAGTTCTTTTTGCCTGTTTTGTCAGTGGTCTTACAGGATTGTATAGCATAATTTCTTAGATAGACAGGGAGCCTAACACTGGAACAATGTCTGTTGTGATCTAATAAAGCTAAACAAAATCTACAAGTTACACCATCATGGAAGTGTCACCACCACTACAATGATTTAAGGAGACGATGCACCTCCACCCACAATCTCAATGGAACTAGGAATAGACAAACAGCCTGGTCTGTGTCGTTCACATCGCAAGAGCAAATAAAGAAAGCATCAGAACTGTGTAACGAGTTTCTCCCATGCATGTCGATTAGAGGGATCCTTTACTACAGCTTTACATTTTAAGAACTCTTAGCGAATTACAGTTAATAACTTTCTTTCACACTGTGCCCTTAACACCCACCATACTGCCCATGGAGCGATGAAAATATACAATTAACTCAGTAAGTCAAACAAAGAGAATGTCCTACAGTGATGATATAAGGGTAACAGTTTTTCTTAATTAAAAAGATCAAGGCTGTCAATCAGAAGCGAACGCTGTCTATTATTTTAGCTTAATGCTCTGCATAACTACAGTTCCTGGAAGCAAAACTCCTCCAGGAATGTTAGGAGCCTCAAACCCAGCCAGTGTTAAAAGCACAGGGATAATGTGGCTGAAAACATTTAACAATTTAATGTTCCACCAAATCAACGCTCCCTAAGTTACACTGTGGGAGTTCCCCTGGGGCAAACACCTGTCCTTGAATCAGTGACAAGTCATTACATGCTACCCTGGCCCCTGGCATGCTTTACATTTGCCTGAGTGAGTTTAGTTAATTTGGGCACTGCATGCCTACTTGGATCCACCTTTCAAGTCTAAACTCTGGAAAATTAATTGTAACCTTTAGCCACTGACCACCCCTCTCCATGTAGCTGTCATGTAGCTGTGACTGGCCCATGGGAATAGTATTCGATCACTGCAATCACCATTAAAAAAAAGGCTTAAAAAAAAGGAAGTCTTGTCTTGCCCTGGCAGTAGTCCATTCCTGACATTTACAGGTTTAACTTGCACAGATACATGCTAAGATAATGGTGGTACATTGTAAATGTCATGCCCTTTCATGTCTTATCTGCTTGGACGGCAGGGCCCCACAGCTACTGTAAGTGAATTGCTGAATTTCCTACAACACTCTTATTGTGCGATTAGATGCCTGGAGGCCATCAAGAAGGCAAACACTGCTAAAAGCTTCAGATATTTGCTGACCAACATTCAGGCAGCACTAATTAGGACCAGTACACCATCAAATACCTTGCGATCAGAAGTTTAATCTCAGGCCATTAGACCCTTATACATCTTGTTCCTTCCTGTCTTTCTACAGCTATATATGACTCCCTTAGCAGATCAAAAGGCAGCACTGAAAGAATTACAGAACACTGGCCTGGAAATCCCGGCCTCCCCGGGTCCGTATCCCGGGAAGGCATTGCAAAAGCCGGTTTTCAGCGCACAATGCGCATGTCCGATCTGTCAAGCTGGAGTTTGACAGATCCAACGCAGATCAGGAGCAAGGACATTTGCAAGGGCAAGATCCAATGCAGATCAGGAGCAAGGACATTTGCAAGGGCAAGATTGCAGTACTTACCCATATTTTGCCCAGCAAATGTCTTCAAAATTCTTGCGCCTGATAAAAGCAGGCACATAGCCTACTTTTATAGGTGTAAGAGTTTTAAAGCATACAAAAATATAATTAAATTAAAAAACACATTTTATTGTTAAAAACCCTAATTACAAAACTTTTTTTTAAAAATCGGAAAAATATATTTTTTCTCGAAGGTATTTATTAACTTTACTATCAATTAATTTTAATTATGTGAGGTGTGCTTTTTATTTTTTATCATGGTGTTTAGTGTGTTTGTTTTTTTCTCATTAATAGCAATGAGAACTCGTAGATATGGAGTTCTCATTGCTATCAATGAGAAAGCTGTGGAATACTGTAACTGACTGGTTGTGCAGTTACACATGACTACACCCTCTGCGTGGGAACCTGGAGGACGGGAGCGCGCTTCGCAGCGCGGGAAGAGAAGGCCTCCCCAACGGAATTCCACGCTCCTCCGGGACCACCAGGTACATTTGTAGAAATTTTTCAGGTCGGAGGCAACTGCCTGCAGGAAGCCTGCGAATGCAATTTCTGGGTCAATGTGTTGAAGGATATTGCATCAGGAAAGACACCTTATTCTAGCACATTAAAAGTCTGCACCTGGTTTTACACAGACAAACACCAGGAATGTTTATTGACTCTATGCTCAGTATTCAAATATATGGATTGCCACATAAAAACATAGAAAATAAGTGCAGGAGTAGGCCATTTGGCCCTTCAAGCCTACACCATCATTCAATAAGATCATGGCTGATCATTCACCTCAGTACCCCTTTCCTGCTTTCTCTCCATACCCCTTGATCCCTTTAGCAGCAAGGGCCATATCTAACTCGCTCTTGAATATATCCAATGACTGGCAACAATAACTCTCTGCGGTCGAGAATTCCACAGGTTAACAACTCTGAGTGAAGAAGTTTCTCCTCATCTCAGTCCTAAATGGCTTACCTCTTATCCATAGACTGTGTCCCCTGGTTCTGGACTTCCCCAACATCGGGAACGTTCTTCCTGCATCTAACCTGTCCAGTCCCGTCACAATTTTATATGTTTCTATGAGATCCCCTCTCATTCTTCTAAACTCCAGTGAATAAAGGCCCAGTCGATCCAGTCTCTCCTCATATGTAAGTCCTGCCATCCCGGGAATCAGTCTGGTGAACCTTCGCTGCACTCCCTCAATAGTAAGAACATCCTTCCTCAGATTAGGAGACCAAAACTAAACACAATATTCCAGGTGAGGCCTCACCAAGGCCCTGTACAACTGCAGTAAGACCTCCCTGCTCCTATACTCAAATCCCCTAGCTATGAAGGCCAACATACCATTTGCCTTCTTCACCGCCTGCTGTACCTGCATGCCAATTTTCAATGACTGATGTACCATGACACCCAGGTCTCGTTGCACCTTCCCTTTTCCTCATCTGCTGCCATTCAGATAATATTCTGCCTTCGTGTTAATGTCACCAAAGTGGATAACCTCACATTTATCCACATTATACTGCATCTGCCATGCATTTGCCCACTCACCTAACCTGTCCAAGTCAACCTACAGCCTCTTAGCATCCTCCTCACAGCTCACACCACCACCCAGCTTTGTGTCATCTGCAAACTTGGAGATATTACACTCAATTCCTTCATCTAGTTCATTGATGTACATTGTAAATAGCTGGGGTCCCAGCACTGAGCCCGGCAGCACCCCACTAGTCACTGCCTGCCATTCTGAAAAGGACCTGTTTATCCCGACTCTCTGCTTCCTGTCTGCCAACCAGTTCTCTATCCACGTCAGTAAATCACCCCCAATACCATGTGCTTTAATTTTGCACACCAATCTCTTGTGTGGAACCTTGTCAAAAGCCTTTTAAAAGTCCAAATACATCACATCCACTGGTTCTCCCTTGTCCACTCTACTAGTTACATCCTCAAAAAATTCTAGAAAATTTGTCAAGCATGATTTCCCTTTCATAAATCCATGCTGACTTGGACCGATCCTGTCGCTACTTTCCAAATGCGCTGCTATTTCATCTTTAATAATTGATTCCAACATTTTCCCCACCATCGATGTCAGGCTAACTGGTCTATAATTACCCGTTTTCTCTCTCCCTAATTTTTAAAAAGTGGTGTTACATTAGCTACCCTCCAGTCCATAGGAACTAATCCAGAGTCGATAGACTGTAGGAAAATTATCACCAATGCATCCACTATTTCTCGGGCCACTTCCTTAAGTACTCTGGGATGCAATCTATCCGGCCCTGGGGATTTATCGGCCTTCAATCCCATCAATTTCCCAAATAATTAGGATTTCCTTCAGTTCCTCCTTCTCACTAGACACTCGGTCCCCTAGTATTTCTGGAAGGTTATTTGTGTTTTTCTTTGTGAAGACAGAACCAAAGTATTTGTTCAACTGGTCTGCTATTTCTTTGTTCCCCATTATAAATTCACCTGATTCTGACTGTAAGGGACTTACGTTTGTCTTCACTAATCTTTTTCTCTTCACATATCTATAGAAGCTTTTGCAGTCAGTTTTTATGCAAGCTTCCTCTCATACTCTATTTTCCCCCTCCTAATTAAACCCTTTGTCCTCCTCTGCTGAATTCTAAATTTCTCCCAGTCCTCAGGTTTGTTGATTTTTCTGGCCAATTTATATGCCTCTTCCTTGGATTTAACACTATCCTTAATTTCCCTTGTTAGCCATGGTTGAGCCACCTTCCCAGTTTTATTTTTACTCCAGACAGGGATGTACAATTGTTGAAGTTCATTCATGTGATCTTTAAATGTTTGCCATTGCCTATCCACCGTCAACCCTTTTGCCAGTCTATTCTAGCCAATTCATGTCTCATACCATCAAAGTTACCTTTCCTTAAGTTCAGCACCCTAGCCTCTGAATTAACTGTGTCACTCTCCATCATAAGAATTCTACCATGTTATGGTCACTCTTTCCCAAGGGGCCTCGCACAACAAGATTGCTAATTAGTCCTTTCTCATTACACATCACCCAGTCTAGGATGGCTAGCCCTCTAGTTGGTTCCTCGACATATTGGTCTCGAAAACCATCCCTAATATACTCCAGGAAATCCTTCCCTATCGTATTGCTACCAGTTTGGTTCGCCCACTCAATATGTAGATTAAAGTCGCCCATGATAACTGCTGTAACTTGTACTGGTCCCACCTCCCCCAGAACTGGTTCCAATGCCCCAGGAATTTGAATCCCTCCCTTCTGCACCACTGCTCAAGCCACGTATTCATTTGAGCTATCCTGCGATTCCTACCTTTGAGGTCCTACTTTTTAATTTAATTCCTAGCTCCTTAAATTCATCTCGTAGGACCTCATCCCGTTTTTTACCTATATTGTTGGTACCTATATGTGCCACAACAACTGGCTGTTCACCCTCCCTTTTCAGAATGTCCTGCACCCGTTTCGAGACATCCTTGACCCTTGCACCAGGGAGGCAACATACCATCCTGGAGTCTCGGTTGCGGCCGCAGAAACACCTATCTATTCCCCTTACAATTGAATCACCTATCACTATCGCTCTCCCACTCTTTTTTCCTGCCCTCCTGTGCAGCAGAGCCAGCCACGGTGCCGTGAACTTGGCTGCTGCTGCCCTCCCCTGATGAGTCATCCCCCTCAACAGTATTCAAAGTGGTGTATCTGTTTTGCAGGGGGGTGACCGCAGGGGACCCCTGCACTACCTTCCTTGCACTGCTCTTCCTGTTGGTCTTCCATTCCCTATCTGGCTGTGGACCTTTTACCTGCGGTAAGACCAACTCACTAAACGTGCTATTCACGTCATTCTGAGCATCGTGCATGCTCCAGAGTGAATCCACCCGCAGCTCCAGTTCCGCAATGCGGTCCGTCAGGAGCTGGAGGCGGATACACTTCCCGCATATGTAGTCGTCAGGGACACCAGAAGCGTCCCTGACTTCCCACAAAGTACAGGAGGAGCATAACACGCGTCCGAGCTCT
Source organism: Pristiophorus japonicus (assembly GCF_044704955.1). Classification (NCBI taxonomy): domain Eukaryota; kingdom Metazoa; phylum Chordata; class Chondrichthyes; family Pristiophoridae; genus Pristiophorus; species Pristiophorus japonicus. The sequence goes on from NC_091977.1 coordinate 332,361,261, forward strand.
CCTGCCATGACTTAACCCTTAGATTAACTTAAATTGGCAACAACAATGCTAAAGGTTACTTACTGATATAGAAAAGAAAACGAAAAACTACTCACCAATCACCAGCCAATCACTTACCCCCTTGGCTGTGACGTCACCTTTCGATTTCTTTCTGCTTCTATTTTGCCTTTTCTCCCTGCTGCACATCTCCACAAACTCCCGAGCCTCAGCGACGCGTTGGGCCTTTTTATAGGCCGCTCCTCCACGCACCTCCCGAGTCTCCACGAACTCCCTTTCACATCCTCAGCACTTTCCAAAGCACTTCCCAGGCAATTAATTACTTTTGAAATGTAGTCACTGTTGTAATGTAGGCAAATGAGGCAGCCAATTTGTCTACAGCACAAAGAGCAATTTAATGGCCGGCCTCACATTTTCCACCCTCCATAAACTTGAGTTTATCCAACACTCTGCTGCTCATTTCCTAATTCGCGCCAAGTCCCTTTCACCCATCACCCCTTTGCTCGCTGACCTACATTGGCTCCTGATCCGGCAATGCCTTGATTTAAAAATTCTCTTCCTTGTTTTCAAATCTCTCCATGGCCTCGCCCATACCCATCTCTAACCTCCTCCAGTCCGACAACCCTCCAAGATTTCAGCACTCCTCCAATTCTGGCCTGTTTGCATCCCCGATTTCCTTCGCTCCATCATTGGTGGCAGTGCCTGCAGCTGCCAAAGCCCTAAAGCTCTGGAATTCCCTAAACCTCTCCGCCTCTCTAGCTTCCCTCTCCTTCTTTAAGACACTCCTTAAAACCTACATCTTTGACCAACCTGTCCCAATATATCCTTATGTGGCTCAGTGTTAAATTTTGTTTGCTAACACTCCTGTGAAGTGCCTTGGGTGATTTTATTACGTTAAAGATACTATATAAATGCACGTTCTTGCTGTTGTAGTAATGATCAGATTATCTGCTTTGGTGGTGATAGTTTAGAGATAAATATTGGCCAGGATATGAGGCACTGAGCTGGACATTGGCCTTCCCCACCCCGGGACCTGGTTTCAAATCCAGCCCAGACTGATGTGATGAAAGTCTGTGTCTAGCTGTAAGGGTCGCATGTGAAATGAGTTTGGACTCTGAATCCAGTCCCTAGCAGGCATGAGCCTATTGCACATGCTGTTCTTAATTTGCACCCAGTCTGACTCAGAGGCCACAGATATCTGGTATAGGAAATAAAAACCGTCACACTAGTCTTCTGAGGTAAAGGATGAGATAGATTGTTGGGGCAGAGTACAAGGTACTTCTCTGCATTTGGACGCACTATAGCTGACCCGGGAGTACTTGATGCTTCAATGGGTAGTGTTCCATTCCCTAGCACCAAGACCCTCACCCTGTTAAGTAGAAAAGAATATGAGTACATACAGGCAAATGGGGGAGGACTTCGGTTTAACATCCCTTCCAAAAGATGGCACATCCGACAGTGCAGCACTCCCTTAGCAATGCACTACTCTGTCCAAAGATATTAGTATCATAGAATCATAGAACAATTATGACACAGGAGGCTATTCGGCCCATCGCGTCCGTGCCGCTCGAAAAAGAGCTACCTAGCCTAATCCCACCTTCAACTACAACAACTTATATTTATATAGTGCCTTTCACGTAGTCAAATGTCCCAAGGCACTTCCAGCACTAGGTCCGTAGCCCTGTAGATTACCGCTCTTTAAGTGCACATCCAAGTACTTTTTAAATGTGATGAGGGTTTCTGCCTCTACAGGCAGTGAGTTCCAGACTCCCACCACCCTCTGGGTGAAGAAATGTTTCCTCATCTCCCCTCTGATCCTTCTACCAACTACTTTAAATTTATCTCATAGGTTGCTTGGTACATTAATATTCTCTGATGAGAAGGCCCTCACCAGATAGATCTTTCAATGTGTGATGACCTGAATTAAAGCAAAGGGCCTTTGCTTTATAATACGTATGTATGTGAAGTCCGCCCTTGCCTCAGCTCATCCGCTGCTGAAGCCCTCATCACTGCCTTTATTACCTCTAGACTTGACTATTCTAACACACTCCTGGCTGGCTTCCCACATTCTACCCTATGTAAACTAGAGGTGATCCAAAACTTGGCTGCCCATGTCCTGACTCGCACCAAGTCCTGCTCACCCATCACCCCTGTGTTCACTGACCTACACTGGCTTCCGGCTAAGCAACGCCTCGATTTCAAAATTCTCATACTTATTTTCAAATCCCTCCGTGGACTTGCCCCTCCCTATCTCTATAATCTCATCCAGCTCCACAACTACCCGAAATGTCTGTGCTCCTCTAATTCTGCCCTCCTGAGTATCCCTGATTATAATCGCTCAACCATTGGTGGCTGTGCCTTCTGTTGCCTAGGCCCCAAGCTCTGGAATTCCCTGCCTAAACCTCTTCACCTCTCTTTCCTCCTTCAAGATGCTCCTTAAAACATAGCTCTTTGACCAAGCTTTTGGTCACCTGCGATAATTTCTACTTATGAGGCTCAGTGTCAAATTTTTATCGCATAATAGTTGTGTGAAGTGCCTTGGGACATTTCACTACGTTAAATACAAGTTGTTGTTGTCTTTCCTTAACAATACGTCCGCTTTCGACTTGCACTTCCTCCTTCTAACTCTCACATTGAATTCGCCACGTTAATCGCCTTCTATTACTCAGTTTCTGAATATTGTATCCGTAATATATATTAATGCTTGTACTTATACCTATACATCAAGAAGGATGGTTAGAAGTTGCAGTTAAATGCAATGGAATCTAGTGATAAACATTATGTGCAGAGAGGCAAAATAGTTTTGTAGCTTTGTTTGCACAAAGGTGTGGGTAAGAAATAACCTGCACCTTGATACAAATATCAGGAGTTTGCTAACGATACTCCAAAAGCAATAGCTATAGCAACAATAGAAGCAGCAGCAAGAACAGCAACACCTGTAACATTTGTAACAAGATGAACAACAGCAATAGGGGCATTATCAATAGCAACAGTAAGAATAGCAATAGCCCCAGTAGAGTGAATTTATTTGGCACCCCTCTAAGTGGAAGAATGCTCACCCCTGACATTCAGTCAGCAACTAAGATTGTAATTTTTCACCTACATGTTACCTCTCACTACAAAACCTTCACTGCCTCAAAAACCATTCATTTCCTGAATACTTTCCTCACATGCCCATCCTCCTCTACCCATCACAAACATCAGTCAATTCAAAACTCTGTGGCCTGTATCGTCTCTTGCGCAAAGTTCCAACACTCATCACGCAATGTTCTATTGCTTTCTGTTCCTTAATGTATTAATTTCAAAGTCCTTGCTTCTGTTTTAAAATCCCTTCACAGCCTAGTTCCACGTGAACTGAGTAATACTCTGTAGTCCACACCCTCCACTAGAACTGCGAACATTTGGACTTGATTCGCATTTTTACTGTGCAGACCAAAAGACTGTTTAGTCAAATAGAACTATGTACAAGCATCCTTATGCATCTCACCACTGGTTGACATCATAACTACTAATGTGAAAGGAAGAGAGTATTTTGTGCACCTCTGGGTCCGTTCAACTATGGCACACAGGCTATCTGAACCTCTAATTACAGATGGATCCCGCTGGTTGCTTCATGAACCACCTAATCCTGGAGGGAGGGGCAAAGGGAGCTGTCCATCAGCTCCCATTCATCACTTTTCAAACTCTTTTGGATCAGGCAATCATAGACACAGAAACAAATGAACAGAAAATAATTAGGATTAAGGAATAAAAGTTGCCATTGTTATATTTTATTCAACAAAACGTCATTCAGCAATAGGTAAGAATGCATATTCCAACACGTTATTGCAATTGCATTGAAGGTTTGGCTTTGAGAGATTTTACTGACATGTTGATATTTTTTACTGGACAATCTTGGAACAATGGACAATAAGACAAACAAAATGGTGAATATGTTTGCATTTAAAGTCATACAAGTATAATGAGGAATGTAGGACTGGTTGCATTACACTTTTCATATCTAAATTCTATAAAATGACAGCATTCACAAAATCGTTTCTACACATAGAAAGATTAGAAAGAAGACTTGCATTTATATAGCGCCTTTCATGACCACCAGACATCTCAAAGCACTTTACAGCCAATTAAGTACTTTTGGAGTGTAGTCACTGTTGTAATGTGGGAAATGCGGCAGCCAATTTGCGCACAGCAAGCTCCCACAAACAGCACTGTAATAATTACCAGATAAACTGCTTTTGTTATGTTGATTGATTGATAAATATTGGCCAGGACATCGGGGATAACTACCCTGCTCTTCTTCAAAATAATGCCATGGGATCTTTCACATCCACCCGAGAGAGTAGATGGGGCCTCGGTTTAACGTCTCATCCAAATGACAGCCCCTCCGACAGTGCAGCACTCCCTCAGCACTGCACTGGAGTGTCAGCCTAGATTTATGTGCTCAAGTCCTTGGACTGGGACTTGAATCCACAACCTTCTGACTCAAAGGCAAGTATGCTACCCACTGAGCCATAGCTGACACACAGATTATAGCATTTCCATGGTATCTTGCAATTATTCTGTAAAATCCAGTGTGTCACATTCTCCCACTTTGAGTACCTGTTCATTAAATACCCTGGTAGTTATAAAACTAATCCCTATACTTAAAGGTTTTAAAATACGCATGAAGAAAGAACTTATATAGCGGATTTTATAGTAAATGAATGAGGTAGTAATAGACTATATTACTGCACAATAAATACTGTAGATTGTTATATCTTTTACCGAGAATACGATTAACTTGGAAGAATGTAGAAAAGTAAACCTTTTAAAGCCATTCCTTCCTCTCTGGGCAATTTCAATCAATCACTCATACGGAATAAAGATTCATGGGGATTTGCAGTTCATGTCACTCAACCAATAATTGGAGATAGTTTTCCTCACTAAATAATGAAAATCAGATAACACTGCTGCAGTATTTAGATTAAAGACATATATAAAGACAGGTTCTGATCAGCTGAGTGCCAGAGACGAAGTATGACAGTATGGATGAAGTTAAAGGTTTCCAATTTGGGCCATTTTATTCGGAAAAGGAGTCACCACATATGGATACATCCACTTTGAATTTTCCCCTTCAAGTCTTGCTGAGACCACCTGCAAGATCTACAACCGATGAAGTCCCACAATCTGGTGTATTATACTGCAGACACCAAACAGAATTAGATTTTTTTTAATGAATATACGTCTGACCCTATGGTAACTGAGATAGTGCAGAAGAACCAATGCCAGAATATTCTGAGGCCAGAGCCTCACACACCGATTTATGTCAAGTACTCAGCCTGTGATTTTCCGCCCACTGACATTACTAAGTTGCCTCCTGTGTGCTGCCCACCAGTGGAGTGGAGCTCGATGACAGAGGTTAGGACGGTCTTGGATCTGGCCTGGAGACGGCGAAGGTTGAACAGTTCCCATTGGTTCTGTAGTTTAGTTCCACTCCAGCAGGGAGCTTGTTGAGTGTGAGGTGAGCATGGCAGCGAGGAAGATTGAGAAGAGGGTTGGGGCGATGACGCAGTCCTGCTTGACCCCGGTCCAGACGTGGATTGGGTCTGTAATGGATCCGTTGGCAAGCATCACAGCCTGCATGTTGTCGTGGAGCAGGCGGAGGATGGTGACGAACTTTTGGGGGCAGCCGAAACAGAGGAGGATGCTCCATAGTCCTTCGCGGTTGACAGTGTCAAAGGCCTTTGTAAGGTCAAAGAAACCCCTGTACAAGGGTTGCTGACGTTCCCTGCATTTTTCTTGCAGCTGTCACGTCTCCAGGCCAGATCCAAGACCATCCCATCCTCTGTCGTCGAACTACAGTACGCGGATGACGCTTGCGTCTGCACACATTCAGAGGCTGAACTTCAAGTCATAGTCAACATCTTCACTGAGGCATACGAAAATATGGGCCTTACACTAAACATCTGTAAGACAAAGGTCCCCCACACGCCTGTCCCCGCCACACAGCACTACCCCCCCAGTCATCAAGATCCACGGCACGGCCCTGGACAACGTGGACCAGTTCCCATACCTCGGGAACCTCTTACCAACAAGGGCAGACATTGACGACAAGATTCAACACCACCTCCAGTGCGCCAGTGCAACCTTCGGCCGCCTGAGGAAAACAGTGTTTGAAGATCAGGCCCTCAAATCTGCCACCAAGCTCATGGTCTACAGGGCTGTAGTGTTACCCGCCCTCCTATATGGCATAGAGACGTGGACCATGTACAGTAGACACCTCAAATCGCTGGAGAAATATCGTCAACGATGTCGCCACAAGACCCTGCAAATACCCTGGGAGGACAGACGCACCAACGTTAGCTTCCTTGACCAGGCCAACATCCCCAGCATTGAAGCACTGACCACACTCGACCAGCTCTGCTGTGCGGGCCACATTGTTCGCATGCCTGACACAAGACTCCCAAAACAAGCGCTCTACTCGGAACTCCTTCACAGCAAACGAGCCCCAGGTGGTCAGAGGAAATGTTTCAAGGACACCCTCAAAGCCTCCTTGATTAAGTGCAACATCCCCACTGACACCTGGGGGTCTCTGGCCAAAGACCGCCCTAAGTGAAGGAAATGCACCCGGGAGGGCGCTGAGCACCTCGAGTCTCGTCGCCCAGACAATGCAGAGACGAATGCAGGCAGCGGAAGGAGCGTGCGGCAAACCAGTCCCAACACCCTTTCCTTCAATGACTGTCTGTCCCATCTGTGACCAAGTCTGTGGTTCTCATATTGGACTGTTCAGTCACCTAAGAATTCATTTTTAGAGTGGAAGCAAGTCTTCCTCGATTCCGAGGGACTGCCTATGATGATGATAATGATGATGAAGTGGAGCCTACACAATTCTGTCACGGTCTCTGATTTTTCTGGCCTCTTCCAGGAGTTAGGAGAAACAGGAATGTATGGGTATAGAGGGGGTGAAGAATCGGTATGAGCATGTATGGTGGGTATATGGAGGGTGAAGGACATCGATGAGCACGTATGGTAGGAATATGGGAGTGAAGGATAGGGATGAGCACTTATGGGCCTGATGGCCCTTTTCTTGATACATAAACACAAAGGGAACATTTTAGCACTTGGGCTTTAGAATGAGCCAAAATATGTGCCATGTGCCATGGATGGATTTTACAAAAGACAATTCAACTCTAGGTTAAGGCAGAAATTCTCCACAGTTCATCCGTTTGTTATTCACTGACCCTTGTTAGAAAGTTACCTGTGTGGATGGCCACTTATGTGAGGTACCAGAGGGCTTCAGGTACACGAATCATTACCAGGTGAGCAGGAAAGAAAATATTATATAGTTGCCTAAAGAATAACCAATATAATCAGCAACACTTAATGCTATAATGTTTGCTAGTGTTTAAATTTTAGACAGTGCAGAGAATTCTTTTCTTCCATTCTCACCAAAAATAATTACATGATCGATTAATTTCTGTTCTGAATTTATTTCCATCCTTGTTATAATATTCACCATTATAATTTCACATATTATTTGTGCAAATATTATTTATAAGCTATTGTGTTCTAAATAAAAATATAATCCTATTGATTTAAATCTTAAAGGTTTTACATGAAAATGTATGTAGCAATGGATCAGTAGATGATGAGTCCTCACTTGAAGTCTCTGGATTAAGTTAAACCAATCTGAAGTTAAGTCTGACTGAAATAAGCACCTATCAGCTTCAGTTAGTTTCTGACTTTACTGCAAAACAAAATGTGCCCACTTTCTAAATATGTTAAATACACATTTACAAACTAATGCCCCAACAGATAGGGTGGTCCTGGCTGGACAATTAGTGGGGAGATGACCAATGTTCTGTGCTACTGGCTTGACATTTCTATTTAGTTAGACTTCAGAAGTACCCTGCACACACCATTGGGTTCCTAAACCTTGGATCCTTTAACTTCCACCTAAGCTCTCTGGATTTAGGTAAGCGAGGTATATTGCCACAGGGAGAGAATGTGCATCCATGTCTCCGCGTGTGAATTGCCGAGTTGCTTGGGTTGGTGGTGAGTTTCAGATGTCAGCTAACCAAAACAAATAATCATATCCATGCTGTACAATGTGCACAAATATGTTTGAAATATTGTAAAATTGAAAAATGAAATCTGCATTTTTCCAAGTTTAAAATAGCTTTTAAAATATCTATATATAAATGATCAGTTTGGAAACTTTAAAATAGAGCAATTTTGAATCATTGATTGGATCCGAAGATTTAAAGTGGACAGTCCCCTTTATAGATGTCAAATGTTTTTAATCATAGAATACTCATTAAAAAGATTGTGAAAACTATGCTTTAGGGAAGAAATGTTGTATCTAACAATACAATAGAGGTAAGTGGCAGGATTCCAGCTCCAATCATCTAGAATTGTCAGATAATAACCGTTTCAAAGAGTTACATGCTAATTAACCATTAACATTTCTTAACAGTCTGTAACTAGGCTGAACAACTGAAGTTGTCACTGGATAAACATTGTTTAGATTCCAGCAATTAGAAAGAACAATGGACCTTCACTTAATGTCCTAATGCTATTTGCTATGGAAATACCAATGTCGGCAAGTTACTTATCACATACCAACTCTTTAACCATCCCTAATGAATAAGCCACTGGGCATTTTGCCTATTTGGCAATCTTTCAAGTTGTATTTTTTTTGTAAAATTAGTCTTTTTAAATTATTTACACCTGCAAATAAGCCACACAACTCTTATCTTCTTATGCTTGATATAACACGCTTCAACTTTGTTGAGGCCAATTCACTAAATATATTCAAAAAGGAGTTAGATGTAGTCCTTACTACTAGGGGGATCAAGGGGTATGGCGAGAAAGCAGGAATGGGGTACTGAAGTTGCATGTTCAGCCATGAACTCATTGAATGGCGGTGCAGTCTCGAAGGGCCGAATGGCCTATTCCTGCACCTATTTTCTATGTTTCTATGTTTCTAACTCTGGAAATAGCAACAAGCACAGCTTCCAAAATCATCATCATAGGCAATCCCTCGAAATCGCCGAAGACTTGTTTCCACTCTAAAAGTGAGTTCTTAGGTGACTGAACAGTCGAATACGGGAATTACAGTCTCTGTCACAGGTGGGACAGACAGTCGTTGAAGGAAAGGGTGGGTGGGACTGGTTTGCCGCACGCTCCTTCCGTTGCCTGCGCTTGTTTTCTGCATGTTCTCGGTGACGAGACTCGAGGTGCTCAGCGCCCTCTCGGATGTACTTCTTCCACTTAGGGTGGTCTTTGGCCAGGGACTCCCAGGTGTCAGTGGCAATGTTGCATTTTATCAAGGCTTTGAGGGTGTCCTTAAAACGTTTCCTCTTCCCACCTGGGGCTCACTTGCCATGAAGGAGTTCCGAGTAGAGCGCTTGCTTTGGGAGTCTTGTGTCGGGTATGCGAACAATGTGGCCTGCCCAGCAGAGCTGGTCGAATGTGGTCAGTGCTTCAATGCTGGGGATGTTGGCCTGATCAAGGACGCTCACATTGGTGCGTCTGTCTTCCCAGGGGATTTGCAGGATCTTGCGGGGACATTGTTGGTGGTATTTCTCCAGCGATTTGAGGTGTCTACTGTATATGGTCCACGTCTCTGAGCCATACAGGAGGGCGGGTATCACTACTGCCCTATAGACCATGAGCTTGGTGGCAGATCTGAAGGCCTGACCATCAAACACTCTCTTCCTCAGGTGGCCGAAGGCTGTGCTGGTGCACTGGAGGCGGTGTTGAACCTCATCGTCGATGTCTGTCCTGGCTGATAATAGGCTCCCAAGGTATGGAAAGTGGTCCAAGTTGTCCAGGGCCGCGCCGTGGATCTTGATGACTGGGGGGGCAGTGCTGTGTGGCGGGGTCAGGTTGGTGGAGAACCTTTGTCTTACAGATGTTTAGTGTAAGGACCATGCTTTCGTACGCCCCAGTGAAGATGTTGACTGTGACTTGGAGTTCAGTCTCTGAATGTGCGCAGACACAAGCGTCATCCGTGTCATCTGTAGTTCGACGACAGAGGTTAGGGCGGTCTTTGATCTGATCTGGAAATGATGAAGGTTGAACAGGTTCCCACTGGTTCTGTAGTTTAGTTTCACTCCAGCGGAGAGCTTGTTGAGTGCGAGGTGGGGCATTGCAGCGAGGAAGATCGAGAAGAGGGTTGGCGTGATGACGCAGCCCTGCTTGACCCCGGTCCGGGCGTGGATTGGGTCTGTGATGGATTGCATGTCAAATGTCACACCACACACCAACTCCAGTGAGTTGGTAACTAAAGTGCATCAATCAAAAGAACAAAAAAGAGAAGCTCACACGCTGTGAATTGTTAGGGTACGGAATGGACAAACAGGAACAGTGATGGAAACAGAATCCATAATAGCTTGCAAAAGGGAAATGGATAAATATGTAAATAGAGAAAATTTAACTAGGGGGAAAGGGGTTAAGTGGATAGCAGTTTCAGATCCACAATGGGCAAAATGATCTCCTGTACTACAAGATGCTAAGACTCTAAAATAAAGATTAATGGGTAGCTAGGAGTGATACAATTGTAACCCAATGGAGGTTTTCAGAATAACGCTATAAAGCTCAAGAAAGAAGTTTGAGCTGCTTATAACGGTCATATGATCCCAAAGGTGGGATTTCAGCTTTAAAGTTTATTCAGGATATATTTTACTTTGGTAATACATTGTGTAGATTTTATGGAGTGGTTTTATTCTGTTTTAGGATAGACTGTTTTTTTTGCCAGAAGCACCAGTCAAGCCGGAAAATAAGAGACAGTATCGTCTATATTATCCATGCACGAGGTGTCAAACAAAATCACTACAAATTAATCAAGGCACAATCATCAGTCAGTCACCTCAAGCGTAATGTACTCAACAACAACTTGCATTGATATAGCACCTTTAACATAGTGAAATGACCCAAGGCAGTTCACAGGAGCGTTATCAGACAAAATTTGACACCGAGCTATATAAGGAAATATTAGGACAGGTGACCATAAATTTAGTCAAAGAGCTAGGTTTTAAGGAGCATCTTAGAGAGGGAGAGAGATCGAGAGATGTAGAGGTGTTTAGGGAGGGAATTCCAGAGCATAGGGTCTCAGCAGCTGAAGGCACATACCGCCAATTGTAGAGTGATTAAAATTGGGGTCGCTTAAGAGGCCAGCATTGGAGGAGCACAGAGATAGAGAGTTGTAAGGCTGGAAGAGGTTACAAAGATAGGGAGGGGCGAGGCCATGGAGGGATTTGAAAAGAAGGACGAAAATTTTAAACGCAAGGTGTTGCTGGACCGGGAACAAATGTAGTTCAGTGAGCACAGGGGTGATGGATGAATGGGGCTTGGTGCGAGTTAGGATACAGGCAACAGAGTTTTGGATGAGCTCAAGTTTATGGAGGGTGAAAAATGGACGGCTGGACAGGAGACCATTGGAATAGTCGTATCGAGGTAACAAAGGAATGGATGCTAATCTGCAATAGTCTGGTTAAGCAAGCAGCCCACTAAAGCTGTAACTAAAGTTCACTGGACCCAATCATGAATACAGATTCCCATCATTACTTGTCCCAGTTATTGGGTGGAAGGGGGCTCGTGTGGAGCATAAATACCAGAACAGCCCAGTTGGTCCGAATGGCCTGTTTCTGTAAATTCTATGCAATTCCCCACTATTCCAAAGCATTGACCTCTTGCCATAGGCACCAGGCGCTCTTTGGTACCTCACCCAATTGACAATTATTCATGCGTGAGCCTTGTTGGAGGCAGTCAGCAGGCTATTCAACCATGATATTGCAGCTACATCTGATCCTATTCTCACCCAACATCCACAACTGCACACAGAAGCTGGAAGCCTAACCAATGACCCCCTCCCTATGCCAGGGTATTAAGGCCACCTGTAGTATCGCAGCTGATGTGGAGATTTTCTAACTCGGCACATAGACAAAAAGCGAGAGACAGAAGCTGACCTCGGGAGGATGCTCTCCATTCGGTACACAGATGAAAAAGAAAAAAAAAACTTGGATTTATATAGCGCCTTTCACAACCACCGGACATCTCAAAGTGCTTTACAGCCAATGAAGAACTTTTGGAGTGTAGACACGGTTGTAATGTAGGATGGTCTGTTTTGCGTGTGGGATTGACCCCCAATTCTGTTTCTGAATGGCGCAATGCGTCCATAGTTCAACAATGAAGCAGCTCTTGCTCTCTCCCCACATACTACAATATGGTAACTGTTTATCCAAATCAGAAGGAGGAAAAGTTTAGGACATCCTGCTTGGATTCAAACCCTGAACCTTCTGTCGTGAGTCCAGTACTTAAATAGCTGAGTCCAAAGGAAGAATTGAACCTCAGCCACTCACTGGATAAATTTAATGAGCCATCGGGAAAAATCATCAACTGCATTTTTAACACAACTGCAAATGCAGCCTGCTTACATCACTGCTGAATGGGGAAAGGTATATCTCCATGCATGTGTAATCATGGAGAACTTATTATTGGCCCATGGGTGGTTGTAAAGAACTGACAGGTTAGAAACTTAAAACGTTGAAAAGCAACATTTATAAAGCAGCCTAGTATATTAACATTAACATACTTCCAATATGATGCCCTTACCAATGGCAGTCTTTGCATTTTTGCGAAATTGCCATATGGCTTTAGCGCATCACACACATGCTCTATAGAGGACAAATTTTCTCCACAAATCAGAGCAGGGTGAATCAAATTCCTTTCCACACTTGCCTTTTAAATGCCCAGCCAGGAATTCCATGCAAAGGCTGGACCAATGTGTCCTTTGAGAGAGAGAGAGAAATAAGGGGGACATAAAGTACAAACTCATCACAAGATACTTGTGGATGAGGAGGCTGTGGCAACTGGTGACCTTTTTGATAGGTGAGGCATAGCTATACATGCCTTACCAAGTCAGTGTGTTACCATGGCAACAAGCCTTACTGTGGATTCACACCATCCATTATACAAAGTGTATATTGTCGCACTGTTCAGCAGTTGTTTTCTTTGAAGCCTTTACATCCAGGATTGGACTTTAAAAAACAAGTAAAACTTTGTAGAAAAAAAATGACCTGGAGTATCACTAGACTGTCTTGCAAATTGTTGCTGCTTGGGATTGCCCAAAGCCCAGTGACCAATAAATCCATCCTGGAAACATTCCTGTGGGTTGTCCTCTCACACTACCACAGCAAATTGGACGGCGAGAATCTGCATTTCAACATCTGTAACTCTCCGGCGGGGAGTCTGTGTGGGATTGCAGGCAAGACAGTGACTCGCCATCCTCATCTGATGAGCCACCTCTGTGAGGAAGGACATTGGCCCAGCTTAATTCATCCAAAACAAAGACTCGAAACTCCCCCAAAGCTGCATATAATTGCTTTTAAATAAATTATTCCAGGGTTTTGATTTCAGTTACTCTATTCACTTTGTGAATAACTTCCTCATATCAGGATCAGATTTTCTTTTGCGATTTTAAACTGTGTCCCTTTGTCCTACTCTCATGTTAGTTACAGTAATATTTCAGATTTACCTTTCCCATTCCTTTAAGTATCTTGCCTACCTCTATATCATTTCTCAAGCACCCACTTTCCAGGTTCAAAAGCCCAAGGGCTGAATTTCCCTCCAATTGTTGGGTTAGCGATGAGGCAGGGCTTCAGCCCACCCATGTGACCACTAACCCACTCAAGTTTCCCCAAGGCAGCTCTCATTATGTCTAAAAGTCATGATAGCAGTAAAACTGTTAATAATTGGTTTACTGCCACTGGGAGAGGTGGGGCGATCTGAACACTGCAACAGTGTTTAAAACTCTGTAGCTAATTGAAGGGCCACAAATTCTTGTGTATGGAGTAGCTGAAAATAACAATGACTGAGGAAAGAGCCATATTGGAGAGGGAGTGTCTCGCTTTGGTTCTTTTAATTCATCCATTGATGCGTTACTAGCAGAAGTAAGAAAGTAAGAACACAAGAAATAGGAGAGGGAGTAGACCAGTAAGAACTTCGAGCCTGCTCCGCATTCAATAAGATCATGGCTAATCTTCGACCTCAACTCCACTTTCCTGCCTGAGCCCCATTCCCTTAGTATCCAACAATTTGGGGTACAGAATTCCAAAGATTAACAGCCCTTTGAGTGAAGTAATTTATCCTCATCTCAGTCGTAAATGGCTGACTCCTTATTCTGAGCCTGTGACCCCTAGTTCTAGACTCACCAGCCAGGGGAAATATCCTCCCAGCATCTATTCTGTCAAGCCCCTTAAGAATTTTATGTTTCAATGAGATCACCTCTCATTCTTCTAAACTCTAGAGAATATAGGCCTAGTCTACTCAATCTCTCCTCTTAGGACAATCCTCCCATCCCACAAAACAGTCTAATAAACCTTTGTTACACTCCCTCTAAGGCAAGTATATCCTTCCTTTCGTAAGGAGATCAAAACTGTGCACATTACTCCAGGCGTGGTCTCACCAAGGCCCTATATAATTGCAGTAAGAGTTCTTTATTCTTATACTCCAAGCCCTTTGTAATAAAGGCTAATATACCATTTGCTTTCCGATTAACTTGCTGTACCTGCATTTAACTTTCAGCGATGTGTGTACAAGGACACCCAGGTCCCTCTGAATACCAACATTTCCCTTTTAAAAAATATTCTGCTTTTCTATTTTTCCTGCCAAAGTGGATAACTTGATATTTCAAATGAGACACAGATTCCTGGGGACTGAGATCAGGAAGCAATGTGAAAGGGTGGAGTGAGATTGCTTTGGCAGTGATTGCAACCTCCACCACCCCAGGAACTGCTACACAGTGCTAGACGAGGTTAAATGACCTCAAGGTTGATCAAGGTAAGTGAAGGCATTATCCCTCATGCATATCCTATAGGGATGAACGAGACATGGCTCATCTCCATACCTCTCATGTCCTCTCGGTGTCATTACCTGGGTGAAAGGAAAATGTCATCTATTCACGGGGACCCTGTGAGAACTCAGTATCTGCCACAATGGGTTCTACTAGTCGTGTAGGAGAGGAGCCTGCACCCATGTCAGATATCACTGGCATGCATGATAAGAACGCTCCTGTACAGTCACATTCCTTTAACTCTATGTTCTCTCATTGCACTTGTGAAGGAACACGAATTTTGACAAACTTTCAAACTGGACAAGAAAACTTTGCAGATCAAAGGCAGATAAACAGGAGAGGCTGCAGGAGATGGGGAAATAGGAGGTGAAGTGCCACGATCAAGTTGGTCACAACAGGGCAAGGGGAGCACAGTTTGTATCAGCTACATGTGGATTGTCAAAGTACAGTGAAGGCCATGCTCTCTACTGCCATTTCATCACAAAGTCATGCAAGTTACACAGTTAAACAAGTTTTTGAAATCAGAGAGAACTTAAAGTGGGCTCAGATGGACAACTGTGCTCATCAAGATCCACATTTGCACCTTTCTCACCAACTTTCATATCATCTTACCTGGCCCCAGCACCAACCCAGTTTCTGAATCTAAGTAGTCAATGTAAATTAGGTGGCCCCAACATGGTGCCAGGCACCCCACTTGCTAGTTTGCCCCAAACCGACATTACTCCCCAAACAAGTATGTGTTGTTTTTTTCAGCCTTCATTTTTAATTTGCTTGTTAATCCAATTAAGGTCTACATTTGTTTAGTTTGACCATGCTGATCTTACCCATGTATTTATCCTGCATGCTCAACATTATTCTTTTAAAGATGTTCCATTTGTACTCCAATTCATTTGCTTTCGTTGCTTCCTTATTTCTTTTAAAGTTGTGCCCGACTCCTAATCTTGGTATCTGAATCTAAGATGATGTTAAACATAGTCACCCTATAGTTGCAGTCCCCTCCAAGTGATGCCACAGCATCTATTTCCTGTACACTGTCTGGTTATTTACAAATACCAAGTCAAGATCAGCACTGCATTTGATGGTATTCTTTACACACTGAATTATTAAGTGGTCATTTAGTGACTTTGACTCCATAGTTTTAGGTGTGATGCACACAGTACAACGGACAAACAAAATGCACCTGCGATGGCAAATAAAATGCAAAAGTTAAGGCAAAAATCAACATTTCATGACAGGAATATTATTAAAACACCTTTACAAGGTAACAACCAATAGTTAAGCCTGAAAATGTAATTAACTTCTATAAAACTCATTTTCTCATGACCTGAAAGGTCAGAGTTCAGCACACCATGCATTCCAACTTTCAAAAACGGTGAAGGAGCAATAGTGGATTTTAAAAAAAGCAGCTTTGGCAGAACAATGAGTAATTCAGTCACTTCAGTTTAATAATGCTCAACAGTAAATAAACCTTGGCCCATTTAGAATGGTGTCAATTAAGTACTGTCACACTGAATGCTTCTCTTCCTATCTAATAACACCCAAGGTTGTGTCATCTCGATGTACTGTTTACTTAGAATGCTTTCTGTCCAAGGCTCTTTGGTTCCTGGTGTCTTTATTGCACCTTTATGCACTGTAGCAAGCCATAAAATACTGTATTAATCAAAACTAACAAACAGACTCGACAAGGACTCAAGGTAGAATCATAGAATAGTACAGCACAGAAAGAGGCCATCCAGCCCATCGAGTCTGTGTCAGCTGTTTCGAAGAGCAATCCAGTTAGTCCCACTCCCTGCTCTTTCCCCATATCCCTGCAATTATTTCTCCTTCAAATATTTATCCAATTCCATTTTGAAGGCTGCTATTGAATCTGTATCCACCACCCTATCAGGCAATGCATTCCAAATCCTAATCACTCATTGCATAAAAGAGTTAAATAATTAGAATTATACAAATAACATTTACCTTGTGTACCCAATATGACAGTGGGCATCACAGCAGACTGAAGAAGTGGGTGGGAATCATCTAATCAGATTAGATTGCAAATATATGACAGTGAATAGTTTTATAAAACAGACAGTGTTCCCAACTGGTTCACTAATGCCCGTTTGGAAAGAAAATCTGCCCTCCTTACCCGATCTGGGCCTATATGTGACTCCAGTCCCACATCAATGTGGTTGATTCTCAACTGCCTTCTGAAGTGGCCGAGAAAGACACTCAGTTGTTTCAAACTACCACAAAGAAGAAGAATAAAACAGGTTGCACCACTCGGCTGTGACTGAAGCATTCAATTAGGACACGGCAAAGGCACAAGATCCCCTCCAAGTCACAAACCATCCCAACTTGGTCATAAAGCACCGTACCTTCACCATTGCCGGGTCAAAATCATGGAACTCCTGAACCAATAGCACTGTGGGAGCACCTTCACCACACGGGCTGCAGCGGTTCATGAAAGCGACTCACCACTACCTTCTCAAGGGCAACTAGAGATGAGCAATAAATGCTGGCCTTGACACTGACACCCATATCTCAATTCCTTTCACAGTGCAATGGTTGAATCACTTCTATGCCATTCAATGGGTAATCAAAGTCTTGTTTCTTTCAGTTTTTTAAAGACATAATTTCTTTGTTTCTCACAAGTACAATAAACCTCTTCATTTTGATCCTTTATGGTCCACTGATATTCTTACATCACTACCTCATCTGATCTCACAGGAAACTCCCACATTCCCTCCATGCTGAAGACAATTCCATAAAGCTTTGTTGCCTATAACATGTCCCTATTTTTCCTCAACAACTCTTAATTTTCTAAAACGCTCAATTTTGCCCTATACTTCAACATTGCTGTGACACATTCCAGTACCTGTTCTGCACTCTTAGGACAAGATAAAACAAAAATTCTCGCTTCAAGTCTCCAACCTCTCTAATTGGTGCAATCTCTTTTCTTTTTATTTAATATTATTTCCATGGTCAATGCTCCTCATTTGTTGTCTTATTCCCAAGTTCTAAGCACACCATTCAAAATGTTTTACTATGTTAAAGGCACTAGTTGTTGTTGCAGTAAAACATCCCAAGGTTCTTCACAGGAGCATTATCAAACAAAATTTGACACCAAGCCACATTAGGATCAAATGCATGGTCAAAGAGGGTATTAAGGAGTGTCTTCTTAAAGGAGGAGAGTCTGAAAAAATACCAAACACAATGACACAATGGTAGGAATGGAGTGAAAAATTATCCGAAGTACAAAATCAACAGAATCAAACTCAGCCAAACTATTTAGATTCAAAAATGACTGCTGAGCGACTCTAGACATTACAGTTCTTATTGCCAGTTGGCACATCTTTTTCCAAAGAACTGTTAAATGCCAACCACATTGCTAACCACCACAAGCACCAACCAATACATATATTACAGATTGCTAACAAGTTGTAAATGCTGCATGTTACATATAAAAAGATGGAAGTCGAAACATTGTGAGAAATAGATTCAGCACGCAATATGAAAACACAAACTGCTAAAACATATGCATCAAAAAATACACTAAAATAGCTGTCCAATACTGTGTACCAAATTTATACCACGGAGATGAATTCATTCATACAAAGGTACCAAATATTCATCTGAAAGAGGAAGAAACATAGCAAACAGACTAACAACTGGTCAGGTATTTAGTTACCAATCCTAAACAAAAAGAAGAACAGAAGGCCTTTTGTTTTCCCGTCTTTTTCTAACTGTCTCAGACAGTTACTGAAAGCAGATTTTAACAGACACTGAGCTATCGTAATCTGATAAATATAATGAGACTCAGGTATTCTGACCATCCATCTATGTGTGCACATAAAGATCTTAAGAGAAATATCTTAAATGCGCACAAGGCAGACATTTTCTTTTGCAGCACAATGCATACAAATGTTTCTCATAAGATCCACATCAATCACTTTGATTACTAGATATTGCATGTTTTGAATAGACAGTGCTGTAACCACTGGATGTTCTGAATATAAAAAAAGAAAAGGCTCCTTGTCACAGATTTCAACATTTAATAAGCCATACAAAACAAGAACAGATAAATGTTTAAGTTAGATACTATCTCATCATTCTGGTTAAATAATAGGCTGCCTACAGGTGACCTCATGATCCTCTAACAAGGGGGGAAAAAAATCCAGTTTTGATGGAATTCAGAACAAATGAACAAGTAACATTTATTGGTAGTATGAAAGAGCGCTTCACTTGTGGTTTTTTTCCATTCGTGCTCGGCATGTGCCTTCGCCCTTCTCCTTGTACCTTGTACTGATGATGCTCCCACAATGGCGTTAGGTAGGAAATTTTGGGATTATAACCCGGGGATCATCATCATAGCAGTCCCTCGGGATCGAGGAAGACTTGCTTCCACTCTTAGCATGAGTTCTTAGGTGGCTGTACAGTCCAATACGAGAACCACAGTTTGTGCCACAGCTGGGACAGATAGTCACTGAGGGAAAGGGTGGGCAGGGAGCCTGGTTTGCTGCGCGCTCCTTTTGCTGCCTGCGCTTGATTTCTGCATGCTCTCGGCGACGATACTCGAGGAGCTCAGCACCCTCCCGAATGCACTTCCTCCACTTAGGACGGTCTATGGCCAGGGACTCCCAGGTGTCAGTGGGGAGGCTTTGAGGGTGTCCTTTTAAAGTTTCCTCTGCCCGCTTGCTTGCCGTGAAGGAGTTCCAAGTAGCGCGCTTGCTTTGGGAGTCTCGTATCTGGCATGCGAACTATGCAGCCTGCCCAGCAGAGCTGATCAAGTGTACGCACGCATGCACACCGGGGACCGAACTGTGTGTGTGAACCGGGGACCAAGAATGAGACGGGACTGTGTGTGTGAACCGGGGACAGAGAATGGAACCAGTCAGCCTTCAGGCAGGATTGGAGGTAAGTCACTGCTATGTGTTTTTCAATTATTTCAGTGTGTCCAGGCATCTGCTGCGCTGCTTTCCTTAACTCTCCAGAAGGCTTTTCAGGACAGGCCACATACGCTGGCCTAATCAGAACTGGAGTAACTCTCAGCTGGCCAAACTTCCCCAAATGGCCAGAACTGGCGTGGATGGCTGGTTACGTCCCCTTTGACTGAAAAAAAAACTGACTTAAAAAATTCGTAACTAACTGAGTTATGCTGGTGCAAATTGATTGGGGAAACTGAGGATTTTTAAGTTAGGCCAGAAAAAGCAGCCTGTTCCAAAAAAAACAGCACAAATACTGGGGAAAATTGAGCCCATTATAAGGAACCGTGCTCATATCATCCAAATAGGAATGTAGGCTACTGTGCTGAAACAAATCTTTTCTTCAAATATATAATTATTTAAGTCTTCCAAATTTGAGAGACCAGATGTTTTTGGAAAGTTTCTTTTATATTAGATATAATTTGTGGAAAAACAACTTACCATTTATATATATGCCTTCAATGTAGAAAAATGTCACAAGGTTCTTCACAGAGGTCTAAACAAAGAAATACACTCCAAGCCAAAGGAGGAGATATTAGGAGGAATAACAAAAAGCTTGGGGAGAGAGGTAGGTTTTGAGGGTGTAATTAGAGGAGGGGAGGGGGGCAGAAGCAGAGGGAATTCCAGAGTATGGGACCTAGGAGGCTGAATGGTAAGGTGAAGGGAGAGGGGCATGCACAAGAGGTCAGAGTCAGAGGAACTGAGAGTTCAAAGAGAGGAGGTTGTAGTTCTGAATGAGGCTACAGAGAAAGGGAAGGGCAAGGCCATGGATGAATTTGAACACAAGGACGTGAATTTTTAAAATGCCAATGTAGGTCAGCGAGCACAGGGGTGATGGGTGAACAGGACTTGATGCAGGAGAAGATATCAGCAGCAGAGTTTTGGATGAGCTAAAGTTTAATGGAAGGTGGCCAACCAGGAGAGCATTGGAACAGTTGAATCTGGAGCTGACGTAGTCATGGATGAGGTAGGCATAGAGGCAGGTAATGTTTTGGAGGTTTTTGTGATGGAGAGGGTATGGGGTGGGAAGCTCAGCCAGTGGTCGAATACAATGTCGAAGTTGCGAACAGTCTGGTTCTGTCAGAGACAGTGGCCAGAGTGGGGGATGGAATTGGTGATAAAAGTATGGAGTTTGTGACATGGTCTGAAGAGAATGGCTTCAGTCTTTCCAGAATTTGCAGCTCATCCAAGACCAGATGATGGACAAGCAGTCTGACAACACAGTGGTAGTGAAAGGGTCGAGAGAGGTGGTAGAGAGGTAGAGTTGGGTGTTGTCAATGTGGAGCTGACCCCATGTTTGCAGATGATGTGGCCAAGGACTGTGATGAAGATGAGGAAAAGGAGCGGGCCAAGAATAGAGGCGTGGGAGATTCCAGAGGTAATGGTGTTGGGGCAGGAAGAGAAGTAATTGCTGGACATGCTCTGGCAACGACTGGAACCGAGCAAAGACAGTCCCCACTGAGCTGCACGGCAAAGGAGAGGTGTTGGAGGAGGATAGTGTGGTCAACTTTGTCAAAGGTTGTAGAGAGATTAAGGAGGGATAATGGGCTCAATTTTCCCGGGTCATTTGCGGCGCTTTTTTTTGGCACATGCTGTTTTTTCTGGCGTAATTATTTAATTCAAAGTTTCCCCCTGGAATCTGTGCTGGCGTAACTGCTTTAGTTACGATTTTTCTAGGTTAGGTTTTTTTGACGTCATAGTTTTCAGCATTTTTCAGTTTGCCTCAAAATTTTTTATCCTTGGTCGGCCTAACTAACCACTCACAAAAAACCTTCTAGTGAGTTAACAGAAAACAGCACACATTGAAAAATCGGCGTTGAAAGATGCCATTGTTTTTCATCGAAGTTTTTGAAGGGAGTCTCCAACACTTGAAATATCCACAATAAAGTTACACTTTTTTTTTAAACCTTTCAACGGAGTACATGGAAGTTTGTTGGATTTCTGAAGTTTTAATTTTTTTAAAATTCACACGCCACCATCAAACGTCTTCAAGCAGGGCTGGAGGGTCGTAATATCAGCCGTCCGAATCGGCCCCGCGCCCAGACACAGGGACTCGGCTGGAAAACAAGTCGGGGGGGGGGGGTGGGGGGAGGGGTGGCGGGGGAGAGGTGTCGATCAGAAGCCTGCTGCACTGAGCCCGGGGAGAAAGGTGCCGATCAGAAGGCTGCTGCACTAGGCACAAGACTGCAATGAGTTTGGAGGAGGGGGAAATTAAGTCCATCCATACAGACCTTGGGGAGAAAGAACTGTGGGCTAGATTTTCCACTTTCTGGCGAAGGCCGAAAAAATGGGCCTTGTTCCAGCGATGCAGGACCTATCGCCCGTGCTGATCGCCGGCTCAAAGCCCATTTTGTTTTGTCGATTTTCCTAACCCCAGCGATGGCAAATGGGCGATGTGATTTCTCGGCAATCTCATGATCGCCCAAAGAAAACGGAAGTGAATGAAAAAAAGCGCTTCCCTAGCAACGCATTACTACGCAGGTGCAGATTGATTTTTTTTTTCAGGTTGATGCTCCTTCCCTCGTTTTGGGAGGTCAGGGGTCATCACACATGCTCAGAAGTTCTGTAAGAGTCGGGGAGAGAGAGAGAGAGAGAGAGAGAGAGGAGAAAGTATTTTGTGGTCTGATTAAACTCATACTAATCAACATGGAGGCAACACTTGAGAGGCGTAGGGCCAAGCCTTTTGGTGAGGAGGCCAATGAGGCCCTCGTGAATGTTGTCAGCAGCAGGTGGGAGGATCTGAGACAGGGTGGGCATGGGAAACCTCCGCCCCGTGCATATCGGAGGATTTGAGCAGAGATTGCCGACGTGGTCACATCGGCATCTAATGAAACCCAGACACCGGACCAATGCCGCAAACATTGGAACAGCCTACTGGCAGCTGCGAGAGTAAGTTGAAATTTATCATGATCTAAATAGTAACAAGAATCTGCAATGTTATTTGGTTACACTTAAACATAACTAAATTATGAATAAATTTATGCAACCCAGCATAAAGTTAAATGTTGTAATGTAAAATATGCAACATAATGCTAATTTGTAATAGAACATTTTAATCTGTCAGTCTTAAATATCTTCAATGTCTTAAATCGCCTGATCCATTTGCTTATGTCGTGCAATGTTATCGTATCATTTACAGAAGAAGATCTCGATCAATAATTGGGAGCAACGCAGGATGGGCGGGGGCTCTGCCATGTTGCACACTCTAACTGCCTACGAGGAGTTCGCGGTGGCCTTGGTGGAACCAGAAAGCCGTTCAGTCACATCCCATGGTGTGGCCGAACCCACCCTTGAGACATGTAAGTAATGAGAAATGTGCATTGCTCAATGTGTGAATCATTAGTAAATACTGAAAATATCGTAGTTACGCATGTAATGTTATGCAATTAAAATGTAATTTGATGTTATACAATGTTATGCAATTACAATGTAATGTTATGCAGTTATAATATAATCTGATATATAATGGTGATGTACTATAGATGTTCGAATGAGGTCATGTTCGGTCATGTTAAAGCTTGTGATCACCTGTGCATATGGGGTAATGGAAAGCATTGCAATGTTTTGACTTCGAGAAAAATTGTAATGCAATGATTTGAATAGTTAATCGTTGTTTATCAAATTAAAGGTCAAGTGGTCGTCGAGTCAGTGGAGTCCACTACCACTGAACCGTCTCCAGCATCACAGGAGGCAGAAGAAGAGGAGGACTCCAGCTGCTGTGCTTCAGCAGGAGGAGGACGAGAAGGAGACGGAGACGGAAGAAGAGATTTTTTTTGCGGGGGGGGGGGAGGGGGAAGGAAACAACCTGCGGCCATCTCAGTTGAGATGGAAGAAGCACCGGGACCAAACGGTGTGCAGGTGGCGAACGCTGACCCCACGGAGGTCTGGTCAGCGTGGTGAGCAATTGCCTGCCTTGGAGGGCCAGACAGAGGGCTTGATTTCCCTGTGCAGGGAGACGATCGCGATTGGTCGCGACCTTATCCACGGGTTCGCGGGATTCTCTGCGAACTAGAGCCAGTTTGCAGCTTCCTGAAGCGAGTTCTGCCAGAACTTCGCCAACTGGTCTTCTGAGCAGTCACTGACTGCAAGGGAGACCTTGGAGGCTATTCGGCAGCAGACAGCCGCAACCAATGCCCTACGGCATGCGTTGCTGGCTGGACACGGCGCTGCACCCCAAGGTGTCATGTCTGCTTGCAGCGAAACACCGAGCACGCAAGCGAGTACGGAGGGCGCAGTTCCTCCGGACTCAGAAGTAGAGCCTCAGGCTTCTGCTTCCTCTCTGTCACCTCCACCACGGCAGGAAGTCTTGACATCCCACTCTGCACGACGTCTTGGTGTCGGTCTGCGTAGACCAAAGCGGGCGTGTGGGGTGCAAACACGGGGTGGGACAGGATCTGGAGGAAAACGTGGCCGCAGGTAGGGAGGGGGAGTGCTTCTCAATAGTTCACTTGTTTTAAAATGTTGACTTGCTGTTATCAATTTATTATACTCTTGTTATTGTTATTGTTACTAAATTGGCCAATTGTATTCAATAGTTAAATGTTCACTTATTCACTTGTTATCATTACTTAACTGTTCACTTTCCATTCTTTCTGAAATGGTCACTTGTTATCGTTACTGAAATGGTCACTTGTTGTCATGACTGAAATGGTCACTTGTTGTCATGACTGAAATGGTCACTTGTTCTTTAAAATGTTCAATTTATTATTCTTCTAACGTTTTGGGGATTTTGAGGGAAGGGTGGGTTGGTGCAGGGTGTGGGGGGGTTGGAGGGAGGGTGTTGTTCATTAGTTTTTTTTTTAAATTCTACAACTTTTGTACCTTCTCTATTATTTACATAAGTTTTACAATATACAGTTCTTCATGCAGATTTGTTTGTTTATTCTGTTTCAACACGGAATATCATTAAATAACTTCAGTGTGTAAAAGCTGTTTAATAAATAATTCCAATATATAATGAGATCTATTTAGCATAGATAAGGTGATAATGCTATCTTCCCTGTCCCAAATTTCTGAGTACAATTTGCATCAATTTGATTCTCTAAATAACTCAGAACAATTCTCCACCCTTCTTCAGAGGCTAAAAATGGTGTCCCGTAGTGCCCATTTCCCTCTCTAAGGCCCTGAAAAAGCAACTATTTTTGAGCACTCTTTTGGGCCTTGCATCGGCCCATCGAAGTGCATGCTAAGTGCTGAAACTTGGGATGGGCCTTGTGTGGGCGATCATCTCAGCGATCACAGTGGAAACTTGGGGGCCTATTTTTCCGGCGATATTTTGGGCCTAGTTTCTACTTTTTGCTCGAAATGGGCGACAGAGGTCCATTTTGGATGATAGATGGGCCATAGATGGGCGATGTGAAGTGGAAAGTCTAGTCCAAAGAACCTGTTCTGCCTGCTGCGTTAATAATAGAACAAATAATGAAAATTCAAATTTAATATAAAATATATTTTATTCAAAAGTTTAACAGTTTGTACTTAACTTAACTTTAATAAAATTATTCTTGTATCAAACTTTAAAGTTTTCAGTTACAATCACTTACAAACGCTAAGATCACTTAAAAACTTTAAGAGCACTTAATAACTTTTAAACTTGTAAATTTACATAACTTACAAAAATCTTTTAATATGAGAACAACAGTTACAACAGTAACAATAATAACAGCAGCAGCAAAGAAAGGCTGCACCCATCTCTCCTCCACCTTATTCTAAGACCGCCTGCCACGCTTGCTCTTGGTGATTCCACCACCCCTGCCCGTAGGCAGTAGCGCAGCGTTTCAGGGTTGGTACCAAGTTTATTCTTTCTAAGATCTCGGGTAGTGCACACTGTTGCGGGGGGGGGGGGGCAGCATGCTGCAATGTGGAGGGCCTGGCTTGGGGTTCTTCAGAGGCTGGTTTGGGGATTGGAGTGGGAGTGGCAGTTGATTCTGTCAATGGGCGTGGGGTCTGGGTATCTGGGTATGTTCCCTTATTGCAGCAGCTAACTCCAACATGCCGTCCCTCATAAGCCCTGACAGTGTCTCAATGACCTGCAACATTCCCTTCCCTCATGTTGAGCAAAACTGTCTCAACTACCTGTGACATTCCCTCCCTCATGTTCAGTGATAGAGTTTGCACCATTTCTGACATTCCCTCCCCGATGTTCACTGACAGCGCAACACCAACCTGTGACATTCCCTCCCTCATGGTCACTGACAACGTTCCCATTTCTCGTGAGATTGCTGTTACTTCTCCCAACAGTCCCAATACCTCATCACCCACCCCACTGATGGTGACCAGGAGTGATCGGGTAAGGTCAATGCTTTCCGCACTCATTGGCATCATCTGAACCACATCTGTTAGATCCTGCACCTCAGGAGAGCGCAGTTGAGCTCTCCTTCCCCTCCTCCCCCTGGGTGTGGCTCGCACGCCACCACTGGGCCCCGCAGCCTCGGAAGGTGGGGCCCTGGGTGTGCCTTACTGCAACACACCACTGGAATCCATAGCCTCGGAAGGTGGGGCCCTGGGTGTGCCTTGCTGCAACACACCACTGGACCCGGAGCCTTGGA
Organism: Pristiophorus japonicus; assembly: GCF_044704955.1. Lineage (NCBI taxonomy): Eukaryota > Metazoa > Chordata > Chondrichthyes > Pristiophoridae > Pristiophorus > Pristiophorus japonicus. The sequence continues at coordinate 332,387,606 of NC_091977.1, forward strand.
TGGTGGGATCCTGGGTGTGCCTCGCTGCACTACACCACTGGGACCCGCAGCCTCGGACGTTAGAAAAGGGGAACATGGAGATGGCAGAAATGCTGAACAAATATTTTGTATCAGTCTTTACGGTAGAGGACACTAACAATATTCCAACAGTGGATAGTCAAGGGGCTATGGGGGACGCGGGGGAGCAACTTAACACAATCACTAAGGAGGTGGTATTCAGTAAGATAATGGGACTAAAGGCGGATAAAATCCCCTGGTCCTGCTGGCTTTTATCCTAGGGTCTTAAGAGAAGTAGCGTCGGGGATTGTGGATGCATTGGTTGTAATTTACCTAAATTCCCTGGATTCTGGGGAGGTGCCAGCAGATTGGAAAACTGCAAATGTAATGCCCCTATTTAAAAAAGGAGGCAGACAAAAAGCAAGAAACTATAGACCAGTTAGCCTAACATCTGTGGTTGGGAAAATGTTGAAGTCCATTATTAAAGAAGCAGTAGCAGGACATTTGGAAAAGCAAAATTTGGTCAGGCAGAGTCAGCATGGATTTATGAAGGGAAAGTCACGTTTGACAAATTTTCTAGAATTCTTTGAGGATGTAACGAACAGGATGGATAAAGGGGAACCAGTGGATATGGTGTATTTGAACTTCCAGAAGGAATTTGACAAGGTGCCACATAAAAGGTTACTGCACAAGATAAAAGTTCACAGGGTTGGGGGTAATATATTAGCATGGATAGAGGATTGGCTAACGAACAGAAAACAGAGACGGGATAAATGGTTCATTTTCGGGTTGGCAATCAGTAACCAGTGGGGTGCTGCAGGGATCAGTGCTGGGACCCTAACTATTTACAATCTTTATTAACGACTTGGAGGAAGGGACTGAGTGTAATGTAGCCAAGTTTGCTGACGATACAAAGATAGGAGGAAAAGCAGTGTGTGAGGAGGACACAAAAAATCTGCAAAAGGACATAGACAGGCTAAGTGAGTGGGCAAAAATTTGGCAGATGGAGTATAATGTTCGAAAGTGGCAGAAAAAAAAAATCAAAGAACAAGTTATTATTTAAATGAAGAAAGATTGCAAAGTGCTGCAGTATAGTGGGACCTAGGGGTACTTGTGCATGAAACACAAAAGGTTAGGATGCAGGTACAGCAAGTGATCAGGAAGGCCAATGGTATCTTGGCCTTTATTGCAAAGGGGATGGAGTATAAAAGCAGGGAAGTCTTGATATAGTTGTACAGGGTATTGGTGAGGCCACACCTGGAATACTGCGTGCAGTTTTGGTTTCCATATTTACCAAAGGATATACTTGCTTTGGAGGCAGCTCAGAGAAGGTTCACAAGGTTGATTTCAGAGATGAGAGGGTTGACTTATGAGGAGAGGTTGAGTAGGTTGGACCTCTACGCATTGGAATTCAGAAGAATGAGAGGTGATCTTATCGAAACGTATAAGATTATGAGGAGCTTGACAAGGTGGATGCAGAGGGGATGTTTCCACTGATAGGGGAGACTAGAACTAGAGGGCATGATCTTAGAATAAAAGGCCACCCATTTAAAAATGAGATAAGAAGAAATTTCTTCGCTCAGAGGGTTGTGGATCTGTGGAATTTTCTGTCTCAGAGAACTGTGAAGCTGGGACATTGAATGAATTTAAGACAGAAATAGACAGTTTCTTAAATGATAAGGGAATAAGGGGTTATGGGGAGCATGCAGGAAAGTGGGCCCGAGTCCATGATCAGATCAGCCATGATCGTGTTAAATGGCGGAGGAGGCTCGAGGGGCTATATGGCCTACTCCTGCTCCTATTTCTTATGTTCTTATGTCCTTATAAGACGATAGAATGTCCCACCAACACTCAAACCAATGGTCACGGAAGGGACTGGCACCTCAATGGGCCTCCACCAAAGTCAGTAAAAGTCGGGGGCTTCATCCATCTCCATCCCCTCCCCCCTCCCCCAAGCTCTTGGTCTGGAGGATGGGATTGGAAGTTGTTCTCCTCTTCAGACTCGTCCTCGTCTGAATCTTCTTCTGTATCGTCAGGATTGGCCTCAAGTTCTGCAAAATATAACAGAACAGACAAATGATTAACAGCAGAGGAGGGGGCAGGGTGGGTGGCATGAGTAGGCTCACACAGTGCAGGCAGCAGGCTGATTTGAAGGACCACGATGAATGATAGCACATTGCATCAACCGAAGTGTAGCTGAGGGAGAGATCCCCAGGAACCGAAGCATGGCTAGCCCGCGCAGTACTTAACATTTAGCAAAGCCAGACTGTGGAATTTGCAGGACTTACCCTCTCCCTCGAGTGTGGACCCAGCGTGTGCAGTATTGATTGCTTTTCTCCAGGCAGGAGCCATCAAACCAGCGACCCTCTCTTCCAATGGTGTCAATGGCTACAGATTTGCCGGGCCTCCTCCTGTTCGAGTTCTTTCTCTTATTATGTGACACGTTCCTCTGCTATAATGAAAATGCAACTTTTTAGAGAGGGTGTCTTTCTGCTGGGTGGGACATATGCAGTTGGTCACATTTACAATTGCAATTCCATTGAATAAATGAAAATATTACTTACACTAACTACTTGACCAAGGTCCTGCCATTTCTTTTTACACTGGCCTCCAGATCTCATGGTGGTCACCATTGCGCAGTAATCTTCTGCAACTTGGTTCCAGCGTTTCTTCATTTCTTTGGGTAGAACTCTTGTGACCTCTGCTGGTGTCCAGCTCCTGCCATCTAGTCTCAATCACAGTAACTAGTGCCTCCATTTCGTCCTGTAAGAAATTCTTGGCTCTTGCACCGCATTGCATCTTGCATTGCTGCAGCTGCAATTTTTCCAATGCTCTCACACGGCACTCCTTCTCTCACACACAACTGGCTCATTAAAAATGGCCAATTGCCAACCAGGAGCTGTATTGCAATGTGCGTCCATTGAAATAACGGCAACAACGTCACTTTTTTTGTCATGCATGCGCAGAAGGTGCAGCATCATTTTTTCAGTGCAGCCAGCAGGCTCCACCCCCCCGAGATGACTGGACATGCTGCGCAGTGCCGAATTTGAACTATACATCAGGGAAACTGGCAAAATATTTCTGCCGCATTTCTAGCCTAGAAAAACGGACGTAACTCTGGCAATACGCCAGAAAATGGGCTTGGGCAAAATTGAGCCCAATGTATCACAGCCACAGAGGAGGTCATTTGTGACTTGGTTCCAGTGATATGGTAGGGGTCAAAACCCGATTGGAGAGATTCAAACATGGAGTTGCAGAAAAGACAGGCTCAGATGTGAAAGGCGACAATATGTTCTCGGATTTTGGAGTTTAAAGGAAGATTGGAAATGGGCCAGAAGTTTGCAAAGATAGAGGGGTCAAGGGTGGTTATTTTTGAGGAGAGTGGTGATGATAGTTGTTTTGAAAAGCTTGAGGACAGGAGCAGAGTAGAGAAAAACATTTCCAATGGCAGCTAGCATGGTGGCCAGGAAGGGAAGTTTAGAAAACAAATAAATATACCTTGAAAAGGGATCAAAATACATTTAGTGTCATATGCAACACAATGCGTAGTATTATCAGGATTCCTCTCTAGCCAACTCTGCACAGGTTGCTTTCAGTCACCTCATTCAGGTTCAGCACATATCAAAATGAACAGCCTCAGACTGAGAGAGATTTCTCAACAAATGACATTTCTGCCCACCAGTCCTTCCCTTCTACAACATAGAACATACCAGCAGGGTCTTTAACAGTCTATAAAAGAACGTCAACTACCATCAACAAAAATAATACCAGTTAATAATATGCCTAATAAACACCACTCACATATATTGTCTGTTTCAAATTGAAGCCCATTTGTCGATAGCCAGGCTAAAATTTCTACCTTATTCTGTGAGGGGCAGTATTTTGCTCATTATAAAACATATACGGCAGAGAAACAGGCCATTTGGCCCAACCAGTCCATGTCGGCATTTATGCTCCACTCGAGTCTCCTCCCGTCTTTCCTCATCTAAATCTATCAGCATAACTCTTTATTCTCTTCTCCCTCATATGCTTGTCTAGCCTGTGGTAGCGAGTTCCACATTCTCACCAGTCTGGTTAAAAAAAAAAGTTTCTTCTGAACTCCCTATTGGATATCTTATTTTGATGGCCTCGAGTTATGTTCTTCCCCACAAGTGGAAACATTCTCTCTGTCGCCACTCTATTAAAAGCTTTCATAATTTTCAAGTGAAGAGAGACCCAGCCTGTTCATCCTTTCCTGATTTATATATTTTTTATTATTCTCGTAAATCTTCTCTGCAGTGCCTGTATATCCTTTTTATAATATGGCGACCAGAACTATATGCAGTACTTTGGGCTAGACTTTCCACTTAGCTGGCTATCGCCCAAAAAATGGGCACTGTTCTAGCTTTAGCGATGTTTCAGCTTTTAGGATCGCTGGAAGATTGGCAATTTTCTGATTGCTACTTTTGGCTTATTTTAGAGGGCGATAGCTCAGCGATGTGAAATAGGCCTCAGTGATGTGGAAGGCAAGGCATTCCTAGCAACAGCCTTTCTGCGCAAGCGTTTTTTTTTTGCAAATAAGGTTTCCTGCGATTTGGGAGGTCAGGGGTCATCTGGGCATGCGCAGAAGGAAAAAGGGAGGGAGAGAGAGAGAGAGAGAGCGACAGATAAACAGAGCAGAGATCAATAAGGCAATAATGTCCAACCAGGAGCAAGAATTGGCGGAGAGTGGCCAGGATGTGGAGGGGAGGAGGAGGGCAAAGCCCTTCTCCGACAAGGCCTTCATCCAGGAGGTGGGCCCAATTAACCTGGGGTGGGCGTGGGAAACCTCCACACCGGGCCGATCGGATTTGGGGCGAGATCGCCGATGTGGTCTCGTCGACGTCCCATGAGACGAGAGGGTTGGACCAGTGCCGCAAACACGGGAACAGCCTGGTTGCTTCGGCAAGAGTAAGTATTAAATAAATTTTAAATTGTAATGATCCACATAATATGTAAATCTCCCAGATTGAAATTAAGCTGGTTATTCTTGCATATATTCCCCGCTAAGATCTGGACAGGGCTCGGAATCTGAGCCATTTTTAAGTCTAATTTTGGCACCGTCTCCTTTTAGGTTATGTTGATGGAAGGAGCACGACTGAGCAATGAGGGGTCTGGTCACCTTTACCCAGATTGTGTCAGTCTCGCCAGCTGCTGTCACTTACAGTGAGCCAGCCTAGACTGGGGGAGAGCTGCCCTGGCTCATTGTCCGTCCTGGGACACTTTCGGACATTAGCTCCTGTCATTGCCAAGTTCACCAGCGGTCCTATTCTCTCCCCCCAGCCCTCCCCCGCCCCCGCCCCTCCACCCGGGAGTCCTCATGGAGATTGCAGTCGAGATGTTTTGTGTCAAGCATTAGATCCTAAACACGATCTTATGAAATATTTTATCTGAACATAAGATGTTATAACCATGCATCAATTGTGGATACAAACCATATCAGCATATAACTTTGAAACCTGTTGTCTTGCCATGATAGTATTGAGTCAATTAGCTTATGCCATTCTCTTGTCACGTTTGCAGAGGAAGATATCTAAGAATCGGTGTGAGTGGAGGTGCACCACAGGAGACCCTGCTCAGCAACCTCGAGGAACGTGCGGCAGCACTTGTGGGTAGCCACAGTCGCTCGGCCACCACCCGTGGTGGTGCAGATCCCTCCCTTGCGTCACAGGAGTAATGCATAAAGCAGTGTTAATTCAAAGTAATGTAACGGCATTTCATTATAATATACGAATGATGACATGTTATGCATGCAGCTTCTGTACTACTCTCAGGTTAACAACATAAAAACATAAGAAATAGGAGCAGGAGTAGGCCATCTGGGCCCTCGAGGCTGCTCCGCCATTTAATAAGATCATGGCTGATCTGATGTAGGGCTCAGCTCCACTTCCCTGCCGCTCCCCATAACCCTTCACTCCCTTATCATTCAGAAGTCTGTCTATTTCCACCTCAAATATAGTCACTGATCCAGCCTCCACAGCTCTCTGGGGCAGTGAATTCTACATAGATGTACTACCATATGATATTATTATGTAACGTCTCTTGGTCACATTTATTGTAGTAGTGCTGCTCCTCTTATGTATGCCAGCGCAGTGCATGAATCATGTGTACCCTTCTGTTCTAATAAGCTCAATTGTGTTTTTCAGGTCACCCAACTCAACGGGCGTAAAGAGAGGCCGCACCTGTCCCTTTACAGGTGATCATCACCACGGGTGCTGAGGAGGAGACCAAAGAGGGAGAGGAGGAAACGCTGGAGACCGAGGAGGATGCCCCTTGCATCCCGGCTTCTGTTGTATCTGTGGCCACTTCGTCATCTTTGACGGAAGAAGTAGCGGGCCCAAGCGGCTTGCATCAGGCGATCCCAAGGCGTCCAACAGTGTCCACGCCGACCCCATGGAGATTGAGTCAGCGAGGTCGGCACGCGTTGCGACGGGCAGGTCCGAACGAGGACATAGTCACGCCGTGCAGGGAGAGCGTCGACCTTTGGCATTTGGCAGGTTGACCGGGAAACATTGCCGCAATGTCCATATCGGAGGGTATGGAGCGCATGATTGTGGCAATGGGCCAACAGATTGCCACCGTCCATGCCTCGCGGCATGTGATAGTGTCGGGAGACGGCACTGCACTCCAAGGTGCCGACCCACCAACCGCCAGCACAGATGCGTGTCAGGAGGAAGAAATTCCTTCTGGCTCAGAAATAGTTTCTTCCGAAACGTCTTCTCCTCCTCCATCCCGAGAGGATGCTGCCACCGTCACCACCCCCACAGCAGCAGGCCTTGAGATCCCCTGCTGCAAGTTGTCCTGGTCCCGTACTTGATTACAACGGGGGGCTAGGTCACGGGGAGGTATAGGATCTGGAGGGAAGCATGGCCGCAGGTAGGGAGGGAGGGTGGGGGGGGGGGGGTGGGGGGGGGTGGTGTTATTGTTATTGTTGTGGTTATTGTTGTATTTTAAACTTATTGTTGGGTGACTGTTGGGGGTGGGAGGGGTGGGTGTTACTTTTATAGTAAAAAAAATTGTTAAATTAAAATATTTTATTGAATTTTACAATTATTGTGCAGTGTCTTCTACTAATGTAAGGTAAGGTAAAACATGATTACAATTGTTGGAAAACAATGGCCAGGCAAGGCAAGGATGAAACGTAACATAGAAACATAAAAAAATAGGTGCAGGAGTAGGCCATTCGGCTCTTCAAGCCTGCACCACCATTCAATATGATCATGGCTGATCATTTTTGCAACTTTAGTACCCCATTCCTGCTTTCTCTCCATACCCCTTGATCCCTTTAGCCGTAAGGGCCACATCTAACTCCCTTTTGAATATATCTAACGAACTGGCCTCAATAACTTTCTGTGGTAGAGAATTCCACAGGTTCACAATTCTCTGCAACTGTTGTCTTTCCATAACTGTGACTGTCACCAATGTAAGTTCCCGCAAAGCCTTCATTTGCAGCTGCGTAACTCCCCCGGGGCTTTTCCAGTCTTGCGGGGGGGAATGGGTTCATTGCCAGGCTGAATGTCCTCTCTGAGGTCCTCGTCATCTTCCTCCTCCCCTCTCTCATGAGGTGGACCAGCAGTCCCATCTGGCAATTGTCCTCTCCTTATAGCTAGGTTATGTAACATGCAGCACACCACAATAAACTCAGCAACCTGGTCAGGGTGGTATTGTAGGTTGCCTCGAGTGGTCCAGGCATCTGAAACGCTGCTTCAGCATTCCAATTGTCTTTTCAATGATATTGCGTGTAGCTATATGGCTTGCATTGTAGTGCTTCTCGGCTTCCGTCTGGGGATTATGCAGGGGGTCATGAGCCAGCTGGCAAGGCCATATCCTTTATCCTGCAGCATCCAACTGTGACCGTGTGTCTGACTCTTAAACAAGTCAGAGACAGTGCTCTCACGCAAGATGTGCGCATCATGGACGCTACCTGGAAAATTAGGATTTATTGCCATGATTATTTGGTTGTGGTCAACAACGAGCTGCACATTCAGGGAGTGGAATCCCTTTCGGTTATGAAACACCTCCGCATCCTGTAAAGGTGCTTTCAGGGCAACGTGCGTATAGTCTATTGCTCCCTGCACCTTGCCGAAGTTTGCTATTCGCGAAAAACCCAAAGCCCTCCCGGTCTATGCCTCCATGGTCATAGGGAAGCTTATAAAATCCATCCTGCGAGCGTAAAGGGCTTTAGTTACCTGTCAAATGGAGCAATGTGTGGCGTGCAGAGAGATACCGCAAATGTCGCCAGCTGAGGCCTGAAATGAGCTTGGTGCATAGAGGGAAAGTATCGCAGTAACCTTTACCTCAACAGGCAGTGTGGTCCTGATGGTGCTGTTAGGTTGCAGATCTCCCTAGATGAGTCGGCATATCTCAGTGATGACCTTTCGGATACGCAGCCTCCTAAGGCACGTGTTATCGGACAAGTTCAGGTATGATCGTTGTTCCCTGTAAGTGCATCGGGTATAAGGTCTTCTCCGCAGCAGCAGTCTGCCAATTCTGTAATTGGGCACGTAATGCTCTTCAATATACCTTCTCCCATCTTCAGTCTGCAGCATGTGATTATTGACCAATGCTGGTAGAGAAATTACAGACCCCATCACTATAAATCGCTCTGAATACCCTTAAATTTGTCTTCAGCACTTAAATGTGATTAGTTGATTGCCAAGAATCAATAAGGCCCTAAAAGCATTCACAAATTATATCTCCTCATAAGCCCCAAGTTGAAGCAGCCTCTTTCAGTTCCTCCGATGTTCAAAATGGTGTCCGTAGTGCCAGTCGGGAGCAGCTTTTCTCCAGCGATCTTCTCGGCGAGCAATCAGCCCGGCGATGTGGCGAAAGTTGCGGTGGGCCATCACCTCAGTGATAGCAGATTCATGTGTGCCAAAAGTTGGGCCGGCGATCAGTGGGCGATGTTCCGGTCCAACTTTCCACTTTTAAGCTAAAATGGGCAATAGCCTGCCTATTCGATCGATAGCCCGGTGATCACAGTGGAAAGTCTAGCCCCTAGTGTAGTCTAAGCAAGGTTCGATACAGGTTTAGCATAACTTCCCTACTTTTCATTTCTATATCTCTAGAAATAAACCCTAGTGCTTGGTTTGCTATTTTTATGGCCTTGCTAACCTGTGTCCCAACTTTTAGTATATTTGTTTCTCTACCTCACTGAGACTCATATCCTCCAAATAATAAGTGACCTCCCTATTCTTCCTACCAAAATGTAATACCTCACATTTATCTGTGTTGAACGTCATTTGCCAATTATATGCTCATTCTGCAAGTTTATTAACATCCTCCTGTAATTTGTTGCAGTCCTTCTCAGTATTTACTATACGCATTTGATGTCATCTGCAAACTTAAATATTGGGTTTTTGATTCCAAGATCTAAACCATTAATATAAATTGAGAACAGTGGTCCCAGTATTGATCATTGTGGAACACCACTACCACTGTGAATAGCTACCTTTTACCCCTACTCTCTACTTTCTGTCTTGAAGCCAGCTAGCTATCCAGACTGCTACTTGTCTCAACTCCGCATTCTCTGACCTTTCTCATCCATCTATTATGGGGTAACTTATCGAAGGCCTTTTGAAAATCTAGATAAATTACATCTACTGCATTACCATTGTCTACTCTCTCTGTTACCTCTTCAAAAAATTCAATGAGGTTAATCAAGCAAGACTTTCCCTTTTGAAATCCATGCTGACTGAATTCATTAGTATATTTCTGTTTACTACATGTGCTTCTATTTTTTCCTTTAGTAAGAAAGAAAGAAATGCATTTAAAAAGCGCCTTTCATGACCACTGGACGTCTTGAAGTATTTTACAGCCAATTAAGTACTTTTGGAGTGTAGTCACTGTTGTAATGTGGGAAACACGGCAACCAATTTGCACACAGCAAGCTCCCACAAACAGCATTGTAATAATGACCAGATAAACTGCTTTTGTTATGTTGATTGATTGATAAATATTGGCCAGGACACCGGGGATAACTACCCTGCTCTTCTTCGAAATAGTGCCATGAGATCTTTTACGACCACCTGAGAGCAAACGGGACCTCGGTTTAACATCTCATCCAAAAGACGGCACCTCTGACCGTGCAGCACTCCTTTAGTACTGCACTGAGTGTCTCTGGAATCCTTGAAATGGGATGTGAAAACACAACATTCTGACTCAGAGGCGAGTGTGCTACCCACTGAGCCACAGCTGACACTGTAGGGATTCCATTAATTTTCCTACAACCGATATTAAGCTGACTGGTCTATAATTCCCTGGGCATGTTCTATACCCCTTCTTAAATAGCACTGAGAGAGCGCTGCTTGTCGGAAGTGCCGTCTTTTGAATGAGGTGTTAATCCGAGGCTCCATCTGCCTGGTCAGGTGGACGTAGAAGATCCTATGGTACAATTTGAAGAGAGGCGGGGAGGTCTTCCAATGTCCTGGCCAACATTTATCACTCAACCAACATCGCTAATATAGATGAACTGGTCATTTATCTCATTGCTATTTGTGGGACCTTGCTATGCACAAATTGTTTGCTGTGTTTGCCCACATAACAGTGACTGTACTTCAAAAGCAATTCATTGGCTGTGAAGTGCTTTGGGACATGGATGTGGAAGGTGCTATATATATGCAAGTTTGTTTATTCTTATATTATTTACCGACTTTGACCAAATTAATCTTTCTGCTTTCAATGACTCGAGGATCAGGCGGGGACAGAACACATTGAATAGCAAACTATCTATTGCAAATACTGCTTGAAGACTATTCCCATCAGTGCCAAACTCAAGGTACTAGACACCTAAATGCACACACATTACTCTTCCTTCACAGGAAACATTGACAGAATAGATAAAGATTATACAGATATAATTTGCAATCTTTAAATAATGTTGGAACATTCCTTACAGTCCAGGCAGTTCTCATATCCATAATGTGTCCTCAAATTCTAAAAAAAATAGATCAGTCATGACCCGTTAATGTAATCTTATCATATTGCACTCAATAAGCTGACTAGAAATACAGGTTTAAAAAAAAATCCGGATGTGAAGGTTTTTCAATATGTGTTTGGGAGTAGACGAAACTGACATCAATCCTTCACACACCGTGGATTATATATAAAATGCAATTATTTTTGTATTGAACTTTAAAAAAAGAACTGGTAACCAGGACACAAAGAAAATACTCAACATTCACAGCGCTTGCATTTCAATTTCTTCTCCGTTCATATCAAACTGCCAGGTTTTTAAAATTTGCCATATGTCTTCCTTCTACATTTCTTCTTAAAACATAACTTGTAGCAGAAGTAATGAAGGTACTCAACAACTAAAACAAAACTCTTGCTTGTACTAATCAAATGCCTTAGCATCTAAGCTTGGCAGGGGAATGGGAAGCTGAGCATAGATTCAGAAGGGAGAAAAGGAGAGCTAGAGATGGAAGGTAGAAGAATAGTAAGAAAGTTTGGAAGGCAGAGCAAACAAAGGTTGGAAAATAGATAAAAAATTAGTTTGGCTGTGCTTAATGGTATATACCTAAATGTAAGGCGTATAGTAAATAAGGCGGATGAGCTGAGGGCACAGATGAACACGTGGAAGTATGATATCTTAGCGATTACTGAAATATGGCTTAAAGAGGGGCAGGAATGGCAGCTCAACGTTCCTGGTTCCAGGGTTTTCAGATGAGATAGAGAGGGGGTTAAAAAAGGGAGTGGCAATATTGGTTAAAGAAACAATTACAGCTGTGAGAAGGGATGATATGTTAGAAGGATCGTCAAATGAGGCTATATTGGTTAAACTAAAGAACAAAAAAGGGGCAATCACACTGCTGGAAGTGTATTATAGACCCCCAAACAGTGCGAGGGAGATAGAATTTGGAGTCAAATTTCTGACAAGTGCAAAAACAATAGGGCAGTAATAGTGGGGGATTTCAATTATCCTAATAAAAACTGGGATATAATCAGTGTAAAAGGTATAGAGGGCACAGAATTCCTAAATTGCATTCAGGAGAACTTTTTAAGCCAGTATGTTGCAAGGGGGGGTGCAGTTCTGGATTAGTTTTAGGGAATGAAGCTGGGTCAGTGGAAGGAGTATCAGTGGGAGAGCATTTTTGTGGTAGTGATCATAATTCAGTTAGTTTTAGCATAGTTTTGAATAAGGTCAAAGATAAAATAGGAGTAAAGGTTCTAAATAAGGGAGGCGGCCAATTTTTAAAGGCCACTGGAGTGGAACTAATCTACAGAACAAACGGGAAATTGTTCAACCTCTGTCATTTCCAGTCCAGATCCAAGGTCGTCCCATCCTCTGTCATTGAAGTACAGTATGCAGATGACGCCTGCGTTTGCACACACTCGGAGGTCGAACTCCAAACCATCGTCAACACCTTCACCGAAACTTACGAGAGTATGGGCCTTACATTAAATATCCATAAGAAAAAGGTTCTCTACCAACCAGCCCCCACCACACAGCGCTGCCCCCCCGATTATCAAGATCCACGACGAGGCCCTGGACAATGTGGACCATTTTCCGTACCTTGGGAGCCTGTCAACATTGGCAGACATCGATGACGAAGTCCAACACCGCCTTCAATGTGCCAGTGCAGCCTTCAGTCACTTAGGAAGAGAATGTTTGAAGACCCGGATCTCAAACCCGGCACCGAGATCATGGTCTACAGAGCAGTAGTGATACCCACCCTCCTATATGCTTCAGAGACATGGACTTTGTACAGCAGGCACCTCAAAGCACTGGAGAAGTACCACCAAAGGTGCAACAAGGCAAGCTGCCTCCACATGATCCTGTGAATCCATTAGCAGGATAGGCACACCAACGTTAGTGTTTTCGCTTGGGCCAGCATCGAAGCAATGACCACACTCGATCAGCTCCGATGGATGGGCCGCATCGTCCGCATGCCCGATACTAGATTCCCAAAACAAGCGCTCTACTCAGATATCCGACATGGCAAGTGAGTCGCAAGTTGGCAGAGGAAATGCTTCAAGAACACCCTCAAAACCTCCTTAAAGTGCAACATCCCACCGATACCTGGGAATCCCTGGCCCAAGACCGCTCAAAGTGGAAAAGCATGCGGGAAGACACTGAACGCCAAGTCTCTTCGCCGGGAGCACGCGGAAGCCAAGCGCAAACAGCGGAAGGAGCGCACGACAACCCTAGCACCCCACCCACCCGTCCCTTCAACCACCGTCCACCCCACCTGTGACACAGACTATAGGTCCCGCATTGGTCTCTTCAGTCACCTAAGAATTTATATTAGTGTCATCCTCGACTCCAAGGGACTGCCTAAGAAGGAGAAGAGCAGAGCTCAGTCCCTTGCTTTTTGTAGTATATATTAATGATTAAACTTAAATGTAGGAGGCATGATAAAGAAGTTTGCAGCTGATACAAAAATTGGCCATGTGGTTGACAGTGAGGAGGAAAGTTTTTGACTGCAGGAAGATAACAATGGACTGGTCAGTTGGGCAGAAAAGTGGAAAATGAAATTCAATCCGGAGAAGTGTGAGATAATGCATTTGGGAAGGTGCAACAAGGCAAGGGAATACACAATGAATGGGAGAATACTAAGAGATGTGGAGGAACAGAGGGACCTTGGAGTGTATGTCCACAGATCCTTAAAGGTAGCATGACAGGTTGATATGGTAGTTAAAAAGGCATACGGGTGCTTTCCTCTATTAGCCGAGGCATAGAATATAAGAGCAGGGAAGTAATGCTAGAACAGTTAGGCCACAGCTTGAGTACTGCATACAGTTCTGGTCACCACATTATAGGAAAGATGTGATTGCACTAGAGAGGGTACAGAGGAGATTTATGAGGATGTTGCCACAACTGGAAAATTTTTGCTATGAGGAAAGATTGGATAGGCCGGGTTGTTTTCTTTGGAGCAGAGAAGGCTGAGGGGAGACTTAATTGAGGTATATAAAATTATGCGCGGCCCAGGCAGAGTGGATAGGAAGGCCCTATTTCCCTTAACCGTCAATAACCAGGAGGCATCGATTTAAAGTAGTTGGTAGAAGGATTAGAGGGGAGATGAGGGGAAAAAAAATTCACCCAAAAGGATGGTGGGGGTCTGGAACTCACTGCCTGAAAGGGTGGTAGAGGCAGAAAACCTCATCACAATTAAAAAGTACTTGGATGTGCACTTAGAAAGAGCCGTGACCTATAGGGTTACGGGCCCAGTGCTGGAAGATGGGATTAGGTTGGGTAGTTCTTTTTCAACCGACATGGACACAATGGGCCGAATGGCCTCCTTCTGTGGCGTAGATTTTTCTATGCTTCTAAGCAGTTGGGAGCTATTTATTGCAATGTTTACATAGAGCCACTGATTCATGCCCTTACCTCACTGTAATTTATAGAGATAGTTGTATTAAATGCATTAACAATGGGAATTGTATCAAGTAAAACATTAAGACCGACTTATTTAGGAGGGAATCGTAACCTGGCTTTGCTCCCTTCATGTCCAAGCATTTTGAAGCAAAATTGTTGTAAGAACCATTTATCAGTTTATTGAGAAAACAAGTACTTATTTTTTAAAAAGTAATTAAAAATGCCTGTTTATGGTCATTGCTTCTGAAGGTTTATAGTTAAAAGGATCATGTCTACTGATTGACCAAGCTTATATCTTGATGCTACTGAAATATAATTAAAGACCACAAGAAAATATACCTGTGGAATGCAGGAACATTGCAATTCTTTATATGTTCAATAATAAAATTTATAATGTATTGCAATCTTTACTTTGTACACGAAACTGTAATTGTGCAAGCATTCAAATTTCATGTCTATGGGCTGGACATTTTATTATTGTCTAGATCGGCCAAAAGTGGGCGATATTTCCAGCATTAGCGTTTATCGTGGTTTTTGTAATCGCCGGAATATCGTCCATTTTCAAATCCGCTAATTTCCACTTTATAATTTGGACGTCAGCAGGAGCGGTGTGAAATGGGCGTTAACGTTTTTTTAACTTTTTTTTCTGTCGTAAAAGGCTAGCGTCCGTAGCAACGGTCTTTTCCCACATTTCAGGAGGTCAGGGGTCATCTGCACATGTGCAGAACAGAGAGAAAGAGAGCGGTTTTGTCTTGAAAGCTGGTAGTGAGTGATTGATTAGTAGTGAGTGATTAACTATCTGACAGAAAAAAACACCCCAAAAGTATATCACAGAATTTGGACAGAGATTGCCGAAGTGGTGTTGTCGGCAACACACGAGGTCCGTGAGGCGAACCAGTGCCGCAAGCGCTGCAACGACCTTGTTGGTTCCAGAAGAGTAAGTAGTACATTTATTTATATATATTTATATAATTGTAATTGTAAGTGTAATGATGCAATAATGAACTTAAATTCAGATCTGAAATATTGCAGTTAGACCAATAATCATTTAATCCAAACCTACGTTTGCGGTGAACTACCATGTGTGCTGTGTTGCGTAATAATAATAATAATAGTAATAATTATAACATGATATCTGTGAGAAATGTGCTATGTGTTGTATCAGTACCTAGCAATGATCTTGCGCCACACCATGCTGTTGTCACCTTTTGCAGAAGAAACTTTCGAAGAATAGGGGCGAGCAACGGCGCACGGATGGCGACCCAGTGGTCCTTAGCGAGCTGACTGACATTGAGGAACGGGCGCTGGCACTCGTGGGTATCCACAACCGGTCGGCCACCCGTGCTGCATCGGAACCTGTCCTCATGCCACACGAGTAAAGTACAAACCATTGGATGATGTAAAGTAAATTAATGCCACATCCACTCATATCCGTATAATATATGATTGATGATATGATGTATTTTATTGATGCAATGTTATGTAATTAATGATGGGATCATGAAAATCATTGTAATGCAGATTGTGTACTATCATGATGTTCATTAAATGTGATGTCTGTGATTATTTTTAGAGCAGTAGTGTCACTCTCATGCGTATGCCTGTGTTGCGTTTACATTCCCATGCGACCCTAGCACCTCCTTCTCCTCTAATTACCTCATTTATGATTTCTTGCTCAGCTGAGAGTGCAGCAGGCCCTTCAGGAACCCCAGGTGTCTCAGAATCCTGCAGTAGTCATCATTTCTGCGATCGAGGAGGCCCATATCTCACCTGTCTTGCTGCAGGTCCTCCTCTCCACTGAGGACAGTGAAGAGGTGGAGGAGGAGCCTGCAGCAGCAGCAGCAGTACCTTCCGGTGTTCCTGCAGACATGTCCTCCTCGACCGTGGCACCCCGAGGGACTCCATGCCAGCGCCGACCCCGCGGAGGTTGGTTCGGCCCAGTAGGACTGCTCCACGATCGGCAGATCTGAGCATGGACATGGTTAATTTGTCCAGGAGGAGTGTTGAAATAGGTCAATAGCTCCTCCAGGCAATGGGTGGTATATCTCAACAGATGGTCATCCTATCCGCGAATATGAATGAGAAGATGACGCGGATAGCGGTGGCCCTGGAGATAATAGCCTTCTGGCACCAGTGTTCCTGGCTATCAGTGTTCCTGGAATCCGGCACTGCACCCCAAGGTGCTGCACCCCCTTTGCCAGAGACACATGCGAGCCAGGAGGGAGCTGTTGCTTCTGGCTCGGAGGACATTTCCTCGGAAACCTCCTCTCCAGAATCGGCCCAAAGAACGGATCTGCATCATCCCAGCCAACAAAGCAGCGCCTGAGGAGCACTGCGGCAAAGCGGCTTGGAGTTGGTAGGGGAAGGGGAAGGAGAAGAGGTGGGGTAAAGACCTGTGGGGGGGGGGGGGGGGGAAAGGAGGGGCATGGCTGCAGGTAGGGGGGCGGGGGTGGGGGGGGGGGGAGTTGCTGCACAGTTACTTAAAAAAAAAATTGCCTGTTGGGTGGGTGGTTCATTAGGTTAGTTGTTTAAATTGTTTGTTGTTGTTTTCAAGTTTTTCAATATTGGAATGGTTTGGGGAAGTTGGGTGCTTTTTATAATTCTTGTTGTATTTGTTTCTATTGTTAAAATGTTCAAAATTTGTGGTGGGGATGGGGGAGGGGGTACTGTTGTGTTGTGTTATATTTTGAATTAAGAAAAAAATCCTCATTAACATTTAAAAAAAATTATTTAACATAATATTGTTGTGCATTGTCCTCAGATAGTTGTTAAACACTGGCGAGTCCATACCATGAAAGGGGATTAAACGTAACGTAAATAAACTTTAACTGTAACTGTCACCAAGGTAATGAAAACCATTCATGTATGAGCTGCTGACGCAACAGTCTTGCAGCTGTGTAGCCACCACGGGCCCTTTCCTGCGGTCCAGAGGAGGGTGGGGCATGGTTTCAACATCAGCCTGATTGTCTGCCCCAAGGTCATCAGCCACTTCATCATCTTCCTATTTTCCTCTCTCCTGAGGAATCTGGCAATTTTTGTCCCCTCCTGATAGCCAATTTGTGCAGCATGCAGCACACCACACCACAATGAATTGAGCTACCTGCTCAGGTATTGTAATTCGCTTCCTGAGTGGTCCAGGCATCTAAAGTGCTGCTTAAGCACTCCAATTGTCTTTGACGATATTGCGTGTGGCTATGTAGCTTTCGTTGTATCGCTTCTCGGCTTCTGTCTGGGTCTTATGCAAGGGGGTCATCAGCCAGGTGGCGAGACCTTATCCTTTGTCACCAAGCATCCAGCATTGACCTTATGTCTGACTCTTAAACAAGTCAGATACAGTGCTTTCACGCAAGATGTGCGCATCATGGATGCTGCCTGGAAATTTTGCATTTACTACCATGATTATTTGCTTGTGGTCAACAACGAGTTGCACATTCAGGGAGTGGAATCCCTTTTGGTTCTGAAAAACCTATGCATCCTGAAAAGGTGCTTGCATGGTGACGTGCGTACAGTCTATTGCTCCCTGCACCTTGGGGATGTTTGCTATTCTCAAAAAACCTAGAGCCCTCTCTCTAGATCTACCTGGTCATAGGGAAGCTTTTAAAGTCCATCCTGCGTGCGTAAAGGGCTTCAGTCACCTGTCGAATGCAGCAATGTGTGGCATGCTGAGAGATATTGCAAATGTTGCCAGCTGAGGGCTGAATGGAGCCCGATGCATAGAAGGAAAGTGCCACAGTTACCTTGACCTCAACGGAGAGCATAGTCCTGTTAGGCTGCAGATCTCCCCTAATGAGCTGGCATATCTCACTGATGACCTCCTTTCGGAAGTGCAGTCTCCTAAGGCACGTGTTCTCAGACAAGTTCAGGTAAGACCGCTTCTCCCTGTAAGTTCGCCGGGTGTAAGTTCGGTGATATGCTGAAAGTAACGCTCGCCGATATTATGGGCGGTTTCTGGGTGTTAGTATTGTTTAAAAACTACATTCTGTGCCTTTACGGCAAAAAAATATGGGTGGCCGGTTTAATTAATTTTTGCCGTTAACTTGATGCCAAAATTAACGCTGGCGATAAATGTACGTTAGTTTCCATTTTGCGGGGAAATGGGCGATAAATGGGTGTTATTCTTCATCTCAGCGTTAAAATGGGCGGTAAGTGAGCGGCAGTGAAGTGAAACTGATGGAAAATCTAGCCCTAACATTTCATTTCACCAATAACAGATAATTGTGCAATCATTTTTGTTTATAAAAGTGCTCTACTGCAGGCCATAATAAAATAAGGACTTTAAGGAGCACAAATGAAGTTTTGAGATCAAAGTCACTTTCTAAAATAAATCTTTACAAATGCTCCAAATTAAAATGTGAAAATGGCCCAAGCTGGAAGACAAGACGTCTGGTAGGGCAGTTTCTCTGGCCACCATTCCGAGAGGTGTACAAAGAACATTGCAGGAGAAGGGACTGAAGGAGACTTTCCACAAGCAGGGTTTACCATTTCCAACAATCTGCTTTTTTCGGAATTTATTTGCAGCATGCGAGGGCAGGGTAGAATAAAACACAACTCTTTGGACTCATGACCAGACACATATACCCTTATAAAGCATAATTTTATATGTTTGTTTGTCGGGATATCACTGTTTATACAGTAGTTTCAGAGAACAAGCATATGAACTGAAGAACTGGCTTGAAAAGTTATCCATGTTGGTACCAATTCCCATTCATGTTCAACATTTAAAGGTATTTTTTTTAAAATCTGTATGAAACAGCACTGAGATATTAGTAAAAGCACATGCAGCTGTTGTAGGGATGCCCGAATTGCATGTGTGTTAGCGATCTCCCCAAAATGCCCGTGGGCTGCGGGGACTGGGCCAGATGATGAAAAGTATGGAATCAGATTATGGGGATAGACCTGGGACATATGCCAGGAAATATTGATGAAGTGCCAGGAATAACAAAATCAAAGTTGAGGTTTAAGACACTGAAAGTAAACAGGAAAGATCTTATCCAAAAACACTTAGCAGAACTCCTATGTAAACTCGTCATGCTGTAATTACACCCTCTGGCCAATGGTGATGCTGTAGCACCTCCCAGATCCTCAGCCTGTACCACAGAGGCACTCCAAATATTCCCTGCACGCTCACCGCTGCTTCACCCGTAGGTCTTAAATTCTTGTGTAAGGGAGGGAAGGAGGAGTGAGTGAGGGAGAGAGTGGGTGAATAAGCTATCTATTAATTTAGTTGTCTTATGGATGTTTAGTGTAAGGCCCATGCTTTCGTACGCCTCGATGGCTTGGAGTTCAGCCTCTGAATGTGCGCAGACACAAGCGTCGTCCACGTACTGTAGTTCGGTGACAGAGGATGGGACAGTCTTGGATCTAGCCTGGAGGCAACGAAGGTTGAACAGGTTCCCACTGGTTCTATAGTTTAGTTCCATTCCAGCAGGGAGCTTGTTGAACATGAGGTGGAGCATTGCAGCGAGGAATATCGAGAACGTTGATTGGGTCTGTGGTAGAAGGATGAGGGGTGATCTTATAGAAACATTTAAAATAATGAAAGGGATAGACAAGATAGAGGCAGCGAGGTTGTTTCCACTAGTCGGAGAGACTAGAACTAGGGGGCACAGCCTCAAAATACGGGGGAGCCAATTTAAAACCAAGTTGAGAAGGAATTTCTTCTCCCAGAGGGTTGTGTATCTGTGGAACTCTCTGCCCAGGGAAGCAGTTGAGGCTAGCTCATTGAATGTATTCAAATCACAGATAGATAAATTTTTAACCAATAAGGGAATTAAGGGTTATGGGGAGCGGGCGGGTAAGTGGAGCTGAGTCCACGGCCAGATCAGCCATGATCTTTTTGAATGGCGGAGCAGGCTCGAGGGGCTAGATGGCCTACTCCTGTTCCTAATTCTTATGTTCTTATGTTCTTATGTTCTTATGTAGATCCATTGGTCAGGGCCTTACACTAAACATCCGTAAGACAAAGGTCCTCCACTAAACTGACTCCGCCACACAGCACTGCCCCCGTCATCAAAATCCACGGCACAGCCTTGGACAATGTAGACCACTTTCCAAACCTCGGGAGCCTATTATCAGCAAGATCAGACACCGCCTCCAGTGCGCCAGCGCTGCCTTTGGTCGCCTGAGGAAGAGAGTGTTCGAAGATCAGGCCCTCAAATCTGGCAACAAGCTTATGGTCTACAGGGCTGTAGTGATACCTGCCCTCCTGTGTGGCTCAGAGACGTGAACCAGAAACAATAGACGCCTCGGATCGCTGGAGAAATACCACCAAAGATGTCTCTGCAAGATCCTGCAAATCCTCTGGGATCAGGCCAACATCCCCTGCATCGATGCACTGACCCCACTCGACCAGCTCCATTGGGCGGGCCACATTGTCCGCATGCCAGACACAAGACTCCCAAAGCAAGCGCTCGACTTGGAACTCCTACATGGCAAGCGATCCCCATGTGGGCAGAGGAAACGTTTCAAGGACACCCTCAAAGCTTCCTTGATAAAGTGCAACATCCCCACCGACACCAGGGAGTCCCTGGCCAATGACTGTCCTAAGTGGAACAACAACATCCAGGCATCGAGAACATGCAGAAAGCAAGCGCAGGCAGTGGCAAATCAGACTCCCCTCCCACACTTTCCTTCAACGACTATCTGTCCCACCTGTGATAGAGACTGTAATTCCCGTATTGGACTGTAGAGTCACCTCAGAACTCACTTTTGGAGTGGAAGCAAGTATTCCTTGATTTCGAGGGACTGCCGATGATGATGATGATGATGATGATGATGATGATGATATTCATTTAGTACAGATAAAGTGAATGTGGACTGGTGCTTCTCCAGTTTATTCAAGTCATACCTTGTTGTACATTCAGGTTACTATATTTTAAAAATTTTATGAAGGCTTCCACAAACATTCACTTTAGGTGTATTTCACTGCTCTAACAACTAAACAATGAAAATCTGTCATTAGCTCCTTTAATGCAGTGCTTATGATCTTGCACTCTGAAAGCACTTGATATATTGAAAGTAAAAGAACATAAGAACATAACAATTAGGAGCAGGAGTGAGCCATTCGGCCACTTGAGCCTGTTCTGTCATTCAATTAGATCATGGCTGATCTTCTACCTCAACTCCACTTTCCTGCACTATCCCCATGTCCCTTGATATCCAAAAATCTATCTCTGCTTTGAATAAACTCAAAGACTGAGCCTCCAATAGTAACTAAAAGTTGACATGTTCGTGACTGTTTCAGTTTAGGTCAATTTACTCCAGTGATGACAGACAATGCCTTTTCCCTATTGTTTTGTGGGATAATAATTGCAGTGTCAAATGAAACCTGGAAAAAATGGCACAATACAAAGATTTAGTATTGCAGCACTTTCAACCTCGACAACACTCTAGGGGTGCTTGAGACCCCACCGAATGTTGTGCAACTTTGGTTTTCTGGAAATTATTTATGAACCTATAAAATGACCATCAAGTGGCCCATCCATGGGCAATTCAACCTGTGTAAAGCCACTCCTAGATACTAGTAATGCTGGGAGACAAGAAACTTCTGGTTAATTTGAGGTTAAACTAAGAAATTCCTCCACAGCTCCATATGGAAATCAAGTATGCTCCAAGAGACCATTGTTACCCGTGGTAATGCATCACTGCACAAGCTTAACACTTTCTGTGGTGTATGTAACACACAAATCACTGACTCCACACAGTCTGGTGTAAATCTAACTGCTGTGACCTTCGTCCTTTATTGTTCAGCTCCAGAGTGCCTCTCAGGTGTGGTGGTCAGCCTTATATAGCACCTGTTGCAGGTACTACCAGGGTTTCCCACCACAGCGCCCTCTGTGGTGTGGCATAGTGCTTACATTACATTTAAGGTACTGGGACGATACGCACATCATTACATAACATCGCCTTCCCCCCCACCAGGACGCAGGACAACGATACACACATCATTACATAACATCACACTTGTCCAACGGAAGGCAGGTGGGCATAGACAGTGCGTTAGTATGGTACATATTATCTGGTACATTAACTGGTTATTGACTGGTAACGGATCCTTGATTTCCTTGTTAGCCGTTATCATTAATTGTACTTCATCCATTATTTTACAAAAATACATTGGCCATTCAGCATTAAAAAAGTAATTCTTATTATAAATTCACTATCTCACATTAACATAGCTCATTTTAGACTCGCTCTGCCTTACAGAAGTCCTTTGTGGGGACCACCTCTTGGTAAGGCCCTTTTAAGACTCCCGGGTGCATTTCCTTTTTAAGGCGCCATCTTTGATGCAGGAGGATTCCACGAGGCTTCTCCTTGGGCGCCGCCATCTTTGATGCTCTGCTGCTCCGACACGATGCCACCGCCATCTTCTTCTCCGCCGCTCCGGATGCCCTCCGCCGTCGCAGCCTCCGCTGCCACCTGACTTGCCGCCTCTCCTGCGGCCGCACTTGCCGCGTCCCCCGCGGCCTCCGACCTCCAGCTGCTGCCGCCGCCCGACACTAACAGCTCCTCGGCGGGGCTCTTCCGAACCGCCGGCCATCCTGGATCTCTCGCACCCCGCCGGCTCACTCCCCCCCCCGCCCCCCCCCCACTAGGCCCCTCTGTGCAGGGCTGCTTGCCTGTGGGGGCTGAGGCTGTGGGATCTGTGTGTGAGGTCCAGGCCTGGGACTTGCCTGTGGGTGGATTGAGGCTGCAGCTCCAGCTCGGTCGGCGCTGCTCTCTGGGGACCCGGGGCACGGCAGCACCCCGGGGAGCAGCAGCCTGTGGGGTGAAGAAGTCTTCCCAGCTCCCACGGACCGTCCCCATTCACCTCCGGCCGAGGAGTGTCGGCCCATCGCCTGCAACGACCCACAGAGGTAAAGCGTGCGTCTCGTCCCAGTGGGATACCTGCACCATCGCTCTGCCGAGAACAGGTATCAGTTCCCTGGTGTAGGTACGCAGCTTCGCCGTGACCGGGACCAGCTTGGGTCGTGCAGCTGGGTTAATCCACAGTTTATCAAAGGTTCTCCGACTCATCAACGACAGACCCGATCCCGTATCCACTTCCATACTCACAGGGACTCCGTTGATTTTTACTTCTCTTATCACTGGGGGCGAATCGTCGGTACACATGTGCAGTCCAAACACCTCATCTTCTTCTACCTGCTCCTCGCTGAACAGTGGATCATCCCCCATCTCCTCAGCCACATGGTGAGTCTGATTTCTTTTACACATACGCTGAAGGTGGCCTTTAACGTGGCAGGTATTGCACGTGGACTCCGCAAATCTGCACCGGTGAGCCCCATGGCTTCCTCCACAACGCCAGCATGGTGCTGCTTGATTGGCCCCCCTCAGCGGACTCTGAGTTCCAGAATCCCGAGGTCCGTGCTCTCTGCCCCGGGCAGAGCCATGTTCTGCAGTTTTGTCCGTGGTGGGCGCTATCCTGTGGACAGTGCCTGCCGGGTTCGAGACTGTGTGGATTATTTGCTTGGTGCTGCAAGTCGAGGTCATATATGCCCGGCTGATGGTGATGGCCTTTGTCAGAGTGACTGTGGGTTCCGCGGCCAGCAGCTTGTGAAGGAGGCCCTCGTGGCCAATCCCCATAACGAAAACGTCCCGCAAAGCCTCGTCAAGGTGTGCGCCAAAATCACACGGCGCCACGAGTCTCCTGAGGTCCGCAGCATATTTGGTGATATCCTGGCCCTCGGGTCTGCAGTGATGGTAAAATTTGTATCTGGCCGTGAGGATGCTCGCCTTTGGTTTCAACTGGTCACGAATGAGTTCAGTCAGCTCCTCGTATGACTTGTCCCTGGCGCTCCCAGGTGCCAGCAAATCCCTGACGAGACAGTAAACCTCATCTCCACAACTGGAGAGCAATATCGCCTTACGCTTCTCTCTCATTGCATATATGTCCTCCGTCAGGTCGTTTGCTGTGAAGTAGTACTCGAGCCTTTCCGTAAAGGCCTCCCAATCATTGCCCACGGTAAAATCCTTTAGCGAGCCCAGAGTAGCCATGGTTGCGTGGTGTTTGTCCGCTTCCTCGTTGCCAATGTGGTGTATGTAGCACACAAATCACTGACTCCACACAGTCTGGTGTAAGTCTAACTGCTGTGACCCTCGTCCTTTATTGTTCAGCTCCAGAGTGCCTCTCAGGTGTGGTGGTCAGCCTTATATAGCACCTGTTGCAGGTACTACCAGGGTTTCCCACCACAGTGCCCTCTGTGGTGTGGCATAGTACTTACATTACATTTAAGGTACTGGGACGATACACACATCATTACATAACACTTTCAAATCTAATACCGTCTTCCCTCAGGAACTTGTGAACTCCCTTTCACCAACGTTGAGGTTTTCCAGGTGCTGTGGTGAAATTGTGGCTGGATTCAAAGTAAAGCTCAATCCACACACACAGCCAGGCATGCACAGCTACGAACCCAAATAGCATGCAGAAGAGGCTATTTCAACAGAACTCCTGAGACTTTCACTACATTTATGGAATTAGACCCTGGGCAAATTTAGTGCCATTCTGCTTCTGAGAGCACAAAATAAACAATGCATGAAAACTTCCATCCCTTTTATCTGGGCTGGCTTCAAACAGGTGAAACAGTGACAACACCAAGGGCTAGACTTTCCACTTTTGTGCAAAACGGCCAGTAAATATGGGTTTTTGTCATTGTCTATTGTCATGACCCTTACTTTGCATTTTTTTTAAAATGTGTATTACCGTGAGCGATCTGAAAAGGGCGTTAGCGTTAAATTTCTCTGACCTTCTGTCATAAAGTGTTGCCGTCCTTAGCAACAGCATGGCAATGCTAGTTTCCCGCATTTCACGAGGTCAGGGAGGTCATTACATGCACCACTCTCTCTCCTGCGACAGTTGGAACTGGTGCTCTCCACTCTCCCGTCCTGTGACAGTTGGAACTGGTGCTCTCCACTCTCCCGTCCTGTGACAGTTGGAACTGGTGCTCTCCACTCTCCCGTCCTGTGACAGTTGGAACTGGTGCTCTCCACTCTCCCGTCCTGTGACAGTTGGAACTGGTGCTCTCCACTCTCCCGTCCTGTGACAGTTGGAACTGGTGCTCTCCACTCTCCCGTCCTGTGACAGTTGGAACTGGTGCTCTCCACTCTCCCGTCCTGTGACAGTTGGAACTGGTGCTCTCCACTCTCCCGTCCTGTGACAGTTGGAACTGGTGCTCTCCACTCTCCCGTCCTGTGACAGTTGGAACTGGTGCTCTCCACTCTCTGTCCTGTGACAGTTGGAACTGGTGCTCTCCACTCTCCCGTTGGTGTAGGAGGGAGGGCTTTGGTTTCCTGAACAATTGGGACCGCTTCTGGGGTAGGTGGGACCTGTACAAGTCGGACAGGTTACACATCAACAGAGACGGGACCAATGTTCTCACAGGTGTTTTTGATAGTACGGTTGGGAGGGCTTTAAACTAGCTTGGCAGGGGGATGGGAACCCAGGAGAGGGCTCTGAGCTAGTTAGAGTGGTGAGAGCTCAGATGAACAGAACCCCAAGAAAGAATGCAAAAGGCAGGAGGCAACAGAGCAGAGTAGCACTGGGGTAAGTGTAAACTACAAGGTGATAGGAAGGGACAATATGTATGAATATAAAGGGGCTGCAGGAGGGGTCAAAACTAAAAATCATGGTTTATAAACTAGTGTTAAAACACTTTACCTAAACACACGCAGCATTCGAAACAAAGTAAATGAGTTGACGACACAAATCATTACAAATGGGTATGATTTGGTGGCCATTACAGAAACGTGGTTGCAGGGTGACCAAGACTGGGAATTAAACATACAGGGGTATCTGACAATTCGGAAAGATAGACAAGAGGGGAATGGAGATGGGGTAGCTCTGTTAATGAAGGATGATATCAGGGCAGTTGTGAGAGACGATATTGGCTCTAATGAACAAAATGTTGAATCATTGTGGGTGGAGATTAGAGATAGTAAGGGGAAAAGGTCACTGGTGGGCGTAGTTTATAGGCCCCCAAATAATAACTTCACGGTGGGGCGGACAATAATCAGGGGAATAATGGAGGCATGTGAAAAAGGAACGGCAGTAATTATGGGGGATTTTAACCTACATATCGATTGGTCAAATCAAATCGCACGGGGTAGCCTTGAGGAGGAATTCATAGAATGCATACGGGATTGTTTCTTGGAACAGTATGTTACAAAACCTACAAGGGAGCAAGCTATCTTAGATCTGGTACTGTGTAATGAGACAGGAATAATAAACGATCTCCTAGTAAAAGGTCCTCTCGGAATGAGTGATCACAGTATGGTTGAATTTGTAATACAGATTGAGGATGAGGAAGTAGTGTCTCAAACGAGCGTACTATGCTTAAACAAAAGGAACGACAGTGGAATGAGGGCAGAATTGGCTAAAGTAGACTGGGAACACAGATTAAACGGTGGTACAATTGAGGAACAGTGAAGGACTTTTAAGGAGCTCTTTCATAGTGCTCAACAAAAATATATTCCAGTGAAAAAGAAGGGCGGTAACAGAAGGGATAACCAGTCGTGGATAACCAAGGAAATAAAGGAGAGTATCAAATTAAAAACCAATGCGTATAAGGTGGCCAAGGTTAGTGGGAAACTAGAAGATTGGAAAAATTTTAAATGGCAGCAAAGAATGACTAAAAAAAGCTATAAAGAAAGGAAAGATAGATTACGAAAGTAAACTTGCGCAAAACATAAAAACAGATAGTAAAAGCTTTTACCGATATATAAAACGGAAAAGAGTGACTAAAGTAAATGTTGGTCCCTTAGAAGATGAGAAGGGGGATTTAATAATGGGAAATGTGGAAATGGCTGAGACCTTAAACAATTATTTTGCTTCGGTCTTCACAGTGGAAGACACAAAAACCATGCCAAAAATTGCTGGTCACGGGAACATGGGAAGGAAGGACCTTGAGACAATCACTATCACTAGGGGGTAGTGCTGGACAGGCTAATGGGACTCAAGATAGACAAGTCCCCTGGTCCTGATGAAATGCATCCCAGGGTATTAAAAGAGATGGCGGAAGTTATAGCAGATGCATTCGTTATAATCTACCAAAATTCTCTGGACTCTGGGGAGGTACCATCGGATTGGAAAGCAGCTAATGTAACGCCTCTGTTTAAAAAAGGGGGCAGACAAAAGCCAGGTAACTATAAGCCGGTTAGTTTAACATCTGTAGTGGGGAAAATGCTTGAAGCTATCATTAAGGAAGAAATAGCGGGAGATCTCGATAGGAATAGTGCAATTAAGCAGACGCAACATGGATTCCTGAAGGGGAAATCATGTGTAACTAATTTACTGAAATTCTTTGAGGATATAACGAGCATGGTGGATAGAGGTGTACCGATGGATGTGGTGTATTTAGATTTCCAAAAGGCATTTGATAAGGTGCCACACAAAAGGTTACTGCAGAAAATAAAGGTACGCGGGAGTCAGAGGAAATGTATTAGCATGGATAGAAAATTGGCTGGCGAACAGAAAGCAGAGAGTCGGGATAAATGGGTCCTTTTTGGGTTGGAAATCGGTGGTTAGTGGTGTGCCACAGGGATCAGTGCTGGGACCACAACTGTTTACAATATACATAGATGACCTGGAAGAGGGGACAGAGTGTAGTGTAACAAAATTTGCAGATGATACAAAGATTAGTGGGAAAGCGGGTTGTGTAGAGGACACAGAGAGGCTGCAGAGAGATTTAGATAGGTTAAACGAATGGGCTAAGGTTTGGCAGATGGAATACAATGTCGGAAAATGTGAGGTCATCCACCTTGGGGGAAAAAAAAAACAGTAAAAGGGAATATTATTTGAATGGGGAGAAATTACAACATGCTGCGGTGCAGAGGGACCTGGGGGTCCTTGTGCATGAATCCCAAAAAGTTAGTTTGCAGGTGCAGCAGGTCATCAGGAAGACGAATGGAATGTTGGCCTTCATTGCGAGAGGGATGGAGTACAAAAGCAAGGAGGTCCTGCTGCAACTGTACAGGGTATTGGTGAGGCCGCACCTGGAGTACTGCGTGCAGTTTTGGTCACCTTACTTAAGGAAGGGTATACTAGCTTTGGAGGGGGTACAGAGACGATTCACTAGGCTGATTCCAGAGATGAGGGGGTTACCTTATGATGATAGATTGAGTAGACTGGGTCTTTACTCGTTGGCGTTCAGAAGGATGAGGGGTGATCTTATTGAAACATTTAAAATAATGAAAGGGATAGAGGCAGAGAGGTTGTTTCCACTGGTAGGGGAGACTAGAACTAGGGGGCACAGCCTCAAAATACGGGGGAGCCAATTTAAAACTGAGTTGAGAAGGAATTTCTTCTCCCAGAGGGTTGTGAATCTGTGGAATTTTCTGCCCAAGAAAGCAGTTGAGGCTAGCTCATTGAATATATTCAAATCACAGATAGATAGATTTTTAACCAATAAGGGAATTAAGGGTTATGGGGAGCGGGCAGGTAAATGGAGCCGAGTCCATGGCCAGATCAGCCATGATCTTTTTGAATGGCGGAGCAGGCTCGAGAGGCTAGATGCCTACTCCTGTTCTTAATTCTTATGTTCTTATGTTCTTTTGAATGTTGGGGAAGTCCAGAACCAGGGGTCACAGTCTAAAGATAAGGGGTCAGCCATTTAGGACCGAGATGAGGAGAGACTTCTTCACCCAGAGAGTGGGGAACCTGTGGAATTCTCCGTCACAGAAAGTTGTTGAGGCCAATTCACTAAATATATTCAAAAAGGAGTTAGATGTCGTCCTTACTACTTTGGGGATCAAGGGGTATGGCGAGAAAGCAGGAATGGGATACTGAAGTTGCATGTTCAGCCATGAACTCATTGAATGGCGGTGCAGGCTCGAAGGGCCGAATGGCCTACTCCTGCACCTATTTGCTATTTTTATGTTTCTATCAGAGGAGACAGAGAGAGAGGGAGCAGAGAGGGAATGAAGGCGTGTGTGGGTGCTTGTTTGGCTGTTTTGGGAGGTAGGAGGGAGAATTTCGACCTTAATACAGAATTGTAAACAAAAATTTAACTGTTACCAGCGAGATATTTTCACTAATTTGGTGCCAACAATGAAGGGAATGGAGGAGGCGACACAGCACGCTGTGGAGACTGACGCTGGTGAGAGCAGTGAGCTGGGAGAGGAACAATTGGGAGGACGAAAGAGAGCGAGAAGATTCTCGGACAAGGCAAATGCTTCCCTCACGCAGGAGGTTGAGTCACGCTGGGGTGAATTGCCACAGGGTGGGTGTGGGAAGCCCGCCCCAAAGGCCTACCAGAAGATATGGGCCGAGATAGCAGAGGTGGTCTTGTCGGCGACCAACGAGGTGCGTGAGGGCAACCAGTGCCGCAAGCGATGGAATGACCTTGTCGGATCCGCAAGAGTATTACATTTATTTACATGTACTTATATATTTATATAATTTGATTTGTAAGTGTAATGAGTGATTAAAATCAAATGCGAGGTCTTTCACTTTTACCGGGAAGGTTGTACTCAAAGCCTGCGTTCACGGTGTACGTCTTTAGGTAAAGAATAATTATCATAATAATCATGATTACATCTGTTGCTTATGTGTTGTATCAGTCTCTGTGACAGTACCTAGCAATGATATCACTCAATGATCCCATGCCATGTCGTTCTGTTGTTACCTTTTACAGAAGAAGGTTTCAAATAGGGCCGAGCAGAGGCGAACGAGTGGGGGGCCACCAGTCATCATCGACATCACTGATATCGAGGAACGGGTGCTGGCACTAGTGGGGAGCCACCCCCCCTCGGCTACGCAAGCAGCTGCAGAACCTGAAGTGATGCCACGCGAGTAAAGTATACACCACTGCATGATGTAAAGTCAATAAATGCCGCACCCACTCATATCCGAACAATAATATATGATAGCTAAAAGTGTTCTCTGAATAATACTGGTCTCATGATAATCATTGCAATGCAGAATGTGTTGATGGTCATGAAATGTGATGTCTGTGATGATTTTGATAGCGGTGGTGCTTTTGTCGTGTATATGCTGTGTAGTGCTGTAATCACTTTGTGACCCTAGCACCCCCTTCTCCTCTAATAACCTCATTTGTGTTTTGCAGCTCAGCCAGCAGCACGTCCCCAGGCAAGACCACAGAGGCCAGAAGCTGAGAGCGCGGAGCCGGAATCGCCGCACGATCCTCCATCTGGTGCTGAGGAGCTCCGATTCTCGCCCGTGGAGAACGGACCCGGCAGATCCACGGGCGACAGTGCGGACTTTGTGGAGCTAGTGCTCCTGCGGCCATTCACATCTCCACTGTGAGGGTACCGGGCCCAAGCACCATGCGCCACAGGTGTCCCCAGGATGGCGGCAACCACGCGGAGGTTTTCTAGACGCGGCAGGTCTGCTCCATGAGCGGCAGATCTGATCGGCGAAATGGTAGACTTGCCCAGGAGGACTGCTGACATAGGTCAGCAGATCCTCCAGACATTGAGGGGCATAACCAGACAGCTGACCAGCATGTCCGGCACCATGATGGAGTACGTTCCGCGGATGGTGGAGGCCCTGGAGGCGATAGCTAGGAACACTGGCAGCAAAGGCCTCCCAGTGGTCCCGGAGTGCGGCACCACACCCCCAATGCCAACGACACATACGAGCCAGGAGGAACATTTTGTTTGTGGCTCGGAGAAGGTTCCCACCTCGGGACACTCCTCTCCTGTATCCATGCAACTACCGGGTCTGCCTTCATCCCCCCCCAATGACGCAGTGCCTGAGGAGCTTCTTGGCCAGGCGGCGTGGAGTCATGAGGGGAAGGTGTAGAGGTGGGGAGAAGGCGGCGGGGGGGGGTGGGGGGAAGGAAAGTGAAGTGCATGTCCGTGGGTGATGGCTTTGTAATATTTCCATCTTGGTGTATCAAATTTGTTGTAAGGTCTGGGGTACGGGGGTGGGGGGGGGAGAAGGCCACCTTGTTGGTTTGCATTTGTGTTCGGTGTTGCTGGAAATGTTGACCATTTGATTGATGTCAATGTTATAAATTTGTTGTGGGGTGGGGTGTTTTTGACAGTTATACTTATGATTTCACACAAGTGGTCGGATTAAATGTTTTTTTATTTAACATAACCTTGTTGCGCATTGTCTCAGATAGCTGCACCGTTACAACGATTCCTTAACATGAAAGGGTATAATTAAACTTAATTTGAATCAACTTAAACTTTAACTGGCACCAAGGTGATGCCCACCATTGATGTCTGAGCTGCACACACAACAGTGTGCCAGCTTTGTAAATAACAGCAAAGCGCTCATTTATGAGCTACTGATGTAAGAATCTTGCAGCTATGTAGCCACCATGGGCCCTTTCCTGCAGTCTGGAAGGGGTCGTGGGCATGCTTGCATAGTCAGCATGATTGTCTGGGCCAAGGTCAGCGTCCACCTCCTCGTCCTCGCTCTCCTGAGGTGGACCATCAGTCCCTTCTGGCAATTCTTGCCCCCCCTGATCGGCAGGTTGCACAACATGGAGCACACCACCACGAATTGAGCTACCTAATCAGGGTGGTATTGGAGCTCCCGTCCTGAGTAGTCCAGGCATCTAAAGCGCTGCTTAAGCACACCAATGGTTTTCTGGACCACATTGCAGGTGGATTTGTGGCTCTCGTTGTATCGCTTCTCGGCTTCGGTGCGGGTGTCACGCAGGCCAGCCAGGTGGCGAGGTCATATCCTTTGTCACCAATCATCCAGCATTGACCTTGTGGCTGACTGGTAAACATGTCAGATACAGCGCTCTCACGCAGGATGTGAGCATCATGGATGCTGCCCGGAAATTTGGCATTCACTGCCATAATTATCTGATTGTGGTCGACAACGAGTTGCACCTTCAGGGAGTGAAATCCTTTTTGGTTGCGAAAAACCTCTGCATCCTGAAAAGGTGCCTGCATGGCTATGTGCGCACAGTCTATTGCTCCCTGCATCTTAGGGAAGTTAGCAATTCAGTAGAATCCTAGAGCCCTCTCAGTCTGAGCCTCCCTGGTCATAGGGAAGTTGATAAAGTCCATCCTACGTGCGTACAGGGCTTCAGTGACCTGTCTAATGCAGCAATGTGTGGCAAGCTGAGATCTAGTGCAAATGTCACCAGCGGAGACCTGAAAGGAACCGGACGCGTAGAACACAAGTGCCGCGGTGACCTTGACCTCGACGGATAGTGCGGTCCTGATGGTGCTGGCAGGCTGCAGATCTGGTCCGATGAGCTGGCATATCTCACGAATAACCTCTTTGTGGAAGCGCAGTCTCCAAAGGCAGGTTTGCTAGGATAAGTTGATGTAAGACCGCTTCTCCCTGTAAGTGCGGGCGGTGTATGGTCTCATTCTCCTCATCAGTCTGGCACATCTTAGATTGGGCACATAATGCTGTCGAATATATCTTCTGCCATCTGTACTCTGCAGCACCTGCATTGTCATCAAGACAGGCTGAGAAATGGCTGGCCCCATTCCAATAACTCTCAGTATAATACCGATTGTTCGCAAGCAATAAATGTCCCCACTAAGACACCTAAAGTAAATTCCAATCGTCCACAGAATGAAATGTTTGTTCAGATGGTCACATCACCTTAAGAGACCTCCAGAGTACATCCAATCTCCCCCGAAGTTGAAGCAGAGCAGCCTTTTAAATGATGCAACCTGCGATTTAGAAAATAGCATCCATACCGCTGTGATTAGTTCAGGTCAGTTCAACTTTTTCACAGCGGTTTTTTCGGTGAGCGATATTGTCGGCGAGATGTGTGCGAGGTGCTGAAAGTAAGGCTGGGCGATTTTCTGGCCGTTAGTTTCAGCAAATGTGACCTTTATGACAAAAAACAGTGGCCGGGCGGTATTATTAAATCGCGGCGTTAATTACGTGCTGAAAATAACGCTGGGCGATATTATGGGCATTGGTTTCGGCCATTCTGATCTTTCCACCCAAAAAAAGTGGGCGGGAGGTATTATTTTTTTTAAATCGGTGTTACATACATGCCGAAATTAACACTCGGTGATAAGTGACTGAGAAATGGACGTTACTTTCCATTTTGTGGCTATTTGGGCTATATATGGGCGTTAAACCTCATTTCAGCATTAAAGTGGATGTTAAGTGGGCGGTATGCATGCAAAAATAATGGAAAATCTAGCCCCAGGTCACTTGTCATTTAGTTCATTCCCTCATTCAATAGTGTCTCAATGGCAGCTCTCTCACTTCTGAGTCTGAAGGTTATGGGCTCAAGCTCCATTCCAGACAATTGAGCACGTAATTTAAGCTGACACTTCAATGCAATACTGAGGGACTGCTGCATTGCCAGAGGTGCCATCTTTCTTATGAGTCGTTAAACCCCAGCCCCGACTATCTGTTCTGGTGGACGTAAAAGACTCAAGAGCACCATTCAAAGAAGAGCTGGAGAATTGTCCTGGCTAACATTTATCCCCCAGCCAACATCATTAAAACAGATTCTCTGGTCATTTATCTCATTGCTGCTTGTGGGACCATTCTGTGTTCAAATTGGCTGCTGCATTTCCTAACGTTGCACCTGTGACTACACTTCAAAAGTACTTCATAGGCTGTGAAGCACTTTGTGACACACTGAGGTTGTTAAAGGTGCTACATGAGCACATATCATATTAAGTCAACTGTATCTCCAAGTCTTGATTTTGCATGTTTTAATCTTCTTCAGCTTTGTTTACTGTCCCTTCCCAGTAACTGAAAAGCCTGCCATTTGTTGAGCCTGCAATATTTTCCAAATACCCAATGTGAAGCTTTTCTTCTCTGCTCCATAATAGTCTGTGCTCGTATTTTTACCTACAAACCATTATTTTCCTGAGTTCAACTGGTCTGGTGTCTTTCAGCTGTCCTGGAGCCTCACTATATTTAGCTATTTAACTGTCCCCACCCCCACAGTTTCTCACATTAAGCTCCAGCAGCATAACTCAAGCAAGTGATGGAAAGAGTACGGAGCCCTGGAGCACATCCAAATGCCACGCATAAGTCTGACTTTGGTTTAGGTACCGCAAACAGGAAAATAATCAGTAAAGTGGTTCCTTAGTACAAACAGTGATTGGCGTCTGACCCTAGACCTTATGATAATAAATCAGGTTTGTAGCTGCTAATCTGCTATCTCCAGCTTCCAGATTTAAACTAGATTTTTCTTCTATAATGTTTTGCATACTAGCTTTCATTAATATATCACTTATGATATGAGAATGGAGGAATTGAAAATCCTGTGAAACTGGCAGCGCATCAATGGGAAATACCACAATCGTTTACATTCAGTAAGTGAACCCTATCACAACTCAGCATGAGAAGTCACATAAATATTGAAACAGCTCAACGTTTCTGCATTCCACAGCCTGCCACCAAAACAGTATGAAAGTGTCATGATTATAGTGAATCTAGGATTCAATGAATCCAGTCAACAGAGAGAAACATCACGGCACCTCAAGTAACCCTATTCAGTGGCTCCAAGGGTCACTGGTACAATCCCATGTGGCATTTGTCATTTTTTTCATCTTGGCTGTCGGCACTTTGTGAGAAGAGCTTAAAAAACATGCATTGCAAAATCACAACATAAAAATAGTGCATCTGACACTGATAAAAATATGATAATTATTAAAAACTAGCAGGCCATAACAGCAACACTATGCATTTATAAAGCCCCTTAATGTGGAAAATATCACAAGGTGTGATCAAAACGATGGCTTTAAGCCTATGGAAGAGATATTAGATGGGGTGAGCAAAAGATTGATCAAAGAAGTGGATTTCAGGAGCGTTTGAAAAGAGAAGAGGGAGGTGGAGCGGCGGAGAGGTTCCAGTGCATGAGGCCTAAACTGGTGAAAACACAGCTACCAATGGAGGCGCAAGGGGAGGGAGAATGCTCAAGGCCAGGGTTGGAGAAATGGAGATTTTGTGTGGGGTGGAGGGGGAAACAAATAGGGAGAGACAAGGGCATGGAGAAATTTAAATACAAGGATAAGAGTTTTAAATAAGAACATAAGATAAATAGAATATGAATGAGTCCAAAGTTGAAGTTTAAAGCTCTGCGGTAGGATGGAGTTGACTAACAGATAGTGTGGAGTCAGTTTGAAATGTCTACAAACTAATATCCACATTCAGAGTCAGTTATGGAGGGTACTGGAACCAGAAGCTGTTTGATGGGCAGCATATCTCAGTGGAAGTTAAGAATTTTAATTTATTTTATTTATAGTCAATTCACTTCACACAAACATTTTGAAAGCGAAATGAATCATTTTTAAAATAGTGTGGCCAATTCCCTGTGGCATTGCACATGAGGAGTCAGGATTGAGTGTGCTCTTTAGCTGACGTGAGAATGCACACATTAATAGTCACCATTTTATAGCCATACATTGTCATTATAAATTCCAGTTTCACATTAATGATGGAAACTGCTTATGTAAACTTGTCATACTCTAATACAAAAGCAAAATATGCGGATGTTGGAAATCTGATTTTTGGCACACTCTAAATTGTTCTCACATGGGTTGTGTTATTTGACTAGTAATCCAGAGATCTGTACTAATAATCCAGAGAATGTGACTTTGAAATTAATAATGGAAAAACTGACAGGAAGTGCGTGCACATGTAAGATTTTTAATCTATTATATAGATAGAGCTATTCACTGCAGCCCAAACTTAAGTCACTCTCGCATATCATTTACTATAGCATTTTTGGCAAAACTTAACTCTGCACTGACAAATCATACACTGAAACCACATCTAATCCATTTGCAAGATCTGACAGTTATCAAAACTCCCCACCACACACAAAAGATAGACATTTGGTTAGAATGACATGCAATAAATAATGGATATTTCACACTGTTCAAGATTATCTATTCAAGCGGGAATCTCCACCTGGAGGTCCATTTTATGAAACAAAATGTACAACACAGTGATTAGTTTTAATATCCATTTTTTTAAAAACTTTTTGCAGAAGTAGCCAGCACTTTTGTACATTGTACAAAGCTCCTGGCGCTAGCATTCACATGCCAGTTGCCTCAATCTTGCCCCAGTTTCCTTCTAAAGCTGGCTTGCTGATTGCTCTCGTGCTCCAGTTTCTCAGTAACACCTTTCTTATCCTATCAGCACTATTTCCTGATCCTATATGTTTAGTATTATTCACTACGAATCCCATTTCAGATCCTGGTTTACACAGACTGACCTCTACCACTGGATCAGCAGCCCAGAGGGAAGTGGTGGGAGAAACAGTCATCTAACTGTGCAATACTGAGCGTGAAATAGCCATACAAGGGACCAATAAAACAAAACAAAGAAAACCAGCAAAATAAAACAGATACAAATGTATTTTTTCAGCTCCTAACCCACATAATGGCTGATCTTTCCAATTCTCATCTGTTATTTTACTGAAGTCAGACTTTTGCTGATTCCCATGAGCCAGAGGTAAGCACAACCCATCGCTGAGCGAAGTCGCCAGATGGTTTCATTTCAAGCCTTCAAAGCTACAAAAATGTTAAATGCGATGAGGGACATGCTGCAGAAGTACTCAGCATTGCTTGTAAGTAAATCAGAATGGTATGCAACAATAAAATTCAGATATCGTGTTTAAAATAGGAAAAGAACTAAGGAATTTCTGAATGGATTATAATTTTTCTCATCACCTTGGACATAATTATTTTGAGTCACAAAGAGCTGCTGTTTCAAGTTTAGAATTCATAACCCATTTGCTCGTTTATTCTGCTGTAATAGGACTGAGCCTGCTTGTCCTCTGATTGCACTTGGTGTATCGGATCAGTTTGGTGCAGCGTATGTGGTTAAAATGGGCGAGTACGATTAACACCTAGAGAGGGGCAGCGGGATTGGTCATGGGTGTGTGATTCTACCCACCCGACTGCACCCAGGTGATCCCTTATGTTTAGACGCAATGAGAGAAACATCTGCCCCATATTTGCATCTTTTTCAGTAAATCTTTACAAAGTTAACAGCATTTTAGAAATAAACGCAGTAAGCAGTCAACTGTAATTTATAATTCAACTTCACAGAATAACGAACTGAAATGATCTGAATACAACCCATCATGACTACCACGACAACTGATTCAATTTTAGATTTTTTCGCCCCCATTCATACAAACCTTACTGTCATTTGGAACTTGGTAATTTCCTTAAATACCACCAAGTGTAAATGGAAAACTATCAAGTTACCTTTTGTGCAATCAACCAAACATTGACTCCTGACCCGATGAAGTCTCATGGCAGCAGGTCAAAAATGGGTAAGGAAACCTGCTGATTACCACCTTCTACTCTCCCTCAGCTGAGGAATCAGTACTCCTCCATGTTGAACACCACTTGGAAGAAGCACGGAGGTAGCAAGGGCGCAGAAGGTACTCTGGGTGGGGGACTTCAACGCCCATCACCACAACTGGCTCGGCAACACCACTGCTGACCGAGCTGGCTGTGTCTTGAAGGACATAGCTGACAGACTGCGCTTGCGGCAGGCGGTGACAAGCAACGAGGGAAAAACCTACTTGACCTCGTCCTCAACAATCTAGCTGTCGCAGTATTGGTAGGATTGACCATGGCACAGTCCTTGTGATGATGAAGTCGCTTCTTCACACTGAGGACACCATCCACTGTGTTGTTTGGCACTACCACTGTGCTAAATGGGATAGATTCCAAATAGACCGAACAGCTCAAAACTGGTCATCTATGAGGCACTGTGGGCCTTCAACAGCAGCAGAATTGTGTTTCACCAAAACCTCATGGCCTGGCATAATCCTCAATCTACCAGTGCTATCAAGCCAGTCAACCAACAATGGTTCAATGAGGAATGTGAAAGAGCATGCCAGGAGCAACACCAGGCATACCTAACAATGAAGTACCAAACTAATGAAGCTACAACTTAGGACTACATGCATACTAAACAGAAGAAGCAGCATGCTTTAGACAGAGCTAAGCGATCCCACAACCACAGATCAGATCAAAGCTCTGCTACATCCAGTCGTGAATGATGGTTGACAACTAAACAACTAACAGGAGGAGGAGGCTCCATGAATATCCCCATCTTCAACAATGGCGGAGCCCAGCACCCGAGTGCAAAAGACAAGGCTGAAGTGTTTGCAACCACCTCCAGCCAGAGGCGCCGAAAAGATGATGCATCTTGACCTCCTCCTGAGATCCCCACCATCACAGATGCCAGTCTACAGCTAATTCGATTCACTCCACATGATATCAAGAAACAGCTGAACACACTGGATACAGCGAAGGCCATGGGCCCGACATCATTCTAACTGTAGTGCTGAAGACTTGTGCTCCAGAACTAGCCACGCCTCCAGTCAAGTTGTTCCAGTACAGCTACAACACTGGCATTTACCCAAAGTGGAAAATTGCCTGGATATGTTCTGTTGACAAAACGCAAGTCAAATCCAATCCGGCCAATTATCACCACATCAGCCTACTCTCAATCATCCGTGGGGTGCCACAAGGTTCGGTGCTTGTGACCCAGTTATTCACAATCTATATCAATGATTTGGATGAGGAGATCAAATGTAATATATCCAAGTTTGCTGATGATGCAAAGCTAGATGGTAAAGTAAGTTGTGAGGAAGATGCAAAGAGGCTTCAAGGGGATATAGACAGGCTAAGTGAGTGGGCAAGAACATGGCAAATGGAATATAATGTAGAGAAATGTGAAGTTATCCACTTTGGAAGGAAAAATAGAAAAGCAGAGTACTTTTTAAATGGTGAGAGATTGGGAAATGTTGGTGTTCAGAGGGACCTGGGTATTCTTGTACACGAATCACTGAAAGTTCATATACAGGTACAGCAAGCAATTAAAAAAGCAAATTATATTTTGGCCTTCATTACAAGAGGATTTGAGTATAAGAGTAAAGATGTCTTATTACAATTACATAGGGCCCTGGTGAGACTGCGCCTGGAGTATCGTGTACAGTTTTGGTCTCCTAACCCAAGGAATGATATATTTGCCATAGAGATAATGCAACAAAGGTTCACCAGACTGATTCCTGGGATGGGGGGATTGTCCTATGAGGAGAGACTGAGTAGATTAGGCCTATATTCTCTAGCATTTAGAAGAATGAGAGGTGGTTTCATTGGGCCCAAGTTTCCCCAGGACTGCTCCGTTTTTCTTGCAGTAACTAGATTTTTTTGGAGTAACTTAAAAATCGCAATTCTCCACATTTAATTTGCTCCAGTGTAAGTTAGTTAGTTAGGCTTTTTTTTAAGTTTAGTTTTTTTTTCCAAAAGGGGGCGTTACCAGCCAGTTACGCCTGCTTTGGCCATTTAAGCAAGTTTAACCAGCTAAAAGTTACTCCAAACCAACTTAGGCCAGTGTATGAGGCCACCTGTGTCCGTTCAGAAAAACCTTGTGGTGAATTAAGAAATCAGCGCAGCTAGCCAGAGATTGGGGTGAGGAGGGGGGGGGAGGGAGGAGAGAAGATTTTGCAAAGCACTAAACACCTCCACAAAAACATTAAAGAAGCATAAAAACCATCATCAATAATAAATGAAAAATAAGTGAATGACTAAAAAATAAAAAGTCCGACCTCGCCGACTGCAGCACGCACCAACAAGCCCTTCGGCCAGGGCCAGGAGGCTCGCAACAAGCAGAAGAGATCTCCAAGGCAGTGCAGGTTTCGGGGGGGTTACGGCCCGGTGCAGATCAGGGACTCGCCATTACTATTGCAGCATATCGAGGCTCTCCAACTCTCTGTCAAACAAACAACCAACTAAAGGCTGCCCGGATGCGGGCCAAGTTGGCGACTCACCCCCCGATCCACGTCCTTAAGCTGTCGGTGACCAAGGAGGGGAAGGTGGAGGACGCGGTGATCGGGGCTCTGAGCAGGAAGACCAGCCAGTTGCTGGACAACCTCCAGCAGATCAGTGCTCGGGTCAGAGTGATGGACATCTCGCACCGAGCCCCAGGTT
Source organism: Pristiophorus japonicus (assembly GCF_044704955.1). Classification (NCBI taxonomy): domain Eukaryota; kingdom Metazoa; phylum Chordata; class Chondrichthyes; family Pristiophoridae; genus Pristiophorus; species Pristiophorus japonicus. The sequence continues at coordinate 332,427,813 of NC_091977.1, forward strand.
CTACGCCCACAGAGGGAAGAGGCAGTCCGGCAGCTCAACTCCTGGAACAGACAGCCAGACGCCGGCAGCTTAGCAACAGCATCGAGCGCATCAAGGATGAAGTGGACCGAATGTCTGTACAGCGTGCTGGGGCCCGGGTTCCCTCCCATTTTGCCATATTCCCATCGCCAGCCTTTACGAAGGCCAAGGAGGAGCAGAGGGCCGACGCGGTGTGTGTGGGCAAAGTGATGGTGCCCTGCGCTGCCCGTGAGAGGCAGGTTAACCATATTGTGCTGCTCCAAGATCAGCTCCACGAGCTGCACAGTCGCCTCATCTCCTAGGCCCCCCGATCTGGGCCTGTGTCTGTGTGTCTCACATACTCTAATCCAATCAGTCGCTGGATTCCTCGGCCCATGGACACCCATCGCACTAACCTCGCTAAATCCTAACCACTGCCGCATCACTTCCATTGCTGCCTCCAGACCCCGAGCCCACCTGAGATAGAGGCCTATGTATACACACTCTCACCCGTCGGGAATTAACCCTCGCAGCCCAGGGTCCCATCGACTGTTGCCCCAGGTCACCCCACCCAATGTGACCCGATCATTATATCCTCAGCTCCTACATCCTGAGATCAGACTCGGTCAGTCACACAACTACTCAGCTCACAGTCCCCTCCTTATACTTTACACATTCCTTTCATCCTTTCCGATTGCCAATGTTGCTATTGAGGGAGTGCAGCGAAGGTTCACCAGACTGATTCCCGGGATGGCAGAACTGACATATGAAGAAAGACTGGATCGACTAGGCTTATATTCACTGGAATTTAGGAGAATGAGACGGGATCTCATAGAAACATATAAAATTCTGACGGGATTGGACAGGTTAGATGTAGGAAGAATGTTCCCGATGTTGGGGAAGTCCAGAACCAGGGGTCACAGTCTAAGGATAAGGGGTAAGCCATTTAGGACCGAGATAAGGAGAAACTTCTTCACTCACAGAATTGCGAACCTGTGGAATTCTCTACCACAGAAAGTTGTTGAGGCCAGTTCGTTAGATATATTCCAGAGGGAGATAGATGTGGCCCTTACGGCTAAAGGGATCAAGGGGTATGGAGAGAAAGCAGGAATGGGGTACTAAAGTTGCAAAAATGATCAGCCATGATCATATTGAATGGTGGTGCAGGCTCGAAGGGCCGAATGGCCTACTCCTGCACCTATTTTCTATGTTGCTATGTTACTGATCCATTACGCATGCGCGCATGCTCAATGCTGCCGGCACTCACAAACACGCTGGGCCCTAGCCCCGCCCCCCGCCAGCTGTGTTGATTCAGCACAGCCCTAGCTCCGCCCCCCCCCCACAACTTGTGCTGCGCCACGCCAAGGGCCTGCAATGTTCCAGGAGTGGGGAGAATAACGAGGTAAGTTTTCGGCGCGGTTTTTATTCGACAAAGTCAGCGCACCTTATAGAGATGCGCGTTTTAAGCCGGGGCAGGGGGGACTTGGGCCCATTGAAACATACAAAATTCTTACAGGGCTTGAAAGTAGATGCAGGGAGGATGTTTCCTCTGGCTGGGGAGTCTAGAACCAGGAGTCACAGTCTCAGAATAAGGGGTCGGCCATTTAGGACTGAGATGAGGAGAAACTTCTTCACTCAGAGGGTGGTGAATCTTTGGAATTCTCTACTCTAGAGGGCTGTGGATATATTCAAGACAGAGATCGATAGATTTTTGGACATTAAGAGAATCAAGGGATATGGGGATAGTTGAGGAAAGTGGAGTTGAGGTAGAAGATCGGCCATGATCTTATTGAATTGCAGAGCAGACTCGAGGGGTCGAATGAACTGCTCCTGCTCCTAATTCTTATCAGCAAGGTGATGGAAGGTGTCGGCGACTGTGCTATCAAGCGGCACTTACTTACCAACAACCTGCTCACCAATGCTCAGTTTAGGTTCCGACTGGAAGCAATTGGCTCCAGACCTCATTACAGCCTATAGAGCTGAATTCCAGAGGTGAGGTGAGAGTGACTGTCAAATGCTGCCTTGATGTCCAGGGCAGAGTGTGGCATCAAGGAACCCTAGTAAAATTGAAGTCAATGGGGATCAGGAGGAAAACTCTCCAGTGGTTGGAGTCAGACCTAGCACAAAGGAAGATGGTTGTGGTTGTTGGAGGCTAATTATCTCAGCCCGAGTCACCATTACAGAGTTCTTCATGGCAGTGTCCTAGGCCCAACCATCTTCAGCGGTTTCATCACTGACCTTCCCTCCATCATAAGATCAATAGTGGAAATGTTTTCTGATGATTGCAGTGCTCAGTGCCATTCACAATGCCTCAGATAATGAAACAATCCATGCCCTCATACAGCAAGACCTGGACAACATCCAGGCTTGGACTGTTGGTGGCAAGTAAAATACGTGCCACATAAGTGCCAGACAATGACCATCTCCAACAAGAGACATTCTATCCACCTTTCCTTGGCATTCAATGGCATTACCATTGTCAAATCAATATCCTTCGAGTCATCACTGACCAGAAACTTAAATGGACCAGCCACATAAATACTGTGGCTACAAGACCAGGTCAGAGGCTGGTTATTCTGTGACAAGTGACTCATCTCCTGACGCCCCAAAGCCTTTTCACCATGTACAAGGCACAAGTCATAGAAACATAGAAACATAGAAATTAGGTGCAGGAGCAGGCCATTCGGCCCCTCAAGCCTGCACCACCATTCAATAAGATCATGGCTGATCATTCAACTTCAGTAACCCTTTCCTGTTTCTTTCCATACCCCTTGATCCCTTTGGCCGTAAGGGCCATATCTAGCTCCCGTTTGATTATATCTAACGAACTGGCCTCAACAACTTTCTGCGGTAGGGAACTCCACAGGTTAAACATTCTCTCAGTGAAGAAGTTTCTCCTCATCTCGGTCCTAAATGGCTTACCCTTTATTCTTAGACTGTGATCCCTGGTTCTGGAACTGCCAGCAACGGGAACATTCTTCCTACATCTAACCTGTCCAATCCCGTCAGAATTTTATATGTTTCTATGAGGTCCCATCTCATTCTTCTTAACTCCAGTGGATACAATCCCAGTTAATCCAGTCTCTCCTCATATGTTGGTTCTGCCATCCTGAGAATCAATCTGGTGAAGTTTCGCTGTACTCCCTCAATAGCAAGAACGTCCTTCCTCAGATTAGGAGACCAAAACTGAACACAATATTCCAGGTGTGGCCTCACCAAGGCTCTGTACAACTGCAATAAGACCTCCCTGCTTCTATACTTAAATCCTCTAGCTATGAAGGCCAACATGCCATTTGCCTTCTTCACTGCCTGCTGTACCTGCATGCCAAACGTCAATGAATGATGTACCATGACACCCAGGTCCTGTTGCAACTCCCCTTTTCCTAATCTGTCACCATTCAGATAATAGTCTGTCTTCCTGTTTTGCCACCGAAGTGGATAACCTCACATTTATCCATATTATACTGCATCTGCCATGCATTTGCCCACTCACCTAACCTGTCCAAGTCACCCTGCAGCCTCATAGCATCCTCCTCACAGTTCACACTGCCACCCAGTTTAGTGTCATCTGCAAACTTGGGAGATATTACATTCAATTCCTTCATCTAAATCACTGATGTATATTGTATATAGCTGGGGTCCCAGCACCGAACCCTGCGGCACCCCACTGGTCACTGCCTGCCATTCTGAAAAGGACCCGTTTATTCCGACTCTCTGCTTCCTGTCTGCCAACCAGTTCTCTATCCACATCAATATTTTACTCCCAATACCATGTGCTTTAATTTTGCACACCAATCTCTTGTGTGGGACCTTGCCAAAAGCCTTTTGAAAGTCCAAATACACCACATCCACTGGTACTCCCTTGTCCACTCTACTAGTTACATCCTCAAAAAATTCTAGCAGATTTGTCAAGCATGATTTCCCTTTCATAAATCCATGCTGACTTGGACCGGTCCTGTCACTGTTTCCAAATGCGCTGCTATTTCATCTTTAATAATTGATTCCAACATTTTCCCGATATCAGGCTAACTCCCTGTTTTCTCTCTCCCTCCTTTTTTAAAAAGTGGTGTTACATTAGCTTCCCTCCAGTCCATAGGAACTGATCCAGAGTCAATAGAATGTTGGAAAATGATCACCAATGCATCCACTATTTCTAGGGCTACGTCCTTAAGTACTCTGGGATGCAGTCTATCAGGCCCTGGGGATTTATCGGCCTTCAAACCCATCAATTTTCCTAACACAATTTCCTGACTAATAAGGATTTCCTTCAGTTCCTCCTTTTCGCTAGACCCTCAAACCCCTAGTATTTCCGGAAGGTTATTAGTGTCTTCTTTAGTGAAGACAATTCCAAAGTATTTGTTCGATTGGTCTGCCATTTTTTTGTTCCCCATTATAAATTCACCTGATTCTGACTGCAAAGGACCGACGTTGGTCTTCACTAATCTTTTTCTCTTCACATATCTATAGAAGCTTTTGCAGTCAGTTTTTATGTTCCCTGCAAGCTTCTTCTCATACTCTATTTTCCCCTCCTAATTAGACCCTTTGTCCTCCTCTGCCGAATTCTAAATTTCTCTCAGTCCTCGGGTTTGCTGCCTTTTCAGGCCAATTTATATGCCTCTTTCTTGGATTTAACACTATCCCTAATTTCCCTTGTTAGCCACGGTTGAGCTACCTTCCCCGTTTTAATTTTATTCCAGACAGGGATGTACAATTGTTGAAGTTCATCCACGTAATCTATAAAAGTCTGTCATTGCCTATCCACTGTCAACCCTTTAAGTATCATTTGCCAGTCTATCCTAGCCAATTCACGTCTCATACCTCCGAAGTTACCTTTCCTTAAGTTCAGGACCCTAGTCTCTGAATTAACTGTCACTCACCATCTTAATAAAGAATTCTACCACATTATGGTCACTCTTCCCCAGGGGGCCTCGCACAACAAGATCACTAATTAGTCCCCTCTCATTACATAATACCCAGTCTAGGATGGCCAGCTCTCTAGTTGGTTCCTCGACATATTGGTCTAGAAAGCCACCCCGAATACACTCCAGGAAATCCTCCTCCACCGCATTGCTACCAGCTTGGTTAGCCCAATCTATATGTAGATTAAAGCCGCCCATGATAACTGCTGTACCTTTATTACACGCATCACTAATTTCTTGTTTGATGCCATCCCCAACCTCACTACTACCGTTTGGTCGTCTGTACACAACTCCCACTCGCGTTTTCTGCCCTTTGGTATTCCGCAGCTCTACCCATACAGATTCCACATCATCCAAGCTAATGTCCTTTCTTACTATTGCGTTAATTTCCTCTTTAACCAGCAACACTATCCCACCTCCTTTTCTTTTCTGTCTATCCTTCCTGAATGTTGAATACCCCTGGATGTTGAGTTCCCAGCCTTGGTCACCCAGGAGCCATGTCTCCATAATCCCAATTATATTATAATCGTTAATAGCCGCCTGTGCAGTTAATTCATCCACCTTATTATGAATACTCCTCGCATTGAGGCACAGAGTCTTCCAGGCTTGTCTTTTTAACACTCTTTGTCCCTTTAGAATTTTGCTGTAATGTGGCCCTTTTTGATTTTTGCCTTGGGTTTCTCTGCCCTCCACTTTTACTATTCTCCATTCTATCTTTTGCTTCTGCCCCCATTTTATTTCCCTCTGTCTCCCTGCCATATTAGTTTAACCCCTCCCCAACAGCACCAGCAAACACTCCCCCTAGGGCATTGGTTCCGGTCCTGCCCACGTGCAGACCGTCCGGTTTGTACTAGTCCCACCTCCCCCAGAACTGGTTCCAATGTCCCAGGAATTTGAAACCCTCCCTCTTGCACCACTCCTCAAGCCATGTATTCATCTTAGCTATCTTGCTATTTCTACTCTGGCTAGCACGTGGCACTTGAGATTACTACCTTTGAAGTCCTATTTTTTAAATTTAACTCCTAGCTCCCTAAATTCATCTTGTAGGACCTCATCCCGCTTTTTACCTATATGCACCACGACAACTGGCTGTTCACCCTCCTCCTCCAGAATGCCCTGCAGCTGCTCTGAGACATCCTTGACCCTTGCACCAGGGAGGCAGCATACCATTCTGGAGTCTCGGTTGCAACCGCAGAAATGCCTATCTATCCCCCTTACAATAGAATCCTCTACTACTGTAGCTCTATAGTCAGGAGTGTGATGGAATACTCTCCACTTGCCTGGATAAGTGCAGCTCCAACAACATTCAAGAAGCTCGACACCATCCAGGACAAAGCAGTCCACTTGATTGGCACCCCATCTACCACCGTAATCATTCACTCCCTTCACCACTGGCGCACCTCGGCTGTAGTATGTACCATTTACAAGATGCAATGCAGCAACTCGCCAAGGCTTCTTCGACAGCACTTTTCAAAGCCACGACCTGTACCACCTAGAAGGACAAGGGCCTCATATGCATGGGAACACTACCACCTCCAAGTTCCCCTCCAAGTCACACACTATCCTGACTTGGAAATATATTGCTGTTCCTTCATCGTCGGTCGGTCAAAATCCTGGAACTCCCTTCATAACCGCACTGCCGACGTATCTTCACCACATGGACTGCAGGGGTTCAAGGCAGCGGCTCACCACCACCTTCTCAATGGGATGGGCAATAAATGCTAGACTTGCCAGCAATGCCCACATCCCGAGAATGAATAAAAAGAAAAGCAGTGTTTGTGTTGATATGTAATTAAACACACACATCAATTCATTTTTGCATTAATTTCCTAAGTTTATGACTACAAGCCAGCCATTCCCACTCGGAAAATTTGATATCCACTTGGTTATGTTCCATTGGGTTAGATGAAAATGAAAATAAAAATAATTTGCACATATTTGTATTACGCTGCCTAGAATTACAGGAAGACCCACACATATCAAAGTAAGTCAAATACCCTTTGAAGGTTAGGAATTTATGGTCTCAGGTAACAATTTGTTTCTCGCTTGATGTATTATGTAAATAAGATATCAAAACATATAAGTTAATGAGGGGGCTCGACAAAGTGGATGCAGAGAGGATATTTCCACTCATAGGGGAAACTAAAACTAGGGGACATAGTCTCAGAATAAGGGGCCGCCCATTTAAAACTGAGATGAGAAGGAATTTCTTCTCTGAGGGTTTAAATCTATGGAATTCTCTGCCCCAGAGAGCTGTGGAGGCTGGGTTATTGAATATATTTAAGGCGGAAGTGGACAGATTTTTGAGAGATATGGTAATAAAAGGTTATGGGGAGTGGGCAGGGAAGTGGAGCTGAGTCCATGATCAGATCAGCCCTGATCTTATTAAATGGCGGAGCAGACTCAAGTGGCCAAATGGTCTACTCCTATTTCTTATGTTCTTAAATCTGGCTGATCTATTGCACGCATCACGATTCCAATGTGCCTTGTGTTAATAAAGCGGAAGCCATCACTCTCAGTGAAATCATTTATTCCTCTTGACATGTTAAAGATTTTTTTTAATTTCCTTTCCAGTTCATAGTTCTTTGAGGGGAGAATTATTGATATTGTATTCAGCACTGATATTGTATTCAGTATCAGTTGCTCATATTTCAAAATGACAAATGTCCAGTGAATAATAAAAATGCCTAGAGAGCCATTCCTTACTCCTAGCTTTTCATTCTTATTATCTGAAAAGACACCAAAGGCTCTTTCAGAAAGGAGGCTAGAATTACATTTTGTTGGGCTCTGTACTTTCAAAACTATCTAGACAGTGGAATTTACAAGCATTCAAATCCTTCTATTGTGCGGAATATAATTACCTGCTACTTTCATGGTAGTCCCCCGAGAGAGTGATTTTTCCCCCTTTGTTGTGGTAGACGATTATATAACAAATCAGTGTAATTGGCTTTTTTTTAAATAACAGAATGGGGTGTCACGTATAGCCGTTACAATTACCAGTGTTCAATCACATGTATTCAAAACCCTGCATATAAAGGCCAGCATAAAAGAAATAATTACCCTGGACAAGATTAAACAGGAAGACTGATAATGCTACTAAGAAAACCTTTCAAACTTTCAGACAACATAAAGCTAACTCATATTTTTCCTATCATCACTGAGACAAGGAGATAAGACTATCATTTCCTCTAATGATCCAAGTAAATAGTTTTATTGTGCTAGTGGATAATTACCAACATTATAGCTATCTATAAGTTCCCAACATTTATAGCTATCTGTCAAAATAGTTATGTAAATACTATGCATGTCCGGAAGGAATTAAATCTTGAGGCAGGCCTGGCCAGTTAAGTTAAAGAAAAATATAGCACAACATTGCATAAATTATTTTATACTCTACAATTTCACTGAGGTTTGTTTCCATACCAAACACCATTGTGGAAGCAGCATCACGCTAAAGATTGCAGCAGTTCAAGAAGAAAGCTCGCCAATACCAGGTTAGCGTAACTAGGGATAGGTAACACACGTGGCCTTGCCAGTGTCACTCATAGCCTGCATTAAAAAAACATGTACAAAAACTAGAGCATTGCTGTTAGAAGGGAGGGGCCATTTTAAAAAAAGTTATCATACCTTACCTTAGGTCAGAAGTGGGGATGTTCGCTATGTGCAGTGCCATTCGCATCTCCTCAGATAATAAAGCATCCATGCCCGCATGCTGGACGAAATTCAGGCTTGGACTGATAAGTGCCAAGTAATATTCGTGTCACACAAGTGCCAGGCAATGACTATCTCCAACAAGCGAGAGTCTAACCACCATCCCATGACATTCAATGGTATTACCATCGCCGATTCCCAGACCATCGACATCCTGGGGGTCACCATTGACCAGAAACGTAACTGGACCAGCCACATAAATACTGTGGCAACAAGAGCTGGTCAGAGGCTGGGCATTCTGGGGAGAGTGTCTCACCTCCTGACTCCCTAAAATCTTTCCACCATCTATAAGGCACAAGTCAGGAGTGTGATGGAATATTCTCCACTTGCCTGGATGAGTGCAGCTCCAACAACACTCAAGAAGCTCGACACCATCCAGGACAAAGCAGCCTACTTGATTGGCACCCCATCCACCACCTTAAACATTCACTCCCTCTGTCACAGATGTACCTTGTCTGCAGTGTGTACCATCTACAAGATGCACTGCAGCAACTCGCCAAGGCTTCTTCAGCAGCACCTCCCAAACCCATGAACTCCATCACCTAGAAGGACAAGCGCAGCAGGCACATGGAAACACCACCAGCTCTACGTTCCCCTCCAAGTCACACACCATCCTGACTTGGAAGTATATCGCTGTTCCTTCATCGTCGTTCGGTCAAAATCCTGGAAAACTCTCTCCCTAACAACAATGTGGGAGTACCTTCACCACATGGACTGCAGCGGTTCAAGGCAGCGGCTTACCACCATCTTCTCAAGGGCAATTAGGGATGGGCAATAAATGCTGGCCTTGCCAGTGACACCCACATCCCATGAACGAATACATATCTTGAATGTATATTTTTCCAAAAACATTAATGCAGAAAAAAAACTTAAATCTCCAAATTCAGTGGTGTGTGGTATGGTCCTCTATAAATCAAGTAGCTGCTACCTTGAATCCCTGATACAATCTCAACTGCCACAGTTGGAGGACTGTGTGCAGTTTAAAGCTTGATGCTATAGGAAGGATGTTGAGACAATGGAGAGGGTAAAGCACAGATTCACTTGGATGCTACCCGATGTGAGGAAATACAAATACGAAGACAACTTTAAAAAACTGGGGTTGTTTTGTCAGAACAGAGGAGCTTAAGGGATCATTTGACAGAGGTGTTTTAAATTATGAAGGATAGGACAAGGTACATAGTGATTCCAGTGGGGTCTCGATCAAGGGGCCATAGATACAAGATTAAAGGTAAAAGATTTGGGACAGAGGGCAGGAGAAACACTTTTCTTTACACAGAGGGCTGTTTTGCTGTGGATTGCACTAACAGCATTAATGCAGTTGTAGCAGAAAAACTATTTCCTCTTGTGCAGGAATCAAGAACAAGGGGCCATAAACCTTAAAATTAGAGCTAGGCTGTTCAGGGGTGAACTCAGGAAGCACTTCTTCACACAAAGGGTAGTGGAAATCTGGAACACTCTCCCCATGGATTACAGGGGTTAACTGAAACTTTCAAGATTGAGATAGATAGATTTTTGCTGGGTGAGGGTATCAAGGGATATGGAGCAAAGGCTGATAAATGGAGTTGAGGTACAGATCAGCTGTGAGCTAACTGAACGATGAACAGGCTCAAGGAGTTGAATGTTCCTGGATTATCTAGTCATTTATCACATTGCTGTTTGTAGGACTTTACTGTGCACAAATTGGCTGCTGCCTTTCCCTATATTACAATAGTGAGTACACTTCAAAAGGTACTTCATTACATGTAAAGTACTTTGGGACATCCTGAAGTTGAAAAAATGAAATATAAGTGCAAGTTCTTTCTTCTTTCGTTCAGTATCCCACCAACTGAACTACAATTGCCAGTGACGTGCAACAACTTGAAAGAGAGAACTCCCAGAAGCTCACTTGGACCACCCATGAACTTTTAAAAATTGTTTAATGTTGGATGATTAACTAACATTAAAATTGAAACAGCATTTTGATGCCACTCAGCAGAGCTCTGCATCTGGATACATGTTTGTTTGCATAGAGCCATGCCTTGCGTTGCCTGACCAGGGATATATAGACTGCAGTATAACTCGGCACTAACAGCTCCACTAGCAAGTACTGGTGTTGGGGTATACCAGATGGGGTGGTCAGTAATGGTCTCAGCAGAAACGACCAACTGCATCGCTAGAAGTGTGTGCAAGTGCCTTCATCACTCGCTTCCATCAGAGGTGTTTTGGCCACCTTGTGTCCAGCAGCTGGAGCTAGGTGCATGGGGTAGCTTTGAACTGGCAGCAAGAGCAGAGAAATGGAGGGAATGCTGCTGGAGAGGCAGTATATTTAAACTTCAGAAAAGCGATCAGCAGTATAATCTTCTATTATTGGCAAGTTTCTATTCATTGCCAGAGGTGTCTTCTGTTATGGCCAATAACCGAGGACCTTAACCATAATATGTCACTTGTTACAAAATAGGATGCAACAATCAAGTGCACGTTTAATAAATGATGTGTTGTTCCAACAGACGGCAAAGTGCCCTTCCTTGTACTGGTAGTATATTCTTAGGTGCTGAAATCAATGGCATTCTGGACACACACGTAACAGTACAACCTGCGGAAAGAAGGGGTTTGGTGGCAGTGAAATCCCCGCAGTTCCCAACAGCAGCAGGCACCATGCTGGCAGCACCAGGCATCGGCCAATGGCTGATTTGCAGTGGAGTGCGGGAAGATGTAGAAAAAGTCAATTATATCTGTGAGCAAACAAGAGCCAGGCACACACACAAAGATGTCACAAGCAGCAGGGCAAGAAACAGCAAAGAGTACAGCAGAAAAAAGGCGATGGGTGATTTAAAAGAGAAATAGAATTGAAACAGAATCAAACAGTAATTAATGCAAATGCATTGTAATAAACTTAGATCAAAACTTTCCTGTATACAGCCAAGAAAATTCAACAAAAAACTATTTCAATCATTTTCTTGGCCACTAAGGACGTTGAATTCCATCACCTTTCCCAAGTGCTGCCTCGGGCTAAATCTGGTTTTCTGGCACTTTAATGTGATCCTGAGCTGAATTTCCTTGCCCACATTTGTTCCATCACCAACGCAGCCTTCTTCCATCTTAGAAAGTTGCTAGCAAGGCTATAATCCATATTTTTATCATCCCAAGGTTTGACTTCTTAAAGGATGATCAATGTTTGGAATGATCAATCAAGCAGGATACTGGAGTCAAGATTATCAGGGGCAAAGTGCGGTTGAATGCAGGTCTGGGAGAGGTAGGGTTTACAAAGGGCCAAATTGGCTTTTTCTCATCCTTAGCTTTTCTTATGTTCTCCTGCACATAGAGGAAAGCCAACTGAACATATTGAGAAAAGTAGGAAACAAATGGTATTCAGGAACTGTCTAACCACAACACAGGGGTAGTGATCTGTCAGTAATCCCATTAAACCCTTACTGAAGCACAGCTGCCTAGCCTCATATCCAGAGTGATTTACCGAATAGATTTCACCTGACAAATTTTAATCACAGGCTGGCTTGCCATCCAGGTTTTCATTCTCTCATTTAAAAAAATTTAAATGCAAGAAATGTATCACCATTGCCCAGCAAAGTTCAATTCTAGGTAAACCAGATGACTTTTTCATTGTTACCTAAATCTATTCCAGATGACTCTGCCCTTTCCAGCCTTTAGTCTTCACGATGTGGCCAGAACTATAATGATGGCTGTAATACACACCATAGGAATGAATAAAACTATCTGCACTGTACTTTAGAACTACATATTTGTCGAGAGTCAAGACACAGTTGCGCTCTCTTGCCTGATCATAAATCTACATTGTTTGATATATTTCAAGTGGATTTTGGACACAATATTATTCATTTGAAAGGCTTTTAGAGCTATTACAGAGTTTTACACTGAACTATGGAATCCATGAAGAGGAATAAATGAAACTGTGCTTGGGTATTCTAAAATCGGACTCCTTTCCAGTGTTATCGGGTGTTATGTTCAGAATAACTTGGCAAGACGGTGTGCTTTAAGCTCAAACTGTTGTGACCTTGGTCTCTTTAATGTAACTCCAGAGTGAGGAAGCAGCATGGTAGACTGCCTTTTATACCTGCTTGCCCGGGGTGTACAGGTGACCCTTGGGTTTCCCACAGGTGCGCCCCCTGGTGGCAAGTCTTACACACTGGTAAAGTTTACATACATAATATCGGGTTTATAGCATCGCTGCTGGTTGGGTCCTGGCATCAAAGGACGACTGGAGGAGCTGGTTCCAGCTATTAACCAGTTTCAACTCAGCTAATGCTGTAACAAAATGCATTACAATGGGAGGTGAACTATACCTATTAACAAACACAGCATTAAAAAGTCTCAACTACACAAACAGACAGCGACACTTCCACATCAGGCATCATGTACAGTAACAGTAATGACAGGAACTTGCATTCCTCTTAACAACACCGGACAATAATTAGAACAATGACAAGTATGTGAAAGGCAATATTCGTGGAACATTGGACTAAGTTTCAGATAGTTTTTCTAAACACACTAACCTGTCGATATGTTCCGTCCAGTAAAGTATCTAGGTTACGTAGAGGCATGGGAGTTTTGTCCTTGAAATGTGTTAAAAGTCGCCGTTGGATAGCTCTGTACTGTACAGCCCTTTCTGAAAGAAGCTCCTTATACTTCTCAGCATTTAGCCGCAACTACAAAAACAACAGAAAGGGATCTTACACACTGCCCTGCTTTTCAAAAATAAACATAAAACCTGTCCTTTGAGGTGAGTGTACTTGTTCAAAATATAAAATAAACTTAATTCTCCAATTTCATGACATTATCTGGACTATGGCAGCAACGTAATCAATATTAATTGAAGACAGACCTCAAAATGCCGATCGACTAGTTGAAAGTACTCTTGCAAAGGAATGGGTCCAGGAAATGTGCACATTAAATCTTTGGTTCTTTCACTGGCAAAATTCTCTTCTAAACGCTGAATAAGTTCTTTTGTTATTAGCCAGAGATCTTCAAACTGGTCACATTGAACTCTGTACCGACCTGAGAAGTTGAATTAAAAATATATAAATGTTTCTTCCTGCAGACTCATTTGAAAGAAAGGAGAATTGCAGCAACGTTTGCAGGGTCACGTTTACTATAATACTACAGTTCAATTTTTATTCATTACTTATCAGACAACATCATTTTCTATTGAGTTCAACCTATTCATATCTGCTTTGTCATTTCTAAAAGCAACACTTTCACACATTTATATGATTAATTGTTCTTATGTCCATTATATGTCTAAAATTTTCTCTAAAATAAGCAATGTGCACAAAACCACAGCACTTCATTGCAAAAAAGGACATATTTATTTCATTGTTCAATGAATCATTTTTAATATTTTTCTACAGAGTGAAATTCAAGTTATATTAGGTTGTAACTTTTGACTGTTAAAATACCATGTAACCAACCAAATCACAGGTTTCTGTTTCTGGCTGCTTTAATTTATAAACTCCGCTATCTGCAATCTTTTTATGGATCTCCTATGAACATAACAATTATCTATTTACAAAGGGGAGCCTGGCAACATTCAAAAGAGAGCTGGAGCCTGGAAGCACTCAGGACTAGGATGGCCTGAGAGAACTCTGGAGAAGAAGTCTGACAGAAATAAGAGAAGTCCTGGGAGAAATTGGAGTACTCGAACTGAGAACACTTCGGGGTTTTGGAAAGTCCATGAGAACTCTGGGGGAGCTCTGATCCAAAAGAACTCTATGGTGGGCGGGGGTGATCATGCCTCAGGAACCTCTGCCGATGTCCCCTTTGGGGTAGGATTTTTTTTTTTTTAAAAAGAGAATGCTACAAAGAGATGCGAGAACTATAGGGGCTATCTTAGTTCTGTGATAACTCCAGGAGATCTGGGAAAAAGAGGCATGGGGTAGGTAATATGTCCTTACTATACAGTCTAAATGCACACGAGGCCCATACTTGAGAGAAGGTCACTCTGTGACCAGTTACCTTTAATACCAAGACCTCAAGTGATGAAGGTAGGTGGAGCTTCCCCTTTTATACCTGAAAGTCCAGGTTAGGAGTGTCTCCCACAAGTTCACCCCCTTGTGGTCAATGTTTTCAAGGTGTACAACTTAGGTCAGCTTATACATGGGTTACAATGATAGCTGAATACATGACATCACCTCCCCCCAAAGTCTTATTGGGATCACAGGTTAAGTCTCTCTGGTGGTTTACGCTCCCTTGTAGAGTGCCTGAGTTGGGGCGGCGGTTGTTGGGCACTGGCCTGAGTGTCTGCTGTTTGCAGTGCCTCAGGCCTGTCTGGACTGCCCACAGTGACTGGGCTCTCCTCCACTTGGTTACGGTGTTCGGTCACCTGTGGTGGAGTAAACTCTATGTCGTGTTCTTCCTCTGCTTCTTCTATGGGGTTGCTGAACCTTCTTTCAGTTTGATCCACGTGTTTGCGGCAGATTTGTTCATTGGTAAGTTGAACTACCAAAACCCTATTCCCCTCTTTGGCAATCACAGTGCCTGCAAGCCATTTGGGCTCTGCAGCGTAATTAAAGACAAAAACAGGGTCATTGACATCAATACATCACGCCCTCGCATTCCTGCCATGGTAGTCACATTGTGACTGACGCCTGCTCTCAACAATTTCTTTCATAGTAGGGTGTATAAGGGATAACCTGGTTTTGAGCATCCCTTTCATTAGCAGCTCTGTGGGTGGAACCAGTGAGCGAGTGTGGTCGGGATTTATTGACCAACAGGAGGCAAAATAAGCAGCTTTGTAGGGAACCCCCTTGGATTCTGAGCATCCCCTGTTTGATTATCTGCACTGCTCGTTCCGCCTGGCCGTTTGAGGCCAGCTTGAACGGTGCCGTTCTGACATGGTTGATTCCATTGCCTGCCTTGAAGTCCTGGAATTCAGTGCTTGTGAAGCATAGGCCATTGTCGCTGACCAAGACATCCGGTAGACCATGGGCGACGAACATTGCCCATAGACTTTCTACCGTGGCAGAGGATGTGCTTGAATTTAAAATGGCACACTCAATCCATTTGGAGTAAGCGTCTACTACAACCAGAAACATTTTTCCCGTGAAAGGATCTGCGTAGTCCACATAGATGCGTGACCATGGCTTGGCGGGCCAGGACCAGGGGCTAAGGGGGGCTTCCCTGGGTGCGTTGCCCAGCTGAGCACATGTGTTGCACCGGCGAACACAAAGTTCCAGGTCTGCATCTATCCCTGGCCACCAAACGTGTGACCTGGTAATTGCCTTCATCATGACAATGCCCGGGTGCTCATTGTGAAGTTCTCTGATAAACACCTCTCTGTCCCTCTGGGGCATGACAAGTCGGTTTCCCCACAGTAGGCAATCGGCTGAATCGAGAGTTCATCCTTGCGCCTATGAAACGGTTTAAATTCCTCAGAGCATGGCCCATACGTGGCTGCCCAGTCCCCATTCAGGACACATTTCTTAACTAAAGACAGTAGCGGGTCTTTATTTGTCCAGACTTTAATCTGACGGGCTGTCACAGGTGAGCCTTCGTTTTCGAAAGCTTCAACAGCCATGACCATCTCAGCATCATGCTCAGTTGCCCCCTCAATGGTGGCTAGTGGGAGCCTGCTGAGTGCATCGGCGCAGTTTTCAGTGCCCGGTCTGTGCCGAATTGTGTAGTCATAGGCGGCTAATGTAAGTGCCCACCTCTGTATGCCAGCCGATGCATTCGCATTTATGGCCTTCTTGTCGGCCAAAACGGACGTTAGGGGTTTGTGATCTGTCTCCAGCTCAAATTTCCTGCCAAACAGGTACTGGTGCATTTTTTTTTTTACTGCATATACACATGCTAGCGCTTCCTTTTCTACCATTCCGTAGCTCCTTTCTGCCTCGGACAGACTTCTGGAGGCATAAGATACTGGTTGTAACTGACCATTGGCATTCACATGCTGCAACACACACCCGACCCCATAAGACGACGCATCGCACGTTAGAACAAGTTTCTTACACGGGTCATATAACGTTAACAGTTTGTTGGAGTATAACAAGTTGCGTGCTCTATCAAAAGCCCTTTCCTGGCTGTCCCCTCAGACCCAATCGTGACCTTTGCGTAGGAGCACGTGTAGCGGCTCTAACAGCGTGCTCAATTTGGGAAGAAAGTTACCAAAATAGTTCAGGAGCCCCAGGAATGAACACAGCTCCGTCGTGTTACGGGGTCTGGGTGCTCTCTGGATCGCTTCCGTTTTGGACGCAGTGGATCTGATCCAGTCTGCTGCTACCCTCCTCTCCAGGAATTCTACCTCTGGAGCTAAGAAGACGCACTTCGCCTTTTTCAGTCGCAGCCCTTCCCAGTCCAGTCTGCGTAGCACCTCCTCCAGGTTGTGGAGGTGTTCTTCAGTATCGCGACCCGATGAGGATGTCGTCTTGAAAAACCACCGTCCTTGGAATCGACTTGAGGAGTCTTTCCATATTTCGCAGAAAGATCGCGGCGGCCAAACGAATCCCGAACAGACATCTGCTATACTCAAATAACCCCTTGTGTGTTGTGATGGTGGTCAGCTTCTTCGACTCACTTGCCAGATCCTGGGTCATGTAAGCTGAGGTCAGGTCCAATTTTGAAAAAAGTTTGCCACCGGATAGTGTCGCAAAGAGGTCCTCTGCTCTCGGTAGCGGTTACTGGTCTTGGAGTGACACACGATTGATGGTGGCCTTGTAATCGCCACATATCCTGACCGACCCATCCGCCTTGAGCACCGGCACAATCGGGCTCGCCCAGTCACTGAATTCGACTGGCGAGATGATGCCTTCCCTCAGCAGGCGGTCCAATTCGCATTCTATCTTTTCCCGCATCTCGTACGGCACTGCTCTGGCCTTGTGGTGTACTGGTCTGGCATCTAGGTTTATGTGAATCACTACCTTGGCCCCCATGAAAGTGCCAATGCCGGGTTCAAATACTGAGTCAAATTTGTCCAGGACCTGTGAGCATGATACTCGCTCCACAGAAGAAATTGCATTGACATCGCCCCTTTTCCAGTTCATGACAGCAAGCCAACTCCTCTCCAGTAGCGCGGGACCGTCCCCCGGGACAATCCAGAGTGGCAACCTGTACTCCGAATCTTTGTGGGTCACGACTACCGTGGCGCTGCCTAGCACTGGAATGATCTCCTTTGTATATGTCCGTAGCTGTACGTCAATCGGCAATAATTTTGGCCTCCTGGCCTTGGACACCCACAACCTTTCGAACTGTTTGATACTCATCAGGGACTGGCTGGCACCCGTGTCTAGCTCCATTAATACTGGGGTGCCATTGAGGAGCACTTTCATCATTATCGGTGGCGTCCTGGTATATGAACTGTATATGTGCTCCACATGAACTCGCTGAACTTCAGCTTCCAGCGATTTCCCCCAGTATTCATTTGGCCTCGTAGGGCTTACATCGGGCCCGTCCTCCTCGTACATCAACCTGGCTGCAGGCTTCCTGCACATACGCGCCAAGTGACCGCTGACGTTGCAGTTTCTGCAGGTATATTGCTGATCCCTGCAAGCTCTTGCTGGGTGTTTGCCTCCACACCTCCAGCATGAGCTGGAGGCCCCGTTGTTGGAAACAAAAGGTCCATTACCAGTCGATCGTCTCTGAAATTGTCCTTAAGTTCACCATTGACAGGTGTTGATGGCCCCATTACTGGCCGCATTGTCCATTGCGATGGCATGAATCACAGCTCAGCTAGCCATTGTCTCTGTTGAATTCACCCTTTGGATTTGACTACATGCTGGGGCATGTCCGATTGCCCTTGTCTGCCTAATTAACAATGTTGACTCCCTGGTCGTTTGCCGCATTTGAGCCAAGATTTTTGTCATACATCATTCTGGTCTCTTCCTCCCCTGAGATAAATGTCTGGGCTATCAGAGCTGCCGGTTCCAAGGTCAAGCCTTTGGTCTCAATCAGTTTCCTGAAAACCCCAGCATGCCCGAAGCCCTCAATAAAAAAGTCTTGCAGCATCTCCGCTCTGCATGCATCTGTGAACTTACATAGGCTCGCCAGTCGCCGAAGAACTGCCACAAAGTCAGGAGCGCTTTGCCCTTCTCGCCGCCGGTGCGTGTAAAACCACTGTCTCGCCATGTGCATGCTGCTCGCTTAAGGTGTTCCCCGATCAACTTACTGAGCTCTTCGAACGTCTTGTCCGCCGGCTTCTCTGGCGCTAAAAGGTCCTTCATCAGGGAGTTCGTTCTGGATCCACAAACCATCAGGAGATGAGCCCTGCGTTTGTCGGCCGAATCCTGTCCCAACCATTCCTTAGTGACAAAACTTTGCTGTAGTCTCTCAATAAAATCGTCCTAATCATCACCAACACAGTACTCTCTTCTGTGCTGCTAGTGGCCATGCTCGTGTGGTTTAAATCCCAGTTTCTCGTCGCCAATAATATGTCCTTACTATACAGTCTAAATTCACACGAGGCCCATACTTGAGAGAAGGTCACTCTGTGACCAGTTATTTTTATTACCAAGACCTCAAGTGATGAAGGTGGGTGGAGCTTCCCCTTTTATACCTGAAAGTCCAGGTTAAGGAGTGTCTTCCACAAGTTCACCCCCTTGTGGTCAATGTTCTCAAGGTGTACAACTTAGGTCAGCTTATACATCGGTTACAATGATAGTTGAATACATGACAGTAGGAGCTTCCGGTCTCTGAGAAATCTTTGCAGAGTGGTGTTGGAGAACTTAAGACTGTTTGGGTGGATTCAGAGACGGTCTCGGAGAACTCTGGGAAGGGTGGTGTGGAGTTGGGAACTATGAGGTAATCGTGGTAGCTCTTGGTGGATGTGTCGGGCAGAGGAAAGGAGAGAGCCATGAGCCCTGGTTGGCAGCAGAGGCAGGCGGCTTGGTGAGTGGCACCGCCCTGGAGTGGTAACATAGGGCCCAAGTTTCCGCCCTCTGTAAAAACGGCGCATAAAAAGGGAGCCGAAAACTTATCTTGTAATTCTCAGAGCTCCTCAGGACGACTTCGGCCTAGGCATAGCGCAGCACAAGGGGTGGGGGGCGGAGCCAGGTCCCGGCGCTAAAAACAATGCCGGGACCTCTGCACATGCGCGCTAGAGTGTGCGCACGTGCAGTAGCTCCTCGCAACCCGACGCTCTGCAGTTCAGCCTCCTGTGTATGTCTGGAAATATACCATGTGTACTGCTCACAGACCAGAAAAACCTTACCTGGAGCTAAGTTCAGTGCAGGCACAGCCAGAGACGGGGGGTGGCAAGCATTAAACACAAAGGACTAAAGCTTTAAACACATCACTTAAAATGGCCTATAACCTCTTGCGATGAGGTTACAAGATAAGTTTTCGGCTCCCTTTTTATGCGCCGTTTTTACAGAGGGCGGAAACTTGGGCCCTATGTTACCACTCCAGGGCGGTGCCACTCACCAAGCCGCCTGCCTCTGATGCCAACCAGGGCTCATGGCTCTCTCCTTTCCTCTGCCCTACACATCCACCAAGAGCTACCACGATTACCTCATAGTTCCCAACTCCACACCACCCTTCCCAGAGTTCTCAGAGACCGTCTCTCTCTGAATCCACCCAAACAGTCTTAAGTTCTCCAACACCACTCCTAGTGTTCAGCCTCATCCCCCCCCCCTCTCCCTCCCGTTCAGCCTCCCCACCCATCTCGTTCAGCCTCCCCCCCTCCCCCTCTCCAACCCCTCCCCCTTCCTCCCCCTCCTCCTCTCCTCCTTCCCCCCTCCCTCCACCCACCCCTCACTGTCAGAAACACAGAGACAAAGACAGAGAGAGAGAGACTGACAGAGAGAGACATGGACAGAAACACCTGCCCTTCACATCCAGGTAGGACTTCTATTTTTTATTTGTTATTGATTGGTTGCTTATTACTTTGGTCTGGGTGCTTTAGGTGCAGGGTTCCTTCTATTTTTTTATTTGTTAATTAATTGCTTATTACTTTTTGTGCTTTGTTTAGTGCTTAGTGCTTTAAATGTACTTATGCTTCTTTAATGTTGTTGCAAAGGTGTTTATTGCTTTGGAAAATCCTCAAACTTCCCCTCCCTGCCCCCCCCCCCACACGTTGATGTTGATGTGTCTGCCTCAGCCAGGAGCCTACACTTGCTTATTTATAAAAAGAGAAACAATTGTCCTCACTCTGCAGATATAAGGCAAAATATCATCACAAGAGGTTATAGGCCATTTTAAATGATGTGTTTAAAGCTTTAGTCCTTTGTGTTTAATGCTTGCCACCCCTCCGTCTCTGGCTGTGCCTGCACTGAACTTAGCTCCAGGTAAGGTTTTTCAGAACTTACAAAAGTGGACACTTACTCCATTCTAAGTTAGTTTGGAGTAAGTTTTCGCTGCCTAAACTTGCAAAACAGGCCTGTAGCTGGACAAACGCCCTTTTGAAAAAAAACTGAACTAAAACAAAACTAAACTAAACTAACTCACTAGAACTGGGGCAAACTAAATGCGGAGAATTGCGATTTCTAAGATACTCCAAACTAAACTAGTTGCTCCAAAAAAATTGGAGCAACTCCACCCAAAACTTGGGTCCTATAGGAACATGAGGTCGCCATTCAGCCCATCAAGTCTTTTGCGCCATTCAATTAGATCATGACTGATCTGTACCTTAACTCCATTTACCTGCCTCAATCTGTAACCCTTAATATCCTTGTCGAACAAAAATCCATCAGTCTCAATTTTGAAATTTTCAATTGACCCCAGTCTCAAAGCTTTTTGGGGATGAGAGTTTCAGATTTCCACTACTCTGTGAAGAAGTGCTTCCCAACATCATCATTGAACAGTCTAGCTTTAAGGTTATGCTTCTTTGTTCTGGACTCCTCTCACCAGAGGAAATTGTTTTTCTCTATCTCCCTATCAACTCCTTTAATCACCTTATGCATCTCAATTAGATCACCCTTAATCTTCTAAACTCGAGGGAACACAAGCCTAGTCTATGTAACCTATCCTCATAATTTAACTCTAAGCCATTAAATATCATTCTGGTGAATCCGTGTTGCACCCCCTCCAAGGCCAATGTATTCTTCCTGAGGTGCAGGACAACAGTGCAGTTAACCGTTTGTTAACCGTTTCCCCAGCTCAGGTTGTGCTCCCACGAGCAGTTTACTTTTCTCCCACCAAAACACAACTCTTCTGGAGTTCCTGCTGCGCTCGACCTCACTTTATCCTGAGACCAACTGCTGAGGTGCAACTCTACAGTGAAGGAGTTGGGCCTGCTGGAGACTGAGAAGCTAACTTGAGAGTGAAATTAGACAGGAAGTGAAGGACCAATTTGGTGACTGAGGCTGAAAGAAAAAAATTAAGAAACGAGCACACTGTATTATTTTTATTGCTGACCCCTGATTGCAGTGCTCAAACTCGGGGTCCTGCAAGCTGGCTCCAGGGGAGAAGACTGAAATTTGCCTGATGCAGCGCCCTCCATCAACACCTGGTCTGTTGAGGAACTATTTGAGATAAATGCAAACACCAGAGCCTGGCTTTGCTTTGGAGAGACAAGCTACGATGATTACTGTTGTATTCAAGCTCTGGATCCTGCTGGCTGATGTAAGAGGAGACGACCTGCAATGTTTATTTCTATTTGGCTACAAGTGGAGTAGTTTCCCTAGTGAGAACTACAATGTTAAATTAGATTACAAATTGATGCAAGGGTGATTCGAGTCCCCGGGATCTAATTTATGAGGGAAAATGATTGTGAATGAGTTAGATATTGAAATCTAAACCTCTCTTCTAATAAGGTTTTACTTGAGGGAAGCACCTGGGGATTTTCTCGGTCTACAGTTTCAGAATTGGTTTACAGCCAATGATAATGCAATTAGTCTGCAGATTTCAGGGAAAGATGCAATTTGCACAACATTCATGTGCTATTTCTTGTTGCCTCACCAAATTGAGACTCTTAAATTGAAAGGAAACCTCCAACATAAATCTACTCAAGATCACTATGATAACTTTCATTGTATTCATACAAACTGCTCACTGCGCTCATATACTCCTTTTTTACCCAAAAATATGCACAGTATTGTATATGCTTTTTTATATTATGTACTTCATTCATCCTCAATATTTTTGTTGGGTTGAGCATCACTGATTACTCCTGTAAACTGATCTCGAGTTTCTGATGAACCAGACTGAGTCATTACCTGCTCATATGCAGGTATATGTACTGAGACCCAGGGATGAACAGAGACCCCTCGTCACTACTCCGGATTACTGTTTGTATCACTGTCAACTATACATCTCCTTGCCTTTGGAATAAATACTATCAGACTGCGGCTCAGGCAATAAAACATTTCACCACTTTATTGAAGATGGAAGAGGTAAAAGAGTTCAATATATATTCATTACATAAATGAAACTCAGTACAAACAGGATATTTAAAGTACAAACTTTTACTAATGACCTTGACATGACAAAACAACAAAGTCTTCTGCGTTAACCCTCAACAGTCACTTACTTCTAATGTGGCTGCTCACTGCCACAGAGTTTCTGATTAGCTTAGTATTGAGTCGCAGACTGACTGATTCTTGTTCCAATACAGCCAGAACATAGATCCACATGATATTGAAGATATCCCAGAACAAAGGGAATTAAAACCAGTTATTTCTATAACTATATTTCATCATCATACACAGTCCCTCGTAATCGAGGAAGACTTGCTTCCACTCCTGAAGTGAGTTCTTTGGTGGCTGAACAGTCCAATACGAGAGCCACAGACTCTGTCACAGGTGGGACAGACATTCGCCGTGGGAAGGGTTGGGTGGGGCTGGTTTACCGCACGCTCCTTCCGCTGCCTGCGCTTGACCTCTTCACACTCTCGGCGTTGAGATTCGAAGAGCTCAACGTCCTCCCGGATGCACTTTCTCCACCTCGGGCGGTCTTCGGCCAGGGACTCCCAGGTGTCAGTGGTGATGTCGCACTTTACAGGGAGGCTTTGAGAGTGTCCTTGTAACATTTCCGCTGCTCACCTTTGGCTCGTTTGCCATGAAGGAGCTCCGCAAAAAGCATTTTGCTTAGGGTATTGTGTTCCTAACACAGATGAGTCTGCACACAGGGAGGTTAAAATAACAGTGACCTCAGTCTTTAATAAGACACTCCAGAGTGAGGAACAGGCCTTAGGAGCCAGCTTATATACACAGTTCCCAAGAGATGCTGGGATCCCTTGGGACTTTAGGGAATGAGCTCCCTGGTGGCGGAACATGGGAGTGTATGCTTTACAGATACACAACATCACTCCCCCACCCCCCTAAAGTCAAAGTGAAAACTATTTACAAGGTGAGGCGGTCGGGAGCCTTTCTTTCCCCGGTGGACCGCCTCGGTACAAATGTCTGTTCTGGTGTGCTGTTGGCCCTGCAGGACTGCTAGGTGAGTCTGGCCTTGATGGGCTGTTGGGCATGATGGGTTCGATTTCCTGGTCCGGTGTGGTGTCGTTGATCCTTTGGGTGTGTGTTGTGGGCTCGAAAAAGGTGGTGTCTGCTGTGGGTTGTTCAGGGCAGTCTGTGAACTGCAGCCTCATTTGGTCCAGGTGCTTTCTGCAAATTTGTCCATAGTCTAGTTTGACTACAAACACCCTACTCCCTTCTTTAGCTATCACCGTGCCCGCGATCCACTTGGGACCATGTCCATAGTTTAGCACATACATAGAGTCATTCAGATCAATTTCCCGTGACACAGTGGCGCGACCATCGTTTACATTTTGTTGCTGCCGCCTG
Source organism: Pristiophorus japonicus (assembly GCF_044704955.1). NCBI lineage: Eukaryota > Metazoa > Chordata > Chondrichthyes > Pristiophoridae > Pristiophorus > Pristiophorus japonicus. The sequence continues at coordinate 332,452,108 of NC_091977.1, forward strand.
TTCTCTCCCTGATCATGCAGGTTGGGGTGAACTAGCGAGAGTCTGGTTTTTAAGTGTTCTTTTCATGAGTAGCTCAGCCAGGGGCACCCCTGTGAGCGAGTGGGGTCTCGTGCGGTAGCTGAGCAGTACTCGGGACAGGCGGGTTTGGAGTGAGCCTTCTGTGACTCGTTTAAGGCTCTGTTTGATGGTTTGTACTGCCCACTCTGCCTGCCCATTGGAGGCTGGTTTAAACGGGGCCGAGGTAACATGTTTGATCCCATTGCGGGTCATGAATTCTTTAAATTCGGCACTGGTGAAACATGGCCCGTCGTCACTGGCCAGTATTGTCAGGCAGGCCGTGGGTGGCAAACATGGCCCTCAGGCTTTCAATGGTGCTTCCCGACATTATTTCACATTCAATCCATTTTGAAAAAGCATCCACCACCACCAGGAACATTTTACCGAGAAACGGGCCCGCATAGTCGACATGGATCCTCGACCATGATCTGGAGGGCCAGGACCACAAATTTAGTGGTGCCTCTCTGGGCGCGTTGCTCAACTGAGCACATACGCTGTATTGCCGTACACAGGACCTTAAGTCAGAGTCAATACCGGGCCACCACACGTGGGATCTGGCTATCGCTTTCATCATTACTATACCCGGGTGTGTGCTGTGGATATCAGAGATGAACGTCTCTCTGCCCTTTTTTGGTAGCACTACGCAGTTACCCCACAACAGGCAGTCTCTGCCTGAAAGGGCAGCTCGTCCTTTCATAGAAACATAGAAAATAGGTGCAGGAGTAGGCCATTCGGCCCTTCGAGTCTGCACCGCCATTCAATGAGTTCATGGCTGAACATGCAACTTCAGTACCCCATTCCTGCTTTCTCGCCATACCCCTTGATCCCCCTAGTAGTAAGGACTACATCTAACTCCTTTTTGAATATATTTAGTGAATTGGCCTCAACAACTTTCTATGGTAGAGAATTCCACAGGTTCACCACTCTCTGGGTGAAGAAGTTTCTCCTCATCTCGGTCCTAAATGGCTTATCCCTTATCCTTAGACTGTGACTCCTGGTTCTGGACTTCCCCAACATTGGGAACATTCTTCCTGCATCTAACCTGTCTAAACCTGTCAGAATTTTAAACGTTTCTATGAGATCCCCTCTCGTTCTTCTGAACTCCAGTGAATACAAGCCCAGTTGATCCAGTCTTTCTTGATATGTCAGTCCCGCCATCCCGGGAATCAGTCTGGTGAACCTTCGCTGCACTCCCTCAATAGCAAGAATGTCCTTCCTCAAGTTAGGAGACCAAAACTGAACACAATACTCCAAGTGTGGCCTCACCAAGGCCCTGTACAACTGTAGTAACACCTCCCTGCCCCTGTACCCAAATCCCCTTGCTATGAAGGCCAACATGCCATTTGCTTTCTTAACCGCCTGCTGTACCTGCATGCCAACCTTCAATGACTGATGTACCATGACACCCAGGTCTCGTTGCACCTCCCCTTTTCCTAATCTGTCACCATTCAGATAATAGTCTGTCTCTCTGTTTCGCCGCTGGAATGGCTTGATTGGCTCTTGCATTTCAACGGGGATGCTGGCCCAGCTCCCATGCACTACACAGTTTTTTTACTAAGGACAGCAGAGGATCTTGGCTGGTCCACGTCCTAATCTGGCGGGCCATGACAGGTGATTTATCATTTTCAAACGCTTCCATGACCATCAACAAGTCTGCGGGCTGCGCCACCATCAACAAGTTTGCAGGCAGCGCCATTTCCACCCCCGTGGTGGGCAATGGTAGCCGACTGAGCATCCGCATAGGTCTCGGTGCTTGGCCTGTGGCGGATGGTATAGTTATACGCTGATAGCGCGAGTGCCCACCTTTCTATGCGGGCTGAGGCATTAGTATTTAATCCCTTGTTTTCAGCGAACAGGGATGTGAGGGGCTTGTGATCGGTTTCCAGCTCAAAATTTGAGGCCAAACAGGTACTGATGCATTTTCTTTACCCGAACACACATGCTAATGCCCCTTTCTCAATCATGCTGTAGGCCCTCTCGGCCTTAGACAAGCTCCTGGAAGTATAGGCGACAGGTTGCAACTTCCCCGCAACGTTAGCTTGTTGTAATACACACAAGACTCCGTACGACGACGTGTCACGTGCTAGCACAAGTCTTTTACACGAGTTATACAATACAAGCAGCTTGTTGGAGCATAAAATGTTTACATGAGGCCTCAGCGACATATGATAGCACTCGGATGTCATCCCAGTTCCAGCGGATTTTGCCCAGCCAGCTCCTTCCAAGCAGTGTGGGGCCATTGCCCGGGACAATCCAGTGTGGCAGTTCGTGCACCGTGCCCTCGTAGGTGACCTTGACCATGGCGCTGCCCAGGACAGTGATAAGCTCTTTGGTGTACGTTCTCAGTCTCGTGTGAATGGGGTCCAGGGGTGGTCTGAATGCCTTGTTGCACCACAGTCTCTCAAACATCTTTTTGCTCGTGATGGATTTGCTAGCGCCAGTGTCCAGTTCCATGGCTACGGCTATTTCGTCGAAAATGTGTGCACCCCGTGTACTTCAGCATCTGCCTCCTCCCTGAGGCTCAAAATTGCTTTGATCCACCATGGACCAATCTTCCTCTGCCACGTGGTGGTTAGCAGGTTTTGCAGAGCTTGCAGCTTGTTTGCAAGCTCGTTTGAGGTGCCCCATTGTTCCACTGCTCTTGCAAACATACCCTTTGAAGTGGCATGAGTAGGCCGAATGGAAGCCTCCACAACGCTAACAAGGTGTGAACTGCCTTGCATGCATCCTTTGTTGGGGACTCAGTCATCTGGGTCACCTGAGGCTTGCTGGCAGTTGCAGACTCATGGGTTCTGCCCTGTACATTTCTGCTCGGAAACACAGTTCCAGTTAATTTATGAACATTGCTCGCACTTGTGTGTTGAGAGATTTGTTTGGTGTTATCACTAGTGGACATAAACGCCTGTGCTATCGCAATGGCCTTACTGAGGGTCGGTGTCTCTACAGTCAAAAGTTTTCATAGGATGGTCTCGTGGCCAATGCCCAGTACAAAAAAGTCTCTGAGCATTTGCTCCAGGTAGCCATCAAACTCACATTGTCCTGCAAGTCGCCTTAGCTCGGCGATGTAGCTCGCCACTTCCTGACCTTCAGATCACTGGCATGTGTAGAACCGATACCTCGCCATCTGCACGCTCTCCCTCAGGTTAAGATGCTCCCGAAGCAGTGTACACAGCTCCTCATACGACTTATCTGTGGGTTTCACCGGAGCCAGAAGATTCTTCATGAGGCTGTAGGTCAGTGCCCCGCAGACTGTGAGGAGGACTGCTCTCCTTTTTGCAGCGCTCCCTTCTCCGTCCAGCGTGGGCTACAAAGTACTGGTCTAGCCATTCGACATAGGCTTCCCAGTCCTCACCCTCCGAGAACTTCTCCAGGATGCCCACAGTTTGCTGCATCTTTGCACTGGATTCATATTCTCGTCGCCAGTTATTGTGTTCCTAACACAGATGAGGCTGCACACAGGGAGGTTAAAGTAACAGTGACCTCAGTCTTTAATAAGACACTCCCTTCAGGGGATGAGCTCCCTGGTGGCGGAACATGGGAGTGCATGCTTTACAGATACACAACATAGGGAGTCCCGTATCTGGCATGCGAACCATGTGGCCTGCCCAGCGAAGCTGATCGAGTGTGGTCAGTGCTTCAATGCTGGGGATGTTAGCATGGACGAGGACACTAAAATTGGTGCGTCTGTCCTTCCAGGGGATTTGCAGGATCTTGCGGAGACATCATTGGTGATATATCTCCAACGACTTGAGATGTCTTCTGTACATAGTCTATGTGTCTGATCCATATAGGAGGGCGGATATTACTATAGCCCAGTAGACCACGAGCTTGGTGGTAGATTTGAAGGCCTGGTCTTCTATATTTAAGTGGCCAGCCAGTCACAGGATTCACAACAGCCTCATCCACACAAATATAGCTGCTAAATCTAGTAAACAGCCCTTCGGCATGTTTGGGATGGAATGGCATGGCATGGCAATGCTATGGAATAGAATGGAATGGAATGGCTTGAGCCATTCATCAGTTGTAAACATTGTGACTGATCTGTGAGATGGAACTCCTTCCAAGAACAATACAACAATCAATCTCAAGCCTCAAGGCCTTGTCCTGATGTGTGTCCATCAGCCGGTATGGGAAGCACATTTGTTGCAGCCTGACAATAACTAGTATTACTCAATTGTAATGTGTGCCATCACTAGTAAGAAAAAAATCCAACAAATAATACAACTCAAGACAAAAATATTTCATTTTGTCATACCATTAGAAATGAATGAAAGTCACCAACAACTTCAAACAAAGCTGACAACCTATAAAGAGTCCTGACATATAGTGTAATGTATGTATGCCTGGGTTTACCTGCCACCAGGGGGAGTGACCGTCGGAGGTCATTGGGCCACAGACACACAAGTGCAGCCCTTATATATAAAGAAAGCCTCCATGTTTAATCCTGACTTTGAGAACTGAGAGAGAGCCAGGTCGCACCCGATTGAATTCACGGTACTAAGCCTATTGAGTTATTGCATATGCAACATATAGTTATGCTGAAACTGCAGTGTGGCACAGACATGTCATAGTTTAAGCTACAAGAATGCCCAACATTCAATCACTTGCACAGCGGAAAATTGTGGCAAATATTGCGAGGATTTCTTGCAAAAAAACTGCAGACTATTGTGAATATGTATTGCTATTGTTTGTTGTTAAATCTGATGACTAAATTGTTTATTACAATTGTCCCCCACCCCAGGATCACACTGGCACTCTTGCTCTCACCCTTGCAGCTCACCTGTACAGTCTTCTCTCCCTTAACTCAAGTTGGCACTTTTCTCTCCTCATCCCAGTTCACATTCACTGTCTCGTCTCCCCTCCCCTCTCCTCCCACAGAATTTACATAGCACCTTTTTCCCCTCTCTTGCAATTTACTTTGGCACTTTCTTCCTCCTGCCACCAGTTCACACCAGCACCTTTCTTCCCCCTTCACCCTCAGTTCATTCTGACAATCTTCTATCTGCCCCCTTTCATTTCAAGCTGGCGGCCTTCTCTTCTCCCCGCCCCTTCAAGTTCAGGCTGGAGCTTTTCTCCACCTCCCTCCTAAATTCCAGTTACAAGTCGCAATTCACAAGACACTCTTCTTTCCTGGTTCGGCCCTTCACTGCTGGTCTCAACTCCTACCTGATGTTGATGCTCACGGGATCAAGCTGTACTGAGCATTGTGGATAGGAGTTCCTCATTTTGTGATAGTTTGGCCAGCAGCATGCAGCCCAAAGCAGCAACTGTTGGTCAGAGCCCAGAGTAGAGCTAAGAGATGGATCAAGGAACCATTGATTTTTGCCTGCAAATGTGGACAAGTGAACACTGACCCAATAATTATGTCCGTTTGAAATGCAGATGGTTAGAATGCATGTGAATAAAATCATCATGGGAGGAATTATGCTAGTTAGATTCTTCTTCGCCTAGATCAGGTATCACTTTATGTTTTTATGAAAATAAAATTTAAGTTCAGTTTCAAAAGAAAAAGTTAGCCTTTCTGGTCAAATTGGCAAGCAGGCACAAATATTGTTTTTTTTTCACACTCTTGCACACTTAAAGAACTTTATGGCAGAGAGAGTATTTGGCACTAACTTCTGTGCTCACTGCTGAAACGAAACAAACTTTTCAACACAAGAGTGACCTCTACATATACAATAGGAAACCCTATTCACTGTGCCATAGAAATGATTAAAGGGAAAAAGCTGCAGAATGTTATTCTTGGAGATTTCACGACATTGTACTTAATTTCTGCTTGGAACAATGGGAATCATGCTGCCAACATGATCAACAAGTCCTATATACCAATAAGCAATATAGCATGTGAATTAATGTATTGAATGGGAAAACCATGTCTAATGTAGATTATATCTGAATGTATACTCCACATACTATGGGTCGGTCATCTACCCAACGAGGAGAGAGGGAATAAAAAGTCTCTTCTTTTAAGAGACTTCTTGGCAGAACGGAGTCATCCTCCCATAACCTGCAATTCTTTTGTGACTGCCAGAGGCATTGGCATTAGGTCAGTAAGTGACCCCAGAAGATCTCAATACCTCTGACTCAAAGGAAAAGGTTAAACTGAACCTTAACAAACCAAGTATCTACAATTGAAACCAGGCACAGTTTTTTCTCCGTAAAACTATGTCCATCAGATAACCATAGACAAAAATTGTTACAATAGCACTTATTTTAGGAGCCAATATTATATTACCAGCCTACTCATCCAGTATGACGTTGCATGCTCCTGTTCAAAGGGGCAAGGGAGAGTAGCACAATATGGGAAGTAGATTCAAAAGAATAACTACAATACTTGAAATCAGATAAACTCCCTCCTTATTAATATATCACATGCCAAGAGTAGCTGTGGTTAGTTAATTTGAAAGCAATTAATGAGGTTAATCACAGAAGATCACTCACTTGACGTCTTTGAGGCTAGAAGTGTAATCGTTGCCCCCGAGAGTAATTTAAATCCCAAAACATTTATCTGTTCATCATCTGATTCTCCAAGAAAATCTGTTTTCATAAAAAAAGAAAAATAAAGCTAATTGTAAACATAACTAAATAATAGCCGCACAGCATACCATTACTGAAAGTTCAACATAGAATTATTGCTCAAGCTAGGTTTTGTGAAGATGTTAAAGCTACACACTTTCTAATTGTTTGATAAGTAATTAAACTGACTAAAAATACATAAATGTTTTAAAATTGGAACTGAACTTCAAGAGCTAACAACAGGCTGTTACAACCTTACAAAGAATTTGTCTCGCATGATTTAAGAAAACAAAATTATGGGATCGTTTATAAAAGCATAACTAATGGGGTATAAAATGTAATTCTATATTGTATACGCATTATAACAATTATGTTTACTGAGCTTTTTGCATGTTCCAAATGGAGGAGCTCCAGTGAAGTACTGGGTAGCTGAGCTGAACAGCCCAGGAAGGTCTCAGGTTCGATTGTGTGCTGAGCTCACTGACCTCAACAGTGAGGATGCTGCAGCTCGGCTCAGTGCACGGGTTAATGAGCTGAAGTAGGATTGCAATCCTGTGACCTTTGCAAGAAGATTCAGCTGTGATACACCAGTGATAAAATATCCCATTGGCACACACTGACCGGGCTCATACATGAAGAATGGTATCAGAACCCATGAAACCACACCAACAAGGTGTCATGCTCTTCAACGTAGGAAGACAATTGATGGGATAACATGGGGGAAATAAAAATATTCTGACCAGAGAATTAACAGTGTTACAGAAATATGCTAGCTAAGGTTGATTTGCCTTGTAAGTTATCCATAGTTACCCAGTTATAAATGTTAATTCATGCCACATTTATGAAATTTGAGCACTTACCTGGAAAGAGAGCCGAGAGGTTTACAGGAGGTTTATTTGTGTCAATTGTTATTTTGTTTGCAGCATTCTTAGATGGTTGAATTGGTTGGCAAATTAAGTTCAGTGGCAAACTAAATGTACACTGTACAATTCGGGGAACACCTGCAAGGCAAGGTTACTTTTAAACTTTGGAACAAGACTTTATATGAAGATTTATATTCTGCTGCTATATTTTTAAAGCTTACTTCCAAGTTACACCTTGAGTCATGTAATCTTAGTCCCATCATTTGAACCTCTCCATCTTTACATTGTCAAACTTTTGGCCGTGAGACAAGATAATTTTGTTTCAGCTTTCTCTACAGTTATCATCGATTGTGCTCCGAGCAAGATGACTTGAGGCATGGTTTGTGAGCATGATCAGAACTTTCTCCCCTCAAAGGTGAAATGTTTTGCTAAACTGAACTGGTCCATCTAAGAACTTAAGAACTAGAGAAATTTACCCATAGAACGTTGCCATGAGAAGATGGGAACGAATCTCTTAGTGGGGTTCTGATTCCATAACACTGGAGCTATCAGACTTCTCAAGTGTCCTGCTTAAAATTTATACATTAACTAGGTTTTTTTGCTACATTGTGATAATAAACAATGAAACCACACTTTTCGTTACAGCAGCCATGTGTCTGAATGGAATAAAATGCCAGCTACCTATTGGGAATGATTTTACACAATTGCATGTGATCTAGTATCAGACCAACAACAACTTGCAGTTATATAGCGTCTTTAACAACAACTTGTATTTATATAGCGCCTTTAACATAGTAAAATGTCCCAAGGCGTTTCACAGGAATGCTACAAAACAAAATTTGAAACCGGGCCACTTAAGAAGATATTAGGGCAGAAGCTTGGTCAAAGAGGTAGGTTTTGAGGAGCGGCTTAAATGAGAAGAGAGGTAGAGAGGTGGAGAGGGTTAGGGAGGGATTTCCAGAGCTTCATGCTTTGGCAGCTGAAGACACGACCACCAATGGTGGAGCTGTTAAAATCAGGGATACTCAAGAAGCCAGAATTAGAGGATTTTAAGGTGTGCCTTAAAAGAGGAGAGAGAGGCAGAGAGATTTAGTGAGGGAACTCCAGAACACCAGAAAAAAAGCCCTTCCAGTTCTAGTTCAATTGACCATATCAATGGACAGAAACTAATTATTCATACTAACCACCATTGGTTACGTGAAAGGTTGAAGTCAATTCAGAAATATCTTGCATTATCCACGGCCAGATCAGCCATGATCTTGTTGAATGGCGGAGCAGGCTCGAGGGGCTAGATGACCTACTCCTGTTCCTAATTCTTATGTTCTTATGACAAATTTCAATTTGGAAACAGTGTAAAGAATTTAGTGTGCAAACTCTCTTGATGGCCATTGGCAGCTGTACCTTCAGCTGCCAAAGCCCTAAGCTCTGGAATTATGACGTTAAAGGCGCTATATAAATGCAAGTTGTTGTTGTTGCCCCCTCTCCTCAGAATTCACCACTCTTCTGTCCTCATTAAACCTCTCCTCCCGTATAAATCTCCTACCTATATTCACGGCCACCTCCTTGCCCTGACCAGCTCCCATGGCCTCTCTACTTGCAAGTTGTCAAAGACAAGGCCCTCTTTGACTTCCTTGTATCACTCACCACCTATATTCCCTACCCCTTCCTACCCCAATTCCTTCTCTGTCCACCCTGAAAAAAACTCTCCAAATTCACCAACAGCTGCACTTTCAAAGTCATAACAGCCGAGCCTTTGGCACCCACCCCCCACCATCCCCATTTTCCACAAACGTTTGCAGTTTGACGACTTGCTTAACAACTTCCTCATCTCCAGCTTCGATGCCTTTATCCCCAACAAAGCTTTCAAGCTTTAACTGTCTTTCACCCTAATTGTTCCCATTGATATGGCCTCCATATTCACTCTCTCATTCAAGGGCCTCAAACTTCAGCGTATCTGGCACACAATTGGCTTAGCCATCTAACACCAGATTTGGCTAGACTAGATCAAATATAATTATCCTCTGTCAAAATTGCCAACTTTACGAGACTCGTACCGGTGAAAAATGATAACCCGCAAGTTGCCGCCTCCAAAATCTGTTCCAGATCTTTCTCAAAACTCCGAGTTTGAATCTCTCCAATCAGGTATTCACCTCTGCAACAGCATTGAAATGGATCAAAAGCAAAGTCCCAAACAACATTCCCTTTCCCTGTGACTGTACTACATTATCCTCTCCTCATCCTTTCTGCAATCTTCAACATCCTCCTTCAATGCCGCACCACCACTCAATGTCTCAAGGATCTATCCTTGGCTCCCTCCTTCTTCCTCATGCTGCACCTTGGCGACATCATTCACAGACATGAGGCTAGCTCCATGACAACACCCAGCTCTGCCACTCGAAAACCTCTCTTGATTCCTCAACTGCATCAGTGTTGTCAAGGCTGCTTGTTTGAGATCCAGCGTTGATCTATCGACTCTGGATCAGTTCCCATGGACTGGAGGGTAGCTAATGTAACGCCGCTTTTTAAAAAAGGAGAGAGAAAATGGGTAATTATAGACTGGTTAGCCTGACATCAGTAGTGGGGAAAATGTTGAAATCAATCATTAAGGATGAAATAGCAGCGCATTTGGAAAGCAGTGACAGGATCGGTCCAAGTCAGCATGGATTTATGAAAGGGAAATCATGCTTGACAAATCTGCTAGAATTCTTTGAAGATGTAACTAGCAGAGTGGACAAGGGAGAACCAGTGGATTGTGGTGTATTTGGACTTTGAAAAGGCTTTTGACAAGGCCCCGCACAAGAGATTGGTGTGCAAAATCAAAGCACATGGTATTGGGGGTAATGTACTGACGTGGATAGAGAACTGGTTGGCAGACAGGAAGCAGAGAGTCGGGATAAACGGGTCCTTTTCAGAATGGTAGGCAGTGACTAGTAGAGTGCCACAGGCTCAGTGCTGGGACTCCAGCTCTTTACAATATAGATTAACGATTTAGATGAAGGAATTGAGTGTAATATCTCCAAGTTTTCAGATGACACTAAACTGGGTGGCGGTGTGAGCTGTGAGGAGGACGCCAAGAGGATGCAGGGTGACTTGGACAGGTTAGGTGAGTGGGCAAATGCATGGCAGATGCAGTATAATGTGGATAAATGTGAGGCATTTTGGGAGCAAAAACACGAAAGCAGATTATCTGAATGGCAGATTAGAAAAAGGGGAGGTGCAACGAGACCTGGGCGTCATGGTTCTTCAGTCATTGAAAGTTGGCATGCAGGTACAGCAGACGGTGAAGAAGGCAAATGGTATGTTGGCCTTCATAGCTAGGGGGTTTGAGTATAGGAGCAGGGAGGTCTTACTGCAGTTGTACAGGGCCTTGGTGAGGTCTCACCTGGAATATTGTGTTCAGTTTTGGTCTCCTAATCTGAGGGAGGACGTTCTTGCTATTGAGGGAGTGCAACGAAGGTTCACCAGACTGATTCCAGGGATGGCTGGACTGACATATGAGGAGAGACTGGATCAACTGGGCCTGTATTCACTGGAGTTTAGAAGGATGAGAGGGGATCTCATAGAAACGTATAAGATTCTGACGGGACTGGACAGGTTAGATGCAGGAAGAATGTTCCCGATGTTGGGGAAGTCCAGAACCAGGGGACACAGTCTTAGGATAAGGGGTAGGCCATTTAGGACTGAGATGAGGAGAAACTTCTTCACTCACAGAGTTGTTAACCTGTGGAATTCCCTGCCGCAGAGAGTTGTTGATGCCAGTTCATTGGATATATTCAAGAGGGAGTTAGATATGGCCCTTACGGCTAAAGAGATCAAGGGGTATGGAGAGAAAGCAGGAAAGGGGTACTGAGAGAATGATCAGCCATGATCTTATAGAATGGCGGTGCAGGCTCGAAGGGCCGAATGGCCTACTCCTGCACCTATTTTCTATGTTTCTATGAGCCGCAATTTCCTTCAATTCAACATTGGGAATAGCAAAGCCATTGGGCTGGATTTTCGATGTCTAACGCCTCAGTTAGCGGCCAGTGGGAGCGTAATGGGAGCATAAGAGGATACCGACCAGGAGCACAGTATTTAGCTCCCCGACCGAAATTTCATTAAAGGCGCACCAAGGGCTCAAACCAGTGGTGCCTAGCTGCTGACGAGCACGACGTATTCCTGGTGCAACGCCCACGCTTGCGCCCCAGTCAGAAAATTAGGTGCGGCCGCCAAAAACATCTGGAAAAAGTTGGTACAGGCTTTCAGAGTCGTTAACTGGTGGCTACTTAAAAGGATGAGGAAGCACTTCCCTCAGAGGTCACGTCAGTGCAAAGTTTATACAGAGCACAGTGCCTGAGCTTCCGAGTTTTCAGCGGCAGACAGACATAACAGTACAGGTTGAAAACAAATGATTTTGAAAACTTTAATGAGTACATTTCTATGCCATGTCTTTAAGACACGGCTATTGCCAGTTTCTGACTCAGAGTTCCGCGAATGTGTAATGGGTCCGCCAAATTTACCGACCAAACTTTTGTTATGGCCCCCCCCCAGCTGTAGTGTGCAACAGCTAATTTAGTGTCCCTGTCAGCTCTTTGACCGATTCTGACGAATTTCTGAGCGGAGGACGCAAACTTTTTCAGGGCGCTAAAATTACCACTCCGCCTGGGTTACTGCCCCAAATGAGGCGCGACCAAATTTCCACCCCATTGTCATCAATTTGCTCCCCTCCCCCAGTCTGAGTTTGAACCAGACTGTTCACAACCTCGATATCCTATTCATTGTATTTATATAGCGCCTTTAACATAGTGAAACGTCCCAAGGCGCTTCACAGGAGTATTACGAGACAAAAAATTTGACACCAAGCCACATAAGGAGAAATTAGGGATAGTGACCAAAAGCTTGGTCAAAGAGGGTCTTTACGGAGGAGAGAGGTGTAGAGAGGCGGTGAGGATTAGGCAGGGAAGTCCAGAGTTTACGGCCTAGGCAACAGAAGGCACGGCCACCGATGGTTAAGCGATTATAATCAGGGATGCTCAAGAGGGCAGAATTAGAGGAGCGCAGACACCTCAGGGGGTTGTAGAGCTGGAGGAGATTACAGAGATAGGGAGGGGCATGGCCATGGAGGGATTGAGTTGAACACCAAATTGAGTTTCTGGCCCCATATCCTCTATATCACAGAGATTGTCTACTTGCACCTCTAACATCACCCACCTACACCATTACCTCTGCCCACCTGCCCCAAAAACCCTCATCCATTGCTTTGATGCCATTCCAGATTTGATTATTTGAAAGCTATCATGGAAATTTACAGCATGGAAGGAGGCCATTTCGGCCCTTCGTGTCCGCACCGGCCGACCAAGAGCTATTCAGCCTAATCCCACTTTCCAGCTGTTGGCCCGTAGCCCTGCAGGTTACAGCACTAAGTGCACATCCAAGTATTTTTTTAAATGTGGTGAGGGTTTCTGCCTCTACCATCCTTTCAGGCAGTGAGTTCCACACCCCCATCACCCTCTGGCTGAAGAAATGTCCCCTTATATCTCCTCTAAACCTCCCTCCAATTACTTTAAATCTATGTCGCCTGGTTGTTGACCTCTCTGCTAAGGGAAACAGGTCCTTCCTATCCACTCTATCCAGGCCACTCATAATTTTATACACCTCAATCAGGTTTCCCCTCAGCCTCCTTTGTTCCAAAGAGGATTTATGGAGTGGCTTCCCATCCTTTACCCTCCATAAACTTCAACTCATCGAAACTCTGCTGTCAGATACAATCCTGCACCAAGTCCCACTTACCCATCAGCATTATCCTTTCTGATCTACATTGGCTCCTGGTTGCCCCCAGCTGCTCAAATTTAGAATTTCCATTCTTGTATTAGATCTCTTCATGGCCTCACCCCTCCCTCTTTCTGTAACCTGCTCCAGCCCTAGAACCCCCCAAAAACTCTCCGTTCCCCCAACTCTGGCCACTTGTGTATCCCCCCCTTCTGTTCACCCAATCATTGACAGCTGTGCATTCAGCCACTTAGGCCCCATATTCTTGAATTCCCTGCATAAACTCCTCCACCATCTTCTCCTCCTTTAAGACCCTCTTTCAAACCCCAAACCCAACTCTTTCATGAAGCTTTTGGTCACCCTTAACATCGCCTTTTTGGCTCAGTGTCCATTTTTTTATTCCAATTCTGATGCAACGTGGGTCATTTTTCTACATTAAAAGCACTACATAAATACAAACTGTTGTTTATCTTTTGGAAGGCATGAGGGTTGGTATTGGCCAGAGCCAGCAATGTGTTATAACTCTAATCCCCAAATTTTGGTCACTCTGATATATGGGGAGGGGAAACTATTGTACTGATCGTCAGAACATCATACCATCTCAGTTTTGAGCATCTTCTGCTGTTATATAGAAAACAATGCAAATATTATTGATATAGACACTATGAAATTCTTTACAATACTCAATCTGAAACAAATATTACAATAGCTATTACATTACCTCAGATACTGTTAATAATGGATCAATGCCTAACTGATATGAGATTGTGGTCACATCTCATGGGAAGGCAGTGGACAATAGAGAATTAGAAAGTATGTGGACGATTTAGAACCTTGCCAGAGGTTGGGCAATAGGAAAGCGTATCAGGAATTTGCATTCGAAGATGAGGTCACTCAATTATCTGCCTGCCCAACACTCTGTTCATTATCTCAAGTTTACCTTAATCTACAGAAATATACATTGAAAACAGAACAGGAAACTATAAAAAAGTTTGTGATTTTTACAGTTTGTTTATGTATCGGTTATTGAAATCAGTTTCCCATCCGATCTTTCGTGTCCAAGTTATTTAAAAATTGATCTATATTAAATATTCATTACCAAAATAAACTTTGCCACAGTATGACACTCAAATACATTTAACAAAGCATTTAAAGAAAGGCAATGGCATTTTTGTTCCACTTAGGAAACACTCGTAATTTCAAACCTAATAGCGTTCTATCAAAGTGACAGGTTTGCTGATTGACAGCCTCATCCTTGAACCCTGATGGCTTGTGTGTTAAAAAAAAAATCAGACATTATCACGTTTCACTCCCCCGACACCAAAATACACCACATTCTGCGAGAACACCTGCACAGCACGGCAAAGGGGCGAGTACAGAGGCTGCTTCAATCTATGGCATGCCAATGATCCAAAAAAAGTGGAAAAGTTTTATCTGGCATTATTTATGGAGGGGGTACAAAGTTATTACTGCGCCCAACAAGTTTTAAACTGGATGCTGAATTTGAAACTCTCTTCCGATTTCTTTGAGAACATTCCCATACAGAATAAGTTGTCATTGTGAACATGTAAACTTTTAAATGTTTACTAACAGAAATGACATGGGCACAGAAACCAGATGTAAGATGGTGAAAGATACGGCAATAGCCAAGTTAAGGGATGAGAGTAAGGATATGGAGGATTTAAATAAATTTTGTCACTAGATAAATGATATCAAATGGCAAATTACATTCACTGATAAATGTACAAATGCATTGGTGGAAAAATATATGACCAAAGTATAAAATGAATAGAATTAACATAAGGAATGCAAGAATGAAATTTGAGAGTGGTAACAGACTTGTCATTGCTTCAACAATATATAGAGGCCATTCAAAAACCTTTATAAACCATCTTTGGATATTGTTGCAGAACACAAATACAAGTGCACAGTGACTGTGCTAAGGCTCTACCTAGCACTGGTCAGACCACATGTGCAGAACTGTGTCTGGTCACACTGCACAAAGGTTGTAGATGCATTGAAGTGAGTGCAGGGAAGAACAGCAAAATGATCTCCAAGTGGAAAGAAGAATTATAAGAGATAAATATCTACTGCCTGCAGGGAACACAGTTAAAGGGAGGGGATCCCATTGAGGTGTACAACCTGGACCATTTCCAATACCTCGGGAGCCTCTTATCAACAAAAGCAGACATTGATGAGGAGATTCAACTCCGCCTCCAGTGGCCCAGCGCAGCCTTCGGCCGCCTGAGGAAAAGAGTGTTGGAAGACCAGGCCCTCAAATCTATCACCAAGCTCATGGTCTACAGGGCTGTAGTAATACCCACCCTCCTGTATGGCTCAAAGACATGGACCATGTACAGTAGACACCTCAAGTCACTGGAGAAATACAACCAACAATGTCTCCGCAAGATCCTACAAATCCCCTGGGAGGACAGACGCACCAACATTAATGTCGTCCTCGACCAGGCCAACATCCCCAGCATTGAAGCACTGATCACACTTGATCAGCTCTGCTGGGCAGGCCACGTTGTCCGCATGCCAGATACGTGACTCCCAAAGCAAGCACTCTACTCGGAACTCCTTCATGGCAAACGATCCAAAGGTGGACAGAAGAAATGTTACAAGGACACTCTCAAAGTCTCCCCGATAAAGTGCAACATCCCCACCGACACCTGGGAGTCCCTGACCAAAGACCGCCCTAAGTGAAGGAAGTGCATCCGGGAAGGCGCTGAGCACCTCGAGTCTCATTGCCGAGTGCATGCAGAAAACAATCTCAGGCAGCAGAATGAACGTGCGGCAAACCTGTCCCACCGTCCCTTACCCTCAACGACTGTCTGTCCCACCTGTGGCAGGGACTGTGGCTCTCGTATTGGACTGTTCAGCCATCTAAGGACTCATGGACACTTAAGGAGAGGAAGCAAGTCTTCCTCGATTCCGAGGGACTGCCTATGATGATGACGACGACGACGACGACGACAATTTACAACAACTTCAACCAGAAGGGCATGCACGATGTTTTAACTGAAATAACAAACAAAGAAAGCTTCTACACAGCAGTAGGATGCTAGTGTTAGACAATTGCTTTACAACTCAGCTAGCTCAAGCACCAGTGACTGTCCATACTCCATTCTGCTTGACATGTGTGATGACACTTTATGAGTACTAAGCCTCAGATGAGGACTTGCCTCACGCAGGACATAATTGATGAGTGTAACTCAGTTTTACCTTTGGGGAACTGCAAGGCTCCCTATAGCCAATTTCCAAATCAGTCATGAAATTGTATAGTGATACAAGAAAAGTGGTTGGGAAATCAAAGGGCAAAATCGTATTTAAAATAAGATGCCAAAGTCTAAATTTTGTACCCTGACACTATGAATTCCAGCTTGTCTATTGCATATATCAGCACTGAAATCTGGTCAAGTATTTTTCAATTAGCTGCCTATATTAGGATTTTACTACAGTAGACAATGTTACAATTTTTGAGAACTATGAACCTATTCATTTTTTACATTATGGGAAATCTTTTCAATTAATTTAATGTGTTTTCTGATGTGGCACTGGTTGGTGGAGATTCTGATCACTGCATATAAAACCATCCTATGATTCACTCATGCAGTTCATTGACAAAAACTTTAATCAGTAGTGATTCCTTCTCCTCCATTTTAAATTTCATGTTTTGGGTCAATTTTTTTATATAGTGCAGATGCTAGAACCGAGAAAGAAGAGCTTTCCAAAATGTTATGACAGCATCTGGCTGTACTATGATTTTTGCTTCTCCCTTTGCTGGGGACCACTGGAAATCAGATACAGCTACACAAGTTGCTTTGGTCAACGTGCATCTGATGCACAAAACTAAGTCTGGAGTGCTGCAAAGACGTAACGCATCGAGGTTTGAGATGATGGTAAACCATCAGAGCAAAGCACATGCACTGTACTGATCTTGACTCAACCCAACATTTGTTACTTTCTTTGAACAAATTGTAACTCAATTTGAAATTCAACAATTTCTCACCTTTTCCTGTATTTAGGTTATTATGTTATTATTTTGGTGCTGGAGGTGCTATGGTGGTAAGTGTTTGGTGGTGAAGGTTTGGTAATGAGTGGCACAAGGTCAGTATCTCTTATGTATAGTGTGATTTGGCCAGATGTGATTTTGGGAATTAATTTTCAGTGATGAGCCAGTGAAATACCTGGACCTATGTATTGTATAAGTGTGTGCATCATAAGCTAGATAAACATCAGAATACCCCCATGGGAAGTCAGGGCCAGTGTCTCTTCATAATTAGTATCCATTTAAGTTTGATATTAGCATAACATTGCACTCTGAAAATTTCCAGCATGCAATTAGTGTTAATCGTGAACTATTGTGGCCCTAGTAAAGACAATTCTTGAATCAGAAAAGGGGAGGGTCCAAATTATAAGAAGAAACATTTTTGTCGAATTGCAAGCTTTTGCCCCCTTTTCTTTTCTCCTTTGTCCTTTGAAATTCCTTTGATTTATTGGAGGATTTAACAAAACTCCAAGGTAATTATCATTTTACTACTTGAATATCTTACAAGAATAAGGGCAGAGACTGAAGAGCACAAAGAACATAAAAGTTAACAGCAGGTGAATGAAAATAATGGAGAACCATTCAGTTGCTTTACAAAGTGAAAAAAAACATGTTTATTTCCAACAAAACCTTTTGTTTCACTCTGCTTTATTTAAAGAGCAATTGCTGATGACATCTTGGTGATCCTGGCTTGGGAAGGTTACAAAACCTGAAGCAATGGCAGGTTAATGACTGGATCTTAGCCAATATTAATTCAATGCTCTTAGTCATTTCGCAACTCTGTCCCACCAATGACGATGACCAGGCCAATATCAACATTAATGTTTAAACAAGTTATTCAAATATTGATAGAATTGAAAGAATAGGTTCCCCCGACGCCACAATGGGTTAATGCACCATGTAGCAAGTATCACTGAATCACACAGCTAGGCAAAATCCCAGGCTCAGTTGCTAATTTGTTCTGACTGAGATGCTTGATCAGATGAAAGGTAGGGTACTGCAATTGATTTCAGTGTCCTAGTATAGGAATGGGGGAAATTAACTAATATTCCTGTTGATGATCACTATCTAATGATATGTTGCATGTGTGGACAGGTCCCACAATCAAATTCCCCACTGCGTCAGGAAAAGGGATATGGAATGGGAAGGAAAAAGTCTGCAAAGGTCCAGAGATCTAGTGGGGTGTAATATACTGTTCCAGCTGGGCGGGAGAGAGATGGGAAATTGCTGAAGCTGTAATGTTTAAGGATAAATTGGTGATTCTGCCCCCCGCCCCACCCCAAGGTTTTTTTGTGTGTTTGTGTTATGATACAGTACATTTTATTTGATGGGGTATATTGTGGAGTGAGCAAGTGTCCTAGTAGCTATCGCAACTGTCCTTTCCCCCCAGAATATGATTGGAATGAATTTCTTTTGGGTAAAATGAGTTTGGTGAATAAAGAAAGAAGAAACTAATTAACAGAAAGGAGAGAAATCCAGATTTAGACATTAACCAACGTTGAGATACAAAATGGATAGCTTAATATAGACACTCTGGCTGAGTACCTTGGACACAGTTTATTTGAAAGATCTGTTGCGATAAGGGGCTCGGATGGTCAGACTCGTTTCAATAATATGCATTAAATGATAAAATGTATTCGGTTTAAATATCCAAACAATTAGCATGAAAAATGAGTTTTTTTTTTAAAAAGCAAATGTAAGAACCAGCATACAAGTTGCATGGGAAGCTATCCTGGGATACGGCTATGCTGCTAGGCATGTCACACCTGAATCCACAGAAGGGATACTAGCCTTTCGTATACTAATGAACTGAACACTGATCTGTGGTCACTTTAGGTCAATTGGATTTTCTCCTGTTTCCTCTTAAATGGATCACTGTCTGGAATTAAATCCATGAATTGTTTCCTATTTCCTTTGTGTGTGAAAATAAATCATTATTTCTGTATAAGTTACTTGTAAACAAATGTCATGAATAATGCTTCAATCTGTGTGCTGACTGAAGGGTAATTAAGCCACCCCACTGTACGACTGAAAGCACCTCATTTCTGGTTTTGATCTATTGTATCAACATTGAGTTTGTTGCACATAAACATTCAGCTTACAAATGCACCAATAATATAAATTAAAATAGGTTGCTATGTATAATCATTTCACCATAATTGAACACTGATTTTCCAAAACAAAGTAATAAAAATTGTGAATTCATCACAGTATTTCAAGTAATGGAAAGTTACTCAGCTGCAAAACAGTTGTCATCCCCCTTACACCATTTCCCCCCTCGCCTCACCCCGCCCACCCCCCGTTACCATTCCTCTCACCATCAGTCTTGAGACCAAAACTCTTCACCCACTAGTCAAGAGTCATGCATATAACCACTTGAAGAGCCAAGCTGTCCATCTCCGATAGTCATAAAAATGATATTGTTTTACATACTTTATATCTCATAGTATGGTCTTTGGTGAATTTGTAAGTATTTTCTAGCACAACCACTGTATTCTCAGCATTTATGAATCATATCTACTGAAATTGTAACTAAAAAACCACAAACTAATACATCAGCAATACTTGGGCAAGTTAAATTAAAACAGCTTTGTGCAATCAATAGGTACAGTAAGATGTCATAGTATATTATAGATGCGAAATATCCCTCAGTGCATACACAGATTGGAAAGAACGTGTACGTGTGCTTCACAGCATAAAGTGTTTCGATTACCCGTGTTAAAATGGTCTGCTGCAATCTTTTAAAGTTCAATCTTCACATTTAGATTGAGTTTGCTTTTGTCACACAGAGCAAATGATGGCGATTCATATTTTTACATGCAGAGGTAGAACGGAGGAGGAAGAATTATGTATCTGTTTATAAATAGTATTTAAAAACTTTAATATATTTAAATCATAAGTATCAAAAAATGCCAGCTGTAACTGGAGGGTGACCAAATGCTCAAGTGTGAGACAATAACTATAAGCAAAACAACTTTCAAGTGGTATGTGATAACTTTAGGTGATTGAATGAGTGCTACGTGCAGTAGACATGACTGTCAATTACATGTGCTAATTACCAATTTCCTCTTACTTGAGGTCTGGATAGTAAACAACTGGACATGGAACATACAGGTTTAACATATTTAAGGCCATAAAAAAGCAAACCAAGCACTAAGGTTTATTTCTAGACGGATAGAATTGAAAAGTAGAGAGATTATGCAAAATTTGTATCAAACCTTGGTTCGACCACATTTGAGTTCAGGTTGAACCTCCCTTATCCGGATAAAGGATTTTTACGGACAAGGGGTGGTCACATTAAATTGGATGGTACAGGTACTGAGTAAAGGGATATCGGGGCTGGCTGGCTTGGGGCTGGGAGTGCGGCAAAGAGATCGTGGGGGGGAGGCGGTGGATCGCAGGGTCAGGCCAGCAATTGCGGGAGTCGGCAACGAGGAAAGACTTAAATTTGTTCATGTCGGAGTTCTGCGCATGTGCCACCCAGTGGCTAGGAATGGTTCTGGACGAGGCGTGGTTCCGGATAAGGGAGTTCTGGATAAAGGAGGTTCAACCGGTATTGTGTAAAATTCTGGTTGCCATATTATAAAAAGGATACAGAGGCACTGGAGAGGGTGCAAAAAGATTTACAGGGATGATATCAGAACTGTGAGGTTATACCTATCAGGAAAGGATGAACAGGCTAGGTCTCGTTTCTCTTGAAAAGAGAATGCCGAGGGGTGACATAATAGAGGTCTTTAAAATTCTTAAAAGTTTTGATAGAGTAGACAGAGAAAGTGTTTCCATTTGTGGGGTAGAGCAAAACTAGAGGCCATTAATATAAGACAGTCACCAGGAAATCAAATAGAGAATTCAGAAAGAACCATGTTACCCAGAGAGTGGTGAGAATGTGGAACTCGCTACCACAGGGAATGGTTGAAGCGAATAGTGTATGCGCCTGTTTCTGTGCTGTACATCCCATGTAATATCCTGAAGAAGCTTAAATATCAGGAACTGACATCTTCCCCACAGACTATTCAAAATCTACATAGTAGTTATCCACTCCATGAAGCATGTAAGTTCAGGCCCCTCTGAGAGCTCACCAAAGACACTGCACAAGTCCACTATCAAGTCATGCACATAATATGCCCCAGAGTATCTTACTGTGCGGCACTTGCTGTTTTCCAACAGTTAAATCTTATAATCAGGAAGACCAAACTTTGCAACACACTGCATCAGGAAATTAACATCTTGATCTTCAACAATGCACCATCCAGTGCTCCTACTCTGTGCAAAGTATAAATCCCTTTCTGATACAGGTACTACATACACAATATTTAATATCACATTTCTAAATCATTATGCCTCAACAAGTTGTTAAACCTTTGCAGTCTCATGGCCCATAATTCAGTAATGGCCTCACCATATCTTATCACACCTGTTTTCATAAAATACTACATTTAATGTGATGAATATGATCTGTTTTGTTCTTGTATTTTAAATTGTTTGACTATCTGCGGATTTTATTGCAAGATTCACCAGATTCTTTTACCTCCAATTGTTTTTTTGAAAGTGTTTTCAATCGCTCATATTTTTGAAATAAATATTAATGCCAAGCTCTCCATCTGTGATATTCAAAAATAAATTCATTCATTTTGATGAATTGTCCAACTCTACAATTGCTTCAGACTTAATTTCTCAAACGGCCTTCTTACCATCCTTCTGAGCTCTCCCAAATCTCCACTGCCCGGTCCATGTCTCACAGAATCCCTCCTTCCCATTACACCCATCCTCTACTGACTCCCTGTCAACCAACACATTGAGTTCAAAATCCTTGTCTTCATTTACAAATGCACCATGGCCTTGCCTCACCCGACCTCCGCAGCCTCCTCCAGCCCTACATCCCATTCCATGATCACTGATCTATTGACTCTGCGCTCCTGTACAGCCCTGCCGCCTCTCCTCCCAATTCCACCATTACTGATAGGATCACCATCAACTCCCTACCTTTATAAGCTTCACAACCTCCTTTCAGCCATGCTTTTGGTTATCCCTCCAAATTTTTCTGCTCTGTGTAGTGCTTTGAAACCTTTACTTATGTTAAAGACATCATAAAAGTGCAAATGCGGCATTGGACAACGTGGACCATTTCCCATACCTCGGGAGCCTCTTATCAACAAGAGCAAACATTGACGACGAGATTCAACACCGCCTCCAGTGCGCCAGTGCAGCCTTCGGCCGCCCGAGGAAAAGAGTGTTTGAAGACCAGGCCCTCAAAACTGCCACTAAGCTCATGGTCTACATGGTTGTAGTAATACCCGTCCTCTTGTATAGCTCAGAAATGGTGCAAAATTAAAGCACATGGTATTGGGGGTAATGTACTGACGTGGATAGAGAACTGGTTGGCAGACAGGAAGCAGAGAGCATTCAAGTCGCTGGAGAAATACCACCAACGATGCCTCTGCAAGATCCTACAAATTCTCTGGGAGGACAGATGCACTAACATTAGTGTCCTCGACCAGGCCAACATCCCCAGCATTGAAGCACTGACCACACTTGATCAGCTCTGCTGGGCAGGCCACGTTGTCCGCATGCCAGACACGAGACTCCCAAAGCAAGCGTTCTACTCGGAACTCCTTCATGGCAAACAAGCCAAAGGTGGGCAGTGGAAATGTTACAGGGACACCCTCAAAGCCTCCCTGAAAAAATACAACATCACCACCGACACCTGGGAGTCTCCAGCCAAAGACCACCCTAAGTGAAAGAAGTGCATCCGGGAGGGCACTGAGCACCTCGAGTCTCATCGCCAAGAGCATGCAGAAATCAAGCGCAGGCAGCGGAATGAGCGTGCGGCAAACCTGTCCCACCGTCCCTTACCCTCAACGACTATCTGTCCCACCTGTGACAGGGACTATGGTTCTCGTATTGGACTGTTCAGCCACCTAAGGACTCATTTTAAGAGTGGAAAAAAGTCTTTCTCGATTCCGAGGGACTGTCTGTGATGATGATGATTGTTGTTCGAATGGTATGAAAAATACATGTTACTAATCACTGTACTTGATACATTCTCCTGCAGCCCGAGTCACTTCTTTAAAAGAGAAACAAAATGTGGGCCCAGACCACTAGCACGAAGCTGGTCGCCAGCATTTCCTTGATCCTTTCCTGTTTTGTCTGCTGGGGCACTCTACTTGATTCACCGTGTTGTTTCACTTAGCCAATGCTGCTAAATATCCAGGCAATCACGGGGAAGAATACTGTCCCATGGAATAGCATAAAACATCTATTTCAAATCCTTTGTAGACTGAATATTACAACACTATGATTAAACTCGTGGGGAAAAATAAAAGAATTTAGATAGTGTACAGTTCACCTAGAATTGGAAAAAAAAGGATTCATTAATAAAAATGTGCTGACGAAGGGAGTGATCTAAGGTATTTGCCTTCTTAATTGTTTTCTGAAAGCCTGACAGTATTGTTTAACTGAGTTCATCAGCACTAGCCTACTACAATGCAGCATTGGTGGCATGAGATGATCTCTAACTCAGGGTCAATTTTAACAGATTCTAAACATTGAAGGTTTCATCTGTTGATCTTCTATTCCAGCACAATGCACTCTATTTTAACTATTTTTAAGGTAGTGAACATATCATTTAAATATACTTTTTTGTACAAAGCATCATTTCTGTTCATATCAATTGAAAATAAAATGGTTTATTTCACTAGCATGAAATATAAAAACAGATAGTAAGAGTTTCTACTGATACATAAAAAAAGAAGAGTGGCTAAAGTAAATGTTGGTCCCTTAGAGGATGAGACTGGGGAATTAATAATGGAGAACAGGGAAATGGCAGAGATTTTGAACAAATATTTTGTATGGGTCTTCATGGTAGAAGACACTCAAAACATCCCAATAGTGGATAATCAAGGGGTTATAGGGAGGAAGGAACTTAATACAATCATGAAAGTAGTAGTACTCGGTAAAATAATGGGATTAAAGGCGGACAAATCCCCTAGACCTGATGGCTTGCATCCTAGGGTCTTAAAAGTGGCTGTAGAGATAGTGGATGCATTGGTTGTAATCTACCAAAATTCCCTGGATTCTGGGGAGGTCCCAGCGGATTGGAAAACCTCAAATATAACAACCCTATTTAAAAAAGGAGGCAGACAGAAAGCAGGAAACTATAGGCTGTATCCAATTTCAACCCTTCCCTCACCTTCACATGGTCCATCTCCGACTCTTCCCTTCCCTTCCCTTCCTCGACTGCTCCATCTCCATCTCTGGGGATAGGCTTTCAACCAGTATCCACTGACTCCCACAGCTACCTGGACTACACTTGCTCCCATCCCGCATCCTGTAAAGACTCCATTCCATTCTTCCAGTTTCTCCGACTCATCTGCTCGGACGACGTCACCTTTCACACTAGTGCCTCTGGCACGTCTTCCTTTTTCCTCAATAGATGGTTAATATGGCCCTCAACCGTGTCTGCTCTATTTCCCGCACCTCTGCTCTCACCCCTTCCCCTCCTTCTCAGAACCATGACAGGGTTCCCCTTGTCCTCACCTTTTACCCCGCCAGCCTCCATGTTCAACGGATCATCCTCTGCCATTTCCGCCATTTCCAGCGTGATCCCACCACCAATCACATCTCCCACCCCCCCACCCCCCAGCATTCCGAAGGGACCGCTCCCTCTGCGACATCCTGGTCCATTCTGCAGTCACCCCCAGCACCTCCTCCCCTCCCACTATTCAGGGCCCTAAATACTCCTTCCAGGTGAAACAGCGATTTAGCATACTGTTTGGGAGACCAAGCGTAGATTGGGTGACCACTTTGCGGAGCACCTCTGTTCAATCCGCAAGTGTGACCCTGAGCTTCCAGTCACCTGTCAATTTAATTGTCCACTGCATTTCCACTCTGAACTCTCCGTCCTCTGTCTCGTACACTGTTCTAACGAAGCTAAAGGAACAGCACCTCATCTTTCATTGAGGCACTTTACAGTCTTCTGGACTCAACATCGAGTTCAAAAATTTCAGAGCATAACCGCTGATAACCATTGGCTCCCTTTCCCCGCCCCCCCTAATTCCTGGCATTACCATTTGAATTTGGACCATCATCCTTTTTGTCTCTCTAATCTCTCCAGTCTTCCAACCTATCACAGACCTTCCCTTTTGTTCTTTCTTCCCCTCCCCCTTTCAGCGCTTGTTAAGAATCTGTTCTTTCCGAACACTCTCTGGTTCTGACGAAGGGTCATCAACTCGAAACATTAACTCTGCTTCCTCTCCTCAGATGCTGTCTGACCCACTGAGATTTCCATCATTTTCTATTTTTATTCCAGATTCCAGCATCTGCAGTATTTTGCTTTTGTGATATATTAAACTATATAGACCAGTTAGACTAACATCTGTCAGAGGGAAAATGCTGGAATCCATTATTAAGGAGGCAGTAGCAGGACATTTGGAAAAGCATGATTCAATCAAGCAGAATCAACATGGTTTTATGTAAGGGTAATCATGTTTGACAAATTTGCTAGAGTTCTTTGAGGATGAACGAGCAAGATGGATAAGGGGGAACCAGTGGATGTGGTGTATTTGGATTTCCAAAAGGCATTCGATAAGGTACCACATAAAAGGTTACTGCACAAGATAAAAGTTCACAGGGTTGGGGGTAATATATTAGCATCGATAGAGGATTAGCTAACTAACAGAAAACAGAGAGTCAGAATAAATGGGTCATTTTCCGGTTGGCAAACAGTAACTAGTGGGGTGCTGCAGGGATTGGTGCTGGAGCCTCAACTATTTACAATCTATATTAATGACTTGGATGAAGGGACAGAGTGTAATGTAGCCAAGTTTGCTGATGATACAAAGATGGGCGAGAGAGCAAATTGTGAGGAGGACACAATAAATCTGCAAAGGGATATAGACAGTCTGAGTGAGTGGGCAATAATTTGGCAAATGGAGTATAATGTGGGAAAATGTGAGGTTATCCACTTTGGCAGAAGAAATAGAAGGGCAAATTATAATTTAAATGGAGAAAAATTGCAAAGTGCTGCAGTACAGAGGGATCTGGAGGTCCTTGTGCATGAATCACAAAAAGTTAGTATGCAGGTATGGCAAGTAATCAGGAAGGCAAATGGAATGTTGGCCTTTATTGCAAGCGGGATGGAGTATAAAAGCAGAGAAGTCTTGCTACAACTGTACAGGTATTGGTGAGGCCACACCTAGAATACTGCATACAGTTTTGGTCTCCGTATTTAAGGAAGGATATACTTGCATTAAAGGCTGTTCAGAGAAGGTTCACTAGGTTGATTCCAGAGGGGGTTGACGTATGAGGATAGGTTGTGTAGGTTGGGCCTCTACTCATTGGAATTCAGAAGAATGAGAGATGATCTTATCGAAACATATAAGATAATAAGGGGGCTTGACAAGGTGGATGCAGAGAGGATATTTCTACTCGGGAAACTAAAACTCTGGGGCATAGTCTCAGATTAAGTGGCTGCCCATTTAAAACTGAGATGAGGAGGGATTTCTTCCCCCAGAGGGTTGCAAATCTGTGGAATTCTCTGCCCCAGAGAGCTGTGGAGGTTGGGTCATTTAATATATTTAAGGCGGAGAGAGACAGATTTTTGAGCGATAAGGGAATAAAGGGTTATGGAGAGCAGGCAGGGAAGTGGAGCTGAGTCCATGATCAGATCAGCTATGATCTTATTAAATGGCGGAGCAGGCTCGAGGGGCCAAATGGCCTACTCCTGCTCCTATTTCTTATGTTCTTATGTTTACCATCCTTTTTGTACCCAGGCTCGATAAGCTGCCTCAGCACAAAATGCCATTTAATAGTTTGTACACAAACCCAAGCTGATCTCCAGCGACATTGTGCAGGTGTAGTGCAGACCACAGGTTGGGCAGCCTAGTCATTGAGTGAGGAAGAGAGCATTGTTTCAGATAATGGATCAGTCAGAGCACGCTCAGAAGGCAATCACAGGGAGATTGACTCTTCCAGACTGCATTATTCAGGGTCAGGCAAGCAGGAAGATGCAGCTGTAGACCGGGAACTATAGCTGGGAGGCTGTTGGCTATAAAGCAGTCACTTGGGATCAGACTGGCAGGAAGGCTCAAATTTTATAACATGAAGAAATGGGACAAACTAAGTTAAAAATAAATCAAATTCTGCAGCCCAAAGAACAAAATGGACAAAACACTAATCATGGAAAAGCCTTACTCTGAGAGTAACGAGAACAATTGTCAGCGACAGGTCAAATAAAATTGGTGACAATTATGTGAGGCAAACAGCAAAAGTTACTTGAGTTCCAACTAAAGGTCTGTTAACAGGACAGAACCAATGATATTTCCATTTGTGCATCTGAAGGTAGTGACTAATGACAAATATTTTCATGCTTCTTATAGTAATAACACACTTTACTTACATGCACTTTTTTTATAGTGTTGTTAAACATCTGACACTGTCTCTAAAGCTTCGCTGCTTGGTCAGGGGTTATGGTGGGGGGGTTCAGAATGCCATCAATCTTACTATCTTCTGAGCACTAGTCCAAATGAATGGTGTGACAAATGATTGTCCCCAGGCTAACTTTCTTTTCAGCCAACAGAAGATCTGATGAAGACCAGTGAAATTCACAAGCTAGGAAAAGCCTGGGTGCAAACATCTTATGAGAGGCTCACAGTGAGGAGTCCAAAATTATAGCTCCTTCGGAGCCTTAAGGAAAGAGAACTAAACACCTCATCAATTGCTGGGATAATGCTGGGTTGAGTTATGTATGTCATGGTACGTGTCGCAATCAATCATTAAGCAAAATTAAGATAATGGTTTTGTATTAAGGTGCATTGGTTTTTTTGGTTTGAAAATTAAGATTTATGTTTTTACAAGTTTATTCATTTACACTTTCCATCTTGTCAATTTCAATATAGCTGCATGTCGGGTCCTAAATGATGTAGAGGATATTGCCCAGTATGAAAGACACAAAACCATTTGTGAATTACTTTCAATTTGTGTTTTATGTTTAATTATACCACCAGCACAATAGAAAAATGTCATTATAAGTGGGGGGAAATAATGTAGGTTCAGGTACTTGGAGATTTAACCCTATAAACAGATCCAATTGATTTAAACCTCAATATTAATGTTACAGAAAGCCATTTTGTATTCAAAATATTGTAATAATTTCTCAAATCAACAAGTGATATCAAGTGTTTAACTTACCTTCAGGGTTTCGCTCTGGTTACCAAAGAAAGCACAAGGGAAAACAGAACACAATAAGCAACATGCCAGCTCATCAGAACAAAAGTAGAAATTAGGCTCTTTCCATAACTATCTCCAATCTCACCCACTCCCTAGTTCCTTTTCTGTCTTTTTCATGGTCACAAAATGGGTTGAGATGAGGAAAAAAAAGAACCTTAGACCCATTTAACCTAATTTATCCAGAAATCGCTGTAATATAATAATTAACGTTTATTGCAGTCACATTAGCAAAACTGTTGCATAGAAGACTCAAATTAATGCTAAATGCTAGTGATTTTTTTTCCAATTCTGCATCAGTAACAACACATTACTAATCAATTTTGCAACAATGTCTTAGTACTCCAATATTTTGTTTTCATCTTGTGCTTCATGTAGTTTTCACAAAGATCTTTGTTTTATGAGAATGAAGGAACTTGTTAAACACTAGCAAATATCTGCTGCTGAGAACTCGTCAGATTTGAACCCATCTGTTGGCAGAGGTTTACGAAATGACCCAAGACAGTATGCCAGCCCCAATTTTACACTGGGGTTTCTAGAGCTAAAAGCTTATTACAATGTATTACCTCAATAATGGGTGAAATGCCCAGTCTTAAAAATATAATGCACTCACTCTCATGCAGGTGGATTCATGGATCACAAACTTCCCTTTCGCATACAATAATTTGAAAGACAAATGTTGGGAGAGAATGAAAACCGTATGACAAATTTCAACTGCACTGATCAAGCAGTTTATCAGCAGAATCTGATGCCTGAATTGCAACCTTTAACTATCTTCAATGAGTGTCATTTTTATTGTATATACAAGTTACACTTTTGAAGGAAATATAAAATACGGTGCAGAAAACCAAGTCCTGTGGGAAGAATATTGACAGTTGCAGAACCACAAAACAACAATAACACTCACTGAAGGAAGCTGTGAGTTCATGAATCATGCAATTCAGAGCAGAGTGTAAACAAAGCACACTAATGACACAGTAATGCTATACCACATTGAAAGATGGAAATCCTAACCACTGGCACAGATTAATAATACAACAGCTTCATTCCCAAGAGTACAACGTGCCCAGTGCTCTTCACTAGCCCCTGATTATGTCCCAGGACCAGGGGCACTGCAATAAGTACTCTTGCATTGCTCCATAGCCAGTATCACTTCCCTAACAAATATTCAGTGTCATTTCCTTCAACTAATCTCTTGTCCATTTCCAAGTTGTGCCAAAAATTCTCATTGCTTTATTAAATGATAAAGCACTGGTGTTCCAACCAAAAAGTCAGAGAGTTGATTCCCAGGATTGGCCATCACATCTGGGACAAATCAAAGAATTGCAGAATAGTACAGCACAGAGAGGCCATTCAGCCCATCAAGTCTGCGCCGGCTTTTAAAAAAAAATTCGTTCTTGGGATGTGGGCGTCGCTGGTAAGTCCAGCATTTATTGCTCATCTCTAATTGTCCTTGAGAAGGTGGTGGTGAGCCATTGCAGTCCATGTGGTGAAGGCACTCCCACAGTGCTGTTATGGAGGCATTTCCAGGATTTTGACCCAGCAACGATAAACAATATACTTCCAAGTCAGGATGGTGTGTAACTTGGAGGTGATAGTGTTCCCATGTGCCTGCTGCCCTTGTCTTTCTCGGTGGTATAGGCCACAGGTTTGGGAGGTACTGTTGAAGAAACCTTGGTAAGTTGCTACAGTACTTCTTGTAGGTGGTAAATACTGCAGCCACGATGCACAGGTGTTGGAGGGAGTGAATGTTTAAGGTGGTGGATGGGTTGCTGATCAAGCAGGCTACTTTGTCCTGGCTTATGTTGAGCTTCTTGAGTGTTGTTGGAGCTGCACTCATCCAGGCAAGTGAAGAGTATTCCATCACACTCCTGACTTGTAGATGGTGGAAAGATTTTGAGAAGTTAGGAGGCGAGACACTCGCTGCAGAATACCCAGCCTCTTTCCTGCTCTTGCAGCCACAGTATTTAAATGTAGTCACATTGAAGAGAATCAGTAATGTGTGTGCAAGCAAATTCTCCCTTGATGTCAAGGGCAGTCATTCTCACCTCACCTCTGGAATTCAGCTCTTTTGTCCATGTTTGGACCGAGGCTGTAATGAGGTCTGGTGCCAAGTGGTCCTGGCGGAACCCAAACTGGGCATCGGTGAACAGGTTATTGGTAAGTGCCGCTTGATAGCACTGTCGACGACACCTTCCATTGCTTTGTTGATGATTAAGAGTAGAATGATAGGGCGGTAATTGGACGGATTGGATTTGTCCTGCTTTTTGTGGACAGGATTTACCTGGGCAGTTTTACACATTGTCGGGTATATACAAGTGTTGTGGTTGTACTGGAACAGCTTGACTAGAGGCGTGGCTAGTTCGGAGCCCAAGTCTTCAGCACGACAGCCGGGATGACGTCGGGCCTCATAGCTTTTGCTGTATCCAGTACGCTCAGCCTTTTCTGTGATAGTGGGGACCACAGGGGGAGGCCGATATGGATCATCAACTCGGCACTTCTGGCAAACAGCAATCCAGTTAGTTCCACTGCCCAGCTCCCTACAATTTTTTCCTCCTTCAAATATTTACCAATTCCCTTTTGAAGGCTACTACTGAATCTGTATCCACACCCCATCAGGCAGTGCATTTCAATTCTAACCACTCGTTGCGTAAATATATTTTTCCTTACTTCGCCTCTGGTTCTTTAGCCAATCACCTTGAACCTGTGCCCTCTGGTTATTGACCAGTCAGCCACTGAAAACAATTTATCTTTCTTTACTCTAAACCCTTCATGATTTTAAATACCTCCAGCAAATCTCCTCTTAGCTTTCCCTGCTCTAAGGAGAACAGGCCCAGTTTCTCTAATCTACAGACGTAAGTGAAGTCCCTCATCCCTGGAACCATTCTAGTAAATCTCTTCTGTATCCTCTCCAAAGCTTCCTAAACTGTAGTGCCTAAAATTAGGCATAATACTCCAGCTGGGGCCAAACTAATGTTTTATATAAGTTTAGCATAAATTCCTGGATTTTGTACTCGATGGGCTATACTTTCCATTAGTTTTGCATCGCTACTGCCCACTTAACATCCATTTTAATGCTGAGATGAGGTATACCGCCCAGGTAGCATCCATTTCGCAAAGAAATGGAAACTAACACCCATTTATCGCTCACTTATCGCCCAGCGTTACTTTCAGCATTTAGTTAACGCCGAGAATAATACCGCCCACCCATTTTTTCCTGCCGTAAATGTCAGAAAAATGAAAACTGACGCCCATTATATCACCGACCGTTACTGTCAGCATCTCGCCCACATATCGCCGAAAATATCGCTCGCCGAAAAAGTTGCTCTCACCTGAACTAAACCCAGCGGTAT
Organism: Pristiophorus japonicus; assembly: GCF_044704955.1. Classification (NCBI taxonomy): domain Eukaryota; kingdom Metazoa; phylum Chordata; class Chondrichthyes; family Pristiophoridae; genus Pristiophorus; species Pristiophorus japonicus. Next base: position 332,483,919 of record NC_091977.1, read on the forward strand.
GAACGCCATGTTGTAAATTGGAGGAGTTTTCATAAAAAAGGTTTCTTCAACTTCTGGGGAGTTTTGATGTAATCTGGAGTTATTTTAAAGTGATTTGAACATCTGAACAAACATCTTATCATACTGTGGATGAACTGAATTTATTTTCTTTGTTTTAGCAGGTAAATTTATTGTTTGTGAACAATAGGTCTAATACTGATAGTTATTGTAATGGGGCCTGTCATTTCTCAGCCTGTCTTGATAACTACGCACATGCTGCAGACTAGAGATGGCAGAAGGTTTATTGAAGAGCATTTTGTGTCCAAAGAGGTGGCAGATTGAGGAGGAGGACAAGAACATACAACCGAAGCACTTACTGAGAGAAGCGGTCTTATCTGAGAAAATGCGCAACAATGTTATAAAATAAATTTAATGTGTGTATTAAGTCATACTGAGAACTGTACAAAACATCCCACCCCACAACACAATTAAAACACTTAAATAATCGATTACATTTTTAACATTTCCAACAACACTTCAAACAGAGAACGCAAATGCAAAAAAAAACAAGGTACACCCCTCCCCCTCCCAACAAAATAGCAACCACAACATCAAAATACTATCACAAATACAACTCCTGCAGCCATGCGCCTCACTTTCCTTCCTCTGCTTCTCCTCCCCACCTCTACCCCTTCCCCTTCCCCTTCCCCTCCTGACTCCAAGCCGCCTTGCCGAAGTGCTCCTCAGGCGCTGCTTCATTGGGCATGGGAGGGATGACGGCAGATCTGCTGGTTGGCCGGATGCTGAAGAGAACGGTCCTGAGGAGGGAACGGTCTCTGAGCCAGAAGAAAGATTTTCCTCCTGGCTCGCATGTGTCGTTGGCAATGGGGGTGCGACACCTTGGGGTTCAGTGCCACGTTCCGGGACCACTGGTAGCCCCGTGACACCAGTATTGCTGGCTATCACCTCCAGGGCCACCGCTATCGGTGGCACGTACTTTGTCATCGTCGCGGACATGGTGGCCAGCTGTTGGGATATGCTTCCCATTGTGTGGAGGATCTGCTGACCTATTTCAACATTCCTCCTGGGCAAATTAACCATGTCCCCACTTAGATCTGCCGCTCGTGGAGCAGTCCTGCTGCATTGAACCAACTTCCGCGGGGTCGGTTACGGCATGTAGACACTTGGGATGCCCTGCGGAAAAGTCCTTGGACCCGCTACCTCCACGGTGGAGGAGGACATGGCAGCAGGAGCATTAAATGTCATTGGTCTTGTAGACATGATGGAGCTTGTTGCAGCAGACTCCTCAAACTCCGCACTGTGGTCCGTGGCGAAGGCACCCTGCAGCTCCACGAGCGAGATTCGGGGCTCCTCACCACCAGAATGACGATCCGCCGCTGAGGTCGCCGCCGGATCCGCACCTTGCCTCGGTGGTGTTGCTTGTGACTGCGCTGTCAACTGAGCTACAAAGCATAAATGAGATTATTAAAGGAGAAAGCAGTGCGAGAGTCACAGGGTGATTCAAACCCTACACACAGAATATGCACGATAACAGCACTACCGCTATCAAAATGATCACACACATCACATTTAATGAACATAACCAAATTCTGCATTAACATGATTTACATAAGCCCATCATTAATTAGATAACACTTTCATCAATCATCTACCATATATTATTCGGATACGAGTGGGTGTGGCAGCTATTGACTTTACAACATGCAATAGTGTAGACTTTACTCACGTGGCATCACATCAAGTTCTGCTGCTGCTTGCGTGACCGACTGGGGGGTGGCTCCCCACGAGTGCCAGCGCCCTCTCCTCAAGGTCGGTCAGCTCACTGATGACTGGTGGGCCGTCACCCGTGCGCCGCTGCTTGGCCCTATTCTTCGAAAGCTTCTTCTGCAAAAGTTAACAGCAGCACAACATGGCATAAGATCATTGCACAAGATCATTGCTAGGTACTGTCACAGAGACTGATAGAACACATAACCGACGTACACCGTAAATGTAGGCTTTGAGTTAAACATTCTTCGTCGAGGCGCAATACATCAGATCTGAATTTATTCACACATTACACTTACAATTCCAATTGTATAAATATATAAGTAAATGTAAATAAATGTAATACTTACTCTGGTGGATCCGACAAGGTTGTTCCAGCGCTTGCGGCACTGATTGCCCTCACGCACCTCGTGCGTCACCGACGAGACCACCTCAGCTATATCGGCCCAAATTTTCTGGTATACCTTCGGGGTGGGCTTCCCACGGCCACCCCGGGTCAATTGACCCCAGCGTGATTCCATCTCCAACAGGAGGGCAGCATTTGTCTCATCGGAGAATATCCGAGCTCGTTTTCGTCCTCCCACTTTGACTTCCTCTCCAACTTCACTCCTCTCACTAGCCTCCTCCCCCCTCCACAACGTGCTGCCTCACCTCCTCCATGCCTTCCATGTAAATAATTTTTTTGCCAAAATTTCGGTGTCAACAAACTCAGTAGAGCTCTAAATTCTTCTTACTCCTCCAAAATATCTTTCCTACCTCCCACAATAGCCAAACAACCAGACAACACAACCACATATGCTTTCACTTCCTCTCTGCTCTCTCTCTCTCTCTCCCCTCTTCTGCGCATGTATTGATGACCCTTGACCTCCTGGAACACAGGAAATCACCGTTGCCATGGCGTTGCTATGGACGGCGACATTTTATGGCAGAAGAAAAAAAAATATCGCAAACGCCCATTTCATAAAGTGGAAAGTTGGGGTTTGAAAATGGGCGATAATCCGGCGATCTCAATATCCATAAACAAATGCTGGAAATAACACCCATTTTTGGGCGATCTGCACAATAATGGAAAGTCTAGCCTCAAACCTCTATTTATAAACGACAACTTGTATTTATATAGCACCTTTAACGTAGTGAAACATCCCGAGGCGCTTCACAGGCATATTATGAGATAACAAAAATTGACACCGAGCCACATAAGGAGAAATTAGGGCAAGTGACCAAAAGTTAGGTCAAAGAGGTAGGATTTAAGGAGCATCTTGGTGAAAAGAGAGGTAAAGAGGCAAAGAGGTTTAGGCAGGAAATTGCAGAGCTTAGGGCCTCAGCAACAGAAGGCATGGCCACCAATGGTTGAGCGATTATAATCAGGGATGCTCAAGAGTGCCGAATTAGAGGAGCGCAGATATGTTGGGGGGTTGTGGGGCTGGAGGAGATTACAGAGATAAGGAGAGGCGAGGCCATGGAGGGATTTGAAAACAAGGGGGAGAATTTTGAAATCGAGGCATTGCTTAATCGGGAGCCAATGTAGGTCAGCGAGCACAGGGGTGATGGGTGAGCAGGAATTGGTGCGATTTAGGACAGAGGCACGATTTAGGACAGAGGCAGCCGAGTTTTGGATCACCTCTAGTTACAAAGGGTAGAATGTGGGAGGCTAGCTAGGATTGCGTTGGAATAGTCAAGTCTGGAGGTAACAAAGGCATGGATGAGGGTTTCAGCAGCGGATGAGCTGAGGCAAGGGCAGAGACGGGTGACGTTACGAAGGTGGAAATAGGCAGTCTTAGTTATGCTGTGGATATGTCAAAAGCCTCAGACAGATGTTGAGGAGAAGGATGGAGTCAGTCGCTAAGGAATGATGTTTGTGGCGGGGACCAAAAACAATGGCTTCGGTCTTCCCAATATTCAATTGGAGAAAATTTCTGCTCGTCCAGAACTGGATGTTGGACAAGCAGTCTGACAACGTGGAGGGGGTCAAGAGAAGTGGTAGCCTAGGATCACATATGCTTTATTAGCTGCTTTGTTAACTTGTCCTGCAACCTTCAAAAACTTGTGCACAAACACCCCAGGTCTCTCTCTTCTTGCACCCCCTTGAAAATTGTACCATTTAGCAAGTATTGTCTCTCTTCATTCTTTCTACCGAAATGCATCAATTCACAATTTGTTGCGTTGAATTTCATCTGCCTTTTGTCTGCCCATTCCATTAGCTTGTCTATGTCTTCTTGAAGTCTACTACTATCTTCCTCACTGTTTACTACACTTCCAAGTTTTGAGACATCTGCAAATTTCAAAATTGTGCCCTTTACCTGCAGATATCCCCACTTTTCAGAACCAAGCTGAAGAGATCACATGGTTTCGGGTGGGGTGGAGTGTTGTGTTGTGATACACAAGGTATCGCAATTGTGGGGGACTGGCTCGATAGACCAGATGGTCTTTATCAGTCCGTCATTGTTCGTATGTTTGCAAAATGTCCTCATTTTCACTCTCTCCTGGCCTCTACCAACCAGGCTGGATGACAAAAAGAACGACAGTACCCATTCAGATTCTGCCACCCGTCATTCAGTCACAGTTGAAGCCTTTGAATGGCCCAGCCAGATGGTTCTGATTGGCAGAGTACAGAAATGGATGGAGTGGAGCTTTAGTAAGAGCTTTGGTATGATTGGCTTAAAAATAAATTCAAAATAAATGAAGGCAGGAGCAGTTTGAACGTTTTTTTGTGGTCTTGATTGAACTGCTGGAATGCGGCAGAGGTCGTACTAGCTTCAACAGATCTTACCATCTTTAATTTCACTCAAATTGTTTTAATCAAGTGGGTAAGAGTCAGAAACAAAAGGTGTAATTTATTCTGACGAACTGGGTGTTATTATTTTCACTCAACTGTCCAGTAAACAGATTTTCAAAATAGAGAATGGGAGAAGCAGATCATAAAGGATTTACAGTTACATAGCACCTCGTCACACCCTCAGGATGTCCCAAAAGCAATGAATTACTTGCGAAGTGCGGTCACTGCAGTTATAGAGGCAAACACGGCAGGTAATCTGTGCCACGTGTTTCCCCGCTATTGAATGAGACCAATAAACAGTTAAGCTGCTTTTCGTGGCGTTGTTTGAGGGAGGAATGCTGATCAGAACACAAGAAATATAAGTATGATGTGATAAAAGTTCCTATGATAGAAACATAGAAAATAGGTGCAGGAGTAGGCCATTCGGCCCTTCGAGCCTGCACCGCCATTCAATGAGTTCATGGCTGAACATGCAACTTCAGTACCCCATTCCTGCTTTCTCGGCCATACCCCTTGATCCCCCTAGTAGTAAGGACTTCATCTAACTCCTTTTTGAATATATTTAGTGAATTGGCCTCAACAACTTTCTGTGGTAGAGAATTCCACAGGTTCACCACTCTCTGGGTGAAGAAGTTTCTCCTCATCTCGGTCCTAAATGGCTTACCCCTTATCCTTAGACTGTGACCCCTGGTTCTGGACTTCCCCAACATTGGGAACATTCTTCCTGCATCTAACCTGTCTAAACCTGTCAGAATTTTAAACGTTTCTTTGACATCCCCTCTCATTCTTCTGAACTCCAGTGAATACAAGCCCAGTTGATCCAGTCTTTCTTGATATGTCAGTCCCGCCGTCCCGGGAATCAGTCTGGTGAGCCTTTGCTGCATTCCCTCAATAGCAAGAATGTCCTTCCTCAAGTTAGGAGACCAAAACTGTACACAATACTCCAGGTGTGGCCTCACCAAGGCCCTGTACAACTGTAGTAACACCTCCCTGCCCCTGTACTCAAATCCCCTCGCTATGAAGGCCAACATGCCATTTGCTTTCTTAACCTCCTGCTGTACCTGCATGCCAACCTTCAATGACTGATGTACCATGACACCCAGGTCTCATTGCACCTCCCCTTTTCCTAATCTGTCACCATTCAGAGAATAATCTGTCTCTCTGTTTTTACCACCAAAGTGGATAACCTCACATTTATCCACATTATACTTCATCTGCCATGCATTTGTCCACTCACCTAACCTATCCAAGTCACTCTGCAGCCTCATAGCATCCTCCTCGCAGCTCACACTGCCACCCGCAAATTTGGAGATACTACATTTAATCCCCTCGTCTAAATCATTAATGTACAATGTAAACAGCTGGGGCCCCAGCACAGAACCTTGCGGTACCCCACTAGTCACTGCCTGCCATTCTGAAAAGTACCCATTTACTCATACTCTTTGCTTCCTGTCTGCCAACCAGTTCTCAATCCACATCAGCACACTACCCCCCAATCCCATGTGCTTTAACTTTGCACATTAATCTCTTGTGTGGGACCTTGTCGAAAGCCTTCTGAAAGTCCAAATACACCACATCAACTGGTTCTCCCTTGTCCACTCTACTGGAAACATCCTCAAAAAATTCCAGAAGATTTGTCAAGCATGATTTCCCTTTCACAAATCCATGCTGACTTGGACCGATCATGTCATCTCTTTCCAAATGCGTTGCTATGACATCCTTAATAATTGATTCCATCATTTTACCCACTACCGATGTCAGGCTGACCAGTCTATAATTCCGTTTTCTCTCTCCCTCCTTTTTTTTAAAAAAGTGGGGTTACATTGGCTACCCTCCACTTCATAGGAACTGATCCAGAGTCTATGGAATGTTGGAAAATGACTATCAATGCATCCGCTATTTCCAAGGCCACCTCCTTAAGTACTCTGGGATGCAATCCATCAGGCCCTGGGGATTTTTCAGCCTTCAATCCCATCAATTTCCCCAACACAATTTCCCGACTAATAAGGATTTCCCTCAGTTCCTCCTTCTTACTGGACCCTCTGACCCCTTTTATATCCAGAAGGTTGTTTGTGACCTCCTTAGTGACTACCGAACCAAAGTACTTGTTCAATTGGTCTGCCATTTCTTTGTTCCCAGTTATGACTTCCCCTGATTCTGACTGCAGGGGACTTACGTTTGTCTTTACTAACCTTTATCTCTTTACATATCTATAGAAGCTTTTGCAGTCCGTCTTAATGTTCCCTGCAAGCTTCCTCTCGTACTCTATTTTCCCTGCCCTAATCAAACCCTTTGTCCTCCTCTGATGAGTTCTAAATTTCTCTCAGTCCCCAGGTTCGCTGCTATTTCTGGCCAATTTGTATGCCACTTCCTTGGTTTTAATACTATCCCTGCTTTCCCTTGATAGCCACGGTTGAGCCACCTTCCCTTTTTTATTTTTACGCCAGACAGGGATGTACAATTGTTATAGTTCATCCATGCAGTCTCTAAATGTCTGCCATTGCCCATCCACTGTCAACCCCTTAAGTATCATTCGCCAATCTATCCCAGCCAATTCACGCCTCATACCTTCAAAGTTACCTTTCTTTAAGTTCTGGACCATGGTCTCTGATAATACATTTAAAATGTTGTTTAAATGCTAAATGAGAATCTGCAGCACAAGAAAGAGCAAAGTAAGAGTAGGTGAAATAGGATGAATATTTCACCAGTGAGCAGACCTAAACTCACTCATGAGAAGGAAAGACTATAAGAGAAGGGATAATCATCCTTGGCTAACTAAGGGAATAAAGGATAGAAAATAGGTGCAGGAGCAGGCCATTCGGCCCTTCGAGCCTGCACCGCCATTCAATATGATCATGGCTGATCATGCAACCCCGGTACCCCACCCCTGCCTTCTCTCCATACGCCCTGATCCCTTCAGCCGTAAGGGCCACATCTAACTCCCTTTTGAATATGTCCAATGAACTGGACTCAACAACTTTCTGTGGTAGAGAATTCCACAGATTCACAACTCTCTGGGTGAAAAAGTTTCTCCTCATCCCGGTCCTATATGGCTTAACCCTTATCCTTAGACTGTGACCCCTGGTTCTGGATCTCCCCAACATCGGAAACATTCCCCAATATCGGGAGAGCGAGGAGGAGGAGCAGCGCCGAGTCGGGAGGCCTATACAGGCGAGCCGGTGCAGCTGCAGCGGGATGAGAAGGAAAAAAAAAAAGTAGAAAGAAATCGAAAGGTGACGTCACAGCCAAGTGGTAAGTGATTGGTCAGTAGTTTTTCTTTCTTCTTTTCTCTATCAGTAAGTAACCTTTAGCATTGTTGTTGCCAAATTAAGTTAATCTAAGGGTTAAGACATGGCAGGACAGCTCGGACACGTGTTATGCTCCTCCTGTACTATGTGGGAAGTCAGGGACGCTTCCGGTGTCCCCAACGACTACGTGTGCGGGAAGTGTATTCGCCTCCAGCTCCTGACGGACCGCATTGCGGCAGTGGAGCTGCGGGTGGATTCACTCTGAAGCATGCACGATGCTGAGAATGACGTGAATAGCACGTTTGGAGAGTTGGTCTCACCGTAGGTAAAGGGTACACAGCCAGATAGTAAATGGGTGACCAACAGGAAGAGCAGTGCGAGGAAGGCAGTGCAGGGGTCCCCTGCGGTCATCCCCCTGCAAAACAGATACAATGCTTTGGATACTGTTGAGGGGGATGACTCATCACGGAAGGGCAGCAGCAGCCAAGTTCATTGCACCGTGGGTGGCTCTGCTGTACAGGAGGGCAAGAAAAAGAGTGGGAGAGCTATAGCGATAGGGGATTCGATTGTAAGGGGAATAGATAGGCTTTTCTGCGGCCGCAACCGAGACTCCAGGATGGTATGTTGCCTCCCTGATGCAAGGGTCAAGGATGTCTCGGAGCGGGTGCAGGACATTTTGAAAAGGGAGGGTGAACAGCCAGTTGTCGTGGTGCACTTTGGTACCAACAATATAGGTAAAAAACGGGATGAGGTCCTACGAGACGAATTTAGGGAGCTAGGAGCTAAATTAAAAAGTAGGACCTCAAAAGTAGTAATCTCAGGATTGCTACCAGTGTCACGTGCTAGTCAGAGTAGGAATCACAGGATAGCTCAGATGAATACGTGGCTTGAGCAGTGGTGCAGAAGAGAGGGATTCAAATTCCTGAGACATTGGAACCAGTGTGGGGGAGGTGGGACCAGTACAAACCGGATGGTCTGCACCTGGGCAGGACCGGAACCAATGTTTGTTAGTGCTGTTGGGGAGGAGTTAAACTAACATGGCAAGGAGATGGGAACCTATGCAGGGAGACAGAGGGAAATAAAATGGAGGCAGAAGCAAAAGATAGAAAGGAGAATAGTAAAAGTGGAGGGCAGAGAAACCCAAGGCAAAAAACAAAAAGGGCCACATTACAGCAAAATTCGAAAGGGGCAAAGTGTGTTAAAAAGACAAGCCTGAAGACTCTGTGCCTCAATACGAGGAGTATTCGTAATAAGGTGGATGAATTAACTGCGCAGACAGCAGTTAACGGATATGATGTGATTGGCATCACGGAGACATGGCTCCAGGGTGACCAAGGCTAGGAACTCAATATCCAGGGGTATTCAACATTTAGGAAGGATTGGCGGGGTGGCGTTGCTGGTTAAAGAGGAAATTAATGCAATAGTAAGGAGGGACATTCGCCTGGATGATGTGGAATCTGTACGGATGGAGTTGTGGAATACCAAAGGGCAGAAAACGCTATGGGAGTTGTGCACAGACCACCAAACAGTCGTGGTGAGGTTGGGGACAGCATCAAACAAGAAATAAGGGATGCGTGCAGTAGAGGTACAGCAGTTATTATGGGCGACTTTAATCTACATGTTGATTGGGCTAACCAAACTGGTAGTAATGTGGTGGAGGAGGATTTCCTCGAGTGTATTAGGGATGGTTTTCTAGACCAATATGTTAAGGAACCAACTAGCGAGCTGGCCATCCTAGACTGGGTGATGTGTAATGAGAAAGGACTAATTAGCAATCTTGTTGTGCGAGGCCCCTTGGGGAAGAGTGACCATAACATGGTAGAATTCTTTATTAAGATGGAGAGTGACACAGTTAATTCAGAAACTAAGGTCCTGAACTTAAGGAAAGGTAACTTCAATAGTTTGAGGCGAGAATTGGCTAGAATAGACTGGCCAAGGACACTTAAAGGATTGATGGTGGATAAGCAATGGCAAACAGTTAAAGATCACATGGATGAGCTTCAGCAATTGTACATCCCTGTCTGGAGTAAAAATAAAACGGGGAAGGTGGCTCAACCGTGGCTAACAAGAGAAATTAAGGATAGTGTTAAAACCAAGGAAGAGGCATATAAATTGGCTAGAAAAAGTAACAAATCTGAGAACTGGGAGAAATTTAGAATTCAACAGAGGAGGACTATTGGTTTAATTAAGAGGAGGAAAATAGAGTACGAGAGGAAGCTTGCAGGGAACATAAAAACTGACTACAAAAGCTTCCATAAATATGTGAAGAGAAAAAATTAGTGAAGACAAATGTAGGTCCCTTGCAGTCGGATTCAGGTGAATTTATAATGGGGAACAAAGAAATGGCAAACCAATTGAACAAATACTTTGGTTCTGTCTTCACGAAGGAAGACACGAATAACCTTCCGAATGTACTAGGCGACAGTGGGTCTAGTGAGAAGGAAGAACTGAGGGATATCCTTATTGGGCAGGAAATTGTGTTAGGGAAATTGATGGGATTGAAGGCTGATAAATCCCCGGGGCCTGATAGTCTGCATCCCAGAGTACGTAAGGAAGTGGCCCTAGAAATAGTGGATGCATTGGTGATCATTTTCCAACAGTCTATCGACTCTGGATCAGTTCCTATGGACTGGAGGGTAGCTAATGTAACACTACTTTTTAAAAAAGGAGGGAAGAGAGAAAACGAGTAATTATAGACCGATTAGCCTGACATCAGTAATGGGGGAAATGTTGGAATCAATCATTAAGATGAAATAGCAGGGCATTTGGAAAACAGTGACAGGATCGGTCCAAGTCAGCATGGATTTATGAAAGGGAAATCATGCTTGACAAATCTTCTGGAATTTTTTGAGGATGTAACTAGCAGAGTGGACAAGGGAGAACTAGTGGATGTGGTGTATTTGGACTTTTGACAAGGTCCCGCACAAGAGATTGGTGTGCAAAGTCAAAGCACATAGTATTGGGGGTAATGTACTGACGTGGATAGAGAACTGGTTGGCAGACAGGAAGCAGAGAGTCAGGATAAACGGGTCCTTTTCAGAATGGCAGGCAGTGACTAGTGGAGTGCCGCAGGGCTCAGTTCTGGGACCCCAGCTCTTTACAATATACATTAACGATTTGGACGAAGGAATTGAGTGTAATATCTCCAAGTTCGCAGATGACACTAAATTGGATGGCATTGTGAGCTGTGAGGGGGACATTAAGAGGCTGCAGGGTGACTTGGACAGGTTAGGTAAGTGGGCAAATGCATGGCAGATGCAGTATAATGTGGATAAATGTGAGGTTATCCATTTTGGGGGCAAAAACACGAGAGGCAGAATATTATCTGAATGGCGGCAGATTAGGAAAAGGGGAGGTGCACCGAGACCTGGGTGTCATGGTTCATCAGTCATTGAAGGTTGGCATGCAGGTACAACAGGCGGTGAAGAAGGCAAATGGTATGTTGACCTTCATAGCTAGGGGATTTGAGTATAGGAGCAGGAAGGTCTTACTGCAGTTGTCTAGGGCCTTAGTGAGGCCTCAACTGGAATATTGTGTTCAGTTTTGGTCTCCTAATCTGAGGAAGGGCGTTCTTGCTATTGAGGGAGTACAGCGAAGGTTCACCAGACTGATTCCAGGGATAGCTGGACTGAGATTTGAGGAGAGACTGGAGCAACTGGGCCTTTATTCACTGGAGTTTGGAAGGATGAGAGGGGATCTCATAGAAGCGTATAAGATTCTGACGGGACTGGACTGGTTTGATGCGGGAAGAATGTTCCCGATGTTGGGGAAGTCCAGAACCAGGGGACATCGTCTTAGGATAAGTGGTAGGCCATTTAGGACTGAGATGAGGAGAAACTTCTTCACTCAGAGAGATGTTAACCTGTGGAATTCCCTGCCAGAAAGCTGTTGATGCCAGTTCATTGGATATATTCAAGAGGGAGTTAGATATGGCCCTTACGGCTCAGGGGATCAAGGAGTCTGGAGAGAAAGAAGGAAAGGGGTACTGAGGGAATAATCAGCCATGATCTTATTGAATGGCAGTGCAGGCTCGAAGGGCCAAATGGCCTACTCCTGCACCTATTTTCTATGTTTCTCTGCTTCTTCCTGCATCTAAACTGTCCAGTCCCGACAGAATTTTATACATTTCTATGAGATCCCCTCTCATTCTTCTAAATTCCAGTGAGAATAAGCCTAGACGATCCAGTCTTTCCTCATATGTCAGTCCTGTCATCCCGGGAATCAGTCTGGTCAACCTTCACTGTACTCCCTCAACAGCAAGCACGTCCTTCCTTAGATTAGGAGACCAAAACTGCACACAATACTCAAGGTGTGGTCTCACCAAGGCCCTGTACAACTGAAGTAAGACCTCCCTGCTCCTATACCCAAATCCCCTCGCTATGAAGGCCAGCATGCCATTTGCTTTCTTTACTGCCTGGTGTACCTGCGTGCCTACCTTCAATGACTGATGTACCATGACACCCAAGTCTCATTGCACCTCCCCTTTTACTAATATGTCACCATTCAGATAATATTCTGCCTTCCTGTTTTTGACACCAAAGTGGATAACCAAGATGGTATCAAATTGAAAACAAGGGCATACCATGTGGCCCAGACTAGTGGGAGGCCACAGGATTGGGAAATTTTGAAAGGCCATCAACGAACGACTAAAAAAAATGTATTATAAAAACAGATAGTAAGAGTTTCTACAGGTACATAAAAAGGAAGAGAGCGGCTAAAGTAAATGTTGGTCCCCTAGAAGATGCGACTGGGGAATTAATAATGGAGAACAGGTAAATGGCAGAGATGTTGAACAAATATTTTGTATCTTTCTTCACGGTAGAAAACACTAAAAACATCCCAATAGTGGATAATCAAGGAGCTATAGGGAGAGAGGAACTTAATACAATCACTATCACTAATGAAGCAGTACTCGGTAAAATAATGGGACTAAAAGGCGGCCAAGTCCCCTGGACCTGATGGCTTACAACCTAGGGTATTAAAAGAAGTGACTGCAGAGATAGTGGTTGTAATCTACCAAAATTCCCTGGATTCTGGGAGTGGAAAACTGCAAATGTAACACCCCTATTTAAAAAAGGAGGCAGACAAAAAGCAGGAAGCTATAGACCAGTTAGCCGAACATCTGTCGTTGGGAAAATGTTGAAGTCTATTATTAAGGAAGAGGTAGCAGGACATTTGGAAATCATGATTCAATCAAGCAGAGTCAGCATGGTTTTATGAAAGGGAAATCACGTTTGAAAAATTTGCTGGAGTTCTTTGAGGATGTAATGAGCAGGATGGATAAGGGAGAACCAGTGGATGTGGTGTAGTTGGATTTCCAGAAGGCATTCGGTAAGGTGCCATATAAGAAGTTACTGCACAAGAAAAAAGTTCACGGAGTTGGGATGGATAGAGGATTGGCTTAGGAACAGAAAACAGAGTCAGGATAAATGGGTCATTTTCCGGTTGGCAAACAGTGATTAGTGGGGTGTCGCAGGGATCAGTGCTGGGTCCTCAACTATTTACAATCTATATTGGATGAAGGGACCGAGTGTAATGTAGCCAAGTTTGCTGATGATACAAAGATGGGTGGGAAAGAAAATTGTGAGGACGACAAAAAAATCTGCAAAGGGATATTGTAATATATTTATACTTGCTCACCTGACACCAGAGGGCGCCACTGTCGGATGTCATGCAGGCAATACAGGAAGTCGTATCTTGTTCTTATCCGAAGTGGGAATAAAAGAGATTGGGTATTGTCTGGCTATAATTATATTATTGGTCATAGACCCGGTACTGAGAATTGTGCCGATGCACTGAGCCGTTTGCCTTTCCCCATACCTGATGTGAAAACGCCTCAACCCGCAGATCTAATTTTGGTAATGGATGCTTTTGAGAGTGATGAAACTCCTGTCACTGCTCAACAAGTTAGGATCTGGACCAGCCATGACCCTATTTTGTCGGTTGTGAAACGTTGTGTCCTCAGTGGTGATTGGTCTGAAATACCTACGGAGATGTGTGAAGAGACCAAACCTTACAACTGTCGTAAGGATGAGCTGTCCAGTCAGTCAGATTGTTTACTGTGGGGTAACCGTGTAATCATACCTAGAGAAAGATTTGTACGTGAGCTACATAGCACTCATCCCGGTATTGTTATGATGAAAGCCATTGCTAGGTCTCCTGTATGGTGGCCTGGAATTGACTCTGATCTGGAATCATGTGTGCATCAGTGTAATACTTGCATGCAGCTAAGTAAAGTACCAGCGGAATCTCCGTTGAGTCTTTGGTCGTGGCCATCTAAACCATGGTCGAGGATCCACATCGATTTTGCGGGTCCATTCCTCGGAAAGATGTTTTTTGTTGTGATGGATGCATATTCAAAGTGGATAGAGTGTATTATTATGTCATCCAGTACATCTACAGCCACTATTGAGAGCCTACATGTCATGTTTGCTCATGGTTTACCTGACATTGTTGTGAGCGACAACGGATCTTGTTTCACAAGTTTTGAGTTTCAGGAGTTCATGAAACTCAATGGTATTAGACATGGGAGGTCAGCTCCATTCAAACCTGCTTCTAATGGTCAAGCAGAGCATGCTGTTCAAACTATCAAACGAAGTATGAAACATGTAACTCAGGGTTCACTTCAAACTCGTTTGTCATGTATATTGCTCAGTTACAGGACACAACCTCATACGCTTACTGGGGTTTCCCCTGCTGAACTACTGATGGAGAAATCTCAAGACCAAGCTTTCATTTGTTCATCCTGATTTGAATGATCGTGTTGAAAACAGACGTCAAAGTCAGCAATTGTATCATGATCGTACTGCTGTGTCACGAGATATCTCGGTCAATGATCCAGTGTTTGTACTGAACTATGGTCGAGGTCCAAAATGGATCGCTGGTACTGGAGGGTAACAGAGTGTTCATTGTCGTGCTCAAGGATGACCAAACATGCAGAAAACATGTTGACCAGATAAAACTGCGGCACACAGATGAACTGGAACCTTTTGAGGAAGATCCAGTCAGTTACCCACCAACTAGCATTCATTCACCAGAGGCCTCTGTTGTCATTCCTGAACCCGGACCTTCAGTCTCTGATGTTGTTATTCAGTCTCTGCTGTTGTCACCTGACACCAGAGGGTGCCACTATCGGATGTCATGCAGGCAATACAGGAAGTCGGATCTTGTTCTTATCCGAAGTGGGAATAAATGAGATCGGGTACATACCCGAGGCAGTTTATAACAGGACTCTTGTGTTATTACATTGGCGACGAGGTAAACTAAGAACTTTCCTATTTACAATGGGTACTATTGGAATTCTGCATGGATTGGGCAGATTTTGTCGACGCCTGGATCAATATTTTGTTGCCAACAAAATGGAGGGGGAGGCTGATGGAGTCCGTCGCAGGGCAGTTCTCCTCACCATCTGTGGTCAGAAGTTTTACGGCATCATGAATAACCTTCTCTCGCCTTTACGTCCAACTGCCAAGTCTTACAAGGAATTGTGAGATTTGGTGCGTGACTATCTAAAGCCGAAGGACGGGATCATCTCACACTATCGCTTCTACACGCATGTCCGTGCTGAGGGCCAGGACGTGTCGGGATTAGTCGCTGACGTACGACATCTTGCTAAGCCACGTAAGTTCAGGAACACACTGGAAGACATGTTGAGACACTTTTTCGTGATAGGCATCAGCCATGATGTGATTCTTCGGAAGTTATTCGCCGAAGAGAAACTGGACTTGAAAAAGGCCATCGCGATTGCCCAGGCATGCATGATGACTGATGAGAACTTGAGGCAGATATCATCCAAAGGTCGGAGCTCCACGGCAGGCTTGTCAGGTACTGTAAACAAGATTGTGTTGTCTTCTGGCAAAGCTGCTCAGGGCAGGGCCAAGTCAACTGTTTACGTGAAACTTGTAGCTGCTCAGAGCCCGACAACTGGTACGAAGCTGAGTTCATCCTGTTGGCGTTGTGGGGGCAATCATCAGCCTCATCGGTGTTGGTTTAAAAAATATTCCTGTAATGGCTGTTCGAAAGTGGGACATCTCCAGAAAATGTGCCCACAACTGAGCAAGCGTGCTGCTGCTGCTCATCATATTGTTGATGATGACCAGTCCAGTGCTGACTTTGATACATAACCTGAGGAGGAAGTGTATAGTTTGTATTCGTTCTCGTCAAAGAGCCAGCCGATAACTATTAATGTGAAGCTGAATGGCGTGCCTGTATCAATGGAGCTGGACATGGGTGTTCACTCACAACCAGATCGTCCAAGTTTTATCAGATCAGACTATACTTCAACTTTTCTTCCCTTCAAATAATATTTTTTAATTCCGTATCATGCAGTATTCACAGAATGCAGAAGTAGTACAATTTAATCACATGTTTCCTGTTACAATCTATTAAAGATTCACTTCATCCAGTATCTGCTGCCCTCTGTAGGAAAATCATATCATGACACCCACATATTTACTATAAAAACTTCGATTAACATTTTGCAAACAACTTTCAAAGTGCTGAATTGATTACAAGTAAAATACAGCTAATTTATTCCAGAGGATTTTGCTACCTTTAATTATCTATGTCAAATTTGTTCATTCCTTTTTGATACCTCCCTTGTCATTAAATTATTACAACTGTAGAATTACTTTGGCATGGTTAATTTATTATTAAATTCTTCACAGAACATGTAATTTAACTGGAAAATATTTGGCATATTAGACTATCATCATCACAGGCAGTCCCTCGGAATCAAGGAAGATTTGCTTCCACTCTAAAAATGAGTCCTTTGGTGGCTGAATAGTCCAATATGAGAACCACAGTCAGGCACAAGTGGGACAGATGAGGGAAAGGGTGGGTGGGACTGGTTTGCCGCACGCCCTTTCCGCTGCCTGAGCTTGATTTCTGCATGTTCTCAGCAATGGGACTCGAGGTGCTCAGTGTCCTCCCGGATGCACTTCCTCCACTTAGGGCGGTCTTTGGCCAGGGACTCCCAGATATCAGTGGGGATGTTGCACTTTATCATGGAGGCTTTGAGGGTGTCCTTGTAACGTTTCCTCTGCCCACCTTTGGCTCATTTGCCATGAAGGAGTTCCAAGTAGAGCACTTGCTTTGGGAGTTTTGTGTCTGGCATGTGAAAAATGTGACCTGACCAGCGGAGCTGATCAAGTGTGGTCAGTGCTTCAATGCTGGGGATGTTGGCCTGGTCGAGGACGCTAACGTTGGTGCGTCTGTCCTTCCAGGGGATTTGCAGGATCTTGCGGAGACATCGTTGGTGGTATTTCTCCAGTGACTTGAGGTGTCTACTGTATATGGTCCATGTCTCTGAGCCATACAGGAGGGCGGGTATTACTACAGCCCTGTAGACCATGAGCTTGGTGGCAGATTTGAGGGCCTGGTCTTCGAAACACTCTTTTCCTCAGGCGGTTGAAGGCTGCACTGGTGCACTGGAGGCGGTGTTGGATTAGACTAACAATACCCTCCTGGATTCCAATGCATTGTTCATAGTGAGTCAGAGGATGAATTGTTTCGTATTATGAGAACAGTAACCATGCCCCGCATCTCAAGCACGGCCGGGATATTCTCCCTCCACCTCCACCCTCACCCACAACATTGTTTCTCTCCCTCTCTCTTCCTGCAACACACATCCCGATTGATTGTGTGAATGAATGTGCCTGTGCGTGCGAGTGTGCGTGCGCAAGAATAAATAAATATGAAGTAAGGGAGTTGTGTCCTGGCCAACGTTCCTGCCTCAGACAACACCTGAAAAATAGGTTAATTGGTCATTCAGTGCATTGATGTTTGTGGGATTTTTTGGTGCATAAAATGTCTGCCTTGTTTGCCTTCATAACTACATCCCACTGGCAAATAACTAAAGTGTTATGAGAGATCAGAGAGACCTGCAACAGCAATTTTCCTCATTTGTTCAGCGGGATTTCAATCCTGTGCTCTCCAGCACCATGGAGGCCAGAGCAGTGTTGCCATGGGAGCACCTTCACCTGCCCATTCTCTTCCAGGACACGTACTACCCTGGCTTGAGCATATATTATCATTCTTTCATCACTGAGCCAAATTACTTGAATTCCCTGCCCCAGCAGCATTGTGGGAGTGCAATTACCACAAGGACTACAACAGTTTAATATGGCCCAGCACCACCTACTCAGAGCAACTGGGGATGGGCAATTACTGCGGCCTTGCCAGCGTCACCCACATGAGAACAAACAGATTTCATACAAAGTTCAGTCCATGAACCACTACCTCCCAGAGGTAGCAGAAAACCAGTCTAACTTTAGCAGTTTACCAAACAGATCTTGCATTAAAGGGCAAACCTCGACTAGTTGTACATCCAAGTTTGGCAGGTTTTTAAAGGAGACCTGACAGTCTGAAAAATACCTAGTTATTTAGTATTCTAAACAGACATGTATAAAAACTAATTTGGTTGCCTCTGGTATCCTGTGTGAAATAAGGACCTTTTCAAACTCCCAGTCCTATCATTGACTTTTGTCACTGACAGACCAATTCGCAATTCTAGGGAGAAAGGAGCTTTTATTTTTATTCAACACTTTACTCAGCTGTCTCCTGCACAAGGATCAAGGCAGCTGGTGAGTAAATAGGAGAGAATGCAGCTTAGAAACAGTGGTAGTCATTCTTTTCCATCTCTGTCAGCTGCTAATGCATTCCAGTACAAATAGGTGATTTTCACAGTCAGTAGGAACACAGAAAGCAATTTATGTGATGAACCTCAATTTTAGAAAAATGGTACAGCATCACAAGAGTGGCAACAGGATTGAGAGCCAAGTTTAATGAGGTTACTTGGATATTTTTTATGTGAACGATCCAGGTACAAAGTACACTAGTGCACCAATGCTACATCCCGTGAAATGATAGGACACATCACCACTGCAGCTTTCAAGTCTAAGCCAAGTGGACAGACAGTTCTTCCTTGGAAGGAAGGACAGTGCAATCCAACCCAAGCTGCTCTTCCGCACCTCCTACCAGTTAGATCTAGCAAAGATCTGGGCCAGGGAAATTTCTCAGAGCTGCTCCCACACTGACGGAAGTGCAACAGAAACTCAGTTTGTACAGGAAACAGGGTTTCCGGAGACATTATGGTAGCAGAGTGGGATAAACTCCGAGAAAATTTCCGACCCTAAAGCAGGAGAGAAAAGCCAACCATAAAAAAGTGAGAAATGACCCAATCCTTTGGCTTTTCAGAAAGCTATGGGATGACAATTTCCCTCCAGCGCACAGCCAAGTCATTGCTTTGCTGCCCAGTGAAACAGGAAATAGTTTCAGTGTGACCTACTAAAGTAAAAGCACCCTCAATCTTGGAGATTTTATAAAGTTTGCTCCATTCTGGTGAATAATGCTCCCTGTTGAGGTAATTCACCAGATAGTTTCTTTCCTGGCTAGAAGAGATACTTCCTTGACCTTACACCAGATCACCAGTATGTCCCAACGTTTCACTGACCATGTTCCCTTTTTTATATAATAGTTGTATGGTATTATCCTTCTAGACAAGGACTCACTAAGCATGAATAACGATAGGAAAATGATCAGATCATTGTGATCTCCAAATGTGACATTATCTTCTTTCCAATGAGTTCAATTGCTTCAAGTCCCCCTGTTTCTAAGGTGTGTGGGGAGGGAGGGGGAGGGGGGGGACTTTCCCATCCAGTTGAAGAAGTATCCTTATGATGTGACAACAGGAAAGCAGATGAATAACCGATCTCTGCAGAATACTACCTCAGTTTCTCTGAACCCAGTCCAATTCTCCGGGAATAGAATCTCTATTGGAATGTATTTGGATTCATGTGACGCAACTCACTGTAAGAGCAATGACGCGGAGTCTACTCATTCACTCTAGGGCTCACGGATTATAGGTCTGTCAGACTCATTCATTAAATTCAAAATTACAGTAAATTATATTTTATATATTACATTAAAGAATTCAAAAGAGCTTATATTATTTAACAATTTCTGCACAAGGAAATAAAGTATGACAGATTATAAAAATTAATATTTACATCATTACAGATGCTGTCATTTCAATCTGATCCAAATTTACTTTGCAAGCAGGCAATCATTAAAAAATCAGCAGTAATCAGCAGTTCAAGACTGCATTAAATCCCCTTTGACTGTTCAACAAACAGGAAGCAAGGGTACCTGTTGGTGTACTATAGGAAACTGCAGCGTCTCCTCCCAGATCAGCAGGTGGGAAGCTTCCCTTCAGGAAAACAGACAGTGTTACACTTCTCGATGTCCCAGGTTCTGTGAAAGTATGCAACATCATCATTATTTCCTTTTCTTAGTATGCTGCAAAAAAAAGTTATTTTCCTCTCTAAAAATGCATTCAGAGGATATATAAAACAGCTGTCATTAAAAACTGCATCCTACTAATCTGGATTTTGAATACTTGCAAGAACAAACTGATCTTGAGAGGGAGCGAGTAAAACATTGTTTAATTTAACATTCTTTTGGAATGCCAATACTTCAGAAAATTCAGGCTTGCTCTAGATACTCTCTCAGGTTTTCAGGCATAGGTGGTCTCTGTGTCCCTTACAATCAGGAGTTTACATTTATTGACCACTATCTAGTCATATAAAAGCTTGATCCAGGGATGTGACAATGGAACTGCCTTATTGTACAAAGTGGTCGCTGTGAATTTTCACATCCGCATCTCCAATCTTCCAACATATGCTTCACAAATTGGTATGAGGAAAAACTACAGTTTGCATTACAGAAATAAACAACTACAACTTGTATTAATATAGCACCTTTAACGTCGTGAAACATCCCAAGGAGTATGATGAGATAAAAAATGTGACACCGAGCCACATAAATAGAAATTAGGGATGGTGACCAGAAGCTTGGTCAAAGAGGTATATTTTAAGGAGCGTCTTGAAGGAGGAAAGAGAGTGGAGAGGTTTAGGCAGGGAGTTCCAGAGCTTGGGGCCTAGGCAACAGAAGGCACGGCAACCATTGATTGAGCGATTATAATTAGGGATGCTCAAGAGGGCAAAATTAGAGAAGCGCAGACATCTCGGGGGATTGTGGGGCTGGAGGAGATTACAGAGATAGGGAGGGGCGAGGCCATAAAGGGATTCGAAAATAAGGATGAGAATTTTGAAATCGAGGCGTTAACCGAAAGCCTTTATTAAAAATACACAGACATTGTAGAATTAACTTTAAACTAACAGATTCAGTTATACTGAAGTATTAACAAAAATAAACTCCAGCCCAATATTGTGAAAATTGCAGCACACTTGATATATTTTTTTCCAGTACCTTCCATAATATACAAACATCAGAGAGAACCAAATCACGAGCTTCCAATATAAGCTGCTTCCAGAGTGGGTGCAATCCTGGACTGGCCCATTCACTTCAGCAAATGCACTTACCTATGGCAGCAAAGCTGAGTTGGTCTTGTGTTACCGCCAGTGGAGACTGCACACATACAGATAGTTTCACATCCTGGACAGCAAGTCGGCTCCAAATTGTGACCTAGTTTTAAAAATAAGTAGAACTGCTGCAATCTTTTCAGATAATTTTGACTTTTTGCTATAAAAGGGATCATTTTTTTAAATTCATTCACGGGATGTGGGCGTCACTGGCAACACCAGCATTTATTGCCCATTCCGAATTGCCCTTGAGAAGGTGGTGGTGAGCTACCATTTCAGAGTGCAGTTAAGAGTCAACCAAGTTGCTGTGGGTCTGGAGTCACACAGGCCAGACCGGGTAAAAGTGGTAGACATACTTCCCGAAAGGACATTAGTGAACCAGGTAGGTTTTTACAACAATCCGGTAGTTTCGTGGTCACCATTACTAGCTTTTTAAAAACATTTGATTTATTTAACTGAATTTAAATTCCCCAGCTGTCATAGTGGGATTTGAACTCATATCTCCGGATCATTAGTCCAGGCCTCTGGATTACTAGTCCAGGAGTATAACTACTTGCTACTGTACCCCGGATAATGTCCATTTATCACCCACATTCCTATACATTCTAAAGGGCACATACCAAGATCAGAGTCTCAGCTTGTTTTGGCCTGAATGGATAAAATAGCACCATAAAACATATCCAAACCAGGGACTGAGGGAATGATTGAGAGGAAGCTTGATATGCGGAAATGCCTCATGAGGGAGAAAAGAATAGAAGGATATGTTGATAGGGTAAAGTGTGAGGAGGTTCATTTGGGGCATAAACATAAACCTGTTGGGCCGAATGGCCCATTTTTGTTCCATAAATTCTATGTAATCTGAAGAATGAATAACATGCTACATTGGGTAATCCGTCTCCCTTTCTTCATTTGCACTATCCTCTAACCAACTAAGTATCACTTTAGGAGGAAAAGGGAGCCATTGTGGGAACAGACATTCCAAAAGGTGAATCAGTGCAGCATCTCAACAGAGACCATGAGAAAGCCGTAAACCCCTATCTCCATTATGGTAATAATGTCTCCAATGGCCCCGGCCTGCTGATGGTCTTGCAGGCCAGAACCGTGCCGATTTCCGGGTCAGGCCGCTGCACACTGCTCCCTCCAATGGCTGGGGCCCAGCCCGGAAATCGGCACGGTTCAAGACCATCAGCAGGCCGGGGCCATTGGAGGGAGCAGCGTGCAGCAGCTACCACTGCAGAGAGCAGCGCGTGCTGCTGCAGGAGGGCGACATCTACAAAGCCAGGTCGCTGATTGCAGTGCGGGCAGGCACAGCAGGAGGGGCAAAGGAGCGGCAAAAGTCCGTAGAGGGAAGTGACCGAGGCCCAAGAGAGGCGTGAATCTGGTGCCCAGAAGAGGCGAGGGCCCAGGGGCAGCATGGGCCAGCCCACACATCTTTTCCACTGCAATGCCTCTTTTTGGCGTGGGAGCAAGTCATCCTCGCTTCGAAAGACTGCCTATGATGATGATGAATAATGTCTATCCCAAGATAAACCAAATGGACGAGCATTTTAAAGTGAACTAGATACTACTCACAGTCCTGTGTTAATCAGATATCACATAAGTTGATCAGCCCTCACTGAAGACACCTGACTACAAGCCCTCCAGTCACGTAGAGAAATTCTGTCACAAGAGTCAGCAAGGGAGGTGGTGGTCACAAGGGGGCCTCTCAAGAGGGCAGATATGCTGCCAGAGAAGGAAAGGCAAATCCAGAGAGATTGTGGCTTTCAAGTCACGCAGCTGGATCAATGGAATGACCCCACCTGAAACACTTGGAGACTAATGAAAGGCATCAGGGAGCATCCTGTACTGGGAACTGTATCACAGAAAATTGAATCTAAAAAGTTTTCCCTGATATAGCCAACTGGCTGTCTGAAGGCATGTATCCTTGAGATCCAATGCAGGCAGCCCATTTTAAAGTGCCTGAACAGCATAAGGAAGAGTAATCGTGTCAAATTCCTCTTAAGTGAGGAATTTGTTTAGGGGTTTAATAACCAGGAGATTATGGTGACCACAAAATAGTGCAAGTAAAATCCGCTTCTCTCCTGTACAACAAGAAACTTCTCGCTCACTGCTAAAGATAGCAATATGCACAGTTAGAAGGTTGTATAAACTATCCTTATCAGTCTGAAGCTAGGAGACTTTGTGATGGGAAAGTTCTGAGTGAACATGGTGATAGGCTATATACCTTTGCACTGACCTCTGCACAAATGTTCAGTGACCCCTCCCAACCATTTGAAATCCTGGGGGCGAGCCTTGCCATGTATGGACGGTACTAAGTACACAGCTGCTGATGCTACAGTTGGAGGTTAACACAGAGGGTGCGATTAAGCAAATTGGACCCAGCATATTTGGCCTCCTCTGCTGAACAACAGGAACTGTTTATGTAGATTCCCATCCCCCTCCGCTCTCTTTCCCCCCCCCCCCCACAAAAGTCCCTCAACTGCACCTCAATAGGAAGGGAGGAGGCAATAGTGAACAATACTTGCCAAGGCTGCCAACTTTAGAGACTCCATTCCCACAACAGTGGCCTCCAGAACAGGCACATTCAGATTCTGAGCTGTATGGGAGTTGAAAACATCTCTGGGAAAGATTAAGCCAATGCTCCTTAGAGTCAAAACACTCCATTTAGTCTTCTCCATTGGGACTTCAACTCCAGACCAGAGCATTTTTTTTCTTAACTACCAAAGCTGGCTTATCCCTAGTAGTAGAGATAAACTGTACTACTGATGCTGGAAAACACTCAGACAAATCGATGTCCATAACTGCTGATTGGAACAAAGTTCAGGTTGGACCTCCAACTCCGTTCCAGTTTGCATTGACGCTGAATGAATGTGCTCTCAATACACTTGGGATGAGCTTCGATGGGCTAGGTGGCATTTTATTATCCCTCATTTGTCTTATTTCTGATGCTACACTAGTTTTTCAAATGATATTGATAGTTGTATCCCACTATGAGAATGAAAACACTTGCAGAATACCTTCAGTGAGGTAGAAGGAACAGGCACATCTATGGCATCAGCTGCTTGCTGTAAAAGAGGGAAATAGCTTTCATTATTAAGTGTTAATTTTATTTTAAATGCCTGACAGCTCTCAGTATCAGCAACCAGCACTTTAACGAGCAATAACAGTAAACTCACTATAAAGCGCCAATCATTCCATCCATTTAATACTTTTACAATCTCCAGTCTTCCATCAAAGCACCCCTCAAATTAAAGGCTGGATCAACATTATATAATTTTACAAACTCTTGGTGCATTACATGGCAGACCCTCATCCCACTTCCTGGGTTGCTTGTTAAACGATAAGCTGTCACTGTGATATTACATCTTTTCCACTACAAACAAAAGTCCTTTATATGACTATAAATTTCAAAGCCAGACTCAGACTTTTTTTTTTGCTTAATTTTTTTTTTTAAATATTGCTCTCAAGATATGGCCATTGAATGTGGAATTAGATAGGTAGGATATATTTACTCTCTTATCAAGTAGTAAAGACTTTCAGTCTTTCTTCTCTGGCTGCTGAACTATTTCCATTGTTTATCACAGAAACCCAAGCACAAAGCACTTTATGTCGTCCATGGGAAATTGCAGTTTGACCATTCTGTTACTAACTCTGTTTTTCTTTTCCTCCCCCTCAGATTACATTGCCAGTTGGTTTCCAAAATGTAAAAAAAATGCCCTAAATACTTATTTAGCCTCACATACAGAAACTGCATCCAGGTTGGGGGAGACGGTAACAGTCACTTTCAAATCATCGTCGTTTTCAGCCTTAGGCAAAATATCTGAAAGTAAATGGGACAATATGGCAATAGAAACTTTCTAATTATCTTCCTAAATACAGTACATCAAAGGCCCAAAGAATTCGATCAGTCATTTCATCTCATAGCAGAAATTTCAAATATATTCCTTTTACAGTTAATGTAGAGACCATAAGATAACACTGGGCCAAAAATTGGGGGATTGGGATGATCATCGTTGTCCAAAGAATTGTGTACCTGAAGCTATCTACTAAAAATACTCCCCAAATGCTATTTTGGATAATACTCTTATAATAGGTAAAAAGGCATGAACTAAAAAATGTTTAACTTCATTAATTGGGATATTTCAAGCCATAACTTAATAAATGCTAAGTTGCAGAATTGTGAGGGGATGTAGAAGTTGTATGTGGCCATTTTCCAAAAATCATTATTTCTGTTGTTTTGATGAACTGTCTCAAGATTGATTATTTATTGTTTTGTTTTGCTCCCTTCCCTTGTTTCCCCCCACCCCCCCAATGTCCCCTCAGCCACCATTCCTGGCTCCTGTGGGAATGTTGAACATTTCCGACCGATGGGTAAATCAGCAACAGTATCGTGTTTAGCGTTATCAGCTGTTTTTCTTGGATGTAGGCTGAGCTTTCACAGCATTGTGTTGATGGCCATTACTCAGGTCACTTTCCTGTACATCCAGCTATACTTGTCTGTTTGAACTTGGGTAAGCTTCCTAATTCCCCAGTACTTCAATTCAGGATGATTAAATAAGGAACTCTTTCAATGCTAGTGAATTATAATCATATACAAATATTGGTCTGTAGTAATGATACTATAAGAATCCTCTATGGAGGTATCGTGGTTTGAGGACAATAGTTTTTGGATTAAGACAAGAGAATATTATGAATACCATGAGTGGAACATTAGGGGAAGGGGATATGTAGTGGTGTAGTAGGATATGTACTGCCTCTTCATCAGGCTGATGGGATGAATCTCTCTTTATGGGCGCACATCACATGCACTAACTGGCAATTTCCCTCAGCAAGGCTGCAGGATGACTGGTGTGAGAAATGAAAACATATCGCACCACTGGGGATGCTCGGAGGAAAGCGCACAGTGTTGGCTACCAAAATGCAAAGTATTTCGATTCCAAACTAACATCTCACCTCTGTGATCATGAAAATTCATAACCAGAAAGTTATAATGTGGATGGAACAGTGAGCTCTAAACTGGATTCTGATGAAATGAGAGTGAAGCCAACACACGACTGTATTCACGTATTCTAATGGAAACTTGTGTTTCTTATACGATTGAACATTAGTAAGGGTGCATTTCTTGAGGGTCAAAGGGATACAAGTTGACACTGATGCAAATTAGATAAAAAGCAAATGCTGAAAATGCAAAGCGTGTCCATCAGCATCTGAAAGAGAAAGACAGGTTCATGTTTTGGGCGAGACCCTTCAGCTAAATTAGCAAGGTCAAGAGGAGAGCTCCTTTCATTTGGCTAATCAAAGAAAAGATTTCACACAGCAAAGAGGTCTACTGTCTCACATCACTTCTCCTGTTTTCCACAAGCACTCTACGGATCACTGTGTTGCTTCTCCTGTGTGTGCATTCGTGCAATTCTTTTCCCCTTCCCCCCTTTTAAATGCTGTTCATCTGTAATATCCTTCAGCTCTGGTGAAGGATCCATACCTGAAACGTTAACTTATCTGTTCTTGTAACAGATGCTGCCTAACCCGCTGAGTGTTTCCAGCATTCTCTGATTCTGTTTCAAATTTCTAGCATCTGCAGTTTTTGTTTTTTGGTTAAAGATGTAACTAATTTCAACGTCTATAAAAATGTGTTATCATTCTGTTTCTGTCTACTTCCATTTTCTGTTTTTAAGACAGAGTCCATGTTATGCCTACAGAAAGTGATTTACATTTTAAATTTCCAATCCTAGGTTTTTATCTGCTGCGTTAAAATGTGGGGGAAACCTGCGGCAGAGCAATTTTTAAATAGTTATCTATTATCCGTGAATACCATAATCAATGAGTGTTAATGCTGTGTAGAATATGAAACTTTCAGAACAATGGGCTCAATTTCCCCAAGCCTGTTTTCTGGCATATTGCCAGAGTTGCGGCGCTTATTTAGGTTAAAAAACGCACGAGAAAAATTTGTCTGCAGTTTCGCCGATGTTTGTGCTGTAATCTGGAGCCGCGCAGCGTGGCCAGTCACCTCTGAGGTGGAGTCTGCGTTGGAAAAAGGAGCTGGGCCTTCTGCGCATGCGCGGGGAAAAAAACTGACGTTCTTGACGTCGCTGAAATGGCCGCGCAAGCGCAGTCGTGACCTCTCTCTCCCTCCACCCTCCCCGGGCACCAAGCCTTCAGATCCGCTGTCTGCGACCCTCTCCGGTCCCCGACTGAGTGCCGGTCCAGGTCCACTGTGGCCCCCGAGTGCGTGCCAGTCAGTTTGCTTCCTCCCCCGCTGAGCTTCTCCGGTCCCGAGTGAGTGCCGGTCCAGGTCCGCTCCACTTCTTCACTTCCCGCCCTTAGCCCAGACCAAATGGCTTCCAATTTACTGACCTGCGCCGATTTCTTTAACTCTCCACAAGGGTTTTCTCGAGAGACCACATATGCTGTCCTAAGTAGAAATGGAGTAACTATTAGCTGGCCAAAATTTCCTAAATGGCCAGAATTGGCGTAGGTGGCTGGTTACGCCCCCTTTTGAGGAAAAAAAAACGTACCTAAAAAAAACGTAACTAAATGAGTTACGCTGGTGCAAATTGATTGAGGAAACTGGGGATTATTAAGTTAGGCCAGAAAAAGTAGCCTGCTCAAAAGAAAATGGTGCAAATACTAGGGAAAATTGAGCCCAATATGTGTTTAGCATATTACAGATCACACACGTTAAGCAAAGGAACATTTTCAGACTGAGGAGGTCTAGTCACTTAATAAATTGAGCACCTTGTGTTTTTGTAGCTTCCTTGATGACCTTCTGAAGTTCTTTCATTTCTGTGTCCATTTCATCATAATTTAGTTCCCTAGACTCCACTTTTGGAGCCTGGAAGAAGGAAGGATCTGTGCCCAAGTATGAACACTGCAGGTGGCCACCGTCACTTAAAGTCACCACTACGCCCTTCAGGCCCCTACACAGGAAAGATTAAAACATTTACACATTTAATACTGCCTTATACAGAAAACATAGCTGACCTTAATTTTTAAACATTCTCTGTTTGTTCCCGCTATTATAGGACTCAATTTTCCCCAGTGATTTGCGGCATTTTTTTGGAGCAGGCCGCTGTTTTTGGCCTAAGTTAAAAAACCACACTTTTCCCGATCAATTTGCACCAGCGTAACTCAGTTAGTTACGAATTATTTTAGGTAAGTTTTTTTTTCAGCCATAGGTGGCGTAACCTGCCACCCGCGCCAATTCTGGCCATTTAGAGAAGTTTGGCCAGCTGAGAGTTACTCCAGTTCTGCTTAGGCCAGCGTATGTGGCCTCTGCAGAAAAATCTTCTGGAGAGTTAAGGAAATCAGTGCAGGTAATTGCAGCAGATGCCCGGACAGCAGCAGTAGGAGAGGTGAGAGAGGGAGGGGGGGGGAAGCCTTTCAGGTATAGTTAGGTAAAGAGACCGGGAGGGAGGAGGCCATTTGGCTTGGGATATGGGTGGGGGAGCGGACCAGGGCTAGGGGTGGGGGCGCAAGAGCGGCAAGGCACTCGGGGTTAGGGCCGGACGGACCTTCGGTCAGGGATAGGAGCGATGGAGCAGACCAGCAGATCACTTGGTTGGGGGAGCAGACCGGCAGGTCACTTGGTTGGGGGAGCAGACCGGCAGGTCACTCAGCCAGAGCTCGGGGCGGAGGAGCGAACCGGGAGGCCCTTCGGCCTGGAACAGGGGCGGGGATCGGCACCGGCATCGGGAGGGGGTGGGGACTTTAATAATTGGAGGTAAGTTGCTGCAATGTACTTTAATGTGTTATTAAGTTGCTGCAATGTATTTTAATGTGTTGCGAGCTGGCTGTATGTTTCACTTTGCAGCCTCAGCCCGCATTGTGTCCCTGGTTACCGTGGCAACCCAATCTTTTTGGCGCCGATCAAGGCTCCACCCCCAAAAATAAAGGACTGGTTAGGCTGCGCCAAAATTAAGAAATCAAACAGGGAAACTTAGAAATTTTTTTTTGGCGTACTTGGGCTCCAAAGAAACGGGTGTAACCCTTCAAGTCTGCCAAAAAAAAGCTTTGGGGAAAATTGAGAGCATACAGTTGTCGGTATCACTGCACTGATGGTCAAAATTGAAACAGACATGTGCAAGGGACAACAGTGCAAATGCTGAATTAGGTTGAAGTATAAATTTCTTGGTTGCCTTAAATAATTCTAAAATAGTGCAAGCTGTGCTTCTGTATCTTCAAGAATCAGGACCTGGACACTGGGGAGTAAAATGTTTTTTTTACAAAATAAAAATTATTAAATAGTTTTAATTTTGAGCCTCAGATGGTGCCAAACTTTCCAATCCTGGGATTGGGACTCAGAATTGGGGAGTATGCAGATTCCCCACTCAGTTTAATAATGGCCTGCCAGTGCCTGGCCCACCGTTTCATTTTCAACTGGGAGGCATGATGGAAACTTTGCACAGCATTACGGTTTAAAAGCAATCAGAGAAAAGGTATTTTCATTTTGTAAAAGCAGATATTTTTTGAACCATTTTTCTGAGGTGATGGAGGTAATTTGAACAAAATAATTCCCTCCTTACAACTGTCTTCATCCAAAGTCCAAACTATGGCGTTGGACAAGAACCATAGTAATACTGTGTGCTACAGCCCAGAGCTTCACATGTACCACTCAACTCAATTTCTCTGTCCCCGTTACTTCCGTTTTCTTCTCCTCCTCCTCTCCTGATGATGATAACACTTCGTTGAGGTACAGTTTCAGGACATTGTACACAATCACCCATGCCTTGCCTAAGTGGCCATTCTTCATGAGGCACAAGAAATAGCAGAGAAACCTACAGCAAAAACGTATTCAGTGGCCAAGAGAATGCTATAGGGATTGTGGGGGGCTTGGCGAGGTGGATGCAGAGAGGATGTTTCCGCTGGTGGGGGAGGGACTGGAGCTGGGGGCCATGGTCTTGGAGTGGGGGGCTGTGGGTCTCGCTGCCTCGGAGAGCTGTGGAGGTTGGGACATTGAGTGGATTTGGGACAGAGGCAGACAGTTTCTTGACCGATGGGGGAGTGGGGGCTTGTGGGGAGCGGGCAGGGAGGTGGACCTGGGTCCATGATCGGATCAGCCATGATCGTGTTAGGTGGCGGAGCGGGCTCGAGGGACCCGGGAGAGGCATGAGTTCAGGGATCAGAAGAGGCGAGGGCCCAGGGGCAGCACAAGCCAGCCCACACTGCGATATGTGTGCGCACTAGGTCCGTGCAGCAGAGCTGGTCTCCAGTCGTTTTGGATAACCCTCGCCACTGGACCACAACCTAGCTCTGTCAAACACGTGAGGTGGCTGGTATGTAACGGGCACCACACGTTAAAAAAATCCACGCACAGGCATCTTCCACCCTTCAAGATGTAGTTCGGGAATATCAGATCCTTCATTGAAATACCTGTGAATTCATCCCTTTTTGGCATGAAAGCAAGTCATCCTCGTTTCGAGGGATTGCCTATGATGATGATGGGGATAATTCAGCAAGGCTCTGTTCCCAACCAGAGCCTCACTGGATAGAAACACAAGTTGGTTCTCTGACCTGAGGGGCTTCACTGGGGGCATATGTTATGAAAATTAAGCATTACCTCACCAAAATATTTTTTTTTAAACCAGGGCTTTAAAGAGGATTGATTGCTAGGGATCGCTCTCATGATCTCTATCCGAATCTGAGCAGTCAGAAAAATGACTGAAATCTCACTGCTTATTGAAGTGTTGGTAAATGCCGACTGCAGCAGAGATGTGACAGATATTTTAGGATTAAATCAATGCAGACTTGTGAAAGTTAAATCTCTCCAAGCAGAAGTCACCTCAGTAACAGCAACACCCATCAGGTTGTCTCAGAGCTAGACTGAAAAAAGACCAAAGCAAAACCTCATCAGTTAGAGCCATTACATCATCTCAATCAGGGGAAGAAATGGATGTTGACTACTTTGCCATGATGCATTGTTAAGCACAACAGAGAAAGTTGACTAATCTTAGCCATTAGAGCACAATCCGAGAGAGGGCAGGCAAATACCAGAAAGGAACTTCAAAGTCAATGGCAAACTCAAAGCACTGCTCCCTGTATTAATGAAATGCCTGCGATCAATGCAACTAGAGCCTTTGTACCAGTTCAGTCTCAGGACCTTGGAATCTCTGCCGCCACGCCGCCCCCCCTAGCCCCCACATTCTTCTTCCATCCTTGTTCCCCCCAAGTCAGCCTTCATCCCCTACAAATGGCAATTGTTCATCCACCTCTGCCCCAGCATTCAAACTCATTCCTCACCCACCACGTGCTCCTCAGACTCTCAACCTAACTCAACCCAACTTCCCTCTTTTTGCACCACTCCTGCTGGCATCGTCATCCTCTCCCTATCCTTTAAGAGGGTCACCACTCATTTCAAGTCTTCAGTCATCACAGCCCATCTTAAAAAGGCCACGCTCAACCCCTTTATTTTTTCTAACTGCCACCCCATCTCCAACCTTTCTCTTCAAGGTCCTGATGACTCTGGCTCAGAATTTCCTCGCCGCTGTTCCTGCTTACGCACATAATCAAGGTCTCTAATGCACTTCTGGCAAAGTTACAGCAGCGAAGCAGGAACAGCTCAGAGGAAATTCCAGCCACTGTTATCCCCCCATCTAGATTGCTCACCACTTTCACCATTCCTAGTGTGAACCCCTCAAATGTGGTTTTCTCCCCACAGAACCGAGAGCTCCCTGGTCAATCACTAATGACATTTTGTTTTAAATCACTGTGACCATGTTCTCCTCAGTCTCTCTGGTGCTTTCAACACTGCTGAACACAAGTTATTCTTCTCCTGTGTCCACAATTATGCTGGCACCTAACTCTACCTGTCTGCCACTATCAACACTAAGGTTATATACAAACATATGGGCAAGAAAAGACCATTTAGTCCATCAAACTTGGCTGTTGCTATAGTTTGCAATTGCCTTTCTGACAAAGTCCTGGATGAGTTCGATATTTGCAAAGGCATCCTTTTCAGCTCGCACCAAGATTGTCCTGTTTCTGGTCCTAACTCCATCAATGTTCCCAGCTGTTCTCAGGTTAAGTGTGGTGTTTGACTCTGAGCTTTCATAGTCACATCTCCTCTGCCATTAAGACTGTATCCATCTTGAAACAGTATTAGATCATGCCTTTACCATGCTCTCTAATCCTGGCTTGTTTCACCTCATGGATTGTATTATCCATGCTCTCCTCTGCGCCAATACATTTGACTAACTTCAGCTAATTCAGAACTACATGGTGAGGATAGGTCAAGGACACAGGATCAATCCAGTGAAAGGCAAATTTAAGACTTATGTCACCAAGTTCATCCTCTCACAGAAAGAGTGATCAACACGTGAAAATGGACTTCTGGGTACAGTAGTGGAGGCGAAAACCCTAGAATCATTTAGAAACAATTGGTTGATGCAGTGTGGGATCACACGGTGAGCTACGATGGAAAAAATAGAAACTTCCCCATCTCTATATTGGAATCTCACGAGCCCATGCCAAGCAAACCATCACCTCCCCCCATTCTTGCCCAGCTTCAGATGCCTTACGCTAAAATCTGAATTAACAAAGCTCAATGCTGCTGTGTGCATGTAATTCCTCAACACTATTCTGTCCTTGAGAATAATCTTCCTGCCTTTAATTTATTCTTCCTGCATATAATTAATTGCACAACAATAGTTAGAAAAGCCTATGACATGAACACAGAATCTAAAACCTGTGACAACAGAGAGGAAAGCGAGGAGTGGGCCTAGCACAGTAGTTTTATGGCACTGGATTAGGGGAGGTAGAAAGAGATATTTGCTAAGTGACAGCATTCAAAAGTTTTAAAGAAAGCATAACGCTCCTAAATTAATCTCCAATTTGCTGTACTTCCCTTCGAATAATACTTCATCATGGCAGTTACATTAAATCTAGAGATGTAATTTCCTTTAACATGGATATGCAAATAAAACAGAGTGATAATACAGAGAATTCACTGGAGAATAATAGAGAATTCACTGGAGTTCAGAAGAATGAGAGGGGACCTCATAGAAACGTTTAAAATTCTGACAGGGTTAGACAGGTTAGATGCAGGAAGAATGTTCCCAATGTTGGGGAAGTCCAGAACCAGGGGACACAGTCTAAGGATAAGGGGTAAGCCATTTAGGACCGAGATGAGGAGAAACTTCTTCACCCAGAGAGTGGTGAACCTGTGGAATTCTCCACCACAGAAAGTTGTTGAGGCCAATTCACTAAATATATTCAAAAAGGAGTTAGATGAAGTCCTTACTACTAGGGGGATCAAGGGGTATGGCGAGAAAGCAGGAATGGGGTACTGAAGTTGCATGTTCAGCCACGAACTCATTGAATGGCGGTGCAGGCTAGAAGGGCCGAATGGCCTACTCCTGCACCTATTTTCTATGTTTCTATAATGCCACAGTTGAGTTGCAGGCTCAAATTTTACAGCTAACAGTGCATCTTATAAATAATATACATTATTAAATGCTTCTGAATTTCCATCAGTTATCTGAAACAATTGTAGATTGTTTCGTAGATGTTGTTGTCAACTCAGCATAATTGTCTCTCAACAACTTATTTTATTTATTCAACTTTAGCGTAGAATTTTGCAAGTTTGAAATACAATTATTTTTGTTACAAATATTCTTTCAAATTGGCAAGCTTCTGTGAGTTCAGAAAATCAAAGCTACCTTACCTAGCAGGAGAAAAAAAAAATCTGTTGCATCAAATTTCAGCTTATCATCACTCTCAGCTTAGGAGGTCGGTGGCTAAAAGGGCTGTTTGCATTAAGAGCAGTGAAAGTGGAGATAGTCTGATAAAAATAAAAGAAAGCCAACAGACTTCAAACAACTTCAGATCTCTTAGCCTAACCCCCTGCACTGTGATAAAAGAATTTTGTGTGTGTGTTGACATTGCCAAACATTTCTAAAGAAAGGTCATCTAGCATGGCATCAGTTTTACAGGGCACTCTTGTGACAAAAATAACTGCAGCATACTCAACGTAACGTAAAGCTGTATCGATATACTACCTGGTGTTAAGCTATACCACTAGATCTTTAAAAGAAAGCACTAAATCTGATCGTACAAGCAGAAACTGAGTGATACAAGGATCGGAATGGCCTCTTCGACATAGATCTGTTTGAGCAAAGGTCTGCTCAAGATGTGAAATAATGTACTTGTAGACTACTGGACAGAAATTGTAGAACAAGGGACAACTCATTTAAGCACTGTTGACAGATGGTCTCTTTAATGTGGGAGCAATATTGTAAGCAAAATAAGTAATGAAGTAGAAAAGACTAAATCGATCCCTGGCAGAAACAATGCAAAGGAAACCTGCTAGTCAAGGTTCATCTCTAACTTTAGTTGCTGCAGAATTCCTTTTAGACTCGCTTGATTATTTAGATGTACTAAAGACTTAATAAAATAAATCAGCAGTGAAATGTCCATAATTGATGAAAAACTAATCAAATAATCTTACCTAAAAGTTCAACTGTGCAATTTACAATTCCCTATAAAACACAAAAGTACTTACTGCTTTTTAGCTAGTTACTGAATAAAACTGCAGGAAGAAATGGAAAGCATTACTGAAAAAATAGACTACTATGGTAATTTGACCTGGAATTTAAAACTATTTCTGTGATT
Organism: Pristiophorus japonicus; assembly: GCF_044704955.1. Classification (NCBI taxonomy): domain Eukaryota; kingdom Metazoa; phylum Chordata; class Chondrichthyes; family Pristiophoridae; genus Pristiophorus; species Pristiophorus japonicus. The sequence goes on from NC_091977.1 coordinate 332,518,697, forward strand.
GGTCTGAATGAAAATTCAATGATTAGAATTTGTACCATCACACATGTGCCAACTCTCTAAAACAAAGGTCCTCCACCAGCCTGTCCTCGTCGCACAGCACTGCCCCCCAGTCATGACGATTCACAGTGCGGCCCTCGACAACGTGGACTATTTCCCGTATCTTGGGAGCCACCTATCAACAAAGGCAGACATTGAGTGCTGTGCGGCGAGGACAGGCTGGTGGAGGACCTTTGTCTTACGGATGTTATGCGTAAGGCCTATGCTTTCAAATGCCTGAGTGAATACATTGACTATATCCTGGAGTTCAGCCTCAGAATGTGTGCAGACGCAGGCGTCATCCGCACACTGCAGCTCAACAACACAGGTTGGGGTGATCTTAGACCTGGCCTAGAGGCGGCGTAGGTTGAACAGCTTCTGTACTTTAGGTCCACTCCAGCGGGGAGCTTGTTGACTGAGCACGGTGGCGAGAAAGATTGAGAAGAGGGTTGGAGCGATGACGCAGCCCTGTTTGACCCCAGTCCGGACGTGAATTGGATCTGCAATGGATCCGTTGGTAAGTATCACGGCCTGTATGTCATCGTGGAGAAAGCGAAGGATGTTGACAAATTTTTGGGGGCATCCGAAATGGAGGAGGATGCTCCATAGACCCTCACGATTGACAGTGTCAAAGGCCTTTGTAAGATCGAAAAAGGCCATGTATAAGAGCTGGCGCTGCTCCCTGCATTTTTCCTGCAGCTGTCGCGCTGCAAAGATCAGGTCCGTTGTGCCCCGTAGGTGCTGAAATCAGCACTGTGATTCCGGGAGGAGCTCCTCGGCCACAGGGCGAAGATGGTTGAGGAGAACTCTAGCAACAACTTTCCCGGTGGCAGATAGCAGGGAGATTCCCCTGTAGTTGCCGCAGTCGGACTTGTCCCTTTTTAAAAAAATGGTCACAATTACTGCATCTCTAAGACCTCTCCTCCCTCCAGATAAGAGAGAGCCAACAGCGCCTCGCCGCCATACTTTAGCGCATCAGCAACGATTCCATCCACACCCGCAGCCTTGTTATTCTTGAGTTGTTTTATGGCTTTGCCTACCTCGTGCATTGTTGGGGTTTACTGAGGTGGTGGCGGGTCGCATGCTGCGGGATGGAGTTGAGAACACGCAAGTCAAAGGCAGAGTCTCGATTGAGGACTTCCATCGGGCTCGGACAGCCTCGGTGTTCTTGATGAGTGTTTCCCCGTTCGTGGCCAGGAGTGGGGTGGGGCCTTGGGAGTTTGGACCGTAGGTGGCCTTGGCTACAAGGAAGAATCCTCGCATATCATGGCAGTCGGCCAGTTGTTGTATCTCCTGTGCTTTCTCCATCCACCACCTGTTCTTTAGGTCATGGTTTTTTTGTTAGACCTGAGCCTTGAGCTGTCTGTAATGTTACTTTGCAGCTCCTGAGTTGGGTTGTTGCTTGAGGTTCAGAAATGCTTTGCGCTTGTGATCTATAAGTTCTTGGATTTCCTGATCATTTTCATCAAACCAGTCCTAGTGTTTTCTGGTTGACTGACCAAGTGTCTCTTCACAGGACTGGATATAGAGGCCTGGAGGGCAGACCAAGCACTGTGGGCATTCAGCATCTCAGGGTCATCAAGGCACACCAGATTAACTGTGAGGTGCTGGCTGTATAGGGCTCTCTTAGCTGGCCTTTAAGTGCCCGGCATTAACTTTTTTGCGGCACTGCTTCTGCTCTCCTCTCTGCTTTGGGGCTATGTTAATGCCAATGATGGATCGGATTAGGCAGTGGTCTGTCCAGCAGCCGTCAGCTCCTGTCATGGTGCGTGTGTGTCCACTGTGCAGGATTGTAGCCTGTAACCCAGTATAAAGGTAAAGTGATGTACCGACCAGAAGACGGCCAGTAGGTGGCGCTCGCATGCGGTATAAGTCTTTTCTGCCCCCTGCAGGATTTGAGACTCATATGCAATGGGCTGTCGTCGATCAGCTCACATTTGGCACAGAACTGCAGTGAGGCTTTGCTCTGTGGCCCCGGCCTCCCAATGGAAGGGCTGTGTGGGATCAGGAGAGATCAGACCTGCGGCCTGTATCACTGCATTTTTTAATTTAGCTACGGACTGGGTGTAGGCTTCAGTCCATGCCGGGAGTATGTCATCACCCTGTAGTTTTATTAAATCATTCAGGGGCTTTGCACACTCTGCAAAGGCTGGGATAATGTTCCTCTGGTATCCCACCAAACCCTAGAATGATCGTAGGGCTGTTTTTGAAGTGCATGATGGCAGTCGCTGTATTATCTCCACCTTGCGAGAGTTGGGGGATGATCTCTTTGGAGAAATGGACACTCCGAGAAAGGTGACCCGTTCTTTAACTAATTGAGCCTTGCGGGGATTTACCTTTAATGCCGCCTGAGCCAACAATGTCAAAAGTTTGTGCAAAAGGGACAGATGCTCCTCAATGCTGTCGGTTGCCAGCAGTAGGTAGTTTGCGTACTGTAACAAGCAGGTAGGGTGGGAAAAGTCTTTTAAAATTGCAACCATTCTTTTGTGGAATATCATGGGGGCATTGTGGAACCCCTGAGGCAAGCATGTCCAGGTGTAGCTCTGGTCCTCAAATTTGAACGCAAATTTGTTCTGGTCTTCCCCTTTAACAGGGATACTCCAGAATCTATTGGCGATTGAGGATCGAGAAGTACTTGGAATCAGCAGGAATTTGAGATAATATGGTGGGAGTTTCTCTTACTACCGGTGAGCAGGCTGGTGTTACAGAATTTAACTTTCTGTAATCAATAGTCAGTCGCCAGCTGCTATCAGGCTTTTTAACCAGCCACGCGGGTGAATTGGTCGTTAAAGTGCCTGCCCTAAGAACACCCTGCTCAGCTAGGGATTTTATGGTATCTCGGATGCAAGGGTGACTCTCCCTTGGGATGGGGGACTGTTTAGTGAATGAGTGGGGGGGGTCCCTCAATAGATTCCTCGCCCGCTATTTTTCCACAGTCATTCTTGCATTTGGCAAACACCGCTAGGTGTTCCTGAATTAGTTTTGTCACGGCTTCATTTTCGCTCCCTGGAGCGTCATACTCAGATGGCTTTTTAATAGCAAAAACTGAGTGAGCATCTGAAATTTCTATCACTCCTGCCTTATCTCTCAATCCCATCCAAACACAGTCCTGATTATAATTTATCACCACGCCATACTGATCCAACACATCAGTCCCAAAAATTCCCCTTCCATCGGCGGTGGTCATCAGCATCGGCGCTGGGACCTTACAGGTGAGGCCTCCCAACTGAAGTTCAGTGGCCTTCCCTGTATATGCAGTGGTTGTATCACCGTTAAACCCTTTAAGGGTCATATAACCCTTGCCCGCCGCTGCATGGCGTTCAGGGTATGGGGTGTGGATGATGGTAACGGCTGAGCCAGTATCGATAAGCATAATCTGCTGCCTGCCCCCTTTTAAGACAACAAGGACTACTGGTCTCCCGCTACCATCACGTCGGAACCCCACTTCCAACCAATCTTTGGGGGCTGAACCCAGTCATAGGGTCGATCCTGGAATGGGTCTCTCTAATGAGTGTGCATCGGCGATTGTGTGCACCGGTAAATGATTTTGCATCCTCACCGTGGCAATTTGGGTTTATATAAGGGTTATCAATTGATCCAATCGTTGATCTGTCCCAGAGGACATGGATTCGTCCCTCGGGAGGTATCTATGCATTGCAACATGGTTCGGTGCTGATCTGGGTCTGTTGCAGTCTTTTACTAGGTGGCCTACCTTCTTACAATTAAAGCACTGTCCCTTAAAGGGGTAGTTTCGAGATCCCTCCACCAGTGACACTGGTTTATTTGCGGTGGGTGGTGACTTTACCTTTAACTGGTCTTTTACCATCTCTCCCAGGCTATTTGAATGCTGGTCTCTATATCTGTCCACTGATTGGTGATCCTCATGGCTATTCCCAGGATGGTTTTAACTAAAGGGTGGAGTTGGGTCAGGAACATTGATTTAAATTGTTCCTGATTCTTTCCTACTGTAGCATTTGCGGGTGCCTGGTTCTGCGTACGTTGATAGATATCGTACAGGCGATTACTGAAGGCTCGAGGGGTCTCTTCTGGGCGCTGCTTGGTCTGATTAAGCAGAGCCACTAAGTTCAAGTTTCAGATCCCTAAATGGTTTAGGATCTCAGTCATGAGTGCATCGGCCGTTGCGGCAGGCTGGAGGACTGCTGCTGGCAGATTATCTTTTAGGGAAGTGGAACAGGGCAAGAGGAGGGCTTGTGTTAAGTCTCTCTCTTCCAACTCGGGGTGACCCCTCCTGAAATTTGCCAACCTCCTATTAACTTCCAGTGAGTCATCCCCATTAATGGGTCCCAACTCGTGGCTATACACCGTGGCGTCAGCACTAGAAATGGGCATGGAGTCGGTATGGTTACTGGTGATGTGACCGCGCATAATACGTCATAAAGAAGTGGTTAATATGGCTACAATTGGCTCTCATGTCTCCAAGGTATCCCATTCTACACCACTCTCCTGGGGATTATACTGACTTCCTTCCTCTTCCCAATCTGTCTCCCCCTCGTCCCTTTCAGCTGTCTGTTATGGCTTCCCGTGTTACTGCGGATACCAGGGCCTGCTGCTCCCCAACTTATTTTTTAGCCTCGCTATTTCTAGTTGGCACTGGGAGTGCTCTGCTCCCTATGTGGCTTCTTAATTGCTTCCCTTAATGCTCCCCTAGCATCTTCTACCTCTTGCTGGAGCCTCAAGTTTTCCAATTTATATATTTTTTTAACTCTAATTTGTTTTCATTTGCTTCAACAACGGCTGCTGTGGCATTTAAGTTTGAGAGACTTTGTTGTTGTAACAATGAAGCTGCCTGTTCGGCCCCTCTTTCTAATTGCTTAATACTGTGGTTAAATTGACCAATTTCTTTTCTTAAATGCCGTATTTCTCCCTCTTTTAACTGCTTCACAAGTTGGAGGCCTTCTTCCTTTTGTTGTTTTATACCTTCAATTTCTCTTTCTTTTAGTTGAATCTCTTTTACTTGCGAATCTTTCAAATTTGGTATCACTTTGGCATCCTGTCTCATTAATTCCTCATCTCTCCGGGCACAATAAAATGTACTGAATGCCACGAGACTGTTTGCCTGTTTTGGCCTTAGCTCTCCCTTATCTACCCTCTCCTGGAAGTTTCACCATCTCCCCAAATGACACAGTTGACCCTCGTGGATGTGCCTTGCCTGTGCTTTTAACTCTTCCATGTCTTGTATCGGGAACTTTTTGGACAACTTCTCCTGATAAACTAGCTCAACATTTCTTTTTATTGTTGGCTTTCTGTCCATGACCGATCCCTTCATCCTGTGTCTTTTGAATATAACTACTGGTGGGTCCCCACTTAAATTGTTACAATTATCGAGACGACTGCTCAAGATGCAATTTCTCCCGATCCGTTTACATTATACTTTGCAACACAGTTTAGAATCGCAACTCCCGAAATTGCCAATTGTTCTAAAGAATCATCAAAAAGCTGTCTCGCCAGTTGCTCACATTCTCCACCAATTGTAAGATTTCTAAATCTCTAACATTTAAGTTCAACAATGAAACGTTTCTTTCTAAACAATTGGAACAGTTTATTAAAAACACACACATGCACATCAGCAGTCGTCAGTTACTTAGTTACAACAGATACAATGAGGTTATAATAAAAAGCGATATACGTTACTTCCCTTTGGCAGGCTGGTTTGAACACACGGCTTGCTGTTTTGGCTGGTCTTCAACAGGAGGTCTTGTGCCGTGTGTCCAGTAGAGAGAGAGAAAAGTCTTTGGCTGAGTTCTTTATACCTCTCAAAGCCTCAGGATTGACCTTGGTTCCAGGGCAGTTCCTTATTGGCTCTCCTCACACATGTGGCTGTCTAACCTGGCCCAGCCATCTCTTGATTACTTTAAATGACTTTCCAGTGCACAAAACCCATGCGGCAGCTCTGTGGGCTTCCATTTTGTTTCTTTCAAAACTCAGCCCATGCTGGCAACCTGTGGGCTTTCATTTTGTTTCAACACAAACAGGCCTTTCCATATAATCTACACTTTTAACATTTATACATACACAGAATCAATTTTAATCATTAATAAATACTTTTATTCTTACAATATTCACATCTCTCAACACACTGCACATCGCTGCATTCGGCACATAACAAAGGCTCTGTACACCCCCAGAAAGGATTTCATAAAGTTTCCTTTCAGCAAGGTCAACCAGAATGAGAGGGCTTTAGGGTTTAGCAAAATTGCGGGCTTCCTGAGGGTTCAAGGAGCCACTGACTGCACAAATATTACCTTGCGAACACCATTACACAACGCAGAGGTATTCCAAAACCGAAAGGAATACCACTCCCTGGTGTGCGACCACATGCAGCGCATCCTCGCAGTGAATGCCCACTATCCAGGGAGCGCACATGATGCTTTCAACTTGTGTGAGAGCAGTGTCTCACAAATGTTTCAGCGACAAAGGCAAGGGCAGGGCTGGCTGATTGGGGACAAAGGATACGGCTTAGCCACCTGGCTCATGACCCCCCTCAGCAACCCCACCACAGAAGCCGAGCAGCGCTACAATGACAGCTATGCAGCCACCTGCAACATCATTGAACAAACAATTGGGGTGCTCAAGCAGCGCTTCCGAAGCCTGGACTGCTCTGGAGGCAGCCTTCAATAGGTCTCCGAATTCATTGGGGTGTGCTGCATGCTACACAACTTGGTCATCATGAAGGGCCAGGCATTGCCAGTGAGGATTGCAGGCCCACCTCAGGAGGAGGAGGAGGAGGAGGAGGAGGAGGAGGAGGAGGAGGAGGAGGAGAACGACGACGAGGAGTCTGGCGAGGCACCAATTACAGAGCCACCCCATCCATGGGAGAGGCAGCGTGGAGATGCTGCCGGAGAAAGAGCCACACATCGCCAGCTTAAGGGGAAGCTGAGGGATGCAGCTAAGACTCGTGAATTTTGGATGATACACATGACACCAATGGCAAAGGGTCAAAGTTACATTTTTATCCAACAAAGTAAGAAACAGTTCCCCCCCAAAAAAAAATTATATAAACAATGTTCTGCAGCAAGTAACTCAACAACAATGAAGTGCATTAATGAAAATAAACTATTTACATGTGAACTCAATACATCCGGCCATCTACACAATGTTGTCCCACCCCTTAATGGGACTTGGCCTCACATTTTCCCCCTCCTACGCCTGCTGCTCCTCCTCAATGAGGCATCAGTGCCTACAGCAAGGCTGCTAGAGGGCTGCTGTGTTTGGGGGGCAGACAGCGTCGGAGGACACCCAGACCAGCTCTTGGCCTGGAAGGTCCGCCTGCGAACAGCTGCGCCTCATCATCAGCGGAAGCAGTCACTGGTGGCTGGGGTGTGTACCATCAATGGTGCATGATTGGAGAGTCAGTGGTGGGAGCCGGAATGCGGTCATCCTGAGGAAGGACAGCACCTTCCATTTCCTGGGAGTCACTGAGATTCCGATGGGGCTGGGTCTCAACATCAGGAACATGATGTGTTTCCACAACTTGCTGGTCTGTTTTGGCACCGTGCCTTCCCCGTTGGACAGTGGTAAGGTAATTGAACTTTTTGCAGCATTGTGTGCCAATCCTCTATCCATGTGAATATATTACCCCCAACCCCTTGAGCTCTTATTTTGTGCAGTAATCTTTTATGTGGCATCTTATCGAATGCCTTCTGGAAATCCAAATCCATCTACTGGTTTCCTTTTATCCACCCTGCTCGTTATATCCTCAAATTTGTCAAACATGATTTACCTTTCATAAAACCATGCTAATTCTGCTTGACTGTATTATCTAAATGTCCTGCTACTACTTCCTTAATAATGGACTCCAGCATTTTCCCAATGACTAATGTTAGGCTAACTGGTCTATAGTTTCCTGCTTTCTGTCTCACAACTATGTCTGCCGCAGACACCACTTGGGCAATTTCATGACAAATTATTTTAAATATAGCTGGCAGCGGCACCGGCAGGGGGCGGGGGCCATTCGGCCTGGAATGGCAGCGCCACCAACAAGGGGCAAGTCAGCCTGGGTTAGCAGCGGTACCAGGAGTGGGGGGCCATTCAGTCCGGGATAGCAGCGGCATCAGGGCTCTACAAAAAAGCGGAAACCTAATGTATGATTGTGTGTGGAATGACTTACATTTTATTAGGCCTGCTTCATCTAAAATTAAAGAAATAAATATTGCAGAGTATGACAGTTTGTCACTACAATCTTCCAATAAACAGAAATGAAGAGATCTTGGCAATGGTAATATGTACCTGCATCTGTCTTGCTGCATCTTGTATGTTTCACTTTGCAGCCACAGCTCTTCAGTGTGTCCCTCGTTACCCTGACAACCTCAGTTTTTCAGCGCAGACCTTAAGTTCCACCCACAGAGCTTAAGGACAATCTGCGCCATTCCAAAATGAAAGGTTATGCCGGCGAAACTTGGAATTTCTTATTTGGACGCAGTCGGCCACTAAAAAAAAAAAATCGGACGTACCTCTAAAACTGCACCAAAAATCGGTCATGTGGAAAATTGGCCCCCAAAAACATAAGATGGTTTCAGTGGCACTGAAGACCAATGACAGCACGTCATGATAGGGCGGAAAAGGGCTCACCAACACCAGTTAATGATACCAAAGGATTCCTCACCTTCCAAAATAATGCCTTTGTTCTTGATTGGCCCCCAATAGCAAAAGTGAGAAAAGGAAGATGAGGTGGGAAAATGTGCCATAACTGGAGTACATGTCTCAGTGCCAGGGAAGAATAAATGGGCTTGAGCAGAGTTAATGCAGCTCATCCCAAGCAGCAGCTAAGAATACTGCAGTGTTCAATGCAACAGTGAAATTTGATGGAACCTCTTGCATTGGAGATGCAAGGAGTGGTCACATGGGATGGGGTTGCCTTCAACGTCACAAATGTAGAATGTGACCCGGTGCTGTGTGAATGAAACACAATTATGAAAAAGAATATTGGCATTCTCAGAGGGAAGACACTTGTTCATTTAAATTTCTGTGTACATGGCTCGTTGGCACTGTAAATATAGACTAGCTACTCAGCGAGAAATTGAAGCAGGCTCTATTGATAGCTGCTGAAATTGTGGGCTCAAATTTGGTCCACACCTTTTTTCGGAGCACTCACCAGAGATGCGGCAACTTTGTGGGCTGAAAAAAACGCCAAAAAAATCTCCCCCGATTCTGGCCGCTGTGTTGCCTCTCCCGGGGCTTGGCCAGTCGATTGGGGGGCGGAGCTCGGGACCAGCGCCAGAAATAGTGCCGGCAGCTCTGCACATGCGCAGTAGCTCCTGCCCCCAGCCTGTGTGCGTGCTGCAGCGTGGGACCCGATGCGTCCCACCCCTATCCCAGGCCAAGTGGCCTGCCGCACAGTAATGAGACTTTGATAGAGAAGCCTGCCTTCTTCCAAAGCACTTGGTTCTTTTTTGTTGGCTGCCTGCATTATTACCACTTTATGCCAATATTCTACACACAACTTTTAGACTTGAGGACATTGCCATGCAAAGGTTCAGGTAGAATTGTCTATTTTGAAATCCATCTGAAAAATTATGTCCAGGTATTTTTGTACAAAAACTATTATAAACATCATTAGGTTGCCAGTTTAATTTTCCACACACTCAATTATATTTTTCCGGGGTGGGGGGGGATAACTGTGTAGCCAGTAATTTTAATGAGCTTACTCAAGACTTTCCTTAACCCTGTTGATGAAAATACTTTCCTAAGCAAGTTAATAGAAAATACTTTCAAATATATCACAATCAATTCTTGAACATTAGATTTGATGGAATAATTTTGCTTGAATTTTCAAAATATTTAAGAGCATAAAAACAAACAGTAAATGTCCTTGCTATATGGTATAAAATATTTCTATGATGGTGGGTGAGCTTAGGCGGCTGGGAGAACATAAGAACATAAGAATTACGAGCAGGAGGTACTTCTATTTTTTATTTGGATATTTTGAAAAAATTATGTAAATATGTTTTGTCTCTTTACTTCTTTTATTTTTGTAGTTTAAACTTCCATGAATGCTTCTGTTGGATAGTAAATTAGCTTTGCGAAGTTTGTCATATGATGTCCTGTATAACTGTTTGATCTTATTCACATTCTTTCGTCAAGTAATTAAGTTCTGCTGGCCTCCGATGTGCCTACCTGCGCTGATTTCTTAACTCTTCGCAAGGGTTTTCTGTGTGGCCACAAACGCTGGCCGAAGTTAGTTTGGAGTAACTATTAGCTGTCCAAAGTGGCATAAATGGCCAAAACGGGCGTAGGTGGCTGGTAATGCCCCCCTTTTGAAAAAAACTAAACTAAACTAAAAAAATCCTAACTAACTCACATACACTGGCGCAAACTGAATGTGCAAAATGGGGATTTTTAAAGATACTCCAGAAAAATCAAGTTGCTACAAAAAAAATGGAGCAACTCCTGCCCAATTTTGAGCAGTGGAAAAAGAGAGGACAAAAGCCTTGTACCAATGATGACATTAGTTGGGAGTCATTTTTACTTTGTGTGACTGGATAAAGTATAGGGACAGGAGAGGAAAACAGAGCTAGAGGATGAGAATCAACATCAATAATTCAAAAATTAATGTTCCTATTACTGCAAAATTTAGAAAGACAGCCCTTTCTATTATTATTCTATTAGAAATGCCTAATTATTGAAAGACTTCGATGAGATATTAGATAAAAGTGTACATGAATGCAAATTGTAATACAAGATAAATTCTCCAATAACACAAAACATGACCCTGTTTTATTTCAATTCTATTTAAATGTCCTTTATGTCGGGAAAGAAGCTTGATATTTCTTGGTTTAACTTAATGAAAAATCATTCATAACACTTTTCATAAAGAAGTGTGTACCATTCGGAGAATGTCACGCCTCGTCTCTTTCATAGACATGTATCCAGTAGAGATGATCCCATTTTGAATACAGAATGCACATTTGATTTTGGAAATTTTAGTCATTTTTGCCACTCTTTCATTAAACACCATGATAAGCAGCACAATAAAATAAATCAGACAAAGTATCTGTACTATAATATCACACAAGCAACCGGGAAACAGATGAGACATTATTAAGTGAGACAAAGTATATCCTATTGTACAGCAGTGACAGTGGTAGATTTTTAAACATGGGGGTACTCACTGGAAGTTGGCGACTTGTATAGACACAGGAACATGGGAAAGCTGTGCAACCCATTTCAGAGTAACATCTTGGTATATGAGTAGCTTGTTATTGTGGTTCCCAATGAGAGTGTTTATTGTTCCTTCCAACACTACAAGGTAAACAACGGAAGAAATAAATTACTCGTTTCCCCAACAAAATAAACACTATACACAATGTAGTCTTTCACATCTACAGGCACATTTGTCTTTCCTGTTTTAACTCACTGGGGATCATAACAATTTACATAAGACTATATGGAGATTACAATGTTTTAGTTTGTTAAAACAAAGCACTTCACAAAGTAAAGTTTGAACAGAATTCTCCATGTGCAGTGCCAGCAATGCCTGGTGCACATGCAAGTAACTAGGATTGGAGTTTATAGAAGTGTCTTTATTTAATAAAGCTGGAGTGGTGATTGGAAAAAGCATCACGTGGTTTTTAAATCTTGGCATATTCAGTAAGTGTATCAGAAACTCCCGGAATTTGTTGATATATTTTCCCAATTTATGGTATATAGCTGACTGATCCTTCAGAAAATATTTGTCTCATCTGACTGGGACCTGCTGAACCTTTTCCAATTATACAATGCATATATAAGCTCTGGTTTATACAAAACATTTACACAATATAGTTTACAACTAGAAGACAAAAGATGACAAAGTCAATTGGCCTAGTTCAAAACGAGTAAATCCTCCAGATTCAGAATTAACTTCTCATTTGCATTCGGATCATTTTCTAGCTGGGAAGTCTGCTACCATTCACATACAAAAGCTCACGAATACACCTGATCTTCCTAATGAAGAAACACTACTTTCCTTGATGTTCAATGGATTATAAATCAGAGCTAAAATTATCTGAGAAAGTTCTAATCCAATGTTTGTTTTAGTATGTACCTTCAAACCTTAATGAATGGCTTACAGATAGAACATGAAAATAAACAATTAACAGCGACCATGCAGGAGATAAAACCAGCCTGCAACTGCTACGGCAAGCACTTTAAAGACGAATTCTGTAAAAACAAAGTGCTTCAGCAACAAAGGAAATGTAACCAAAATGCCACAACCAGTCTTCCTGCTACCTCTCCTGTTCAATACTCCAGGACTTCAGCACATAATCTAGGCCATCTCTTCAGGGAACTCTGCATGGCAGAGGTACCGCCTTGTGGACGAGTAGTTAAATTGAAATCCTGTCTGCAAGGGCCCAAGTTTCCACAGGATAAAAAACTGGCGCCCCTCCGAGCTGGGCGCCCGTTTTTCGCGCCTAAAACGGCGCCAGAAAAAAAACGCGCTATTCTCGAGCGCTTTGCAGCTCCTTGTCTGTTTGGCGCGGCGCCCAGGGGGGCGGAGCCTACACTCACACCGATTTTGTAAGTGGGAGGGGGCAGGTACTATTTAAATTAGTTTTTTTCCTGCCGGCAACGCTGCGCGTGCGCGTTGGAGCGTTCGCGCATGCTCAGTGTGAAAAAAAACATTGGCACTCGGCAATTTTTGTAGTTCTTTGTAGCTGTTTAATTTTTGAACATTTTTTAATAAAATCACATTGCCATCAGCACATCAGCACTGAGGCTTCCCTTCTCACGGTCTCCTTCCCCTCCCTCCCCTCCGCGGCAACAAACAGCTGTCTCCTTCCCCTCCCTCCCTCCCCTCCACGGCAACAAGCCGCTGTCTCCTTCCCCTCCCTCCCCTCTCTCCACGGCAACAAGCCGCTGTCTCCTTCCCCTCCCTCCCTCCCCTCCACGGCAACAAGCCGCTGTCTCCTTCCCCTCCCTCCCCTCTCTCCACGGCAACAAGCCGCTGTCTCCTTCCCCTCCCTCCCCTCCTCTGCGCGGCAACAAGCCGCTGTCTCCTTCCCCTCCCTCCCCTCCACAACAACAAACCGCTTTCTCCTCCCCCCCCCCACGCTCAGCGGCACGAACGGCTTTCTCCCGCCACCCCCCCGCCCCCCCCCCTCAGCGGCACGAACGGCTGCAGAATTCTCCCTGGCTGAAGCACTTTCACACAGGTAGGAAGATGGTTTATTTAATCTTTTCTTTGCTTATAAATGTTTATTCAGATTGGATTTATTTGTATAATATTTGTATAAGTATAAATAAGGATTTATTATAGAATTTAATGACTTCCCTTCCCCCCCCACCTCGTTCTGGACGCCTAATTTGTAACCTGCGCCTGATTTTTTAATGTGTAGAACAGGTTTTTTCAGTTCTACAAAAATCTTCACTTACTCCATTCTACTTTAGTTTGGATTACGTTTTCACTGTGGAAACTTTCAAATCAGGCGTCAGTGGCCGGACACGCCCCCTTTTGAAGAAAAAATTCTGTTCCAAAGTAGAACTGTTCTACCTGACTAGAACTGCAGAAAAAAAAATGTGGAGAATTGCGATTTCTAAGATAGTCCGTTCTCCACCAGTTGCTCCTAAAAATCAGGCGCAAATCCTGTGGAAACCTGGGCCCCATATACCTACATTACAACAGTAACTACACTTAAAAAGTAATTCACTGGCTGTGAAGTGCTTTGTGATGTTCTGATGAGGTGAAAACTATTACATAAATTTAAGTTCTTTCTCCATCTTTATTTCAATTTTGGGCTGATGATGCCAGCTTATTTTTCCTGTGACTAGCCATTCTTTGAATACATTTCTATTAATAAGAATTTTTAAGAATAGGAAATGGTCAGTCAAACAAACATGCCCCTTTGTTCACAGTTCACCCCTCCTACCCATCTTCCTGCCATATCTCCCAATTATATTTCTTAGAAATGCATCCATTTGTCTCGAGAAACCATTTAATTTAAATTCCTCATTCTCACCTTGAAGTCACTTCAAGGCCCATCCCACCCCATCTCTACTAGCTCCTCTAGCTCCATGTCCCACCCACCAAATCTCCATTCCCCTGACTTTGGCCTTTTGTAATAAGCCCACCCCCACCACTGGTGGCACAGCTTTCAGCTGCCCGGATATAACATTCTGTAATTCCATCCAAAATCTATTTCACTCTGTCTCCCCCTTTAAAAACCTTCTCAAACCCATCTCTTCAACCAAGCTTTTAGTCACCCCTCCAAATCTCTTTGTTCCTGACTCGCTGTCTACTTGTGAAGCACCGTGGGACATTAATGGTGCTATATACATGAAAGTTGTTGTTGTACTGTCTGATTCAATGTCCTTCCGTGATAAATTATTACTCAGGTCAAAAAGTTCTCACCGACTTCTCTTCTAACTTACTAACTTGTATTCCTGACATAGTGAACAATTTTGCTGGGGAAATGTTGTCAGTTTCCTATGAAATCTTCAATCTCCAATTTTCCCCACGAAAAAGCCCACCTTCTCTAATCTTTCCTCACAACTTCAATTTCTGATGCCCATAGTCATCTGCCACACTCATCTCCCTGTCCTCTCAAAGGCAATAATATTCTTCCTATGAATAGGTGATCCAAATTCCACACAGTATTCCAAATGGGAACTGAGCAATGCCTCCTGCAGAAACACTATTACCCTTTTTTATTTGTACTCTATCCCTCTGCTAAGGCAGCTAAGTATCTAAACTGCCTCTTTAAAAACTATAGGCAAGCACGGTGCTGATGGCTTCACACATTTATTCTCTAGCACCCAAGATGGCTTTGCTGATCAGCACCCTCTTCCACTGTTTCGTTTGACACCTTCTCCTACATTTAGACAGACAGGAGCAAGGAACTGTGTGTGTAGAAATCTGCGTCTGTCTTACACTTCAGGTGTCATATGCAAAATATGTGCTTTATCTGCACCAGATTGTGTCAGATGTCATGTTTATCAAATAACCAATTACAACTGAACGGCTTAGGGACCTTCCAATCACCAAGTGGCAGGAGATATTTAAAACTGCCACTCAAGAATTGGCTCCAACAGCTAGGGTAGGAGAAGGGGAGCCAATAAAACCATTAAAAATGTAAGAACGTAAGAAATAGGAACAGGAGTAGGCCATACGGCCCCTCGAGCCTGCTCTGCCATTCAATAAGATCATGGCTGATCTGATCATGGACTCAGGTCCACTTCCCCACCCGCTCCCCATAATCCCTTATCGTTTAAGAAACCGTCTATTTCTGTCTTAAATTTATTCAATGTCGCAGCTTCCACAGCTCTCCGAGGCAGCGAATTCCACAGATTTACAACCCTCAGAGAAGAAATTTCTCCTCATCTCAGTTTTAAATGGGCGGCCCTTTATTCTAAGATCATGCCCTCTAGTTCTAGTCTCCCCCATCAGTGGAAACATCCTCTCTGCATCCACCTTGTCAAGCCCCCTCATAATCTTATACATTTCGATAAGATCACCTCTCATTCTTCTGAATTCCAATGAGTAGAGGCACAACCTACTCAACCTTTCCTCATAAGTCAACCCTCTCATCCCCAGAATCAACCCACTGAACCTTCTCTGAACTGCCTCCAAAGCAAGTATATCCTTTTGTAAATATGGAATCCAAAACTGCACGCAGTATTCTAGGTGTGGTCTCACCAATACCTTATAAAGCTGTAGCAAGACTTCCCTGCTTTTATACTCCATCCCCTTTGCAATAAAGGCCAAGATACCATTGGCCTTCCTGATCACTTGCTGTACCTGCATACTATCCTTTTGTGTTTCATGCACAAGTACCTCCAGGTCCCGCTGTACTGCGGCACTTTGCAATCTTTCTCCATTTAAATAATAACTTGCTCTTTGATTTTTTTCTGCCAAAGTGCATGATCTCACACTTTCCAACATTATACTCCATGTGTCGCCCATCTTGTACTTCAAACAGTTCACCATAAAGATGCCACAAATACAATTTAGAACAAAGAGAAAAGCTACAATTTTCAAAAGATTACTTGAAATTAACCAGTAAATTGTTCAGCTCCTGTTGGAAATACACACTAAGCTTTGCTCTTAGACACAATCCCCATCTGAAATCTTGGGGCTTGAATTTGGCTTCAAGGCCACTGTCAGGTGGGGCAGTTCTGCATTTGATTCTGCAGGAAATTTACTATGTTATTAAAAAGTTTCACCCTCACCCAGAGTCCATTGTGTTGCTTTCAGGCTTGGCATATAGTGTTTCCCAGCCCAGTGCTGACCTATTGGTCCGAGTGTTGAGCTATCGACCCGAGTGTTTCCCAGCCTACCAAATCGTTTGCCAATATGAATCCTTTCCCATCCACTAGCCTGCAATAGTACTTCCTGGTCAGCCTGTTCATCTGCTGCCCGTACTATTCAGCCCAGCCTGACTCAGAAGTGATGGCACAGTGAGATTCCAAGCACTGAGTCACCAGATACATAACTCCCAATAAATGCTGCCCGAGTTTTTTCAGCTAATGCCTTGGTTTCTCTTGATTGGCTGTAGGCTATGCCAATCCTGGGAAGCCACATTCTTTATTTAGGCACCTGAATGCAACAGAAAGATATCAACCTTCTGAGTCTAATAAATACCACCACTGGAGTGAGGGCAGGAGGCACATAGATCAGAACCTTCTTTTCCAATCCTTTTAGCAGAAATTGCACTCCTGTCCCACACAACAGCACTTTTGCCCTTGGGATAAAGTGACCTAAACTCACCATAGGAAATACAAGGAAGATTCATTCACTAGACAAATTTTGAATGCAGTTTCTATCATCATTAAAATTACTCAACTGATTAATCTTGCAATTCAATACATATATCATACCTAGTGCATCAACAAACCTACGATCACTATCCCTGAAACAGGTGCCATACTCTCCCTAGCTCACCCCCATGGTTGCTGAAATCCTGTTTGATACAGTTGTCAATTTTGGAGCTGGTATTGTTTATAATATTTATATAAATGACTTAGAGGACAGAATATTATTCAAGATGTCTAAGTTTGCAAACTATGCCAAATTAGGTACAATGATGCTAACCAATGTGTGATTATTCAAAAGATTCTGGACTGGTTAGGTCAATAAGCAGAGGTGGAAGATGGAATTCAACACGAAGAATTGTAAAGCCATGTAAGGTGCCCAAAACTGGGCATAATATTCTATGTCCATGCAGCCTTACCAGATTTAGTATTACCCCTTTGCTTTTGTACACAATGTTATTAATTTTGAAAGTTAGAACAGAATTTTTAAAAAAACCTATCCTCCCACTTTGTCTCATAAACCCTTAACTGTCGCTACTTGTTTCACCTTTTACCATTCAGTGTCCTTTATTTATTCTTCCTCCCAAAATATCCCAACATTGAACTAGAAGAGAAGACAATGTTGGAATTTATATTCTGGCAGTACGCTCTGTGCATTGATTCATCAAACTCAATACTAAACGTTACTGGTGTCCTTCAACCATATAAGCCTTCAAGTTACGACTGCCCATATTAGCAGCCAAACTGGTAACCTGGTTGTAAGCATCATACCCGTCTGGTATTTGAACAGAAGGATTAACTCATTTATTTTAACAGGTTGGTGCCTCAATTAATATAGCAGAACAGAGGAATGGCATATAAACATGTGAGGCATTGGCCCGCTAATATCTTTCTATGTTCTTAGTATTTTCTATTCTGCAGCCTTCATGACAACTAATATCCTATCTATTCACCATAAATGGTCCCGCCTCAACATTTAACATTATTATATCAGAGATTTGCTTTGTCTCAATTGATTGTGAGTTATGATAACAGAAATAACTAATTAGATTGGTAACTGTCACCAAAGGTTTTGCACATTCTTACAGAATCCCTCTGTCCCATATTTTCATTCATTCTTTCATTTTACTTTAGACAGTCTTAGACCTGAGTTAAACAGCACATGGAGCAGTTTCATGCCTGTCAACTTTATATGAACTGTACACATATAAACAGAGGGAGGGAAGGAGGGGCAAGGAAAAGTTTCAGCAGTAAGTTCAATTTGGCAGGTCAAAGTTATTCGACCTGCTTCGCTACTGCTCGTAACTGCCCACATTGCCCCCTCCCCCTTTTGCGGGTTTTGACTAGTTTAGTGCCAAGCAATTAAGTCAAGTTAGTAATTTAAGAAAAAAAACAATTTGAGTGTTTTTGCAAAGCATACCTATTTTATCAAGTCTATAATGATGCTGTCAGATTTTTTTTCACAACAAACAAGTTTTTACACGTTGATAACTTGCTCTGGCTGATATAAAAGCTGCTCAATCTATTATTGCTACATTATCTAAACCAAAGTACAGTTCTGATCTGGAAACAGAGACATATAAACATATAATTGCATGGAAACAATATAATCCTACAAACCTTTGATTTCTAAAATAGACACTCAATTCAGCAAGTACTTTGCAAACACCTAAAGTCCCAGTGCCTACATTCTCGTTAAAAGCAGTGTTTAAGAGATGACAGAAGCGAACAGATTACAGGCACAGTGAGTCCTGTGACTGAAACGTATACAAACTAAAAGCAGTAGTAAAGCATACACTTGCCAGAACCTTTGGAAATGCCACTGCGACCCATAAAAGATGTGTGTGTGAACTGTATAAATAATTGTGGCTTGGCATTTAGCTTAAATATGCCTTTATTTAGGTCCCTGGCTTGATTGGAGTTTTAGCTATGTTCACAAAACTGGATTTTTTTTAGAACTATATTTTCAAATTTACCTGGGATTTTTGGTGGCAAATGATTTTCTCCCAGTTTTTGATGATAAAAAATGTTTCTCCCTAACTGCTGTGCCAAAGCCCCTCATAATTTTGAGCAGCTTTATTAAACCTCCTCTTAATCTTCTCCACTCCAAGGAGAACAATCTCAGCCTCTCTAGTGTCTCCACATAACTGAAGTAATGTGAACTTAACTTATAAGCAACTGGTTTTATTACAAATATAGTAGGCAAATAACTGTGATATAGTAGAAATATTTGCAGTAAGAATTCTTGTAACTATCTGCAATTCTTATACGTCTGCTCTCTCAGTAAAGTTTTCCCTTCTCCCTGGGAGCATGCGGGCTCTTCGCTTATTCTCAAATATGCGGGAATGAAAGGTAGCAACAAAGAACTCTGCACATCATGAAGTGTTTGAGGAGCTGCCCCGCACAGTTACCTTCCTGTTCCTGAAAAGTGAAAAAACTTAAACATTAACAACTATAGAATTACTCCAAAACTGCAGATAAAGGAACTGCACAGAGTTGTGAGAAGAAAACAGCCAATAAACAGTGAATAGAAGAGTTTTTCCTTGTAAGAATGGGTAATTGTCAAGGCTGGTGCCAATAACAGGTCAGGATGACCATGCAAGAAAGAAAGACGTTAAAGAGACAGGGGCTGAAATTGCTCTCCACCCCAATCCGCACCCAACGATTTTTTTTGTGGATTTATCGCCCCAATCAATGGGGCAGTGATTTGATCGATTTTGTCCTCTTTTTGTATTTCCAGGTGTCGGGACGGTGTCTCAGGCGGCGGCGGGGAAGACTGGCAGTGTCATGAGTGCCACGCTGAGCATGTCAGCACGACGCTGTGCCACGTCACGCTAACGCGTCACAGCAGCCCTCCCCATTAACTGAAGGGGAGGGACGTTGTGACGCGTTACCGCGACGTGGCACGCTACGAGCCCACTGGGCCACCAGAGAGGATTTTGGCTGGGCCAGCTGTCTGTTGGCAGCCCGGCCGAACCCATGGCTGCCATTGTCAGGCCAACTTCAGAGTCGGATGACAACTAAAATAAAATGGCGACCACAGCAGTGCACCCTCCCTTTTAAGGGCGGACCTGACGCCCAGCCATTAGCAACTTCCCACCAGGGAAAGCTGTCGGAGGCACTGACCGATGGCCGCTTCGCTCCCGCGGGGCAATTTCCCTTGCGGGGCGGAAAGGGGTCGCCGCTGATCGGTAAGGGGTCGGCGCCTTGCCAACGGGGTGGGAACACAGGCGGGGTGGTTACTTTCTCCACCACAGAAAGGGACAAGGGCAATGTCCCAAATGTCAGCCGCTCCACCTGACTGAGCGTTACCGTCTCTTTGAGGTAGTCAAGATTCTTTTTTAAAAAATTGGCTATTTCAGCCGCACAATGTCCACGGTCATTTTTGCCTCAGTAGGTGGCAGCAACTCTATTTGTCTGTCAAAGTTTAATGTAGGCGGAAGAATATTTTGTAGGACATACAAGCATATATTTTAAAACTTCAAAGACATTTAGTAGTCATGGACTGCAATACAACCAGCACTCAGAAAACATTCTATCTCTGTACATTTAATGATTAGAGTCAGAGTGTTTTTGCATTTGACAGAACACACATGATGCTTGGTATTTTGTTTTATGCCAGTGTTTATGCGCAACCCATGTTAAGTGTAGTACTCCTTATTCTTAGACTAAAATTGTCTTCCAAGTACCATAAGATCAGTACTTCAACCTGGAAGAGGGGAAGAGAGAGAATAGAATTACTAGACTACTTGTTCCTGCTAGAATAAGGTGGCACACCTATAAACTACATTGATATATGGAGGGCATACAACACAGACTCACTAAAATGCTGCCTGGTATGAGGAAATACGAATACAATACCAAGACAGACTTGAAAAATTGGATCTTTTTTCATTAGAACAGTGCAGATTACAGGACAATATAATAAAAGTGCTTAGAATTATGAAAGGATGGGACAGGGTAGATAGAAGCAGATTGTTTTCAGTAGTTGAAGAGTCAAGAAAGAGGGGCCATAGTTACAAGATTAAATGCAAGAGATTTAGAACATAGGGGAGGCGCACCTTCACACAGAGTTGGGAGGCTGTGGGATTCACTTCCAAGGTTCGTGGTTGAGGCAGAGACTGTATCAATATTCAATAGTAGATTGGATCAGTAGATGAAGGAAAAAGGGTTGAAGGGATATGGAAAAAGGGAGGGTAAATGCAATTAGATCTACTTTCTCATGTGGAAGGTAAACGCCAACACAGACCCCACTGGACCAAAATGTCGTGTTTCCATGTTGTAAATTCTATGGACATTGCCATCTTGCAGTCACTTTGAGTACAGGGTTATAAATGAAGCCAACCAGAAACCTATCGTTTCCCACTCCCACTTTTTTGAAAAATGGAATTAAAGATTATTATATTAACAAATTAACTATTCACACGAATATAATTCTAAACTAATGTATACTGAAGTAACTTTTTGTAATTTTACTTAACATGTTAATGTCATGTTTCATCCAAGTCAGTAACTTGCACTCTAACAGTCAGGATTGATTCCCCTAAACGAGCTTAAACAGTAAGGATGGTTGAGAGACTGCATCAGGTTACTTGTGACACAACATGCAGATATCGGCCATCAGCAAGAATTTTAATCTGCTTTTAATTTAGAAAATGTTTCCTATTTTCTTTGTTATCTCCATTTACCATGAATAACTTGGTCTTCAGGAAGAAGGATCGTCTCTTTGCTTGGGATCCAAAGTAGAGGACTCAAGGTTTCGATTTGCAGCCAAAATTGATGACATCAAGTTAGGGGGAAATCTTGGCATTTTACCCATTTTTAATTTCCCCAAAATTATCAATTGAAAATGTAGAATGGTTTGATTATAGGTCATAACCACATTCACTTCTTGGCAGCTTCCTTTGTGACTACATGCATCAACCATGCCAATTTTTAGCAATCTCAGATATGGCAACATGGAGAGATTTACATTAGTTAAAACAATCTTTAAATGATTTCCATAATTTTCTATGGAAGCGTGAGCTATGTGTGCGGAATGGTATCCCACATCTGTACTTATCTGTGAACTGTATTAACTTTACATACCTGAGGTATATGGCAAGAAGCAGCTTGGATTGTATTCCAGTTTTTTCATGAAGCGAAGCTGCCCATTTTCCTTAAAGGAGAAGAGGTTTCTCTCACCAAGTACTAATATAGAGGAAGCAGCTTGATTAAACGACACGATGCATATGTCTAATGCTTGTTCACCAATGTTCACCATCCAGTCCGTCTGCAAACACAATAAGATGCACAATAGGTCAAAACGAAAGTGGCAAGAAAACTTGCCAAGATGGTCTCCAGGCTCGCTGCTTCTTTTTCAACTCAATACACTTGCTACAGATTATTACTCATACCCTCATGGGTCTTAGCTATGCTTATTTTTTTCATCTTGCATGCAATAATTTCCCTTCTGCACAACTACGGAATTACGGATTGGGCAGAGTCAACATGGATTTATGAAAGCAAAATCATGTTTGACAAATCTGTGAAGAGTTTTTTGAGATTGTAACTAACAGATTAGTAAAATGAGTACCAGTGGATGTGGTGTGTTTGGATTTTCAGAAGGCATTCGATGAGGTGTCACACATGAGGTTATTGAACAAAATGAGGGCTCATGGGATTGGGGGTAATATACTAGCATGGACTGAGGATTGGTTAACGGAAAGAAAAGAGAGAGTTGGAATAAATGGGTCATTTTTTGGGTTGGCAGGCTGCAACTAGTGGGGTGCCGCAAGGATCTGGGTTTGGGCTCCAACTATTCACAATCTATATCAATGATTTAGATGAGGGGACCAAATGTAATATATCCAAGTTTGTTGATGATGCAAAGCTAGGTGGGAATGTAAGTTGTGAGGAGGATGCAAAGATACTTCAAGGTGATTATAGACAGGCTAAATAAGTGGGCAAGAACATGGCACATGAAATATAATGTGGAGAAATGTGAAGTTATCCACTTTGGTAAGAAAAATAGAAACGCAGGGTATTTTTTAAATGGAGAGAGATTGGGAAATGTTGCTGTTCAGAGGGACCTGGATGTCTTTGTACACAAATCACAAAGGAAACATAGAAACATAGAAAATGGGTCCAGGAGTAGGCCATTCGGCCCTTCGAGCCTGCACCACCATTCAATAAGATCATGGCTGATCGTTTACCTCAGTACCCCTTTCCTGCTTTCTCTCCATACCCATTGATTCCTTTATCCATAAGGGCCATATCTAACTCTCTCTTGAATATATCCAATGAACTATCATCAACAACTCCCTGCAGTAGGGAATTCCACAGGTTAACAACTCTGAGTGAAGACGTTTCTCCTTATCTCAGACCGAAATGGCTGACCCCTTATCCTTAGAGTATGTCCCCTGGTTCTGGACTTCCCCAACATCGGGAACATTCTTCCTGCATCTAACCTGTCCAGTCCCATCGGAATTTTGTATGTTTCTATGAGATCCCCTCTCATCCTTCTAAACTCCAGTGAATACAGGTCCAGTCAATCTAGTATCTCCTCATATGTCAGTCCTGCCATCCCGGGAATCAGTCTGGTAAACCTTCGCTGCACTCCCTCAATTTCAAGAACATCCTTCCTCAGATTAGGAGACCAAAACTGAACACAATATTCCAGGTGAGGCCTCACCAAGGCCCTTTACAACTGCAGTAAGACCTCCCTGCTCCTATACTCAAATCCCCCACCTATGAAGGCCAACATACCATTTGCCTTCTTCACCGCCTGCTGTACCTGTATGCCAACTTTCAATGACTGATGTACCATGATACTCAGGTCTCGTTGCACCTTCACTTTTCCTAACCTGCTGCCATTCAGATAATATTCTGCCACCAAAGTGGATAACCTCACATTTATCCACATTATACTGCATCTGCCATGAATTTGCCCACTCACCTAACCTGTCCAAGTCACCCTGCAGCCTCTTAGCGTCCTCCTCACAGCTCACACCGCCACCCAGCTTGGTGTCATCTGCAAACGTGGAGATGTTACACTCAATTCCTTCATCTCAATCATTAATGTATATTGTAACTAGCTGAGGTCCCATCACTGAGTCCTGCGGCACCCCACGAGTCACTGCCTGCCATTCTGAAAAGGACCCATTTATCCCGGCTCTCTGCTTCCTGTCTGCCAACCAGTTCTCTATCCACGTTAGTACATTACCCCCAATACCATGTGCTTTAATTTTGCACACCAATCTCTCGTGTGGGACCTTGTCAAAAGCCTTTTGAAAGTCCAAATCGGCCACACATCCACTGGTTCTCCCCTGTCCACTCTACTAGTTACAGTCTCAAAAAATTCTAGAAGATTTGTCAAGCATGATTTCTCTTTCATAAATCCATGCTGACTTGGACCGATCCTGTCACTGCTTTCCAAATGCGCTGCTATTTCATCCTTAATAACTGATTCCAACATTTTCCCCACTACTGATCTCAGGCTAACCTGTCTATAATTATCTGTTTTCTCTCTCCCTCCTTTCTTAAAAAGTGGTGTTACATTAGCTACCCTCCAGTCCATAGGAACTGATCCAGAGTCGATCGACTGTTGAAAAATGATCACCAATGCATCCACTATTTCTAGGGCCACTTCCTTAAGTACTCTGGGATGCAGACGATCAGGCACCGGGAATTTATCGTCCTTCAATCCCATCAATTTTCCGAACACAATTTCCCACCTAATAAGGCTTTCCTTCAGTTCCTCCTTCTCATTAGACCCTCAGTCTCCTAGTATTTCCGGAAGGTTATTTATGTCTTCCTTCGTGAAGACAGAACCAAAGTATTTGTTCAACTGGTCTGCCATTTCTTTGTTCCCCATTATAAATTCACCTGAATCTGACTGCAAAGGACCTACGTTTGTCTTCACGAATCTTTTTCTCTTCACATATCTAGAGAAGCTTTTGCAGTCAATTTTTATGTTCCCAGCAAGCTTCTTCTCATACTCTATTTTCCACCTCCTAATTAAATCCTTTGACCTCCTCTGCTGAATTGTAAAATTCTCTCAGTCCTCAGGTGTGCTGCTTTTTCTGGCCAATTTATATGCCTCTTCCTTGGATTTAACACTATCCTTAATTTCCCTCGTTAGCCATGGTTGAGCCACCTTCCCCGCTTTATTTTTACTCCAGACAGGGATGTACAATTGTTGAAGTTCATCCATGTGATCTTTAAATGTTTGCCATTGCCTATCCACCATCAACCCTTTAAATATCATTCGCCAGTTTATTCTAGCCAATTCATACCATCAAAGTTACTTTTCCTTAAGTTCAGAACCCTAGTCTCTGAATTAACTGTGTCACTCTCCATCTTAATAAAGAATTCTACCATATTATGGTCACTCTTCCCCAAGGGGCCTTGCACAACAAGATTGCTAATTAGTCCTTTCTCATTACACATCTCCCAGTCTAGGATGGCCAGCTCTCTAGTTGGTTCCACGACATATTGGTCTAGAAAACCATCCCTAATACACTCCAGGAAATCCTCCTCCACCGCATTGCTACCAGTTTGGTTAACCCAATCAATATGTAGATTAAAGTCGCCGATGATAACTGCTATACCTTTATTGCATGCATCCCTAATTTCTTGTTTAATGCTGTCCCCAATCTCACTACTACTTTTTGATGGTCCGAAGACAACTCTCACTAGCGTTTTCTGCCCTTTTGGTATTCCGTAGCTCCACCCATACCGATTCCACATCATCCAAGCTAATGTCCTTCCTTACTATTGCGTTAATTTCCTCTTTAACCAGCAATGCCATCCACCTCCTTTTCCTTTCTGTCTATCGTTCCTGAATGTTGAATACCCCTGGATGTTGAGTTCCCGGCCTTGGTCACCCTGGAGTCATGTCTCCGTGATGCCAATTATATCATATCATTACTTGCTGCCTGCGCAGTTAATTCATCCACCTTATTACAAATACCCCTTGCATTGAGGCACAGAGCCTCCAGGCTTGCCTTTTTAAACACACTTTGCCCCTTTAGAATTTTGCTATAATGTGGCCCTTTTTGCTTTGGGTTTCTCTGTCCTCCACTTTCACTTTTCTTCTTTCTATCTTTTGCTTCTGCCACCATTCTACTTCCCTCGGTTTCCCTGTATAGATTCCCATATCCCTGCCATATTAGTTTAACCACTCCCCAACAGCATTAGCAAACACTCCCCCAAGGACATTGGTTCCGGTCCTGTCCACATGCAGACCGTCCGGTTTGTACTGCTCCCACTTCCCCAGAACCAGTTCCAATGTCCCAGGAATTTGAATCCCTCCCTTCTGCACCACTCCTCAAGCCACGTATTCATCCGAGCTATCCTGCTATTCCTACTCTGACTAGCATGTGGCACTGGTAGCAATCCTGAGATTACTACCTTTGAGGTCCTACTTTTTAAATTTAGTTCCTAGCTCCCTAAATTCATCTTGTAGGACCTCATCCCGTTTTTTTACCTATATCGTTGGTACCTATATGCACCACGACAACTGGCTGTTCACCCTCCCCCTTCCCCTTCAAAATGTCCTGCAGCCGCTCCGAGACATCCTTGACCCTTGCACCAGGGAGGCAACATACCGTCCTGGAGTCTAGATTGCGGCCGCAGAAACGTCCATCTATTCCCCTTACAATAGAATCCCATACCACTATAGCTCTCCCACTCTTTTTCCTGCCCTCCTGTCCAGCAGAGCCACCCACGGTGCCATGAACTTGGCTGCTGCTGCTCTCCCCTGATGAGTCATCCTCCTCAACAGTACCCAAAGCAGTGTCGTTGTTTTGCAGGGGGATGACCGCAGGGCACCCGTGCACGACCTTCCTTCCACTGCTCTTCCTGTTGGTCACCCATCCCCTATCTGGCTGTGTAACCTTTACCTGCGGTGTGGCCAACTCACTAAATGTGCTATTCACGACATCCTCAGCATCGCGGATGCTCCAGTGTAAATCCACCCGCAGCTCCAGTGACGCAATGCGGTCTTGTCAGGAGCTGCAGCCGGATACACTTCCTGCACATGTAGTCGTCAGGGACACTGGGAGCGTCTCTGACTTCCCACATAGCACAGGAGGAGCATGACGCGTGTCCGAGCTCTCCTGCCATGACATAACCCTAGATTAACTTAATTTGGCAACAACAATGATAAAGGTTACCTATTGATAAAGGAAAAGAAAAAGAAAAACTACTCACCAATCACTTACCCCCTTGGCTGTGACGTTACCCTTCTTTCTTTCTACTTCTTTTTTGCCTTCTCTCCCTGCACCTGCACCGGCTGGCCTCCCCAACTCTACCGCTCCACCTCCACGAACTCCCACTGCTCCCCGAAGCTGCCGCTCCACTTCCATGAACTCCCGCTGGCCTCCCCGACAACGTCGGGCCTTTTATAGGCCTCCCCGATGCTGCCGCTCCGCCTCCATGAACTCCTGCTGCTCCCCGATGACGTTGGGCCTTTTATAGCCCTCTCCAATGCTGCCACTCCGCCTTCCCGAATTCCCGCTGCTCCCCGACGACGTTGGGCCTTTTATAGGCCTCTCCGATGCTGTCGCTCCGCCTCCACGAATTCCAGCTGTTCCCAGGCGACGTTGGACCTTTTATAGGCCTCTCCGATGTTGCCGCTCTGCCTCCACAAACATGCAGGTAAAGCTAGCAATTAAGAAAGCAAATGGTATGTTGGCCTTTATTACAAGAGAATTTGAGTATAAAAGAGTAAAGATGCCTTACTGCAATTATATGGAGCCCTGGTGAGACCGCACCTGGAGCAGTGTGTACAGTTTTGGTCTTCTTACCCAAGGAAGGATATACTTACGATTGAGGGAGTGCAGACTGATTCCTGGGATTGGGGGGGTGGGGGGGGCGCGCGGATTGTCTTCTGAGGAGAAATCGAGTAGAATAGGCCGAAATTCTCTAGAGTTTAGAAGAATGAGAGGTGATCTCATTGATACAGGGCTGGACAGGGTAGGTGCAGTGAGGATGTGTCCTTTGGTTAAGGAGTCTAGAACCAGGGGTCACAGTCTCAGAATAAGGGATCGGCCAATTAGGACTGAACTGAAGAGAAACTTCTTCGCTCAGAGGGTGGTGAATCTTTGGCATTCTCTACTTCAGAGGGCTGTGGAGGCTCAGTCTTTGAGTATATTCAAGACAGAGATCGATAGATTTTTGGATATTAATGGAATCTAGAGATCAGCCATGATCTCATTGAATGACGGAGCAGGCTCAAGGGTAGAATGGCCTACTCCTGCTCCTAGCTCTTATGTTCTCACCAAACATACACCAAAGTCATAACAAATTAAATCTTAAAGCAACAAAAGTTGTTAACTTTATACATACCAGAAGTCAAATGTTCATCAACCTCAAAAACAAGCTGATCTTAAAATACATTAACTTTTTTCTGAAATTCTATGCTTGGAATGTGACAATAGGTACAGGATAAAACTAAGGGTTATATCAACTCATCCACTGCAGAGTTACAGTCGCTACAGCTGAGAAGTTTTAGGAGCACAATTCTGTAAGTCAATAGAAAAGGCTGGACATAATTAAACCACTAAGACTGCAATGTGACATTGGATTGGGACATCTAGAGCTGGGATGTGTGAAAAGTTATCCCTTTGCCACATCGAAGGCTAATGCCCATCACAAAGCCATTAAGGAAACTCCAAGAATTGGGACAACAGCTGCTGAAAGGTGCAATTTGATGGTCAGTTTAACATGTGCTCATATAGGCTAAGCTTAGTACCTAGCATGATTGGTGTAGGATAATGCGTTATGCAAGTAAGCTTTGCACAAAGGGTATCATGGGATAGTTAGCATTGAGGGATACAATAAAGGAGGAAACCACAGACATTCATTACATGTGATACAGAAGCAGGTTTAGAACATCTATGAGAAATAATGAAAAATAGCTCAATACAAAAGTTGTAATAAAAATGCATATTAGGAATTTATTCTTTGTGACATAGGCCAACACACAGAATCATAGAATAGTCATCATCTCATCATCATTATCATAAGCAGTCCCTCGGAATCGAGGAAGACTTGCTTCCACTCTTAGAATGAGTCCTTAGGTGGCTAAACAGTCCTATACAAGAACCACAGTCCCTGCCACAGATGGGACAGACAGTCGTTGAGGGTAAGAAACATAGAAACATAGAAAATAGGTGCAGGAGTCGGCCATTCGGCCCTTCAAGCCTGCACCACCATTCAAAAGATCATGGCTGATCATTCTCTCAGTACCACTTTCCTGCTTTCTCTCCATACCCCTTGATCCCTTTAGTCATAAGGGCCATATCTAACTCCCTCTTGAATATATCCAATGAACTGGCATCACCCACTCTCTGCGGCAGGGAATTCCACAGGTTAACAACTCTCTGTGAGAGGAAGTTTCTCCTCATCTCAGTCCTAAATGGCCTACCCCTTATCCTAAGACTGTGTCCCCTGGTTCTGGACTTCCCCAACATCGGGAACATTCGACCCGCATCTAACCTGTCCCATCCCGTCAGAATCTTATATGTTTCTATGAGATCTCCTCTCATCCGTCTAAACTCCAATGTATAAAGGCCCAGTTGATCCAATCTCTCCTCATATGTCAGTCCGGGAATCAGTCTGGTGAACCTTCGCTGCAATCCCTCAATAGCAAGAATGTCCTTCCTCCGATTAGGAGACCAAAACTGAACACAATATTCCAGGTGAGGCCTCACCAAGGTCCTGTACAACTGCAGTAAGACCTCCCTGCTCCTATACTCAAATCCCCCAGCTATGAAGACCAACATACCATTTGCCTTCTTCACCGCCTGCTGTACCTGTATGCCAACTTTCAATGACTGATGAACCATGACACCCAGGTCTCGTTGCACCTTGCCTTTTCCTAATCTGCTGCCATTCAGATAATATTCTGTCTTCGCGTTTTTGCCCCCAAAGTGGATAATCTCACATTTATCCACATTATACTGCATCTGCCATGAATTTGCCCACTCACCTAACCTGTCCAAGTCACCCTGCAGCCTCTTAGCGTCCCTCACAGCTCACACTGCCACCCAGTTTAGTGTCATCTGCAAACTTGGAGATATTACACTCAATTCCTTCATCTAAATCATTAATATATATATTGTAAAGAGTTGGGGTCCCAGCGCTGAGCCCTGTGGCACCCCACTAGTCACTGCCTGCCATTCTGAAAAGGACCCGTTTATCCCGACTCTCTGCTTCCTGTCTGCCAATCAGTTCTCTATCCACGTCAGAATATTACCCCCAATACCATGTGCTTTAATTTTGCACACCAATCTCTTGTGTGGGACCTTGTCAAAAGCCTTTTGAAAGTCCAAATACACCACATCCACTGGTTCTCCCTTGTCCACTCTACTAGTTACAGCCTCAAAAAATTCCAGAAGATTTGTCAAGCGTGATTTCCCTTCATAAATCCATGCTGACTTAGAACGATCCTATCACTGCTTTCCAAATGCGCTGCTATTTCATCCTTAATAATTGATTCCAACATTTTACCAACTACTGATGTCAGGCTAACCGATCTATAATTACCCGCTTTCTCTCTCCCTCCCTTTTTAAAAAGTGATGTTACATTAGCAACCCTCCAGTCCATAGGAACTGATCCAGAGTCGATAGACTGTTGGAAAATGATCACCAATGCATCCACTATTTCTAGGGCCACTTCCTTGAGCACTCTGGGATGCAGACTATCAGGCCCCGGGGATTTATCGGCCTTCAATCCCATCAATTTCCCTAACACAATTTCCAGCCTGATAAGGATATCCTTCAGTTCCTCCTTCTCACTAGACCCTCGGTCGCCTGGTACTTCCAGAAGGTTATTAGTGTCTTCCTTCGTGAAGACAGAACCAAGTATTTGTTCAATTGGTCTGCCATTTCTTTGTTCCCCATTATAAATTCACCTGAATCCGACTGCAAGTGACCTACGTTTGTCTTCACATATCTATAGAAGCTTTTGCAGTCAATTTTTATGTTCCCGGCAAGCTTCTTCTCGTACTCTATTTTCCCCCTCATAATTAAACCCTTTGTCCTCCTCTGCTGAATTCTAAATTTCTCCCAGTCCTCTGGTTTGCTGCTTTTTCTGGCCAATTTATATGCCTCTTCCATGGATTTAACACTATCCTTAATTTCCTTTGTTAGCCACGGTTGAGCCAACTTCCCCATTTTATTTTTACTCCAGACAGAGATGTACAATTGCTGAAGTTCATCCATGTGATCTTTAAATGTTTGCCATTGCCTATCCACCTTTAAGTATCATTTGCCAGTCTATTCTAGCCAATTCTTGCCTCAAACCATCGAAGTTACCTTTCCTTAAGTTCAGGACCTTAGTTTCTGAATTAACTGTGTCACTCTTCATCTTAATAAAGAATTCTACCATGTTATGGTCAATCTTCCCCAAGGGGCTTCGCACAACAAGATTGCTAATTAGTCCTTTCTCATTACACATCACCCAGTCTAGGAAGGCCAGCTCCCTAGTTGGTTCCTCGACATATTGGTGTAGAAAACCATCCCGAATACACTCCAGGAAATCCTCCTCCACCGCATTGCTACCAGTTTGGTTAGCCCAATCAATATGTAGATTAAAGTCACCCATGATAACTGCTGTACCTTTATTGCATGCGTCCCTAATTTCTTAGGGACGCCCAAGTGTCGGTGGGGATGTTGCACTTTATCAGGGAGGCTCTAAGCGTGTCCTTGTAACGTTTCCTCTGTCCACCTTTGGCTCGTTTGCCATGAAGGAGTTCTGAGTAGAGCACTTGCTTTGAGAATCTTGTGTCTGGCATGCAGACAATGTGGCCTGCCCACCAGAGCTGATCAAGTGTGGTCAGTGCTTCAATGCTGGGGATGTTGGTCTGGTCAAGGGCGCTAATGTTGATGCATCTGTCCTCCCAGGGGATTTGTAGGATCTTACCGCATCATCAATATCCATGCGCGGCCCTGGACAACGTGTACCATTTCCCATACCTTGGGAGCCTCTTATCAACAAAAGCAGACATTGATGAGGATATTCAATACTGCCTCCAGTGCACCAGCGCAATCTTTGGCCATCTGAGGAAAAGAGTGTTCAAAGACCAGGCCCTGAAATCTACTACCAAGCTCATGGTCTACAGTGCTGTAGTAATACCTGCCCTCCTGCATGGCTCAGAGACATGCACCATGTACAGTACACACCTCAAATCGCTGGAGAAATACCACCAGCGATGCCTCCGCAAGATCCTACATAGAATATTATAGCACAGAAGGAGGCCATTCGGCCCATCAAATCTGCACCGGCTCGTTTGAAGAGTAATCCAGTTAGTCCCACTCCCTGGCTCTTGACCCATATCCCTGCAATCTTTTTCTCCTTCAAGTATTTATTCAATTCCCTACTATTGAATCTCAATCCACCACCCTATCAGGCAGTGCATTCCAAATCCTAGTCACTCGTTGCAATAAAAAAGTTTTTCCTCATGTCGCCTCTGGTTCTTTAGCCAATCACCTTAAATCTGTGCTCTCTGGTTATCGACTCGTCAGCCGTTGGAAACAGTTTCTCTTTATTTACTCTATCTAAACCCTTCATGATTTTAAACACCTCCATCAAATCTCCCTTCTCTGCTCGAAGGAGAACAACCCAACTTCTCCAGTCTATCCAAGTAACTGTAATCCCTCATCCCTGGAACAATTCTAGTAAATCTCTTCTGTACCCTCTCCAAAGCCTTCACGTCCTTCCTAAAGTGTGGTGCCCAGAATTGGACACAATACTCGAACTCGTGTTTTATATAGGTGTAGCATAACTTCCTGGCTTTTGTACTCTATGCCTTTGTTTATAAAACCCAGGATCCCATAAGCTTTATTAACTGCTTTGTTAGCCTGTCTTTCCTGTGTGAATTTCTCAGCAGTTTGGATTGGAAACAGTTAACCAGGCTGAGTGTATTACATGTGTGGAAACCTCTCAAAATAACCCCCAAAAAATTGCTCAGCAAAGCAAACCTACGCCTATAAATAAATGGCTGACAGCACTTAAATATAGGCTTTTATACATCATGGGGAAATATTCTAAAACACAGCAACATAAATCAGTACTGTCTGCAACATCAGAGAAAACACAGATTATAGACACAGCACATAAAAGTCACATTTTGATAAAGTACAAAGTTCTGCAACAACACAGACACCAGCTAGCACAATGAAAGACAACCTTGCAAACACTGATAAAACTTCAGCACACCACTGGTGGAGTGTTGCACCATTGCAGGTGCCACCTTTGGGGTGAGACAGGGGCCCTGTCTGCTTGCTGAGGTGGAAGTAAAAGATCTCATTGCACTATTTAAAGAGGAGTGGAGTTCTCCTAGTGTCCTGGCCAACATTCCTCCCTATACATTATAATAAAAATGGATTATATAGAAACCTAGAAAATAGATGCAGGAGTAGGCCATTCGGCCCTTCGAGCCTGCACCACCATTCAATATGATCATGGCTGATCATGCAACTTCAGTACCCCATTCCTGATTTCTCTCCATAACCCTTGATCCCTTTAGCCATAAGGGTCACATCTAACTCCCTTTTGAATATATCTAACGAACTGGCCTCAACAACTTTCTGTGGTAGAGAATTCCACAGGTTCACAATTCTCTGAGTGAAGAAGTTTCTCCTCATCTTGGTCCTAAATGGCTTACCCCTTATCCTTAGACTGTGACCCCTGGTTCTGGACTTCCCCAACATCGGAAAAATTCTTCCTGCATCTAACCTGTCCAATCCCGTCAGAATTTTATATGTTTCTATGAGAGCCCCTCTCATTCTTATAAAATTCCAGTGAATATAAGCCTGGTCGATCCAGTCTTTCTTCATATGTCAGTCCTGCCATCCTGGAAATCAGTCTAGAGAACCTTTGCTGCACTCCCTCAATAGCAAGAATGTCCTTTCTCAGATTAGGAGACCAAAACTGTACACAATATTCAAGGTGTGCACAAAACTGTACACAACTGCAATAAGACCTCCATACTCCTATACTCAAATTCTTTCGCTATGAAGACAATGCTGTACCTGCATGCCAACTTTCAATGACTGATGTACCATGACACCTAGGTCTCGTTGCACCTCCCCTTTTCCTAATCTGTCACCATTCAGATAATATTCTGCCTTCCTGTTTTTGCCACCAAAGTGGATAATCTCACATTATACTGCATCTGCCATGCATTTACCTACTCACTTAAGCTGTCCAAGTCACCCTGCAGTCTCTTAGCATCCTCCTCACAGCTCACACCGCCACCCAGCCGACTATCATCTGCAAACTTGGAGATATTACATTCAATTCCTTCATCTAAATCATTAATGTATATTGTAAATAGCTGGGGTCCCAACACCGAACCTTGCGGTACCCCACTAGTCACTGCCTGCCATTCGGAAAAGGACCTGTTTATTCCTACTCATTTGCTTCCTGTCTGCCAACCAGTTTTCAATCCACGTAAATACATTACCCCCAATACCATGTGCTTTAATTTTGCACACTAATCTTGTGTGGTACCTTGTCAAAAGCCCTTTGAAAGTCCAAATACACCACATCCACTGGTTCTCCCTTGTCCACTCTATTAGTTACATCCTCAAAAAATTCTAGAAGAAGTATAATGTGGATAAATGTGAGTTTATCCACTTTGGTGGTAAAAACAGAGAGACAGACTATTATCTGAATGGTGACAGATTAGGAAAAGGGAAGGTGCAACGAGACCTGGGTGTCATGGTACATCAGTCATTGAAGGTTGGCATGCAGGTACAGCAGGCGGTTAAGAAAGCAAATGGCATGTTGGCCTTCATAGCAAGGGGATTTGAGTACAGGGGCAGGGAGGTGTTGCTACAGTTGTACAGGGCCTTGGTGAGGCCACACCTGGAGTATTGTGTACAGTTTTGGTCTCCTAACTTGAGGAAGGACATTCTTGCTATTGAGGGAGTGCAGCGAAGATTCACCAGACTGATTCCCGGGATGGTGGGACTGACCTATCAAGAAAGATTGGATCAACTGGGCTTGTATTCACTGGAGTTCAGAAGAGTGAGGGGGGACCTCATAGAAACGTTTAAAATTCTGACGGGTTTGGACAGGTTGGATGCAGGAAGAATGTTCCCAATGTTGGGGAAGTCCAGAACCAGGGGTCACAGTCTAAGGATAAGGGGTAAGCCATTTAGGACCGAGATGAGGAGAAACTTCTTCACCCAGAGAGTGGTGAACCTGTGGAATTCTCTACCACAGAAAGTAGTTGAGGCCAATTCACTAAATATATTCAAAAGGGAGTTAGATGAAGTCCTTACTACTCGGGGGATCAAGGGGTATGGCGTGAAAGCAGGAAGGGTGTACTGAAGTTTCATGTTCAGCCATGAACTCATTGAATGGCGGTGCAGGCTAGAAGGGCTGAATGGCCTGCTCCTGCACCTATTTTCTATGTTTCTATGTTTCTATTTGTCAAGCATGATTTCCCTTTCATAAATTCATGCTGACTTGAACCAATCCTGTCACTGCTTTACAAATGCGCTGCTATTACATCTTTAATAATTGATTCCAACATTTTCCCCACTACCAATGTCAGACTAATCGGTCTATAATTCCCTGTTTTCTCTCTCCCTCCTTTTTAAAAAAATGGGGTTACATTAGCTACCCTCCAGTCCATAGGAACTGATCCAGAGTTCATAGAATGTTGGGAAATGACCACCAATGCATCCACTATTTCGAAGGCCATTTCCTTAAGTACTCTGGGATGCAGACTATCAGGCCCTGTGGATTTATCAGCCTTCAAACCCATCAATTTCCCTAACACAATTTCCTGACATAAGGATATCCTTCAGTTCCGAGTTACTCTTTTGTTGTTTGTGGGACCTTGTTGCGTGCACATCGCTTCCACATTTGCCTACGTATTGCATTTCTGAAGTAACTCATTGGTTGCAGTTTGCTTTGGGATGTCCTGAGTATTTAAGGCACTGCTTAAATGCAGTTTCTTCCTTCTGTCGAAGCAAGGGATTCATTCACATTTCAGAGCAAAAATGCATGTTAAACATTTCTCCCCAACCCATTGATCTGAATTGGATAACAGCTGATGAGAGCCACAAACGCAGCCGGAAACAATCTTGAAATAATCACAGCTCAACAACACGGAAGACCAGAAAACGAAGAAATTAATTAGAAGATAAATTTACATAATTATCTATTTAAGAGTAGGTGGAAGGATAATTGTTTCGGAAAATGCGATTCCAGCCAGCAGCTTCCTTTGGCTTTCTAAAGAATTAACTGTACCTCCCACTTTAGTATCAACAAATTTCAACATCACTCCCTCTCGGCCTAGATCTATGCCTGCAAGCAATCTTACATAGGAACAGGAGGAGGCCATTCAGCCCATTGAGCCTGTTCAGTCATTCAATTACATCATGGCTGATTTGTATCTCAACTTCATCTACCCGCCCTGGTTCTGAGACCCTTATTACCCTTGCCTAATAAAAATTTACCAGTCTCAGTTTTGAAATTTTCAACTGACCCCCAGCCTCAACAGCTTTTTGGGGGAGAAAGTTCTGGATTTCCACTAAAGTTTGTGTGCAGAAGTGCTTCCTGACATCACCCCTGAACGGCCTAGCTCTAACTTTATTATTGTCCCTTGTTCCGGACTTACCCACCAGAGGAAATAGTTTCTCTGGGGTCAAGTTTTGGCCTGAGTTGCTCCTATTTTTTTGGAGCAACTAGTTTAGAATGGAGCATCTTAGAAATTGCAATTCTCAGCATTTAGTTTGCTCCAGTTCTAGTGAGTTAGAATAGTTTCATTTCACTTTTTCAAATAAAGAGCCATCATCAATGATAAATAAATCAATCAAAAATTTTTTTTTTAATTATTTCTATTCACCGGGAGCAATCCGACAGCATGCTGGGACGGGGTCCCCCCAGTGTCTGTCTCTTTGACAGCGAGAGGAGGGGGGTGAGGGGAGCGGGAAGAGAGAGAGAGAGAGAGAGAGAGAGAGAGAGAGAGAGAGAGAGAGAGAGAGAGAGAAAAAGGAGAGAGAGAGAGGAGAGCAGGGGAAAGGGGGGGAAAGAGAGCGGGGGGGAAGAGAGCGGGGGGGTAAAGAGAGCGGGGGGGTAAAGAGAGCGGGGGGGTAAAGAGAGCGGGGGGGTAAAGAGAGCGGGGGGGTAAAGAGAGCGGGGGGGTAAAGAGAGCGGGGGGGTAAAGAGAGCGGGGGGGTAAAGAGAGCGGGGGGGTAAAGAGAGCGGGGGGGTAAAGAGAGCGGGGGGGTAAAGAGAGCGGGGGGGTAAAGAGAGCGGGGGGGTAAAGAGAGCGGGGGGGTAAAGAGAGCGGGGGGGTAAAGAGAGCGGGGGGGTAAAGAGAGCGGGGGGGGGAAGAGAGCGGGGGGGGGAAGAGAGCGGGGGGGGGAAGAGAGCGGGGGGGGGAAGAGAGCGGGGGGGGGAAGAGAGCGGGGGGGGGAAGAGAGCGGGGGGGGGAAGAGAGCGGGGGGGGAAGAGAGCGGGGGGGGAAGAGAGCGGGGGGGGAAGAGAGCGGGGGGGGAAGAGAGCGGGGGGGGAAGAGAGCGGGGGGGGAAGAGAGCGGGGGGGGAAGAGAGCGGGGGGGGGAAGAGAGCGGGGGGGGGAAGAGAGCGGGGGGGGGAAGAGAGCGGGGGGGGGGGGAGAGAGCGGGGGGGGGGAAGAGAGCGGGGGGGGGAAGAGAGCGGGGGGGGGAAGAGAGCGGGGGGGGGAAGAGAGCGGGGGGGGAAGAGAGCGGGGGGGGGAAGAGAGCGGGGGGGGGGAAGAGAGCGGGGGGGGGGAAGAGAGCGGGGGGGGGGAAGAGAGCGGGGGGGGGGAAGAGAGCGGGGGGGGAAGAGAGCGGGGGGGGAAGAGAGCGGGGGGGGGAAGAGAGCGGGGGGGGGGGGGGAAGAGAGCGGGGGGGGGGAAGAGAGCGGGGGGGGGGAAGAGAGCGGGGGGGGGGGAAGAGAGCGGGGGGGGGGGGGAAGAGAGCGGGGGGGGGGGAAGAGAGCGGGGGGGGGGAAAGAGAGCGGGGGTGGGGAAAGAGAGCGGGGGTGGGGAAAGAGAGCGGGGGTGGGGAAAGAGAGCGGGGGTGGGGAAAGAGAGCGGGGGTGGGGAAAGAGAGCGGGGGTGGGGAAAGAGAGCGGGGGGGGGGAAAGAGAGCGGGGGGGGGGAAAGAGAGCGGGGGGGGGGAAAGAGAGCGGGGGGGGGGAAAGAGAGCGGGGGGGGAAGAGAGCGGGGGGGGGGGGGAAGAGAGCGGGGGGGGGAAGAGAGCGGGGGGGGGAAGAGAGCGGGGGGGGGAAGAGAGCGGGGGGGGGAAGAGAGCGGGGGGGGGAAGAGAGCGGGGGGGGGAAGAGAGCGGGGGGGGGGGAAGAGAGCGGGGGGGGGGAAGAGAGCGGGGGGGGGAAGAGAGCGGGGGGGGGAAGAGAGCGGGGGGGGGAAGAGAGCGGGGGGGGAAGAGAGCGGGGGGGGAAGAGAGCGGGGGGGGAAGAGAGCGGGGGGGGGAAGAGAGCGGGGGGGGGAAGAGAGCGGGGGGGGGGAAGAGAGCGGGGGGGGGAAGAGAGCGGGGGGGGGAAGAGAGCGGGGGGGGGAAGAGAGCGGGGGGGGGAAGAGAGCGGGGGGGGGAAGAGAGCGGGGGGGGGAAGAGAGCGGGGGGGGGAAGAGAGCGGGGGGGGGAAGAGAGCGGGGGGGGGAAGAGAGCGGGGGGGGGGAAGAGAGCGGGGGGGGGGGAAGAGAGCGGGGGGGGGAAGAGAGCGGGGGGGAGAAGAGAGCGGGGGGGGAAGAGAGCGGGGGGGGAAGAGAGCGGGGGGGGAAGAGAGCGGGGGGGGGAAAGAGAGCGGGGGGGGGAAAGAGAGCGGGGGGGGGAAAGAGAGCGGGGGGGGAAAGAGAGCGGGGGGGGGAAAGAGAGCGGGGGGGGGAAAGAGAGCGGGGGGGGGAAAGAGAGCGGGGGGGGGAAGAGAGCGGGGGGGGGGAAGAGAGCGGGGGGGGAAAGAGAGCGGGGGGGGAAGAGAGCGGGGGGGGAAAGAGAGCGGGGGGGGGAAAGAGAGCGGGGGGGGAAGAGAGCGGGGGGGGGAAGAGAGCGGGGGGGGGAAGAGAGCGGGGGGGGGGGGAAAGAGAGCGGGGGGGGGGGGGAAAGAGAGCGGGGGGGGGGGGGGAAAGAGAGCGGGGGGGGGGGGAAAGAGAGCGGGGGGGGGGGAAAGAGAGCGGGGGGGGGAGGAAAGAGAGCGGGGGGGGGAGGAAAGAGAGCGGGGGGGGGAGGAAAGAGAGCGGGGGGGGGGGGAAGAGAGCGGGGGGGGGGAAGAGAGCGGGGGGGGGGGAAGAGAGCGGGGGGGGGGGGGAAGAGAGCGGGGGGGGGGGAAGAGAGCGGGGGGGGGGGGGAAGAGAGCGGGGGGGGGGAAGAGAGCGGGGGGGGGGGGAGAGAGCGGGGGGGGGGGAAGAGAGCGGGGGGGGGGGGAAGAGAGCGGGGGGGGGGGGGAAGAGAGCGGGGGGGGGGGGGAAGAGAGCGGGGAAGAGAGCGGGGGGGGGGGAAAGAGAGCGGGGGGGGGAAAGAGAGCGGGGGGGGGGGGGAAAGAGAGCGGGGGGGGGGAAAGAGAGCGGGGGGGGGGAAAGAGAGCGGGGGGGGGGAAAGAGAGCGGGGGGGGGGAAGAGAGCGGGGGGGGGAAGAGAGCGGGGGGGGGGAAGAGAGCGGGGGGGGGGAAAGAGAGCGGGGGGGGGGAAAGAGAGCGGGGGGGGGGAAAGAGAGCGGGGGGGGGGAAAGAGAGCGGGGGGGGGGGAAAGAGAGCGGGGGGGGGAAAGAGAGCGGGGGGGGGAAGAGAGCGGGGGGGGGGAAAGAGAGCGGGGGGGGGGAAAGAGAGCGGGGGGGGAAAGAGAGCGGGGGGGGGAAAGAGAGCGGGGGGGGGAAAGAGAGCGGGGGGGGGAAAGAGAGCGGGGGGGGGAAAGAGAGCGGGGGGGGGGAAAGAGAGTGGGGGGGGGGAAGAGAGCGGGGGGGGAAGAGAGCGGGGGGGAAAAAATAGAGAGAGCGGGGGAGGGGGAAAGAGAGAGCGGGGGGGGGGAAGAGAGCGGGGGGGGGAGCAGGGAGCGAGAGCTGCTCAATGGGCCGACGATACTTCGGACGGGGCTCATCCCCAGCGAGATGCCAGGTGAGCGGGGCCCCACCGACGACGTGAAGGCAGGCGGGGTGGCGGGGAGTGGCTGAACGGGAGGGAGGCCCGAGTCCCGATCTTTGCCCAGGGAGCCCATTCGGCCAGGGCTCGGGCCAGCGTGTTTTGGGCCCCTCCCACGCAGCCTACCGGGTGAGGAGCTACTGCACATGTGCAGAGGTCCCGGCACGGTTTTCAATGCCGGGACCTGGCACCGCCCCCAACCCCTTGTGCTGCGCCACACCGAGCTTGAAGATGTCCTGAGGAGACTGGAGACTCAGAAGGTAAGTTTTCGGCGCACTTTTTATTCCAGGAAGTCAACGCACCTTATGGAGGGGCACTGTTTTTACAGAGGGCGGAAACTTGGGCCCTTTCTATCTACCTTAATCTTACATTAACTTAACCATTTGGAAATCTATCATTAAGGATTAGCCTAATTTTGGCACCTCACATCATCAATGTTTCCCTTATGACCCAGCAACCAAATTGCAACACAGTACTCAAGGTGGGGACTGACCAGGGATCTACACAGTTTTAGCACAACATATTCTGACTTGTACTTAACTAACCCAGCAATACAATTAAGCATTCTATTCCCTTTGTTTACTGCTCTACTTGTCATGAAGTGCGAAGCATACTATCGCCCACAGATCCCTTCCCACATTACCGGTAGCTATTTCTACATCATCCATAGTATGCCAATGAAGTCCATTTCTCCTTCCAATGGATAGTATCTTGCATGTGTTTGTATTGAATCTGATCAGCCTCTGATTTATCAAAGTCCTTTTGTAGGTCCCCAACTGTTTCCTCCAAATCCACTGCCCTCAGTTTTGTATCGTCTGTAAATTTGACCAGTTTGCATTGGGTTTCTGAATCCAAGTTGATATGGCTTTCTACTATCCACTTATCATTTCCTCTAGAAGTAAGGAGATTTACTCAAACAAGATCTCCTCCTTCTAAAACCGCTTTGCCGAGTATTTACTAAATCATTCTCAAATAGGCAACTTTGCTCCTGATAATCAGTTCCATTATTTTTCTAGATACTCATGTTGG
Organism: Pristiophorus japonicus; assembly: GCF_044704955.1. NCBI lineage: Eukaryota > Metazoa > Chordata > Chondrichthyes > Pristiophoridae > Pristiophorus > Pristiophorus japonicus. The sequence continues at coordinate 332,559,632 of NC_091977.1, forward strand.
GCGCCTACAGATCCATTAGTCCAAGTTAATTTATCACCTTTTATTTGAATATAGGTATTACATTAGCTTCTTTCCAACATTCAGTGACTCCTTCACAATAATGATCAGCACTTCAAAGATGTTATCCTTAGTCTTTCTCACCGACCGAGATAAATATCATCCATCCTTGAAGATTTACTTGTTTTAAGCGGTTTGAGCCTGCTTAAATCAGTCACCATGTTTATGTCAAAGTCCATAAATCTACATGGATTATTTCAATCAACACTGGGCATGTTACTGTTGTCATATTCATTGATTATATTAACTACTCGGCACTCAACAACAACTTGCTCATCTTAAGTTTCACCCTATCGGTATCCTTTAAGGTTCTGACCTCTTCCCTGCCTGTCCTCTTGCTGTTATAAGAATTTCATTTATATAATGTCTTTCACAATCTCAGAATGTCCCAAAGTGCTTCACAGACAATGAGGTGCTCTTTGAAGAGTAGTCACTGTTGTAATGCAGCGAAACATGGCAGCCAATTTGTGTACAGCAAGCTCCCAAAAACAGAAATGTGATAATGTTGGCTGCAGGATAAATATAAACCCCGGGGTGAACTACCTAGTCTTATGGGATCTTTTGTAGCCATCTGAGGGGGCAAACGGGGTCTCAGAAAGACACCTTCAACAGTGCAGGAACCAGAAGACTTTTTAACTGTTGTATTTAGCATCTAGAGTATCTCAATTTTCATTTCCCTCTTTGCCCCTCCAAATACCCTTTTGACATACTTCAGACATTTCCTGTAATCTCCCCGTTGGACACCCACCCCCTCTACAGGATTTGTAAGGCTCATTTTCTTTATTTCCACCCTCTGATTGTTTGATCCATTCAAGTTTGTGATTTTTGACTCTGTATTTGCTAATTTTAGCTATGTATTTGTCCACGCCTTCCTCGACGTGCCTTTCAAAGCATTACATTTGTCCTCTATCAAGATGTTAAAAATTAATCTCTCCCAATTATTTTTAGTCCTTCCCTTGTACCTTCATGCAGGTCTCTTTAAAATTGTAAACCTTGATGTGGGTCCTCGGTAGCATCAAATCTACAAATCACTTTGATTTTAATCACATTGTAGTTGCCATCACCCAAAGGTGCCAAATTATTTAGTGAACAACATGGCACAACTGGCAGATTATGTTTTTCAAAAAAAAGCAGCAAGACTAAAAGCACAGGCCTCACCGTTAGTCTCTTCCCAGATCCTAATTTCTGCAGTTCAGAATCTTCTCTGGTTTCTGCATCTGTAGCAACAGCTAGCACCTGGTACCTGATGAGGGAGAAAAAAATACCACTTAAATCAGTATAACGGACACACACACACCATCATTTTTCTAATTACTCCTCCAAAGTGTTTTGCGGTGTTTTTCAATGTTAAAGATGCAATTTAAATGCAAGTTGTTGATGTTATTTGGCACATACAGACCTGAAGTTATTTTCAATAACAGTATATGCACCATGTATTCATGAGATACTGTAGATGTTAAACAGACAAAAAATCTTCTGGTTCCTGCACTGTTGGAGGTGCCATCTTTTGGATGAGATATTAAACTGAATTTAAATGAGACATTAAATTGTCCTCTCAGTTGGAAAATACAAAACTAAAATCAGAGACTTTTGCAGCACAGTAAGCGGACATTTGGCACATCATGTCTGTGCCGGCTCTTTGCTAGAGCAATCAAAAATTAATCCCACTACCCTGCATTCTCCCCAAAGTCCTGTAGCTTCATCTGCTTTAAATATTTATCCAATTTTCTCCTGAAGGATGCAATGGTATTTACCTCAGCCACTCTATGGCAAAATATTCTGTGCTCAAACATCCACCTTAGTGAAAATTTTAAATTAATGACCCCCTCACCACTAACTCCTCAACCAAAGGAAATTGTCTTTCCCCACTCACACCATGAAATCCCTTCATAACTTTATAAACCTGGTAGATCTGCTTTGATGAGGTTCCACACAAGGGATTATTAGCAAAACTGAGTGCTCACAGAATAGATCATATATTTTATATACATTTATTCCATGTTTAATTATTCTATATTTTAAAACATAGATGTACAGCCCTTTAAGATATGTTTCCACATTAACGTAAGAACATAATGTTATGTATTTAACCCCTTGTAACCTGTATTACACCACCACCAGAGAGCTTACCTATTGGAGTCCCAAGAGATCCCAGCATCCCTTGGGAGCACAGTATATAAACAGGCCACCCATGAGGTACCTGCACTCTGGAGTCTTATTAAAGGAGCTAAGGCCACTGTACACAGTTTCATTCTTTGTTATGAGCATAGCACAAAAGAACATGAGAAATAGGAGCAGAAGTAGGCCATACAGCCCCTCGAGCCTGCTCCACCATTCAATATCATGGCTGATCTGATCATGGACTCAGCTCCACTTTCCGGCCCGCTCCCCATAATCCCTTATCGTTTCAGAACCTGTCTATTTCTGTCTTAAATTTATTCAATGTCCCAGCTTCCACAACTCTCTGAGGCAGCAAATTCCACAGATTTACATCCTTCAGAGAAGAAATTTCTCCTCATCTCAGTTTTAAATGGGCGGCCCCTTATTCTAAGATCATGCCCTCTAGTTCTAGTCTCCCCCATCAGTGGAAACACCCTCTCTGCATTCACCTTGTCAAGCCCCCTCATAATCTTATACGTTTCGATAAGATCACCTCTGAATTCCAATGAGTAGAGGCCCAACCTACTCAACTTTTCCTCATAAGTCAACCCCCTCATCCCCGGAATCAACCTAGTGAACCTTCTCTTAACTGCCTTCAAAGCAAGTATAGCCTTTTGTAAATATGGAAACCAAAACTGCACGCAGTATTCCAGGTGTGGTCTCACCAATACACTATATGGCTGTAGTAAGACTTCCCTGCTTTTATACTCCATTTCCTTTGCAATAAAGGCCAAGATTCCATTGGCCTTCCTGATCACTTGCTGTACCTGCATACTATCCTTTTGTGTTTCATGCACAAGTACCCACAGGTCCCGCTGTACTGCAACACTTTGCAATCTTTCTCCATTTAAATAATAACTTGCTCTTTGATTTTTTTTCTGCCAAAGTGCATGACCTCACACGTTCCAACTTTATACTCCATCTGCCAAATTTTTGCCGACTCACCTGTCTATGTCCGTTTGCAGATTTTGTGTGTCCTCCTCGCACATTGCTTTTCCTCCCATCTTTATACCGTTAGCAAATTTGGCTACATTACACTCAGTCCCTTCTTCCAAGTTGTTAATATAGATTGTAAATAGTTGGGTTCCCAGCACTGATCCCTGCGGCACCCCAGTAGTTACTGATTGCCAACTCGAGAATGAACCATTTATCCCGACTCTCTGTTTTCTGTTAGTTAGCCAATCCTCTATCCATGCTAATATATTACCCCCAACCCCATGAATTTTTATCTTGTGCCGTAACCTTTTATGTGGCACCTTGTCAAATGCCTTCTGGAAGTCCAAATACACCACATCCACTGGCTCCCCTTTATCCACCTTATTCATTACATTTTCAAAGAATTCCAGCAAATTTGTCAAACATGACTTCCCCTTCATTAATCCATGCTGATTCTGCCTGACCGAATTTTGCTTTTCCAAATGTCCTGCTACTGCTTCTTTAATAATGGACTCCAACATTTTCCCAACCACAGATGTTAGGCTAACTGGTCTATAGTTTCCTGCTTTTTGTCTGCCTCCTTTTTTAAATAGGGGCGTTACATATACAGTTTTCCAATCTGCTGGGACCTCCCCAGAATCCAGGGAATTTTGGTAAATTACAACCAATGCATCCACAATCCCTGCTGCTACTTCTCAAGACCCTAGGATGCAAGCCATCAGGTCCAGGTGATGTATCTGCCTTTAGTCTCATTATCTTACTGAGTACCAGCTCCTTAGTGATTGTGATTGCGTTAAATTCCTCCCCCCCTCTTGCCCCATGACTATCCACTGTTGGAATATTGTTAGTGTCCTCTACCATAAAGACTGATGCAAAATATTTGTTCAGAGTTTCTGCCATCTCCATGTTCCCCATCACTAATTCCCCGGTCTCGTCCTCTAAGGGACCAACATTTACTTTAGCCACTCTTTTACTTTTTATATACCTATAGAAACTCTTGCTATCTGTTTTTATATTTTGTGCTAGTTTATTTTCATAGACAATCTTCCCTTTCTTAATCATTATTTTAGTCATTCTATGCTGGCTTTTGAAAGCTTCCCAATCTTCTGTTCTCCCACTAGTTTTGGCCACTTTGTGTGCCCTTGTTTTTAAATTGAATACCATCCTTTATTTCTTTAGTTAGCCACGGATGGCTATCTTTTCTCTTACACCCTTTCCTCCTCACTGGAATATATTTTTCTTGAGAGTTGTGAAATATCTCCTTAAATGTACACCACTGCTCATCAACCATCCTACATTTTCATCTAATTTCTCAGTCCACTTTAGCCAACTCTGCCCTCATACCTTCATAGTCTCCTTTATTTAAGCTTAGTACGCTGGTTAGAGATCCAACTTTCTCACCCTCCATCTAAATTTGAAATTCAATCATCCTATGATCACTCATTCCAAGGGGATTCTTTACGAGGAGATTGTTTATTAATCCTATCTCATTACACTGGACCAAATCTAAGATAGCCTGCCCCCGGTTGGATCCATTACATACTACTCAAGGAACCCGTCCCTGATGCACTCTATGAACTCTTCCTCAAGGTTACCCTGACCAATTTGATTTGTCCAATCAATATGGAGGTTAAAATCACCCATGATTATTGCTGTTCCCTTTTTACAAGCCCCCACTATTTCCTGGTTTATACTCTGACCAACAGAGAGGGGGGCCTATAGACTACAACCACCAGTGACCTTTTTCCCCTTATTATTCTTTATCTCCACCCAAACTGTTTCAACATCCTGATCATTTGAGCCAATATAGTTTCTCACTATTGCAGTGATTCCATCCTTCATCAATAGAGCTACCCCCCTTCCTTTTTCTATCTGTCTGTCCTTCCAAATTGTCATAATATTTAATTCCCAGTCCTGGTCACCTTGCAACCAGATCTCTGTAATGGCTATCAGATCATACCCATTTGTCTCAATTTGTGCCGTCAACTCATCTATTTTGTGACAAATGCTACATGCATTTAGACAAAGTGCCTTTAAATTTGTTTTTTAAACCTTTTTTCCTGCTCGTTTCCCCTCTCCTTCAAACTCACTTTCTTTATTTTTGCTTTCTAATTCCAGCTTTACTCCCCTCCCTACTGAATCTATTTTCAGGTTGCCATCCCCCTGCCAAGCTAGTTTAAACCCTCCCAAACAGAACCAGCAACCAGCGAGGATATTGGTCCCGGCTCTGTTGAGGTGCAACCCGTCCGGCTTGTACAGGTGCCACCTCCCCCAGAAGCGATCAGAGTGCCTCAGCAAACTAAAGCCCTCTTGTCTGCACCATCTCTCCAGCCATGTATTCATCTGCTCTATCTTCCTATTTCTGTACTCACTAGCTCGTGGCACTGGGAGTAATCCAGAGATTACTACCTTTGTGGCCCTGCTTTTTAATCTCTCTCCTAGCTCCCTAAACTCTGCCTGCAGGATCTCATCCCTCTTCCTATCTATGTCATTGGTACCGATGTGGAGCACGACCTCTGGCTGTTCGCCCTCTAATTAAAGACACTATAGAACTGCAAGTTGTTGTTTTTAATGACATGTGTTATACTTGGCTACATTTCTTTAACATGGAGTATAGGTCCTGAGGTTATAGCATGTTGGTCCTTAGAAAAAAATGTGGCTATAGTGTCATAAAATTGTACGTGAACAGAGAAGGAAATATGCCCCAATGGCATGATCAGGGGAGAGTTTGGGCAATATATGCATTAAGAGTTATTCATAGAATAATTAAATATTCATGTAGTAATTTGTGTCTGCTGTCAAAGAAAATAACCAAATCAATTCACTCAATAACACAAGCTTCATAAGTACATTAGCAGCTACACCAGCTCAAACCACAACAGCTACACACACAGTGCAAGTTGGTTTTTTCATTGTTATTTCCTAAACATAATGCATGTATTAATTATTAACTTTGCATTAAAGTAGAAAGAAAATCCATTTGGGGTTAAATTCTTTTCAATCAATTATATACAAGAAAGACAAGAAATATATTAGACTCACTTATAGTTTTCAACTTGCCGACTTGAGGACACAGTAATAAAAGAATCTGTCCTTGAACTGTATTTCAATGGGCCTGGCAAAAGGCAACCAGGCAAAAAACGCCCAAAAGCAAAGCTTTCCTGCTCAAAGAACATCAGCATCCCATCCATAGACTGAATGCAAATCAAGTCTCGACCTAAGTTTGAAAAAAATACATTAGAATGATATCCCATAAGACAATAGCCAGAGAGTATTACATTATTACTATCACACTGAATCTGTCTTCAGAACATTTTCCTCTCTCCCCCTCGGGAGGGTTAGAAGGCATTTGCAGACAAGCAGAATATAAATCATACAGTTTCAGAAGAATGAAGGAAAAGGAGTGAGGGGGGGAGAGGTATTGAAAAACAGATGTAAGCTATGAAGGAAATAACTGGTTGTAAAAAAATAATTAAGATTTGTCATTAACTTGTTGGGAGTTAGAAATGGAAATTCAGATTTTTCCATTGTGTAAGTTAGAAGCATATGGAGCCCAGCCATAATACAAAACAGCTAAATAGATTATGATCACATTCCCTCTGTGGTCCAGCTCCACCTTCATCTTTGTTACCCTTTAATCAACATCACTACCGTTGTCCTCAATTTCACCCCATCAACCTCTACATTCAATGGATCATCCTCCGCCACCTCCAGTGTTGATTCCACATCTTCCCCTCCCCTCCCCTTTCAGCATTCTGAAGGGAACGCGCCTTCTGTGACACCCTGGTCCACTCCTCAACCACCCCAAACACCCCCTTCCCCTTTCACATGGTACCTTCCCGTGCAAGCTCAGGAGATGCATCACCTGCCCTTTTATCTCCTCTCTTCCTACTGTCCAGGGCCCCAAACACTTCTTCCACTTTGCGGAACACCTCCGTTCAGTCAGTAAGCATGCCCCCGAGCTTCCAGTCACCTGTCACTTTAATTCTCCTCTCCACTCCACTCCCACTCTGACCTTTCCATCCTTTTCCTCCTACACTGTTCCAACGAAGCTCAACGCAAGCTCAAGGGACAGCACCTCATCTTTCACTTAGGCACTTTACAGCCTTCTGGACTCATCCTATCGTAGGGTCATGGAGTGATGTTGATTAAAGGGCAACATCGAGTTCAACAATTCCAGACCATAATCTCTGCTCCTATTTTTTCCCCACAGACTCATCTTTTGTTTCTTTACTTGTCCCATTACCATCTCCTTTTGCTTTGTCATTTAATCACACCTGCCTTCCACCCTATCACAGACCTTCCCTTTTCTTTCCTCCCCTCCCCACTTTCCGTGCCCTTGTTTAAAATCTGTCACATCTCTAACAATTTCCGGTTCTGACAAAAGGTCAGCGACCTGAAACGTTAACTCATTTTCTCTCTCCACAGCTGCTGCCTGACCTGCTGAGTATTTCCAGCATTTTCTGTTTTTATTTCACTCCAAGCCTACTGTGCTCAGTACAAGTTTGCTATTTTTTGTTTAAAAAACATATTTACAAAATAAATTACAAACAAATATAAAAGATTAACTAATGTCTGGTGGTGAGATAAATGCATTCAATTTGTAGTGCCCATCATAACTCTCCTACATTAGGCACAAAATCTATCCAATCGTAGTCACTCGCCCACTCTTCTGCAAAAAGGAATGAGCTTTTCAATAGGAAACTAGCCTATGCACTATGATGAAAACAGACTGATTTCACATCACAAAGAAGTCTGGAATAGACCCAAATCTGACTGCAAGGAAGAGTGGGGGTGGCGGAAGCAGCAATGCTTTATATGGAGACACATCAAGACAGCAGAACCAAGAGGTCCATTGGGAGAGGAGGTGGACCAGAAAATATTGAGATAAGTCACCAGGGTTACAAAGATTGGTAATCCCAGGTACAAAGGGCATTGGAGTTTGTTGCGTCCTCAAACGGTACCATGTAGATACTAATCATAGAATCATAGAAGTTTACAGCATGGAAGGAGGCCATTTTGACCCATCGTGTCCGTGCCGGCCAACAAAAGGCTTCCAGCCTAATCCCACTTTCTAGCTCTAGGCCCATTACACTGCAGATTACAGCACTTCAAGTGCACATCCAAGTACTTTTTAAATGTGCTGAGGGTTTCTGCCTCTACCACCCTTTCAGGCAGTGAGTTCCAGACCTCCACAACCCTCAAGAAATTTTCCCTCAAATCCCCTCTTAACCTTCTACCATTTACTTTAAATTTATGCCCCCGGTTGTTGACCCCTCTGCCAAGGGAACTAGGCCCTTACTATCCACTATATCTAGAAGACCAGGCTCTACTGTATGGACATACTGTATGGTCTCTAGTCATCTTGGACCCCCTTGCCACTGGACCAAGACCTTGTTCTGCTGAGCCCGTGTGGTAGCTGGTGTGCAACGGCCACCCCACGTTAAAAGAACTCGTGCATAGGCATCTTCCACCCTTCAAAATGAAGTTCGGGATCTGGAACGTCAGGACCCTCATGCGCAACCCCAACAGCGACTGACTGGAACGTTGCACCGCCATCGTTGCCCGGGAACTCTGACGCTTCGACGTCGACATCACCACCCTAAGCGAGACCTGGCGGGCAGGGGAAGGCCAGCTTAAAGAACAAGGTGGTGGTTACATCGTCTTCTGGAAAGGTAAACCAGAAGAACGCCGCCTCCATGGAGTTGGCTTTACTATCAAGAATGAGCTGGTGGGCCGACTCAGAGACTCCCCCCTGCGGGATAAGCGAATGTCTCATGACTCTCCGGCTCACCCTAGCCCGGAACCAGTGCGCCACAGTCATCCGTATCTATGCCCCAACACTCAACGCAACAGATGAGACCAAAGAGGAATTCTATTCCAGCTTCAAACAAATATGTTAACAAATATGATGTGATTGGGATTACGGAGACGTGGCTCCAGGATGATCAGGGCTGGGAACTCAACATCCAGGGGTATTCAACATTCAGGAAGGATAGAATAAAAGGAAAAGGAGGTGGGGTAGCATTGCTGGTTAAAGAGGAGATTAATGCAATAGTTAGGAAAGACATTAGCTTGGATGATGTGGAATCTATATGGGTAGAGCTGCAGAACACTAAAGGGCAAAAATCGTTAGTGGGAGTTGTGTACAGACCTCCAAACAGTAGTAGTGATGTTGGGGAGGGCATCAAACAGGAAATTAGGAGTGCATGCAATAAAGGTGCAGCAGTTATAATGGGTGACTTTAATATGCACATAGATTGGGCTAGCCAAACTGGAAGCAATACGGTGGAGGAGGATTTCCTGGAATGCATAAGGGATGGTTTTCTAGACCAATATGTCGAGGAACCAACTAGGGGGGAGGCCATCTTAGACTGGGTGTTGTGTAATGAGAGAGGATTAATTAGCAATCTCATTGTGCGAGGCCCCTTGGGGAAGAGTGACCATAATATGGTGGAATTCTGCATTAGGATGGAGAATGAAACAGTTAATTCAGAGACCATGGTCCAGAACTTAAAGAAGGGTAACTTTGAAGGTATGAGGCATGAATTGGCTAAGATAGATTGGCTAATGATACTTAAGGGGTTGACTGTGGATGGGCAATGGCAGACATTTAGAGAATGCATGGATGAATTACAACAATTGTACATTCCTGTCTGGCGTAAAAATAAAAAAGGGAAGGTGGCTCAACCGTGGCTATCTAGGGAAATCAGGGATAGTATTAAAGCCAAGGAAGTGGCATACAAATTGGCCAGAAATAGCAGCGAACCTGGGGACTGGGAGAAATTTAGAACTCAGCAGAGGAGGACAAAGGGTTTGATTAGGGTAGGGAAAATGGAGTACGAGAAGAAGCTTGCAGGGAACATTAAGGCGGATTGCAAAAGTTTCTATAGGTATGTAAAGAGAAAGAGGTTAGTAAAGACAAACGTAGGTCCCCTGCAGTCAGAATCAGGGGAAGTCATAACGGGGAACAAAGAAATGGCAGACCAATTGAACAAGTACTTTGGTTCAGTATTCACTAAGGAGGACACAAACAACCTTCCGGATATAAAAGTGGTCAGAGGGTCTATTAAGGAGGAGGAACTGAGGGAAATCTTTATTAGTCGGGAAATTGTGTTGGGGAAATTGATGGGATTGAAGGCCGATAAATCCCCAGGGCCTGATGGACTGCATCCCAGAGTACTTAAGGAGGTGGCCTTGGAAATAGCGGATGCATTGACAGTCATTTTCCAACATTCCATTGACTCTGGATCAGTTCCTATCGAGTGGAGGGTAGCCAATGTAACCCCACTTTTTAAAAAAGGAGGGAGAGAGAAAGCAGGGAATTATAGACCGGTCAGCCTGACCTCAGTAGTGGGTAAAATGATGGAATCAATTATTAAGGATGTCATAGCAGCGCATTTGGAAAATGGTGACATGATAGGTCCAAGTCAGCATGGATTTGTAAAAGGGAGATCATGCTTGACAAATCTTCTGGAATTTTTTGAGGATGTTTCCAATAAAGTGGACAAAGGAGTACCAGTTGATGTGGTATATTTGGACTTTCAGAAGGCTTTCGACAAGGTCCCACACAGGAGATTAATGTGCAAAGTTAAAGCACATGGGATTGGGGGTAGTGTGCTGACGTGGATTGAGAACTGGTTGTCAGACAGGAAGCAAAGAGTAGGAGTAAATGGGTACTTTTCGGAATGGCAGGCAGTGACTAGTGGGGTACCGCAGGGTTCTGTGCTGGGGCCCCAGCTGTTTACATTATACATTAATGATTTAGACGAAGGGATTAAATGTAGTATCTCCAAATTTGCGGATGACACTAAGTTGGGTGGCAGTGTGAGCTGCGAGGAGGATGCTATGAGGCTACAGAGTGACTTGGATAGGTTAGGTGAGTGGGCAAATGCGTGGCAGATGAAGTATAATGTGGATAAATGTGAGGTTATCCACTTTGGTGGTAAAAACAGAGAGACAGACTATTATCTGAATGGTGACAGATTAGGAAAAGGGAAGGTGCAACGAGACCTGGGTGTCATGGTACATCAGTCATTGAAGGTTGGCATGCAGGTACAGCAGGCGGTTAAGAAAGCAAATGGCATGTTGGCCTTCATAGCGAGGGGATTTGAGTACAGGGGCAGGGAGGTGTTGCTACAGTTGTACAGGGCCTTGGTGAGGCCACACCTGGAGTATTGTGTACAGTTTTGGTCTCCTAACTTGAGGAAGGACATACTTGCTGTTGAGGGAGTGCAGCGAAGATTCACCAGACTGATTCCCGGGATGGTGGGACTGACCTATCAAGAAAGACTGAATCAACTGGGCTTGTATTCACTGGAGTTCAGAAGAGTGAGAGGGGACCTCATAGAAACGTTTAAAATTCTGACGGGTTTGGACAGGTTGGATGCAGGAAGAATGTTCCCAATGTTGGGGAAGTCCAGAACCAGGGGTCACAGTCTAAGGATAAGGGGTAAGCCATTTAGGACCGAGATAAGGAGAAACTTCTTCACCCAGAGAGTGGTGAACCTGTGGAATTCTCTACCACAGGAAGTAGTTGAGGCCAATTCACTAAATATATTCAAAAGGGAGTTAGATGAAGTCCTTACTACTCGGGGGATCAAGGGGTATGGCGTGAAAGCAGGAAGTGGGTACTGAAGTTTCATGTTAGCCATGAACTCGTTGAATGGCGGTGCAGGCTAGAAGGGCTGAATGGCCTGCTCCTGCACCTATTTTCTATGTTTCTATGTTAATCCCTGTGCCTCGTCCCTACGGACGACAAACTGATCCTCCTCGACGACATCAACGCCAGTCGGTAAGGACACAGACCTCTGGGGAGGCAGGATTGGCAGAGAGGGGGGTAGGGAAAACCAACCCCAGCAGTACCCTGCTCCTGACAAAATGCCTAGAACATGACCTTGTCATCACCAACACCTTGTTCTGTCAGAGGGACAAGTACAAGGCATCATGACAACACCCTCGCTCTAAGCGCTGGCATTTGCTCGACTAAGTCATCATCCGAGCAAGGGACCGCAAGATCGTGCGCATCATCCGCTGCATGACAGGAGCCAACGACTGCTGGATGGACCACCGCCTAATCCGCTCTATCATTATCAATATAGTCCCAAAGCAGCGACGGCAACAGAAATAATGCCACAGAAAAATCAACGCCGGAGCACTCAAAGACCTAGCTAAGAGAGCCCTATACAGCCGGCGCCTTACTGCCAACCTGGCGACTCTCAATGACCCCGAAGCGCAGAGTGTCTACAGCGCCTGGTCAAGGACTCCACAACCAGTGCCTGTAAAGAGAAGCTCGGTCACTCAACCAAGAAACACCAAGACTGGTTTGGCGAGAATGACCTAATGAGCTAATAAGCTGCAAGCACAAGACATTTCTGAACTTAAAGCAGCAACCCAACTCAGGAGCAGCAAAGCAACTCTACAGACGGCTGAAAGCCAAGGTCAGAGGTCAGAGAAAAAACCCACGACCTAAAAAATAGATGGTGGGTGGAAAAAGCACAGGAGATCAAACAGCTGACCGACAACCATGACGTGCGAGGATTCTTCAGGGCAGTCAAGACCATCTATGGCCCAAGCACCCAAGGCCCCACCCCACTACTAGCCAAGAACGGAAAGGCACTCATTAAGGACACCGAGGCAGTCCAGACTGCAGGAAGGAGCACTTCGAAGATCTCCTTAACCGAGATTCTGCCTTCAACACAAGTGTCCTTGACTCCATCCCGCAGCATGCTACCAGCATCATCTCAGCAAAACCCCAACCCTGCACAAGGTAGAAAAGGCTGTTAGCTCAAGAATAAGCCATCAGGAGCAGATTGAATCCCTGCTGAGGCACTAAAGTGTGGTGAGGAAGTACTATTGGCATGAATGTATGACATTATCTCTCTTATATGGAAGGAGGAGAGCATGCCAAAAGATTTCAGACACGCCGTAATCGTGACCATCTTCAAAAAATGGGAGAAGTCCGACTGCGGCAACTACAGAGGAATCTCCCTGCTGTCGGCCATTGGGAAAGTCATCGCAAGAATCCTCCTCAACTGTCTTCTCTCTTGGCTAAAGAGCTCCTCCTAGAGTCACAATATGGAACCCGTCCACTAAAGGGTACAACTGACATGATCTTCATTGCGTGACAACGACAAGAGAAATGCAGAGAACACCACCACCCCTTGTACATGGCCTTCTTGGACCTCACAAAGACCTTTGACACTGTCAACTGTGAGGGACTATGGAGCACCCTCCTCCGTTTCGGCTGCCCCCCAAAATGTTGTCACCATCCTTCACTTGCTCCACGACGACATGCAAGCAGTGATGCCGACCAACAGATCCACCACTGACCCAATCCACGTCCGGACCGGGTTCAAGCAGGGTTGCGTTATCGCACCAACGCTCTTCTCGATCTTCCTTGCTGCAATGTTCCACCTCACTATCAACAAGCTCCCCGCTGGAATGGAACTAAACTGTAGAACCAATGGGAACCTCTTCAACCTACGTCGCCTCCAAGATAGATCCAAGGTCATCCCATCCTCTGACATCGAACTACAGTACGCGGACGACGCTTGCGTCTGTGCACTCAGAGGCCAAACTCCCAGCCATCATAAACACCTTCACTGAGGCGTATGAAAGCATGGGCCTTACGCTAAACATCCGTAAGACAAAGGTCCTCCACCAACCTGATCCCGCCACACAGCACTGCCCCCCCCCCCCACGTCATCAAAATCCACGGCTCGGCCTTGGACAACATGGACCATTTTCCATACCCTCGTGAGCCTACTATCAGCAAAGACAGACATCGATAACAAGGTCCAACACCGCCTCCAGTGTGCCAGCGCAGCCTTCGGTCGCCTGAGGAAGAGAGTGTTTGAAATCAGGACCTCAATTGTCATGTTATTTGTAGCCACCAGATGGTGTCATTATTGGAGGCTACTGAGCAGCACGCACATGGTGCTGCTCTGGTATAAAAGGCCAGTCATTTTGTGAGCCGCTTGAACCAATACTTACTGTTTAATTAAGCAAGGTGCAACCCTGCTTCTGCTTTATTCAGGCCCAAAGTGCTGGCTCTCAAAATGGCTGGCCTTTTATACCAGAGCAGCACCGTGTGCGTGCTGCTCAGTGGCCTCCAACAATGACACCATCTGGTGGCTACAAACAGCATGTACATACATGACATCAACTCTGGCACCAAGCTTCTGGTCTACAGGTCAGTAGTCATACCTGCCCTCCTATATGGCTCAGAGACATGGATTATATAAAGCAGACACCTCAAAGCGCTGGAGAAGTACCACCAGTGCTGCCTCCGCATGATCCTGCAAATCCAGTGGAAGGATAGATGCATCAACGTCAATGTTCTCGCCAAGGCTAACATCCCCAGCATTGAAGCGCTGACCACATTCGACCAGCTCCGTTAGGCGGGCCACATCGTCCGCATGCCCAACACGAGACTCCCTAAACAAGTACTCTACTTGGAACTCCACATCATCATAGGCAGTCCTTCGAAATCGAGGAAGACTTGCTTCCACTCTAAAAATGAGTTCTTAGGTGACTGAACAGTCCAATACGAGAATTACAGTCTCTGTCACAGGTGGGACAGTCAGTCATTGAAGGAAAGGGTGGGTGGGACTGATTTGCCGCACACTCCTTCTGCTGCCTGCACTTGTTTTCTGCATGCTTTCGGCGGTGAGACTCGAGATGCTCAGCGCCCTCCCGGATGCTCTTCCTCCACTTGGGGTGGTCTTTGGCTAGGGACTCCCAGGTGTCGGTGGGGATGTTGCATTTTATCAAGAAGGCATTTAGGATGTCCTTGAAATGTTTCCTCTGCTCACCTGGGACTCGCTTGCCATGTAGGAATTCAGAGTAGAGCGCTTGCTTTGGGAGTCCTGCATCAGGCATGCGAATAACGTAGCCCACCCAACAGTGCTGGTCGAATGTGGTCAGTGCTTCGATGCTGGGGATGTTGGCCTAATCTAGGACGCCAACGTTGGTGAGTCTGTCCTCACAAGGGATCTTGCAGGACACATCGTTGGTGGTATTTTCCCAGTGATTTGAGGTGTCTACTGTATATAGTCCATGTCTCTGAGCCATGCAGGAGGGCGGGTACCACTACAGCCCTGTAGACCATGAGCTTAGTGGCAGATTTCAGGGCCTGATCTTCGAACACTCTCTTCCTCAGATGGCCGGAGGCTGCGCTGGCGCATTGGAGGTGGTGTTGAACCCCGTCGTCGATGTCTGCTCTTGCTGATACTAGGCTCCCGAGGTATGAAAAATGGTCCATGTTGTCCAGGGCCGCGCCATGGATCTTGATGACTGGGGGGGAGGGGGGGGGGGCGGAAACAGTGCTGTGTGGCAGGGTCAGGTTGGTGGAGAACCTTTATCTTACGGATGTTTAGTGTAACGCCCATGCTTCCTTATGCCTCAGTGAAGATGTTGACGATGACTTGGAGTTCAGTCTTTGAATGTGCGCAGAAGCAAGCGTCGTCTGCGTACTGTAGTTTGATGACAGACGTTGGGACGGTCTTGGATCTGGCCTGGAGACGACGAAGGTTGAACAGGTTCCCACTGGTTCTGTAGTTTAGTTCCACTCCAGCGGGGAGCTTGTTGACTGTGAGGTGGAGCATTGCAGTGAGGAAGATTGAGCAGAGGGTTGGCGCGATGACACAGCCCTGCTCGACTCCGGTCCGGATGTGGATTGGGTCTGTGATGGGTCCGTTGGTCAGGATCACTGTTTGCATGTCGTCATGAAGCAGGCGGAGGATGGTGACAAACATTTAGAGGCAGCCGAAACGGAGGAGGACGCTCCATAGTCCCTCGCAGTTGACAGTGTCAAAGGCCTTTGTGAGGTCAAAGAAGGCCATGTACAAGGGTTGGTGCTGTCCCTACATTTTTCTTGCAGTTGTCGCGACATAAAGATCATGTCCGTTGCACCTCGTAGTGGGCGAAATCCACACTATGACTCCGGGAGGAGCTCCTCAGCCACAGGGAGAAAATGGTTGAGTAGGATTCTAGCGACGACTTTCCCAGTGGCTGCTAAAAGGGAGATTCCTCTGTAGTTGCCGCAGTCGGACTTGTCCCCTTTTTTAAAGATGGTCACGTTTACTGCATCTCAGATCTCCTGGTATGCTCTCCTCCTTCCAGATGAGAGAGGAGGTCATGCATTTGTGCCAATAGTGCCTCTCCGCCATACTTTAGTGCATCAGCGGGGATTCCATCCACTCCCGTTGCCTTGTTGTTCTTGAGCTGGCAGATGGCCTTTTCTACCTCGTGCAGAGCTGGGGTTTTGCTGAGATGGTGGCGGGTAGCATGCTGCGGGATGGAGTCAAGGACACTCGAGTCAAAGGCAGAGGCTCGGTTAAGAAGATCTTCGAAGTCTCCTTCCAGCGGATCCTGACTCATCAAGGACACCGAGGCAATGTCTCCCCGTTCTTGGCCAGCAGTGGGGTGGTGCCTTGGGTGCTTGGGCCGTCGTGGCCTTGACTGCGATGAAGAATCCTCGCACATCATGGCTATCGGCCAGCTGCTGAATCTCCTGTGCTTTCTCCACCCACCATCTATTCTTTAGGTCGCGGGTTTTTTGTTGGATCCCAGCCTTAAGCCGTCTGTAATGCTGCTTTGCTGCTCCCGAATCGGATTGTTGTTTTAGGTTCAGAAATGCCCTGCACTTGCAATTTATTCACTCTTGGATCTCCTGGTCACTCATCAAATCAGTCCTGGTGTTTCCTGGTTGAGTGACCGAGCGTCTCTTCGCAGGCACTGGTTATGGTGGCCTGGAGGACAGACCAAGCGCTGTGGGCGTTCTGTGTCTCGGGGTCAAGGGTCGCTAGGTTAGCAGTGAGGTGCTGGCTGCATAGGGCTCTCTTAGCTGGGTCTTTGAGTGTCCTGACATTGATTTTTTTGCGGTACTACTTCTGCTGCCGTCGGCGCTTTGGGGCTATATTGATGTTGATGATGGAGCGGATTAGGTGGTGGTCCCATCCAGCATTTGTCAGGTCATGTCATAAGCGGGTGATGCGTACATCCTTGCGATCCCTGGCTCGAACGATAGGTAAAATATCGGAACTCCTACATGGCAAGCGAGCCCCAAGTGGGCAGAGGAAACGTTTCAAGGACACCCTCAAAGCCTCCTCGATAACGTGCAACATCCCCACCGGCACCTGGGAATCTCTAGCCCAAGACCTTCCAAAGTAGAGAAAGAGCATCCGGGAGGACACTGACCACCTCGAGTCTCGACACCGACAGTATGCAGAAACCAAGCGCAGACAGCGGAAGGAGGGTGCGGCAAACCAGGCTCCCCACCCACCCTTTCCTTTAACCACTGTCTGCCACACCTGTTAGAGACTATAATTCCCACTTTGGACTGTACAGCCACCTGAGAACTCACTTTTAAAGTGGAAGCAAGTCTTCCTCGATTTCGAGGGACTGCCTATGATGATGATATCTAAGACACTAATAATTTTATACACCTCAATGAGGCCTCCCTTCAACCTCTTCTGTTCCAAGGAAAACAAACCCAGCCTATCCAATCTGTCCTCATAGCTAAGATTCTCCACTCCTGACAACATCCTCGTAAATCTCCTCTGTACCCTCTGCAGTGCAATCACATCCTTCCTGTAATGTGGCGACCAGAACTGCACAGTACTCCAGCTGTGGCCTAACCAGTGTTTTATACAGTTCAAGCATAACCCCCCGCTATTCTTGTATTCTATGCCTCAGCTAATAAAGGCAAGCATTCTGTATGCCTTCTTAACCACCTTATCTACCTAGCCTGCTACCTTCAGGGATCTGTGGGCATGCACTCCAAGATCCCCTTGGTCCTCTACATTTCAGTGTCCTACCATTTAATGTGTAATCCCTTTCCTTGTTAGCCCTCCCCAAATGCACTACCTCACACTTTTCCGGATTACATTCCATTTGCCACCGATTTGCTCAGCTGATCTGCCTCAAGCATCTGCCTGCAGTCTGCAGCTTTCTTCTTCATTATCAACCACAATAATCTTATAATCGGGAGAAATGCTTCTGGAAGCCCAAGCTTAGCTTTTCAATTTCAGTGCTGACAATTGCAACTGATCCAAGTCTTCAGTGAAAGCTGATCGTACTGTAGTTATTTTTTAAAAACTGAACAGGTACTTTGAGTATTTTTGTAGATCAGGAAAACTAGTAGATGGTGCTTTGTAATATCACTTTAGTGGTATAATAAACAATGAAAATTGATTCTTATTTCCACTATTATTTAATACATAAGGTTACAAGACTACTTTAAATTGTTAAGAACATGAAAATAATGCAAGTGATTTAACAAATTACACAACCCCAACCCACTTTAGGACTCTGCTAGACCTACAAGCATAAGTCACTGCATTAACTTTTTTTTTTATTCGTTCACAGGATGTGGGCATTGCTGCCAAGGCAAGCATTTATTGCCCATCATTAATTGCCTTTGAGAAGGTGGTGGCGAGCCGCCTTCTTGAACCACTGCAGTGCATGTGGTGAATGTACACCCACAGCACTGTTAGGGAGTTCCAGGATTCTGATCCAATGATTATGAAGGATATATTTCCTAGTCAGACTGGTGTGTGACATGGAAGGGAACTTGCAAGTGGTGGCGTTCCCATGCACCTGCTGGTCTTGTCCTTCTAGGTAGTAGAGGTTGTGGGTTTGGAAGGTGCTGTTGAAGAATTTCACCTTGGCAAGTTGCTGCAGTGCATCTTGTAGATGGTACACACTGATGCCATGGTGCACCGGTGGTGGAGGGAGCGAATGCTTAAGGTGGTGGATGGGATGCCAATCAAGTGGTCTGCTTTGTCCTGGACGGTGTTGAGCTTCTGGAGTGTTATTGGAACTGCACTCATCCAGGCAAATGGAGAGTATTCCATCACACTCCTGACATGCCTTGTAGATGGTGGAAAGACTTTGGGGAGTCAGGAGGAGAGATGCTCACCGCTGAATATCCAGCCTCTGGCCTGCTCTTGTAGCCACAGTATTTACGTGGCTGGTCCAATTAAGTTTCTCATCAATGGGAACCCCTAGGATGTTCATGGTGAGGTCTTGCTGCATGCAGGCACATTAGTTACGAATGGAACTGAACACTGTGCAATCATCAGCAAACATTCTGAACCTATGATGGAAGGAAGGTCATTGATGAAGCAGCTGAAGATGGTTGGGTTGAGAATACTGCCCTAAGGAGCTCCTGCAGCAATTTCCTGGGGCTGAGATGATTGGCCTCCAACAACCACAACTATCTTCCTTTGTGCTATGTGGTCCTGGCGGAACCCAAACTGAGCATCAATGAGCAGGTTATTGGTGAGTAAGTGCCGCTTGATAGCCTAGTCGACAACACCTTCCATCACTTTGCTGATGATTGAGAGTAGACTGATAGGGCGGTAATTGGTCAACTGGAATTTGTCCTGTTCTTTTGGACAGGACATACTTGGGCAATTTTCCACATTGTTGGATAGATGCCAGTGTTGTAGTTGTACTGGAACAGCTTGGCAAGAGGCACGACTAGTTCTGGAGGACAAATCTTCAGCACAATCGCCGGGATGTTGTCAGGGCCCATAGCCTTTAATGTACCCAGTGCATTCAACCGTTTCATGATTTCACATGGAGTGAATCGAATTGGCTGAAAACTGGCTTCTGTAATGATGGGATCCTTAGGTGGAGGCACAGATGGGTCATCTACTCAGCACTTTTGGCTGACGATGGTTGCGAATGCTTCAGCCTTGTCTTCTGCACTCACGTGCTAGGCTCAGTCATCATTGAGGATGGGAATGCTCATGGAGTTCCTCCTCCCATAAATTGGTTAATTGTCCACCACCATTCACGATTGGATGTGGTAGGACTGCAGAGCTTTGATCTGGTCATTTGATTGTCGGATCGCTTAGCTCTGGCTACAGCACGCTGTTTAGCATGTATGTAATCCCGTGTTGTAGCTTCACCAGGTTGGCACTTGATATTTTGGTACGCCTGGTCCTGCTCCTAGCATGTTCTACTACACTCCTCATTGAACCAGGGTTGGTCTCCTGGCTTGATGGTAATAGTAGAGTGAGGGATATGCCAGGCCATGAGGTTACAGATTGTGGTGGAATGCAATTCTGCTGCTGATGGCCCACAGTGCCTCATGGATGCCCAGTTTTGAGCTGCTCGATCGGTTCTGAATCTATCCCATTTAGCACGGTGGTAGTGCCACACAACACGATGGAGTGTGTTCTCAGTGTGAATATGGAACTTTGTCTCCGCAAGGATGTGCAGTGGTTAGTCCAACCAACACGGTCATGGACAGTTGCATTTGCAACAGGTAGATTGCCGAGAACGAGGTCAAGTAGGTTTTTCCCCTCATGTTGCTTCTCTCACCACCTGCTGCAGGCGCAGTCTGGCAGTATTGTCCTTCAGGACACAGTCAGCTCGGTCAGTAGTGGTGCTACCGAGCCACTCTTGGTAATGGATATTGAAGTCCCCCACCCAGAGTACATTCTGTGCCCTTGCTACCTTCAGTCCTTCTTCCAAGTGAGTCATCAGCTGAGGGAGAGCGGTAGGTGGTAATTAGGTTTCCTTGCCCATATTTGACCTGATGCCACGAGACTTCATGAGGTTTGAAGTCAATGTTGAGGACTTCCTCCCGACTGCCACCACCTCTGGTGGGTCTGTCCTGCCGATGGGACAGGACATAGCCAGGGAAGGTGATGGAGGAGTCTGGGACATTGGCTGAAACATATGATTCTGTGAATATGACTAAGTCAGGGTGTTGCTTGACTGTGGAACTGTTCTCACAATCTTGGCACAAGTCCCCAGATGTTAGTGAGGAGGACTTTGCAAGGTTGACTGGGCTGGTTGTGCCTTTGTTGTGTCCGGTGCCTGGGTCGATGCTGAGTGGTCCATCCAGTTTTAGTTTTAGTATACTTCTTTGTAGCGGTTTGGTACAACTAAGTGGCAGTCAAGAGTCAACGTCATTGCTGTGGGTCTGGAGTCACATATAGGCCAGACCAGGTAAGGACAGCAGATTTCCTTCCCTAAAGGACATTTGTGAATCAGATGGGTTTTTAACAACAATCCAGTAAGTTTTCATGGTCACTAGATTTTTATTCCAGATTTATTTAATCTTTTGGCTGAAGATCGTTGCGAATGCTTCAGCCTTGTCTTTTACATGCACGTGCTAGGCTCTGCCACCATTGAGGATGGGAAGGTTCATGGAACCTGAATTTATATTCCCCAACTGCCATTTGAACTCACGTCTCGGATCATTAGTCCAGGCCTCTGAATTACTAGTCCAGTAACAAAACCACTATGCTACTAGCCAATATTGTATTATACAATACAATATTTAGTTTATTGACCAAAAAACAGTATTCATATAGATAAGCACTAAAAAAAAAGGATCCTTTAGGCTGCCGTTATACTGCAACTACTTAGACTAATGTCTGTAGACTGCAATATGCCAAAAGACCAAAGTCATACTACTGACTGTTGATCACTGCACAAGATCTCCATCACCACCTCTCCCAGTGTTGGAATAGCGCAGACAGGAGTGCCTGCCTTCTCCTAACATATCAAAGTTAATGTCGCCAATATTCAGACTCAAATATACTTACGGGATCCATTTACATGATTAGATGTCCCCAACAGATTCAGGATTCCTAACTGGTTGTGGTTTTCTTACTCCTCACCATTTGCAATGTTACGGCCATCTTCACATTGTATCTTCACCACACGAACTGCAGCCATTCAAGGCGGCAGCTCACCACCACCTTCTCCAGGACAACTAGGGATGGCAATAAATACTATCCTCAAGAATTACCGGTAGTATCCCTAAGAATTTTTTTTTTTTTTTAAATCTTCCTTTGTTGCGTGCACACACATCTGTCTGCAATACCTGCATGTGTTTTTGCATGCAGAGAGGCAGGGAGGAGAGAGAAATTACTAATGCAAAATATTTGGAAATCGTGAGTTTTGATCATTGGCCCCACAGCTGCGTAATGGAAAAGTATGGCGGAGCTAGAGTCCAGTGGAAGGTCGAGTGAAATATCAGCTGAGGTTCAGTGGTAACACTCTTGCCGCCAAGTCATTAGATGTGAATTCAAGACCAAATGTAGGATTTGAGCATGTAATCAGTACTTCTACCTAACTGAGGATGAACGGATAGATTACAAATGAAACAAGTTAATTATCTATCGTCTCTGTCCAAAGTCCTTGCCCGAACAAACTTGACTTGTTTAACATATGTCATGTGAATGGATTATTTGGCATAGAAGGTAAAGAAAGCTCGAGAGTAACTTCATCACCACGTCAGCAAGATGACAGAGGACCACTTCCACTGGAGTTAGCAAAAGCGCTTATAACTTAGAGCTAAACTGCTTAGCATCCCAGAATTTCCTCACAATCAGAATAATCTGAAGCTAATCCAATTGTTCGTAATTAGAAAAGGCAACTCCTAAAACAGAGAAAGAACCCAGTATCCAAAATAGAAAATAACGAACCTACATTTGTAAGAAGGTTGTCTTATGAGGAGAGATTGAGTAGATTGGGTGTATACGCGCTGGAGTTGAGAAGAATGAGAAGTGATCTCATTGAAACATACAAGATTCTGAGGAATTGACATGTTGAGAGATGTTGAGAGGTTGTTTCCCCTGGCTGGAGAGTCTGGAACTAGGGGGCATCGTCTCAGGATAGGATAAGGGGTCGGCCATTTAAGACTAAAATGAGGAAGAATTTCTTCACTCATAGGGTTGTAAATCTTTGGAATTCTTTACCGCAAAGGGCCGTGGATGCTGAGTCGTTGAGTATATTCAAGGCGGAGCTAGATAGATTTTGGGATTCTAGGGGAGATCAAGAGATATGGGGATATTTTAAAAAGCACAACTATGTAAAAAAAAAAGATAGTAATAGTCATAACTATAGCATTAGAGTTGTGAACCATTTATTATTTTCTACAATGAGGACCTAACATATTGGCCCGGAAATTGCAGTCGGTGGCAAAGCGACGTCGCTCGCCACTGATCTCGAAAAAGCTGCCCACAAAAATTTGGTGATCTCTGTAGCGTGAATTTCAGCTCTCCCGACATTAGTGTAAATCTGGCACCAAATCAAGTGAATCTCCAGTGTCCAGCAACAGTGATGTCATCAAGCAGACCAAGTAGCCAATCACATTGAAGAATTCTCTCAGGCAGCAAACCAGGAAGTAAATTGCAGATTATAATTTACTTTTTGTAAATTTGAGAGCGCGAAATAAAGATTGGGACACACACAGGATTAAGGTAGAAGCTGAAATATCAAACAAACTTTAAAAATTATAAAAGACATGTAGTTATTATATTAATGGAAACATTTTACATTTCACAAGCATAAAATCATTTTTTCAAGGCCAAAACTGTTGTTCAGCAGTCAATACGTCATTAAAAACCCATTTGCACCTCTTTCAACAAGGCTTAACTTTTCCAAGGAGGGGGGAGGGGGAGACTAACAGCGATATTCCAGCATAATAGGGGAAGTTTTTGTTAGGAATGGTGATTTGAATTGATTGCCAGCTATGAAGAGTTCTACAATGCAATCTGTGGAGGAACAGAGAATGACCGACAGCAACTTCTGTATTTCCATGTTTATCTGCACGTGATAATTCCAAAAGTTGTTGTCACTTTCAGAGGAGGAATGACAACGAACGTTGACAATTTCGCTGTCGTTACCATTGCACAATCCGGGCCAATGTAACTTTATTGTAAAAGCATGTTATTTTTCTGCTATTAACAAATTGTTGTATACTGTTTAATAAACATGCTTGGCAGTAAAAGCCGAAAACAGTCATCTATAACGTGTTCTCTGTTCATTACTCTGGGTGTACCATGATATTTTAACTAAATCTCAGTGGAAGTTAAAATACTTGAGCAATTAGAGAATGAGGGCTCACAGACAAGGAATAGCCTGAAATCCTATAGCCAAAAGAAATCTAGATTTAAAAAAGGTAAAAATACCCCAAAACATAATTAATTAAAGAAACATTCCTATTTGTAGTCCAGTGCATTTTGCTCTCAGGTTTTGTAAACTGGTACCTGAAAACCTCAGTTTATTACTGATGTCTCATTTACTACAATTTTACAAAAATAATCATTTTTAAACTTGAATCATTGCTGATGGATTTTGCTGAAGTGAAATTGGCCCACATAACACATTATAAATACAGCCTTATTGCAACCAGTTTATAAACTGGTTTAATCCTAGGCTCCACAATAAGACAGTTTAATGCAACTGTAGCGAAATCTATAAAAAAATATGTATTTTGACTTGGAGTGGAAATGTAAATCTAATTATAAACCAAATATACACCTGCTATAATTATTTAAATCTTGCAGTAATGGTATTCATAATTTGAAAATGTAAAGTTAATACGATATTTTCTGGATTTTGATTCTGATATACACGTCAAGTCAATTCCACATGGTAATGTACACTTGACCTGCTATAGAGTTTAAGCATCTGGCCTGATGCTTTCTTTTAGTTAGTCTAATAAGTACAGATGTTATATTTTCACAAATGTTTGAAATTGCTCAACTGCTACAAATTCTGAAATGTGAAGATAGCAAAGTAACTTCACCCAGTAATAAAAGTAATTACTGTGAGCAACAGTTTCCTGGAGAGCGACACAGTTCAATGCCAAGCCTACAGAGTGATTACATTCCAAACCGAAGAAGGATGCCGAGGGGCAGAGACAGATACAAACCGAAAGCAAGACACTCACACACAAAGAGACAAAGAAAGAAGAGCCAGGTTTGCATTTATATAGCCCCTTTCATTACCTCCCAAAGTACTTTACAGACAATTAAGTGCTCATGAAGTGTAGTCACTGTTGTAATAGTGGAAATTAGTCCAAAAAATACACTACGACAATAGTGAAATAATAATTGTTGGTTTTCAAGGAAACATATGGGCTCGACTTTGCACTTAGCTGGCTATCGCCCAAAAAATGGGCGATGTTCCAGCTTTAGTGATGTTTCAGCTTTCGGGATCGCCGGAAGATCGGCCATTTTTCTGATTGTTACTTTCGGCTTTTTTTGGGGGGGCGATAAGCTCAGCGATGTGAAATGGGCCTCAGTGGGCAGGATGTGGAGGGTAGGGAAGCCCTTCTCTGATGAGTCAAATGAGGCCCTTGTTGGCCGGTGGGGCCAACTAACCCGGGGTGGGCGTGGGAAACCTCCACCCTGGGCCTACCGGAAAATTTGGAACAAAATCGCTGACGTGGTCTCGCGAGGGGTCGGATCAGTGTCGCAAGTGCTGGAACAGCCTGGTTGCTTCGGCAAGAGTAAGTATTAAATAGATTTTAAATTGTAATGATCCACATAATCTATAAATCACACGGATTGAAATTAAGCTGGTTATTCTTTTATATATTCCCTGCCAAGATCTGGAAATGGCTCGGAACCTGCGCCCTTTCTAAATCTAATTTTGGCACCCTCTCCTTTTGATTTATGTCAGTGGATGGGGCACGACTGAGCAATGAGGGGTCCGGTCACCTTTACCCAGACTGTGTCAGTCTCTCCGGCTGCTGTCACTTTCACAGTGAGCCAGCCTGGACTGGGGGAGAGCTGCCCTGGCTCACTGTCTGCCCTGGGACACTTTCAGACATTAGCTCCAGTCATTGGCAAGCTCACCAGTGGTCCTGATCTCTTCTCCCTCCACCCCCCCCACTCCACCTGGGGGCTCTCATGGAGATTGTAGTCGAGATGTTTTGTGTCAAGCATTAGATCCTAAACACGATCTTATGAAATATTTTATCTGAACGTAGGTGTTACAACTATGCATCAATTGTGGATACAAACCGTATTAGCATATAACGTTGGAACCCGTCGTCTTTCCATGATTGTACCTAGTCAATTAGCTTATGCCATGCTCTTGTCACGTTTGCAGAGGAAGATATTTCAGAATCAGGCTGAGTGCAGGTGCATAGGAGGCCCTGCCCAGCTCAGCATCCTAACTGACCTTGAGGAACATGCAGTAGCATTTGTGGGCACCCACAGTCACTCGGCCACCCGTGGTGGTACAGTTCCCGTAGTTGAATCACGCGAGTAATGTGTAAAGCAGTTAATTCAAAGTAATGTAACGGCATTTCATTATAATATACAAATGATGTCATGTTATGCATGCAGTTTCTGTACTACTCTCAGGTTAACAACATAAGAAATCTGACCCCTCGAGGCTGCTCCGCCATTTAATAAGATCATGGCTGATCTGATGTAGGGCTCAGCTCCATTTCCCTGCATGCTCCCCATAACCCTTCACTCCCTTATCATTCAGAAGTCTATCTATCTCCGCCTCAAATATAGTCACTGATCCAGCCTCCACAGCTCTCTGGGGCAGTGAATTCCACATAGATGTACTACCATATGATGTATTAATATATAACGTCTCTAGGCCACGTTTATTGCAGTAGTGCTGCTCCTCCTACGTATGCCAGCGCAACACAAGAATCATGTGTACCCTTCTATTCTAATAAGCTCAATAGTGTTTTGCAGGTCACCCAACTCAACAGGCGTAAAGGGAGGCCACACCCGTCCCTTTGCAGGTGATTATCACCACGGGTGTGAGGAAGAGACCATGGAGCCAGAGGAGGAGATGGAGATGGAAAATACCAAGAAGGATGCCCCTTGCATCCCGGTATCTGTTGTACCTGTGGCCACATTGTCGTTTTGACAGAAGTAGCGGGCCCAAGCAGCTTGCAGCAGGCGACTCCAAGGTGTACAGTTCCCACGTCGACCCCACGGAGGTTGAGTCAACAAGGTCAGCACAGGCCTCGACGGGCAGTTCCCAATGAGGACATGCTCACACTGTGCAGGTAGAGCGTCGCCGTCAGTCGAGAGCTGCTCCAGGCGATTGGTGGGTTGACCGGGAACATTGCCGCAATGTCCGCTTGCATATCGGAGGGTATGGAGCGCATGGTTGCGGCAATAGGCCAAACGACTGCCGCTGACCATGCCGTACGGCACGCCTTGGTGTCGGGAGATGGCACTGCACTCCAAGGTGTCGTCCCACCAACACAGATGCGAGTCGGGAGGAAGAACTTCCTTCTGGCTCGGAAGTCGTTTAATTCGAAACGTCTTCTCCACCCAGAGTAGATGCTGCCACCGTCACCACCCCGCCAGCAGCAGGCCTCGAGGTCCTCTGCTGCAAGTCATCCTGGTCCCATTACTCAGGAATTATGAGGGGCTAGGACACTGGGTAAAGGATCTGGAGGGAAGCATGACCACAGGTTTGGGGGGCGGGGGGGGGGGCGGTGGTGTTACTGTTGTTGTTGTTGTTGTTGTTAATAAAAATTTGTTGGGGTGATGGGAGGGTGTTTTTGTATTTTAAATTTATTGTTGGGGGTGGGGGGTGTGGATGTTAGTTTTTTTTTGAGAGAGAGTACATAAATCGTTAAGTTATAAAAATATTTTATTGAATTTTACAATTGCCATGCAGTATCTTCTAATAACGTAAGGTAAAACATGAATACAATTGTTGGAAAACAATGGCCAAGCGAGGATGAAACGTAATGCAACTACAAAGGTCACCAATGTAAGTTCACGCAAAGCATTCATTTATAAGCTGCTGACGCAAGAGTTTTGCAACTGCGTAACATGGGGCTTTTCCAGTCGTGTGGGGGGGGGCGTGGGGGCATGGATTCGTCGCCCGGCTGATTGTCCTCCCAGAGGTCCTCATCATCCTCCTCCTCCTAGTCTTCCTCTTCTGGGGTAGACTCTCCTTATAGCAAGGTTATGCAACATGCAGCACACCACAATAAACTCAGTGACCTGATCAGGGTGGCATTGTAAGTTGCCTCCCGAGTGGTCCAGGCATCTGAAACGCTGCTTCAGCACTCCGATTGTCTTTGACGATATTGCATGTAGCTATATGGCTTTCATTGTAGCGTTTCTCTGCTTGCGTCTGGAGATTACGTATTGGGTTCATGAGCCAGCTGGCAAGACGATATCCTTTATCCCCGGGCATTCAACCGTGATCTTGTGGCTCACTCTTACAGGTCAGAGACAGTACTCTCATGCAAGATGTGCGCATCATGGATGCTGCCTGGAAAATTAGCATTTACTGCCATGATTATTTGGTTATGGTCGACAACGAGCTTCACATTCAGGGAGTGGAATCCCTTTCAGTTACGAAACACCTCCGCATCCTGTAAAGGTGCTCTCAGGGCAATGTACGTACAGTCTATTGCTCCCTGCACATTGGGGAAGTTTGATATTCACGAGAATCCCAAAGTCCTCTCGGTCTGTGCCTCCCTGGTCATAGGGAAGTTTATAAGATCCATCCTGCGAGCGTAAAGGGCTTGAGTCACCTGTTGAATGGAGCAATGTGTGGCGTGCTGTGGGATACCACAAATGTCGTCAGCCGAGTCCTGAAAGGAGCCCGATGCATAGAAGAAAAGTACCGCAGTAACCTTTACCTCAACGGGCACTACGGTCCTGATAGTGCTGGTAGGCTGCAGATCTCCCTTGATTAGCTGGCATATCTCAGCGATGACCTCCTTTCAGAAGCGCAGCCTCCTAAGGCACGTGTTATCGGACAAGTTCAGGTATGATTGCTTTTCCCTGTAAGTGCAGCAGTCTACCATCTCTTTGATTGGGCACATAATGCTCTTCAATATATCTTCTCCCATCTTCAGTCTGCAGCATGCGATTGGTGACCAATACTGGTTGAGAAATTACAGACCCCATCACTATTAATGGTTATAAAATGCCCTAAATTTGTCCTCAACACATAGAAATGTGATTAGATGATTGCCAAGAGTCAATAAGGCCCTTAAAATCACTCACAAATTAATTCTCCTGAAGATATATGTTGAAGCAGCCTTTTCATTTCCTCAGACGTTCAAAATGGCGTCCGTAGTGCCGAGTTCTGCCAAGTAGCGAGAGTCGGGAGCAGCCTTTCTCCAG
Source organism: Pristiophorus japonicus (assembly GCF_044704955.1). NCBI lineage: Eukaryota > Metazoa > Chordata > Chondrichthyes > Pristiophoridae > Pristiophorus > Pristiophorus japonicus. The sequence goes on from NC_091977.1 coordinate 332,588,677, forward strand.
CAATTTTCTCGGAGAGCAATCAGCCCGGCGATATGGCGAAAGTTGCAGTGTGCGATCACCTCGGCGATAGCAGATTCATGTGTGCCGAAAGTTGGGCCAGCAATTAGTGGCCGATGTTCTGGCCAACTTTCCACTTTTAAGCTAAAATGGGCGATAGCCTGCCTATTTGAGCAATAAATGGGCGATAGCTTGGCGATCATCAGCGGAAAGTCTAGCCCATAGTGCGCTAATAAAATGCTGAATGGAGGTGGTTGGATGTCTAATATTGCTGAGTGTGTGAATTACAGTAAAATGGCGACTTCCAAGTGGAAACTTTGTTGGGCACAATTTTGAATGTGCCTTTTGATGATGGTGAACTGGTTAGCTTCAGAATGTCATAGTGACTTCAAGAACAGGGGTGCAGAGACTCAGAAGGGGTATTAACACAAGTTGGTGGTGGTACAACACTGCTTTATTAAAGACTATGACATTGATAGTTAAGGACAACATCGACCAGTTAGGTCATCCAGTGGCTAAAAAACTCGATCTGGTTTTCGATAGAAATGATCAAAACTTGGGGTGTAACTGGTGATAATCAAGAAACTCCAAGTAGCCCCCTGTTTAGTCTGGGTCAGTGTTTTACTAAGGAATTTTCTGATGCGATGTTGTCAATGTTCAAACCAGGGATCCAGCCAGCTTTCTATGCGACACTGTCAAAGCTGCATAAAGGACATGTGCATTACATGGCTCTTATGTTGCAGCTTATCTTGGATGCTATGTTCTGTGCTTTGTGCATTAACACATGGAAAAACTGAAATGGGTATTGTGTTTTATGCTTGGGTATTTTGCGAACACATTCTTGCCCACTCTCCAATGAAGAATTTGCTTTTCTTTGAGTTTTCTACTGCTTATATGTTTTTCAATTTGTGCCTGGACTTGAAATTACCCAAAGTGTCTGCAACAATAACAGAAAGACACCAGATAATCCATCTGATACCCTATGACAAACTGGAGAATGAGCCTCCCAAGCTAATAAGCAACAATTCTGTCCATACATCAGAAAACCTCTAGTGATTTTTGTGTCACTCGGGGTCTGTGTAATGTACTAGAGCCATGAAGTCCTGGCGATACAGCTGCTAAGTCTGCCTAGCTATGTACAAAATCAGATCTATCTTGTATTGGACCAACCCACTTTCTGAGAAACAGTGAAAAGAAATCCTTTGCTGCTTTGAAGTTATAACTCCAGTTTTTACAAACCAGTTTCTGCTGCAGATGACAATCAACACTGACCAAATTTGACTGGTGGCTGTGCTGAAGCACCACATGAATACTATCCCTTCCTGCAAGGAAAGTCAGAAGAATCAAATTCTGAATAGTACGAAACTATCAATTCTAACTAATGTTATGATTTTTCAGAATGTGGGCATCGCTGGCAAGGCCGACATTTTTGCCCATCCCTAGTTGCCCTTGAGAAGATGGTGGAAGGGTACTTGGAGTCGATGGTGTTCCTATAGGAACTCTGGATCCTAACTGCAGATGTGGTCATAGACAAAGAATTAAGGAGACCATGCAAGAAATTGGTGAAAATGATGACGACAGCTAACAATTGACGATGCGCTCTGGCCATCCCAACTAGTGTTTGTTACACTGACACCTTATCAACAGTCTGCACTTCCTTGGTGCACCCAGGAACAAAGACACAGAAATCTGAGATAACAGAATTTGTTCTTAATCAGAAGCATCAAATCTTCTTAAACTTCACACATTGTTGTGTCTTCTTTGCCACATCAAGACAAAGGCAGAGGGGTTTCCACTCACACCTCATTGCAAGTCCTGGATACTAGCATCCACCTAGCATAGTGACCCCGTCGCTGCTCCTGCTGTACCTGCCCACGCTCTAATCAGCAACCTGGATTATGGTGACGTCCAATCCAGTCACCCTCCTCCAAGTCGTTGCCCTCCTGAACCGGCTCGCGCTGCTCCCTACAGTGATATGCCTCCACTCCGCTCCTTTTGTGGTCCCAACCTGAAGCTGATGTTCCCTCGCAGGTTGGGGCCGTGCTGTGTGCTGGGCAGCCTCCATGCTGCTCCTTTTGTAGCCCGACCTGTGGCTGATGTTCCTGGAGCAGCAAGAGATTGTGGAGCGATGTGATCGGGGCCCAGGAGAGGAGAGGGCCCAGGGGCAGCACAGGCCAGCACACACTGAAATGTGTGCGCACGCTAGGTCCGTGCAGCAGAGCTGATCTCCAGTCATCTTGGTTAATCCTTGCCATTGGACCAAGCCCGAGCTCTGTCAAGCCCATGTGGTGGCTGGTGTGCAACAGCCACTGCACGTGAAAAAAATCCACAGTCATCTTCCATCCTTCAATATGTAGTTCGGGACCTGGAATATCAGGTCCCTCATTGTAACATCTGTGAACTTTTTGGTGGGGAAGCAAGTCATCTTTGATATGAGGGACCGCCTAAGAAGAAGAGCATAGTGAAAGGACGGGAAAAAGAATTCCAATTTTTGTTGATTACCAGTAGGAAAAATCTGTGCTCCAGAATCAGTGGGAAGAGAAGCTTTTGCAGGTTTTGTCCCAAACTCGAAGTAACAGCAGAGAATGGGATTGTCCATTTTAGTGAATAAATGACTAACTATATTCAAAATTACCTGCAAGAGAAGGAGTTTTGATGTAAATATTCAGGTGTCATGCTATAAACTTATCTAGAGCAAAGAAGTGGTAATGAATCTTCACAAGAAGCTGCAGAGTGCATCACCCTGACGATACTGAGGTTTCTGCAAAGTTAACAGTTTTAAGACTGCAAATTTCTTTCGTGTTATTAAGGACCAGACTTACATTGAAATGATAAAGGTGAAAAACACACATTTTATGCTATGGACATATAGAGGCAGATTTTCCACTTGCCACCTAGGCATAAAATGGACGATGGGGGATCGGTCGCTCATAATGGAAAGAGTTCCATTGATCACTGTCCGGTTTTCACAGCCACCTTAAAGACCTGCAGTATTTTCCAGGATGTATTCTTACCTTTCACTCCACCAAAAGCTCCAAAAGTTAAGTTGCAAGCTGTCCGTTGAAGATTGTGCTCATACATCAGTTTCAGCTGGTATTGGTTTCCATGTTCAACAGTACCCATAGTACCTGTTAACCAAAAAAACAAAACAATTGGAAGGCAAAAGGAAGGCTTTGTGCAACAGGCTATTAGCTTCAAATCTTTCTAGCTTACAAACATTAATTGATTCAGCCCATCAACGTTTGCATGTCATGCAAGTAGCAAAATACACCTGTGTATGTGCTGACAAACAAGTACAATGCAAATTACAGCAGGCCTGTGTGAATATTCTCAACACACTCAAGAATAATTCCCATCCTTCCCATTATCAACAGTTGGTTGTTCGTTTGAATGACAATGACATTGTGATCATATCGAGGCTCGGGGTACTGGGTTGGTGTGGCTCTTCTCACGAGCTCTTACATTCTACACTGGTCCAATCTGCAAGAGATAGATTTCATCACACTCAGTACAGATGGATTCAGAGTTTGTTACTGCAGTCTGGTTGACATTTTTGTTTTATCTTCCCTTAGTTTTCTTCCCTTTTCTTCTGTGCTGCCTCAACACACTCTCTCTTGATGGATATCATTTGCCACCTGCCTGATCCCAAGATTTCATGTTGATCTCACCATTCTTTAGCTTCCTTTTCAATGAGTCCTTTCAAATGTTTGAACTGTCCTCCTTGAATGCATTTGTCCTCTTTCAGCCAAGGGTCAGTAGACAACTCAGAGCAGCCCATCATCAGACAGCCTATTGAACACACTCAACACATGTCTCATCTGAGCCTTGATCTGCAACAGCCAGGACTTTAGGATCTTGTCTTGCCATCTGCTGTTCCTGATGGTACAGAGTGGAAGATTGCAAGGTCTTTGATGTGACATCTACAGATTTCCCAAGTCTCATAGCACTAAAGAGGTAACAACAGGAACATTACCATACACATTTTGAGCTTACTTTTGATTTTCAGCTCATATTTATTCCACTCATTTCCTCCAGCAGCCAAAAGTTGAGCAAGTATTCCTGATTTGATGAAACATCTCTGTCCAGAGATATGTCTAATGCAAGTGTGTTGCCCAGGTTAAATAAATTGCTGGACTGAACTCATAAGAAATAGGAGCAGGAGTAGGCCATTTGTCCCCTCAGCCTGCTCTGCTTTTGTTCCCTCAAAAATTCAGCTGTGTTCTATTGTGTATAAACAAGATGTTGCTTGAAACAAACCTCAACCTTCCTCATATTGATGGACAGGCCAAAGTACTTCGATGCTGAGGTAAAACAGTTGGTGATAGTGGTTATATATGTGGACTTGTATTTATTCTGTACAGCCACCAGAGGGCTCATTCCCTGGAGTCCCAAGGGATCCCATAATCCTTTATGGTCACACTTTACTTTGAGCTCACAGTGTTCACTCTGACTCTTTCTCCATACACAATTGGCGACAAAATACAAATAGCAAACCTAAAGATGCAGAGAACAGTGAGCATCCTGGAGAAATTCTCGGGGGAAGATGATTGGGAAACTTTTGGGGAGCGAATCGACCAATACTTTGTGGCCAACGAGCTAGATGGGGAAGAGAATGCTGCCAAACGTAGAGCAATCCTCCTCACCGTCTGTGGGGCACCAATGTATGGCCTCATGAAGAATCTGCTCACTCCAGCGAAACCCATGGAGAAATTGTAGACTATTTGTGCACACTGGTCCAAGAGCATTTGAACCCGAAGGAAAGCATTCTGATGGCGATGTACCGGTTCTACACCTACAAAAGATCAGAAGGCCAGGAAGTGGCGAGTTATGTCACTGAGCTAAGACGCCTGGCAGGACATTGCGAATTTGAAGGACATTTGGAGCACATGCTCGGAGACTTTTTCGTACTTGGCATTGGCCACGAAACCATACTTCACAAGCTTTTGACTGTAGAGACCCCAACCTTGAGTAAGGCCATAGCGATAGCCCAGGCGTTCATTGCCACCAGTGACAATACTAACCAAATCTCTCGGCACACAAGTGCTGCTATAAGTACTGTGAACAAAGTGATGTTGTTTTCGAATCGTAACGTACAGGGCAGGTCACACATACCTGCAGCTACATGTCCGCAGATGTCTCAGAGTCCACCATCAAGGGTGATGAATGCAAGGCCATTAACATCTTGTTGGCGCTGCGGGGGTGATCATCGTTTCCATTCATGCCGATTCAAAGGATACATTTACAAGGGCTGTGGAACAATGGGACAGCTCCAACGAGTGTGTAGGCGAGCTACTAAGCCTGTTAAACCTGCAAACCACCATGTTGCAGAGGAGGACAGATTCACGGAGGATCACTACAAACCAGAGCCTCAGATAGAGGAGGCAAAGGTACATGGGGTACACACATTCACCACAAATTGTCCCCCGATAATGCTGAATGTTGAACTAAATGGACTCACGGTGTCAATGGAGCTGGACACGGGCGCGAACCAGTCCATCATGGGCAAAAAGACTTGCGATAAATTGTGGTGCAACAAGGCCTCAAGGCTAGTCTTAACCCCAGTACACACGAGATTAAGAACTTAAACTAAAAAAACTGATTCCTGAAATCGGCAGTGCTCCCGTAAAGGTCTCCTACAATGGAGCGGTGCACAAGCTATCACTCTGGGTGGTACCGGGTGATGGTCCCACACTGCTCGGCACGAAGCTGGCTGGGAAAGATACGCTGGAACTGGGACGACGTCTGAGCGCTATCGCCCGCTGACGACACTTCGTGTGCCCAGGTCTTAATCAAATTTCCTTCGCTGTTCAAACCAGGCACCGGGAAATTCCAAGGAGCAAAAGTGCAGATCCACCTAATTCCGGGGACGCGACCCATCCATCACAAGGCGAGAGCAGTACCGTACATGATGAGAGAAAGGGTAGAGATCGAGCTAGACCGGCTGCAATGAGAGGGCATCATTTCACCGACCGAGTTCAGTAAGTGGGCCAGTCCTATTGGGAGACAGTACCGTCAGAATCTGTGGCGATTACAAAGTAACTATCAATCGTTTCTCCCTGCAGGACCAATACCCACTACCAAAAGCTGACGACTTCTTTGCAACGCTGGCGGGAGGAAAGACATTGACGAAGCTGGATCTGACTTCAGCCTACATGATGCAGGAACTGGAGGAATCATCGAAGGCCCTCACCTGCATCAACACGCACAAAGGTCTTTTTGTTTATAACAGGTGCCTGTTTGGAATCCGATCAGCAGCGGTGATATTCCAGAGAAACATGGAAAGTTTACTGAAGTCGGTCCCGCACACCGTGGTCTTCCTGGACGACATCTTGGTCACGGATCGGAACACAGTCGAGCACCTGCAGAAACTGGAGGTGGTTCTTAGTTGACTCAACTGCGTGGGGCTCAGGTTAAAATGCTCGAAGTGCGTTTTCCTGGCGTCTGAAGTGGAGTTCCTGGGAAGGAGGATTGCGGCGGACGGCATCAGACCCACCAACGCGAAGACGGAGGCAATCGAGAACGCACCGAGGCCACAGAACGTGACGGAGCTGCGGTCATTTCTGGGACTCTTGAACTACTTTGGTAACTTCTTACCGGGTCTCAGCACCCTGCTAGAACCACTATATGTCTTACTACGATAAAGGGCCGAATGGGTTTGGGGCAAAAGCCAAGAAAATGCCTTTGTAAAAGCGAGAAAATTGTTATGCTCAAACAAATTGCTTATGTTGCATGATCCATGTAAGCGTTTGGTACTAGCATGTGATGCATCTTCATATGGCGTCGGGTGTGTATTGCAACAAGCTAATGATGTCGGGAAACTGCAACCGGTTGCTTATGCATCCAGGAGTCTGTCTAAGGCCGAGAGAGCCGACAGCATGATTGAGAAGCATTAGCGTGTGTCTATGGAGTAAACAAAATGCATCAATATCTGTTTGGGCTAAAATTTGAATTGGAAACTGACCATCAGCCACTTATAGCCCTGTTTTCCGAGAGTAAAGGAATAAATACCAACGCATCGGCCCGCATCCAGAGATGGGCGCTCACGTTGTCCCTATACAACTACGCCATCCGCCATAGGCCAGGCACAGAAAACTGCGCCGATGCTCTCAGTAGGCTGCCATTGCCCACCACGGGGGTGGAAATGGTGCAGCCCGCAGATCTAGCCATGGATCATGCAACACAAGCAATTTGTTGCTTCCATGGTTATGAAAGCATTTGAGAGCGCCCGGCAGATCAAAACCTGGACAAGCCAGGACCCCTTATTATCTCTAGTCAAAAGCTGTGCGCTTCACGGGAGCTGGTCCAGTGTCCCAGTGGAAATGCAGGAAGAGATAAAGCCGTTCCAGCGGCGCAAAGTTGAAATGTCTATACAGGCAGACTGCTTTTTGTGGGGCAATCAAGTAGTGGTCCCCAAGAAGGGCAGAGACACCTTCATCAATGATCTCCACAGCACCCACCCAGGAATCGTAATGATGAAAGCGATAGCCAGATCCCATGTGTGGTGCCCGGCATCAATGCGGACTTAGAGCCCTGCGTTCACAGATGTAATACATGCTCGCAGTTAAGCAATGTACCCAGGGAGGCACCGCTAAGTTTATGGTCTTGGCCCTCCAAACCGTGGTCTAGGGTACACGTCGACTATGCAGGCCCGTTCTTGGGTAAAATGTTCCTTGTGGTTGTAGACGCATACTCCAAGTGGATTGAATGTGAGATAATGTCAGCTAGTACGTCCGCTGCCACTACTGAAAGCCTGCGGGCCATGTTTGCTACACACAGCTTACCCGATGTCCTGGTGAGCGACAACGGGCCATGTTTTACCACTGCTGAGTTCAAAGAATTCATGACCCGTAACGGGATCAAACATGTCACATCTGCCCCATTTAAACCAGCGTCCAATGGTCAGGCAGAGAGATCAGTGCAAACCATCAAGCAAGGCTTGAAGAGGGGAACTGAAGGCTCAGTGCAGACTCGCCTATCCCGAGTCCTGCTAAGCTACCGCACGAGACCCCGAGACCCACTCACTCACTGGGATCCCACCTGCTGAACTGCTCATGAAAAGAATACTTAAGACAAGGCTCTCATTAGTTAACCCTGATCTACATGAACAGGTAGAGAGCAGGTGGCTTCAACAAAGTGCATATCATGATGGCGCAAATGTGTCACACGTGATTGAAGTCAATGATCCTGTATTTGTATTGAATTATGGACAAGGTCCCAAGTGGCTTCCCGGCACTGTCGTGGCCAAAGAGGGGAGCAGGGTGTTTCGGGTCAAACTTTCAAATGGACTCATTCACCAGAAACACTTGGACTAAATCAAACTCAGATTCACAGACTACCCTGAGCAACCCACCTTGGACCCTACCTTTTTTGATCCCCCAACACACACACCAGTGGCAACCGACACCACGGTTGACCACGAAGCAGAACCTATCATCCACAGCAGCCCTGCAGGGCCCAACACACTAGGCAGCCCAGCAAGACCAGCTGCACAGATGATTCAACAACACCAACTTTCACACCGAGACGACCAACCAGGGCAAGGGCCCCAGATCAACTCACATTGTAAATAGTTACACTATTGACTTTGCGGGGGAATGTTGTTATATATGTGGACTTGTATTTACTCTGTACAGCCACCAGCGGGCTCATTCCCCGGAGTCCCAAAGGATCCCATAATCCCTTGGGAGCACAGGTATTTAAGGCGGCTTCAAAGATTGGAGAGGCACTCTGAAGATCTGTAATAAAAGATTAAAGGTCACACTTCACTTTGAGCTCAGAGTGTTCATTCTGACTCTTTCTCCATACACAACAATAGTCTTGAGGTGTCTGAATGCATGGGCCAGTAAAACACAATTATTGGCAAACAGGACCTCACAACTGATAGCTGCTTTTATATTGTTCATTGCTTTTAGTTAGCAAAAGCTGAACAGCTTTCCATCCCCATGAACCTGGATACACTCCTTCCTGGACTTCTTCAAAATGATCAGATGGTCCATGACAAGGAATCCTTCCAGCACGAGTTGCCAAACTAGTTCCTACAGTCAGAATGGTCCAGCATCAAGCTCAATCTTGTAATCCAACAATTCAAGAGTTATTTTGTTTTAAATATACATCAAGGGAAACTATTAATGTATTTTGTTGATTTTTGTTTTAAGGTACGATTAGCTTACCTATACCAAATTACTATCTACAGCTCATCAAAACATTGAGTCAATAAGTATAATTTTTATTAAATATGAGAAACTTTTAGTCACATCCCTTCTCTTACCAATTGCACGCTCAGCTTACAAGACCTAGTTGCATGCTTAGTGTTCAGTTATTTTGACAGTAAATCTTCTTGTAGCATTTAAAAGGACACAAATAAAATTAAGTTGGATAGTTCATAAGTCCTAGGCAGTCTTTATCACAAAGGCTTCTTTATTCAATCACAGCACTTGTACTCCATATTAGAGGGTTTTAAGTTTTAAATTTTCTATTCGCCACAAGATCCTGGGGTGTTATTTCTTGTATATTTACATAAGAACATAAGAAATAGGAGCAGGAGTAGGCCATAAGGCCCTTTGAGCCTGTTCCGCCATTTAATACGATCATAGCTGATCTGATCATGGACTCGGGTCAACTTCCCTGTCTGCTCCCCATAACTCCTCATCGGTTAAGAAACCGATCTATTTCTGTCTTAAATTTATTCAATGACCCAGCTTCCACAGCTCTCTGAGGCAGTGAATTCCACAGATTTACAATCCTTTGTGCCCAGAGATGCGTAAAAACAGGGCATAAAGCAAATACCCAGTGTAAAAAATTTAGGATACTCGGGTGCAAGTGTTTTCATACCTAATTATGCTACGCCCAAATTTTCTTGCTCTTTTCTGCTCGGCTATCAATCCCTGCGCCCAACCGCAACTCGGCTTACTATAATGGCTCCGGCCTGAGCTAAAGAACTATACATGCGAATTTCTTGCAATTACGCTGCCTCAAAACAGATGTAAAATCAAGCCTCTTCTATCAGGCGTAGCAAGATACCAAGTCATTTTTCTGATGCTTTGTGATCTTTTAAAATTTCTCCACATCATTACCTGATCTGTATTTTCTGGTTATCATTCATTCATAGGCAGTCCCTCGTAATCGAGGAAGACTTGCTTCCATTCAAAGTGAGTTCTCTGGTGACTGAACAGTCCAATGTGGGAATTACAGTCTCTGTCACAGGTGGGGCAGACAGTGGTTGAAGGAAAGGATGGGTAGGAAGTCTGGTTTGCCACACACTCCTTCCACTTCCGCGCTTGATTTCTGCATGCTCTCGGCAACAAGACTCAAGGTGCTCAGCGCCCTCCTGGATGCTCTTCCTTCATTTTGGGCTGTCTTGGACCAGGGATTCCCAGGTGCCGGTGAGGATGTTGCACTTTATCAAGGTCTAAGGATCAAAGACTGGTTAATGGACTATGATGCAGTCTAAATGTGGATCAGGAGCAGAGGATGTTTAAGCCAAAGAACTAGAGCCTGAGAAATTAGAAGCAATTTTTGCCTGACTTTACTACTGCAGCAGATTGTGTTTTGTGGGACAATATTGTAGATTTTTTTCAAAATTCTAACTTCTGAATTAAATCTACCACTTTCATGGGTTTATGACAGATCTACAACAAATACAGCCATAATGAATAGAGCAGTGGGAATACATGAAAAGTCAAAAAGAAATACAACATATAACTGGAAGAATAATGATTAAAAACACTCACGCAAGCAAGGTAAAAATTTTCAACAGTATACACTACCTGAGACAGCATAGACGGACAGCGTTCTTGGATGCAAAACAGCCAAATGGAGAAGTTCTGTACCTCTGCAAGAACAAATGAAATCACCTAACTACAAAAGACCTCAAGGCTACAAAAAAGCAGCTATTATACTGCTTTTAAATTATGAATTTTTTTTTTCAAAGTTGAATCCTGACTAAGTCGGCATGACCACATTAAACTGATATACAGTAAACATGCTTTTGTAAATCTATGATCATTATGTTTTATAATTCACAACCTCTCAATGGCATATTTTTTAATGGGGACTGAACTATTAATATTACCGCTTTTTATTGTACGATAAGCAAGAATGTTACATAGCTTTCAGGGAACGCCTAACAGTTCCTAGATGTATGTAGAAGTTTTAATAGCGAATTTGGTAATCAGTTGTAAATACTTTTAAAACAAGCCAAAACCAAAAAGCCATTTAATCATTGCTGCTTTGTCACAAAGCTTAAAAGAGCGGATAATAAAAATACAAGTTTCAACACTGCCTTGAATGTGCTGGAAGCAAACAAATTTAAACTGATCTTTCGACCTTATATCAATTCAACAAAAAAAATAATCCATCAGTACGATATATATCGACCGTAGACAAATATCAGGATACGAAGACACAAACCCCATTCTGTCCCCTAAATCATTAATGGTTAAACTGTAAAAAAACAGTCCATCCGAGGATAGGGCAAATAGCACAATCATCACTAAGAATAGGAAGCTGTAGCTAATGGGTGGTAATGAAAGGTTACCTACTTTGTAGGGTCATGATGATTCTTGTAATGACTATTCTCTACACACTCTTAGACCTGTCCACATTATCTGGGAAGTTTACTTCCTTTTAAGATGTCGGTGACATCAGTGCATGATTGGTTACAATCTGGAATGCATTGCCTAAAAGAGCAGTGAAAGCAGATTCAATTGTAACGTTCAACACCGACATTGGTGCATCTGTCCTCCCAATGGATTTGCAGGATCTTGCGGAGGCAGCGCTGGTAGTACTTCTCCAGCATTTTGAGATGTCTGTTGTATATAGTCCACGTCTCTGAGCCATATAGGGGGGTGGGTATCACTACTGCCCTGTAGCCCATAAGCTTGGTGCCAGATTTGAGGGCCTGGTCTTCCAGCTTCCCAGCATCGAAGCACTGACCATGCTCGATCAGCTCCGATGGATGGGCCACATCGTCCGCATGCCCGACACGAGACTCCCAAAGCAAGCGCTCCACTCGGAGCTTCGTCACGCCAAGTGAGCCCCAGGTGGGCAGAGGAAATGCTTCAAGGACACCCTCAAAGCTTCCTTGATAAAGTGCAACATCCCCACCGGCACCTGGGAATCCCTCACCCAAGACCACCCAAAGTGGAGGAAGAGCATCCGGGAGGGTGCTGAGCACCTCGAGTCTCATAGCCGAGAGCATGCAGAAATCAAACACAGAAGCAGAAGGAGCGTGCGGCAAACCAGACTCCCCACACACCCCTTTCCTTCAACCACAGTCACCTGTGACGGAGACTGTAGGTCCCGCATTGGACTCTTCAGCCACCTGAGAACTCACTTTGAGTGGAAACAAGTCATTCTCGACTCCGAGAGACTGCCTATGATGATGAGTAACTTTCAAATGGGAATGGGATAAATACGCGAAGTGGAAAAATTTGCAGTGCTACGGGGAAAAGAGATGAGTGGGACTAATTGGATAGCTCTTTCAAAGGGCCGGCACAGACATGATGGGCCAAATTGCCTCTTTCTATATTGTATTATTCTATAATCATTTCCCCAATCTTACACAGGGTAGAAGGGCTAACCTAACCATGGGGACGCATCAGTTCATTTTGCCCAAAGGCCAGTCTGAAAGGGAGATATAATTTGCACCCTTCCCTGCCCTGTAAAGGTCCGAGAAGCCAACATGATGCACGGAGGAAACTCATCAGTAAAATAAAGACCCTACCACATATGTAATCTGTCTTTACATTAGGTCCTCCACACACAAGTATAGCAGGAGGAGGAGGAACATAGAGAAGTCTGCCAAAGTATTATCCACAGCTGCTAAATCCAAAGAGTAGCTGTTGGTAAAGGAACACTGATCACTCCCAACTATCTGCTTCGTATATGTAGCTTCCAAGGCCCAACTATCTTCAGCTGTTTCATCAATTAACTTCTCTCCATCATAAGGTCAGAGGTGGGGCTGTTTGATGATGATTGCAGTATTCAGCTCCATTCGCAATTCCTCAGATATTAAAGCAGTCCATGCCTGCAGGCAGCAAGGATAAAAAATTTTAATTGGAGTTGTTGGGGGCCCCCGAGGAACCAATTAGGCCATCGAGTACAGAAATGGTGGATGACCGAGGCGGTGCAGAATAAGATGAGTTTTAGTGCCGAGTTTTGGATGAGCCGACATTTACTCGACTCACATCCACCCCAACTATCTTGCCATAAATAAAGGCACTGCAAGTAACACAATAATAAATTAGAATATGACAATCCCACTCTTCCAAAGTCTCCGTTCCTCCACCTCTGACCTCTTGTGCATCCCCTCTCTTTCCTTCCCACCATTAGCATTTATGTCTTCAGTCCAATGTTCTCTTTAAGCTGTGCGCTGTGCTGCAGTCCGGGGTCTCGCAGAGCTGGTGAGTTGGCTTTTAAATTGAAAATAAATGCGCATGCATGGAATTTTGAATGGGCTGCTCAGCCCGGCGTGGCCCAAAAAATATTACGGGAAACATTGTTTCAGTCTAGGCCCCACAATCTGGAATTCCCTCCCTAAACCTCTCCGCCTCTCTACCTTCTTCTCCTCCTTTAAGACCCACCTCTGTGACCAAGCTTTTAGTCACCCATCCTAATATCTCCTTCTTTGGCTCAGCTTCCATTTTTGGCTGATTATGCTTCTGTGAAGCACCTTGAGTCAATTTTCTACATTAAAGTCGCTACATGAATGCCAGTTGCTATTGCTGGTGTTTGGGCCAAAAACATACAATTTAAAGCAAAAAAGGCACTTCTAGGCCAAATAGTGACAAATCCAGCTGGTTACGGCCATCTGTAGAGTCAAAGGCCCATGAGCACTTCAGTGTTTAAAAATGTCGAGGCTGGTGGAGAAGATTCTAGATTGACACTAGTGCATTCTGGGAATCCATCTAGTTGAGCTTCATCACTCATGTCTGAAAGATTGCTCTAGCCACTTCTAACATAGTGGCTGGTTTTATCGGTTATTTACATTTTTTTCCCACTTTAAAAAAAATTAATACAATGATACATTCAGCTGCATCAGAGGTAAAAATGGAACCGAGAACTGCTTGGTAAAAATTAAACACGGCAGCATCATTGAAATTGTGGCCTTTCAGTGGTTGCTTTTCCGTGGGATCTTAGCTGATCTACACTTTGTTGACATCAGCCAATGAGAAAAGCGTAACAATTTATTTTAAACACTGGATCAATTTAATTGCCCCACGGACTTGATATGTGAGGCACTGAATGCAAGAATTAAGAATAGATAGCTGGGTATTTCTATAGTAAACTTATTCTGATAGTTCACATTTGCAGTAAAATGGCTCCCCCTGCTGATAAATGACCATCAATAGCAAGCTATGAATCATAGAATCATGGGCTAGAATTTCCAGACAACGCACCAGCACCCGAATGCCGCCTCTAATACTGCTAAAATTCCCAAAATTATCGGCAGCAAAAAATTCCCTCCAAAAAAGAAAAAATACACCCAGCGAAAAAAAATGGGCCTTACAACCCGATTCTTGGCAAAAAAAAATTAGAATCTTGGGCCGATTAGGCGGTTTAAAAAAAAATGGGCGATAATCAATAAATTTACTAAAAATTTACACCAAGACTGCAGGTTGAGCCTAGGAGGAGAAAAACACAAAAAATATTTTTTCAAAAAACAAAGTTTAAAAAAAAATCAGAAAAACATTCTCATGAACCCTTTTCACTTAAATCATTGCAAGACAATTTTAAAATAATTAGTAAAAAAACCAATTACTTACCTTTTCTTGCAGGGCTATTTACCTACCGCTCAGCTCTGCTGATTCTCGTGGGTGTTTTGTTTTCCAACTTACCTACGGGTGACCGCTGAGCCAAAAATCGCGCCATGGTGATCTATGGACTGTGCATGTCGGCGGTCCGCTCCCTGGCAGTACTTCAAAACAGCCGGCATAACCCAGCTGTGGAGTTTTGCGCTGACCCAATTCTTACCCAAAATGGCCAATACCGCCGAGAAACCAGCCGGAAGAAAGCATGGAAATTCTAGCCCCAATAGAAATTTAAGGCAGCCAAAAAAGAGCTATCCAGCCTTATTCCACTTTCCAGGTCTTGATCCGTAGCCTTGTAGGTTATGCCACTTCAAGTGCATTTCCAAGTACTTTGTAAATATGATGAGGGTTTCTGCATCTACCACCCTTTCAGGCAGTGAGTTCCAGACCCCAACCACCCTTCTGGGTGAAAATAATTCTCCTCAACCCCCCTTGAATCCTTCTACCAATTACCTTAAATCTATGCCCCCTGGTTATTGACCTCTTTGCTAAGGGAAATAGGTCTGTCCTATCCACTCTATCTAGGCCCCTCATAACTTGATACACTTAAATTAAGCCTCCTCAGTCTCCTCTGTTCCAAAGAAAACAAATCCAGCCTTTCCAATCTTTCCTCATAGCTAAAATTCTCCAGTCCAGGCAACATCCTCCTAAATCTCCTCTGTACCCTCTCTAGTGCAATCACATCTTTCCTGTAATGTGGTGACCAGAACTGTTGCAGTATTCTAGCTGTGGTCTAACTAATGTTTCATACTATTCGAGCATAACATCCCTGCTCTTATATTCTATGCCTTGGCTAATAAAGGAAAGTATCCCATATGCTTTCTTAACTACCTTATCCACCTGTCCTGTTACCTTCAGGGATCTGCACTCCAAGATCTCTCTTTTCCTCTACACTTCTCAGTATCCTACCATTTATTGTGTATTCCCTTGTCTTGTTAGCACTCCCCGAACGCATTACCTCACTATTTTCCGGATTGAATTCCATTTGCCACTTGTGCCCACCTGACCGGTCCTTTGATATCTTCCTGCAGTCTACAACTTTCTTCCCCACTCTCAACCACACGGTCATTTTTTGTATCATCTGCAAACTTCTTAATCATGCCCCCTACATTGAAGTCTAAATCATTGACTTATACCACAATAATAGTACTTAGCCCTGCAGGACACCACTGGAAGTAGTCTTCCAGTCACAAAAACACTTGTCGACCATTACCCTTTGCTTCCTGCCACTGAGCCAATTTTGGATCCGTCATGCCACTTTCCCTTGATCTCATGGACTTATACTTATCTGACCAATCTGTCATGTGGTGCCTTGTCAAAAGCCTTACTAAAATCCATTTAGGCTGCATCAAACGCGCTACCCTCATCGACCTTCCTTGTTACCGCCTCAAAAAATTCAATCAAGTTAGTCAGACATGACCTTCCCTTAACAAATTCATGCAGATTGTCATTGATTAATCCATGCCTTTCCAAATGACGATTAACACTGTCTCAGAATTTTTTCCAATAATTTTTTCATCACCGAGATTAGGCTGATGATGCATTTCACTTTATTATTAGTCTGTCATCAAATGCAGTATATACAATACCTCATCTCCTAACATGAGAACACAAAAATTCAAACTGCTCAAACAACATTATAGTCACCCACAGGTTGAATATATGTTACTGGTTCACAGTTCTTTGGCCTTGGTACCCACTATCCCAAGATAGAAATGGCAGTGCATGTCAAGTGTGTACAGTCAAGGGCAATGCATGTGGCTTGCTGGGGTCAAATTGGATGCAGCAGGACTGCTGGGGGTCAGAGTGGAGGGGACCGGATTGCCGGGGTCAGAGTGGAGGAGGCTGGATTGCCGGGGTCAGAGTGGAGGAGGCTGGATTGCCAGGGTCAGAAGAACATAAGAAATAGGGGCAGGAGTAGGCAACTGGCCCCTCGAGCCTGCTCCGCCATTTAATAAGATCATGGCTGATCTGATCATGGACTCAGCTCCACTTCCCTGCCCGCTCCCTATAACCCTTTATTCCCTTATCGCTCAAAAATCTGTCCAACTCCGCCTTAAATATATTCAGTGACCCAGCCTCCACAGCTTTCTGGGGCAGAGAATTCCACAGATTTACAACCCTCAGAGAAGAAATTCTTCCTCATCTCAGTTTTAAATGGGCGGCCCCTTATTCTGAGACTATGTCCCCTAGTTTTAGATTCCCCTATGTGGAAATATCCTCTCTGCATCCACCTTGTCGAGCCCCCTTATTATCTTATATATTTTGATATAATCACCTCTCATTCTTCTGAACTCCAATGTGTATAGGCCCAACCTACTCAACCTATCTTCATAAGTCAACCCCCTCATCTCCAGAACCAACCTAGTGAGCCTTCTCTGAACAGCCTCCAATGCAAGTATATCCTTCCTTAAATATGGAGACCAAAACTGTACGCAGTACTCTAGGTGTGGCCTCACCAATACCCTGTACAGTTGTAGCAGGACTTCTCTGCTTTTATATTCCATCCCCCTTGCAATAAAGGCCAACATTTCATTTGCCTTCCTGCTTGCTTGCTGTACCTGCATACTAACCTTTTGTGTTTCATGGACAAGGAACCCCAAGTCCCTCTGTACTGCAGCACTTTATAATTTAAATGGAGAAAAATTGTAGAGTGGAGAGGAGTGGATTTCTGGGGTCAGCGCGCATGCAGCAGGGGTCAGAATGGAGGGGGCTGAATTACTATTCCAGTAATGGATAAGAGGGGTTGTGACCCTAGCCATCTCGATTGCCACTTCAGTAGTGGGACTCAGTATGGGAGAGAATGAAGGAGAAGTTCCCACCACTGGAGAATGGATGTAATACCTCGCATTATTTATTTGCAACATTCCTCATCATCCCACATAGGACTCGCTAAGTTTAGCCAGTAAATAAATGAGGCATGCAGACCAGGGAGGTCTCTGACAGAGGAGACCCCAATTGACAAGGAACTAGCGAGAGAAATCTACACAGGGTGGCTCAAAACAAAATATCCACAACTGCCATTCATGTTTTTGGGTGTTTCCTACCCCCAAGCAGCTGAGGTGCAGATCAGCCATGATATCATTGAATCACGGAGCAGGCTCCAGCAGCTGAATGGCTTCCTCCTGTTCCTGTGTTCTTTATTCTAGACTTTTGGGTCTCATATTGTAGATCACTCTCCTCGGCCTTTCAGATTGCCTTCACTAGCCTCGCTATTTAGATAAGTAGTCGATAACATGCCCAGGATAACTTTTTTAAATTATGGTATATAGATATGCTATAAAAGCAAAATTGTTTGTGCACTTATCTTACAATCAGAGATAGTTTATTGAACTGAATAATTGTCCTCTAAATTGGGTTTGTATTCTTACTGAGCAATCTAAATCTAAAGAAAGTCATGTTTATATCGTCAATAAGAAGTGGCCCAACTTTCCTGACACCAGGAATCTCTTCCAACATCACAGAAAAAGACAACAGAATTCTGACAGCTGAAACAATGCTTTTTAACAATAACCCTGTGCAATAGTATCTTCAACACGTGCATAAGATAAATAAATACTTTTACATGTCTTATACCTGCATGCATTTCCTGTCCAACTTCGTCATCGTGATTTACTTCATGGATTAACATCAACGTTTAACTTTGAAATTGCATTTAGGATTGAAATCATCATGTTGCCTATAATGATGGGCTAGAGCCAGCAGGTGGTGCTGTAATGCAATGTTATAAAGTCCTTAAGGGCCTAGAAATTCTGTTTTTGGTGATAGCGGTATTTTTGGCGGAAAAATACCGCTATGACTCCACTATAGCTACAAGGCCTAAAATTCGGGATAAAATGTGCCCAGCAGTAAAAATCGGTGTTGCTCGAGGATTCGTGGCGCAAACCGAGAATTTTCTGCAACTATTCTCCAACACCGACACTGCTGTGAGTTGGGCCTAGGGAGGGGGGAAAACACCCCAAAAAATATCCAAGAAACAAAAAATAAAAAATAAAAATCACAAAACAGTCACAAGACACTTAATTATCGAATCGCTGCAAAAGAATTACAAAATAAAAACTTTAACTTACCTTTTTTGCAGGTCTTCATACATACCTATTGCTGTTCCAAGGGCTGCAACACAGGTTTTTCCCAGGCATTTTTTTTGGTCCTAACTATGGGTGCACTGTGAGCCAAATTATTGCCGAAAGCACTATTTCGCGTCTTGGGCGCCGGCAGTGCGCTCCCCAGCAGTACTTAAAAACTGCCGGCGCAAGACTTCTCCGAATTTCCTGGTTTACTGTTTTGCCGAAAAACCAGGAGCAAGGTAGGCGAAGTTTTAGCCCCCAAACTAGTATTAAATAAAGGCACGAGACACCTCATGAAGCATCAAAGAGATGTGCAAACTCGATTAAAGCTGGCTTGTCCCTAGTGTTTCAAGCCCCAAGTGATAAAGCAATAAAAATGTATGCATATGCAAAACAGAAGTGATGGCCAGGTGAATTTGTGAAAATTGACAATGAAGCCACATATTACACCAACATTACTTGTGTTGTATCCTTCATAGCACAAGTATCCAGAGGACTGATGAGAAACACTCCCTAAAAACACTACACAAGGAATGTGGCAGTGTTAGGAGATAGTATCATCAGGGGGGCCGGGAGTTTCAACGGCTGTGTTGCCTGCCCGCTGCCAGGGTTAAGGATATCTCCGCGCTGCTGGAGAAGAATTTGAAGTGGGAGTGGGAGGATCCAGTTGTCGTGGTCCATGTAGGAACTAACGACAAAGGTAGAACTAGGAATGAGGTTCTGTTGAAAGAGTTTGAGGAGCTATGGTCCAAATTAAAATGTAGAACCTCAAAAGGTAATATCTCTGGATTGTTACCCGAGCCACAAATTGGCATAGGGACAAGCAGATCAGAGAGTTAAATGTGTGGCTCAAAGAGTGGTGTGGGAGGAAGGGGTTTTGATTCATGGGCATTGGCACCAGTACTGGGGAAAGAGGGAGCTGCTCCGTTGGGCGAGTTCCACTTAAACCGAGCTGGGACAGTGTCCTGGCGAATCAAATAACGTGAGCTGTATATAGGGCTTTAAACTAAAAAAAGGGGATGGGGGTCAAGTGAGGGAAACTTAGAGACCTAAAGCGATAAGTCAAGGCAATGGTGTAGTATAGCAATTTGAGTAAAGATAAGCAGAGTATGACAAGAAGGGACATAGTGTTTAACAGTATTAGAGCATCAGCGAATAAGGTGAAAGCAGGGAATAATAGTAAAAAGTTAAAATTAAAGGCTCTTTATCTAAATGCACAAAGCATTTATAACAAGACAGATGAATTAGTGGCACAAAGAGAAATAAATGGCTTTGATCTAATAGCCATTACAGAGACATGGCTGCAAGGTGACCAAGGTTGGGAATTAAATATTCTAAATAACTAACTTTCGAAAAGACAGGTAGAATGGAAAAGGAGGAAGGGCAGCCCTGATAATAAAGGACGACACAAGGACAGTGGTGAGAAAGGATCTTGACTCAGAAGATCAGGAAGTGGAATCAGGGTGGAGGTAAGAAATAACAAGGGGCAGAAAACACAGGTGGGTGTAGTTTATAGGCCCCCTAACAGTAGCTATACCGTTGGACGGTATATAAATAATAGGAGCTTGTAAAAAAGGTAATACAATAATCGTGGGGGACTTTAATCTTCATATAGACTGGGCAAATCAAATTGGCAAAGGGAGTCTGGAGGACAAGTTCATGGAATGCATTCGGGACTGTTTCCTAGAACAATACGTAATTGAAACAACCAGGGAACAGGCCATTTTATATCTTGTATTGTGTAATGAGACAGGGTTAATTCATAATCTCATAGTAAAGGATCCTCTGGGGAAGAGTGATCATAATATGTTAAGTATTTTACCCGTGACGTAACTCAACGTAAAATTCTAAGTCTTATTATCTAATAAACGAGTCATAAACTTACATAAAGACAATTTCATAGGTATGAGGGGCGAATTGGCTACAGTAGATTGGGAAATTCAATTAAAAGGTAAGACGGTAGATAAGCAGTGGCAAACATTTAAAGAAATATGCCAAAATTCTCAACAAATATACATTCCTTTGAGAAATAAAAACTCCACGGGAAAAGTGATCCATCCGTGGTTAACTGAAGAAGTAAAGGACAATAGTAGATTATAAGAGGCTTATAATGTTGCAAAGAATATTAGCAAACCTGAGGATTGGGAGAGCGTTAGAACCCAGCAAAGAATGACCAAAATAGGTAGATAATAGAATGTGAGGGTAAACTAGCAAGAAATATAAAAACAAATTGCAAGAGCTTCTACAGGTATGACAAAAGGAAGAGAGAGTGACAAAAGTAAGCATTGGTCCCTTGGAGGCTGAGACAGGAGAAATTATAATAGGGAATAAGGAAATGGCAGAGACTTCAAACACATTTTGTATCTGTTCATAGTAGAAGACACAAAAAGCATACCAAAAATCATCATCATAGGCAGTTCCTCGGAATCGAGGAAGACTTGCTTCCACTCTAAAAATGAGTCCTTAGGTAATTGAACAGTCCAATATGAGAACCACAGTCCCTATCACAGGTGGGACAGATAGTCGTTGAAGGAAAGGGCGGGTGGGACAGGTTTACCGCACGCTCTTTCCGCTGCCTGAGCTTGATTTCTGCATGCCTCGGCGATGAGACACCCGGATGCACTTCCTCCACTTAGGGCAGTCTTTGGCCAGGGACTCCCAGGTGTCGGTGGGGATATTGCACTTTATCAGGGAGGCTTTCGGGGGTCCTTGTAACACTTCCTCTGCCCACCTTTGGCTCGTTTGCCGTGAAGGTGTTCCGAATGGAGCACCTGCTTTGGGAGTCTCGTGTCTGGCATGCGAACAATGTGGCACGCCCAGCAGAGCTGATCAAGTGTGGTCAGTGCTTCAATGCTGGGGATGCTGGCCTGGTCGAGGACACTAATGTTGGTGCGTCTGTCCTCCCAGGGGATGGTAGGATTGTCCGGACCGGGGTCAAACATGGCTGCATCATCGCCCCAACCCTCTTCTCAATCTTCCTCGCTGCCATGCTCCACCTCACAGTCAACAAGCTCCCCACTGGAGTGGAACTAAACTACAGAACCAGTGGGAACCTGTTCAGCCTTCGTCGTCTCCAGGCCAGGTCCAAGACCACCCCAACCTCTGTCGTTGAGCTACAGTACGCGGACGATACCTGCATCTGCGCACATACAGAGGCTGAATTCCAAGTCATAGTCAACGTATTTACGGCGGCGTATGAAAGCATGGGCCTTATGCTAAACATCCGTAAGACAGAGGTCCTCCACCAGCCTGTCCTCGCCGCACAGCACTGCCCCCCAGTCATCAAGATCCACGGCGTGGCCCTGGACAACGTGGACCATTTCCCATACCTCGGGAGCCTCTCACCAACAAGAGCAGACATTGACGACGAGATTTAACACCACCTCCAGTGCGCCAGTGCAGCCTTCGGCTGCCTGAGGAAGAGAGTGTTTGAAGACCAGGCCCTCAAATCTGCCATCAAGCTCAGTCTACAGGGCTGTAGTAATACCTGCCCTCCTGTATGGCTGAGACATGGACGACAGTAGACACCTCAAGTTGCTGGAGAAATACCACCAACGATATCAAAAATAGTGGGGATTCAAGGGGCTAATAAGAGCGAGGAACTTAATTTGTGCAGCAATGCGTTTTTCCACTCTTTAACTTATCTACTTACGAGACAAATTTGCCAACTTCCACTTGCAATATAGGATCCTGCAGTTGAAGCTCTAGGATTAACTCTTCTGGACGAAGTGCTGCTCCAGGTTTGGAAGGCTCTGGGGAATAGATACGCAGAATTCCCTTATAACTGCCAACGATAATTTCGTCTGAAAACAGAGCAAAAAATAATCGCATGTGATTACTTTGTTCACTTGAATACATCATGATGCATAAAAACTCAAAGCAGTTAACCCGATACTCATCTCCAAGTTATTCTACAATCACAAGCAATATTAATTGGAAAAATCACTCTGAATTTTTGTATCCAGGTTCTACAAGATCCAATGTATTCAAGGATGTGAGGGTATAGAAAAGCATAGGGCATCCTGTAGGCTCGAATGATGACGTGAAATTTAACAGTGGATTCCAGATCCTGTTTATCATATCAGGAATAACCCAATCGTTGTGTACAGCTGTCTGTAATCATTTGGTTGCCAGAGCTTTAATTAAGCCCGAGTGGTCATTTCGAATGTTAATTTTTTTTTGGAATGATTCAAAATCTAAAAGTGACTTAGCTCAGTCAGGTGCTACCTGCACTTACCTTTTCTCCAGGTCACTAGGAGTATCATAGCCCAGCACACCATTCCCATACACTGCTTGGGAGATGAGATCTGGTTACAAATGAGTGGGGCAAGAGACAGCATCTACAATTTGCCCTGCTTACCCACAAAAAAAATGGGAATGGGGGGAGCGGGAATTGCTGGAGACATGCTCAGCCTAAAGGCATTTTGCAAAATAAATGCTTGAACTTGGTTAAATTACACTATGATGAATTCTACAACTAGCAAACAGAAAATTGAGTACACCTCCTTTAAGCACCCAAACTAAATGACTTCATTTCACCAGAGGACACAGAACACTCTTACAAGTCAGTGTCTACCACACTTACCATTGCCACTGTTGTCAACATCAGCTACACACAAACAGCCCTGGTCGAATTCCTCTTGCTCTCCCACAGGTGTGGACCACCAGTCTCGGGCTTTAAACAAAGACATTTTCCTTCAACCTGAAACCACCAAAACAGTGAAATGCTCAGACTATTGAGGCACAGAATATAGTCTTTAGAACAGTCATAGGAAGATCACTGAATTTTCATTTTTGTGCATAAGTTGAAGGATGTCAGTCCTGCAAAATGGAACACTCTTCCCAATTTGTCCATCCAGCATCAGTATTCAGCACCCTCAGACAGAGTAAAACACCATGTATTCAGTCCCAAAAGAACATTACCATCCTAAATTCACCTATTTTGCCATCATGTCTGATCTCTTCACAGGCCATGTGCAATGTTCCATATTGTGGACTCTACCTAATTCACCAAGTCCCAAGGGAGGCAAGGCTCTGAATGCAGGAGTCCTTCCTGCACCATTGGGGATTTGGGATGGAGCGTGTTGCACAGAGAAGTTATTATATATGTAAACCTGTAAATACTTTGTTTAGCCACCAGAGGGCTCATCCCCTGGAGTCCCAAGGGATCCCACAATCCCTTGGGAGCACCTGTACATAAGGAGGTCTCACAGGCTGGAGGGGCACTCTGGAGACCTGAATAAAGGACTACGGTCTCACGTTACTTTGAGCTCACAGTATCTGGTCAGATTCTTTATGCAAGACATAATAACTGGCGACGAGATACAGATAATGAACCCCACCGCAACAATGCAGAGAACTGTGGGCATCCTGGAGAAATTTTCAGAAGGAGATGATTGGGAAACCTTCGTGGAGCGACTCGACCAATACTTCATGGCCAACGAGCTGGAAGGAGAAGCGAACGCTGCCAAATGAAGGGCGATCCTCCTCACCGTTTGCGGGGCACCAACATATGGCCTCATGAAAAATCTGTGCGCTCCAGCGAAACCCACAGAGAAATCATACGATGGTTTGTGCACACTGGTCCGGGAGTATCTAAACTCGAAAGAAAGCTTTCTGATGGCGAGGTATTGGTTCTACAGGTACAAGAGGTCTGAAGGTCAGGAAGTGGCGAGCTATGCCACCGAGCTAAGGCACCTTGCAGGACATTGTGAATTTGAAGGACACTTGGAGCACATGCTCAGGGACTTCTTTATACTTGACATTGGCCATGAAGTAATACTTCACAAACTTTTGACTGTAGAGACCCCAACCTTGAGTAAAACCATAGCGATAGCCCAGGTGTTCATCACCACCAGTGACAATACCAAACAAATCTATCAGCACACGAGTGCTGCTACAAGTACTGTGAACAAAGTAACGTTGTTTTTGAATCGTAACGTACAGGGCAGGTCTCACATGCCTGCAGCTGCACGTCGCAGATGTCTCAGAGTCCACCATCAAGGGTGGTGAATGCAAGGCCATTAATACCTTGTTGGCGCTGCAGTGATCATCACTTCCATTCATGCCTTTTCAAAGGGTACGTTTGCAAGGGCTGTGGAACAATGGGAGACCTCCAATGTATGCGCAGGCAAGCTGCAAACCCTGCAAACCACCATGCTGCAGAGGACGACAGATCCACGGGGGATCACGACAAACCAGAGCCTCAGACTGAGGAGGCAGAGGTATATGGGGTGCACACATTTACCACAATGTCTCCGATAATGCTGAAGGTGGAATTAAATGGACTTCCGATGTCAATGGAGCTGGACACGGGCGCAAGCCAGTCCATAATGAGCAAAAAGACTTTCGATAAATTGTGGTGCAGTCTTGACTCCCATTCGTACTAAACTGAGAACATACACAAAGGAACTGATCCCCGTAATCGGCAGTGCTACCGTAAGGGTCTCCTATGATGGAGCGGTGCACAAATTACCACACTGGGTGGAACCGGCCCCACGCTGTTCAGCAGGAGCTGGCTGGGAAAGATATGCTGGAACTGGGACGACGTCAGAGCGCTCTCATCCATCCACGACACTTTATGTGCCCAGGTCTTAAACAAGTTCCCCTCGCTGTTCGAACTGGGTATCAGGAAGTTCCAAGGAGCAAAAGTGCAGATCCATTTGATTCCGGGGGCACGACCCATCCATCACAAGGCGAGAGCGGTACCGTACATGATGAGAGGGTGGAGATCGAGCTGGACCGGCTGCAACAAGAGGGCATCATTTCGCCGATCAAATTCAATGAGTAGGCCAGTCCGATTGTTCTAGTCCTCAAGGGAGATGGCACCGTCAGAATCTGTGGTGATTACAAAGTATCAATCGTTTTCCCTGCAGGATCAATACCCACTACCAAAAGCAGACGACTTATTTGCGACGCTGACGGGAGGAAAAACATTCACGAAGCTGGGCTTGACCTCGGCCTACATGGCGTAGGAGCTGGAGGAATCATTGAAGGGCCTCACCTGCATCAACACGCACAAAGGGCTCTTCATTTACAACAGATGCCCATTTGGGATTCGATCAGCTGCGGCGATATTCCAGAGGAACATGGAAAGCTTGAAGTCGGTCCTGTGCACCATGGTCTTCCAGGACGAAATCTTGGTCACAGGTCGGGACACCATCGAGCACCTGCAGAACCTGGAGGAGGTTCTTAGTCGACTTAATCGTGTGGGGCTCAGGTTAAAACGCTCGAGGTGCGTTTTCCTGGCGCCTGAAGTGGAGTTCCTAGGGAGAAGAATCGCGACTGACGGCATCAGGCCCACCAATTCGAAGAGGCAATCAAGAACGCACCGAGACCACAGAACGTGACGGTGCTGCGGTCGTTTCTAGGACTCCTGAACTACTTTGGTAACTTCTTACCGGGTCTTAGCACACTGTTAGAACCACTGCATTCTTTACTGCATAAAGGAGATGAATGGGTATGGGGTAAAAGCCAAGAAAATGCCTTTGAGAAAGCTAGGAAGCTGTTACGCTCAAACAAATTGCTTGTGTTGTATGATCCATGTAAGCGTTTGGTGCTAGCATGTGATGCGTTGTCATACGGTGTCGGGTGTGTATTGCAACAAGCTAATGAATCTGGGAAATTGCAACTGGTTGCTTATGCATCCAAAAGTCTGTCTAAGGCTGAGGGGGCCTACAGCATGATCGAAAAAGCATTAGCGTGTTTATGCGGTAAAAAAAATGCATCAATATCTGTTTGGGCTCAAATTTGAATTGGAAACTGACCATAAGCCACTTATATCCCTCTTCTCTGAAAGTAAGAGGATAAATATGAAAGCATCAGCCCGCATCCAGAGATGGGTGCTTACGTTGTCTGCATACAACTACGCGATCCGCCACAGAAAACTGTGCTGATGCTCTCAATAGGCTGCCATTGCCCACCACAGGGGTGGAGATGGCACAGCCCGCAGATTTAGTTATGGTAATGGAAGCATTCGAGAGTGAGCAATCACCTGTTACCACCCGACAGATTAGAACCTGGAGGAGCCAGGACCCCTTACTGTCCTTAGTAAAAAAAACTGTATGCTCCACGGGAGTTGGTCTAGTGTCCCGTTAGAGATGCAGGAAGAAATAGAGCCGTACCAGCGGCGCAGAGATGAAATGTCCATACAGGCAGACTGCCTCCTATGGAAAAGGGCAGGGACATTTTCATTAGTGACCTCCACAGCACCCACCCAGGCATTGTAATGATGAAAGTGATAGCCAGATCCCACGTGTGGTGGCCTGGTATCGATGCAGACTTAGAGTCCTGCGTACATAAATGTAACACATGTTCGCCGTTAAGCAATGCACCCAGGGAGACGCCACTAAGTTTATGGTCCGCTGGGCAGGCCACATAGTTTGCATGCCAGACACGAGACTCCCAAAGCAAGTGCTCTACTCGGAACTCCTTCACGGCAAACGAGCCAAAGGTGGGCAGCAGAAACGTTACAAGGTCAGCCGCAAAGCCTCCCTAATAAAGTGCGACATCCTCACTGACATCTGGTAGTCCCTGGCCCAAAACCGCCCTAAATGGAGGAAGTGCATCCGAGAGGGCGCTGAGCAACTCAAGTCTCAACACCGAGAGCATGCAGAAATCAAGCGCAGGCAGCAGAAAGAGTGTGCGGCAAACCAGTCCCACCCACCCCTTCCCTCAACGACTATCTATCCCACCTGTGAGAGTCTGTGGCTCTTGTATTGGACAGTTCAGCCACCAAAGAACTCACTTCAGGAGTGGAAGCAAGTCTTCCTCGATCCCGAGGGACTGCCTATGATAATGGCTCAAAAATATAGGGCTAGATTTTACACTTTTGTGCAGATCACCCAAAAATGGGCATTATTTCCGGTATGGGCAGTAAAAATGGGTTTTCAGATCGCCGGCTTGTCGCCCATTCTCAAAGCCCCTAGTCTCCATTTTTGAAATTGGGCATTACCACGAGTGATCTGAAATGGGCGTTAGCGTTAAATCTCTGACCTTCTGCCATAAAGTGTCGCCGTCCTTAACAACGACATGGCAACGCTTGTTTCCCACGATTCAGGAGGTCAGGGGTCATTATTACATGTGCAGAAGAGGAGACAGAGAGAGAGGGAGCAGAGAGGGACTGAAAGAGTGTGTGGGTGTGGTGTGTGCTTGTTTGGCTGTTGTGGGAGGCACGAGGGAGATTCACCAGCAGCAAAAAGCCTACTAAGCACCAAGAACATACTTGGCACCAAGTTTTTGTCCAACAAATAATATACAACATGGAAGGGATGGAGGAGGCCCTGGAGCTGGTAGCCAGGAACACTGGTGGCACAGGGCTCCCAGTGTTTCCGGAGCGCAGCACTGCACCCAAAGGTGCCGCACCCCCATTGCCAATGACACGAGAGCCAAGAGCAACATCTTGCTTCTGGCTTGGAGCACGTTCCCACCTCGAGACCATCCTCTCCCGTATCCGTCCAAGCAGCGGTTCAGCCGTCATTTCCCGCCCCACCCCCCCGGCCCCCACCCCACCCCCCCGGCCCCCACCCCACCCCCCTCGCAAATGAAGCAGCGCCTGAGAAACTCCTCGGCCAGGCGGCTTGGAGTCAGGAGGGGAAGGGGAAGGGTTGGTTTTTACAGAAATACTTATGATTTCAGACAAATGTTCGGTTTAGATGTTTATTTAACAAGACCTTGTTGCGCATTGGCTCAGATAGCTGCACCGTTACACACTGGTGATTCCTTATCAAAGGATATAATTACACTTAACTTCAATCAACTTAAACTGTCACCAAGGTGATGCCCACCATTGATGTATGACCTGCACACCCAGCAGTGTGTCAGTCTTGTAAATACCACTATCGTTCTTTCAGGCAAAGCGCTCATTTATGAGCTCCTGATGCAAGAGTCTTGCAGCTATGATGCCACCATGGGCCCTTTCCTGCGGTCTACAGGGGGTCGGGGGCATGTCTTCAGCATCAGCCTGATTGTCTGGCCCGATGTCAGCGTCCACCTCCTCGTCCTCCTCTTCCTCCTCTTCCTCTCTGTGCTGAGGTGGACTGTCAGAAATTCTTATACCCTCCTGGTAACCAAGTTGCGTAACATGGAGCACACCACCACGAATTGAGGTACCTGCTCAGGGTGGTATTGGAGCTCGCCTCCTGAATGGTCCAGGCATCTAAAGCGCTGCTTTAGCATTCCAATGGTTTTCTCCACGATATTGCGAGTGGCTCTGGTTGTATCGCCTCTCTGCTTCAGTGTGGGTGTCAGGCAGGGGGATCATCAGTCAGGTGGCGAGGCCATATCCTTTGTCACCAAGCATCCAGCATTGACCTTGTGGCTCATTGTTAAACAAGTCAAATACAGTGCTCTCATGCAGGATGTGAGCATCATGGATGCTGCCCGAAAATTTAGCATTCACTGCCATAATAATTTGCTGCTTGTGCAACTCTTTGTCGACCTTCAGAGAGTGGAATCCTTTGCAGTTTTTGAAAACCTCCGCATCCTGAAAATGTGCCCTCATTGCGATGTGCGTACAGTTTATTGCTTCCTGCATCTTGGGGAAGTTAGCAATTCGGTAGAATCCTACAGCCCTCAGTCTGAGCCTCCCTGGTCATATAAAAGCTAATAAAGACTATCCTGCATAAGTACAGGGCTTCAGTGACCTGTCTGATGCAGCAATGTGTGGCATGCTGAGACACACCGCAAATGTCACCAACTGAGGCCTGAAAAGAACCCGACGCGTAGAACAACAGTGCCGCGGTGACTTTGACCTCGACAGACAGTGCACTACTGATGGTGCTGGCAGGCTGCAGATCTGGCCTTATGAGCTGGCATACCTCAGTGATAACTTCTTTGTGGAAGCGCAGTCTCCGAAGGCGGGTGGTGTCGGGCAAATTGAGGCAAGACTGCTTCTCCTTGTATTTGCGGTGGGTGTAATGTCTGGCCCTCCTCATCAGTCTGGCACGTCTTACATTGGGCACATAATGCTGTGGAGCGCACCTTCTGCTATCTCGAGTCTGCAGCATGTAATTGGTCATCAAGAGAGGGTGAGAAAACACAGGTCCCATTCCAATAGCTATCTGTTTTCCACCGATTGGTCACAAAGAATGAATGTCCTGACAAAGACACCTACGAAATTACAATCGTCCACAGTATGATAAAGATGTTTGTTCGGATATTCACATCACCTCCAAAGTACATCCGAACTCCCTCGAGGTTGAAGCAGAGCAGCCTTTTTAATGATGCGACATATGATGTAGAACATGGCGTCCATGCCGCTGAGAGTATTTCCGGTCAGTTCCACTTTTTCAGAGTGGTTTTTTGGGCGAGCGATATTGTGGGGAAGATGTGTGCGAGGTGGTGAAAGTGACGCTGGGCGTTGATTTCGCCCATTCAGATGATTCCGCCCAAAAAAAGTGGACGGGCGGTATTATTTTTTCCCAGCGTTACGCACATGGGGAAAGTAGCGCTCGGCGATAAGTGTCCGAAAAACGGGTGTCAGTTTCCATTTTGTGGCTAAATAGACGAGATCTGGGCATATACCTCATTTCGGCAGTGTAATGGACGTTAAGTGGGCGTTATGCATGCAAAAAAAGTGTAAAATCTAGCCCATACTCTCTAAGCATATAGGCCCCAAGTTTCCACATGATTTGCTCCTGATTTTTTGGAGCAACTGGTGTAGAATGGAGTATCTTAGAAATCGGAAGACACCATTAGAGTCATTTAGTTTGCTCCAGTTCTAGTCAGTTAGAACAGTTTCACTTTGGAACAGATTCACTTTGGAACAGAATTTTTTTTTTCCAAAAGGGGGCATGTCCGGCCACTTACGCCTGATTTCAAAGTTTCGTGAGTGAAAACTTACTCCAAACTAACTTAGAATGGAGTAAGTGAAGATTTTTGTACGCTCGAAAAAACCTTGTCTACACTTTAGAAAATCAGGCGTAGGTTACAAATCAGGCGTAGGGAATGGGAGGGGGGGGGGGGTGTTTAAAGGGAAGTTTACAAACATTAAACACTTCAGTTTTACAAATAAAGAGCCATCATCAATAATAAATGATAAATACATCAATAAATCAACCAAAAAAAATTAATAAGAAATAATTTTTTTTTAAATCAACAAATAAAACATTTTCTACTTACCGACTGCAGCACCAGGAGACCTCCAACAGCGTGCTGGGATGCCCCCCTCAGTGTGTCTCTGTCAGTGTCTCTCTCTCTCTCTGTCTGTCAGTGTCTGTGTTTCGGGGGGGGAGGGAAGGAGATTGGGGGGGGGAGGGAAGGAGATTGGGGGGGGAGGGAAGGAGATTGGGGGGGGAGGGAAGGAGATTGGGGGGGGAGGGAAGGAGATTGGGGGGGGAGGGAAGGAGATTGGGGGGGGAGGGAAGGAGATTGGGGGGGGGAGGGAAGGAGATTGGGGGGGGGGGGAGGGAAGGAGATTGGGGGGGGAGGGAAGGAGATTGCGGGGAGAGGGAAGGAGATTGCGGGGAGAGGGAAGGAGATTGGGGGGGGAGGGAAGGAGATTGGGGGGGGGAGCGAAGGAGATTGGGGGGGGGAGCGAAGGAGATTGGGGGGGGAGGGAAGGAGATTGGGGGGGGAGGGACGGAGATTGGGGGGGGAGGGAAGGAGATTGGGGGGGGAGGGAAGGAGATTGGGGGGGGAGGGAAGGAGATTGGGGGGGGAGGGAAGGAGATTGGGGGGGGAGGGAAGGAGATTGGGGGGGAGGGAAGGAGATTAGGGGGGGAGGGAAGGAGATTGGGGGGGGAGGGAAGGAGATTGGGGGGGGAGGGAAGGAGATTGGGGGGGAGGGAAGGAGATTGGGGGGGGAGGGAAGGAGATTGGGGGGGGAGGGAAGGAGATTGGGGGGGGAGGGAAGGAGATTGGGGGGGAGGGAAGGAGATTGGGGGGGGAGGGAAGGAGATTGGGGGGCGAGGGAAGGAGATTGGGGGGCGAGGGAAGGAGATTGGGGGGGAGGGAAGGAGATTGGGGGGTGTGGGGGGGGGGAAGGAGGGAAGGAGATTGGGGGGTGTGGGGGGGGGGGGGAAGGAGAAGGGGGAGGGAGGCTGAACGGGCCGGGCCCCGAGACTTCGGGCAGGGCCCGTCCCCAGCACCAGATTTACAGGTAGGTGGCGTTGGGTCGGGTCCGGGGGGTGGTGGGAGGGAGGTCGGTTTGGTTCGGGTCGGGGGGGAGGGAGGGATGGAGAGGCAGGTCAGGTCGGATCCAGTCCAGAGGCGGTGGGGGGAGCGGGTGTCGGGTCCGGTCCGGGAGCGGGGTGGGGGGGTGGGGGGGAGGGAGCGGGTGTCGAGTCCGGTCCGTAGGCGGGAAGCGGGAGTCGAGTCGGGTCGGGAGGAAGCAGGAGCTGGCCGTGGGAGGAGCCTTATTCACGTAGCCCCAGTGAGGCCATTCGGCCAGGACTAGGAGCTGCGTGCTTCGGGCCCCTCCCACACAGTTTCGGGCGCCTGGAGCTACTGCATGTGCGTGCCCACTGTTGCGCGCATGTGCAGAGGTCCCGGCACTGTTTTCAGCGCAGGGACCTGGCTCCGCCCCCTACAGCTCCTGCTGCGCTGCGCCGAGGGCCAGAGGACCTGCAGGGAGGTGGAGAATATGGAGGGTTTTTTTAGGCGCACTTTGTGGCACGAAAAACGGGCGTCCAGGTCGGGACTGCGCCGTTCTAGGCGCAGCTCAAAACTTGGGCCCATTGTTACCAATCTGTTGTATATCGATAAATAATCTATTCCAACACTAATCTAGGCTGTCACTCCAGTGCAGTGCTGAGCAAGTGCTGCACTGTCGGAGGTGCTGTCATTCAGATGAGATGTTAAACCAAGACCCTGAACACTCTCTCAGGTGAACGTAAAAGATCCCATGGTACTATTTTGAAGAAGAGCAGGGGAGTTCTCCCTGGTGTTCTGAGCCAATATTTATCCCTCAAATCAACATAACAAAAACAGGTTATCTGATCATTATCACGTTGCTGTTTGTGGTGGCTTGCTATGTGCAAATTGGCTGCTGCATTTCCTGCATTACAACAGTGACT
The DNA here is from genome assembly GCF_044704955.1 of Pristiophorus japonicus. Taxonomy (NCBI): domain Eukaryota; kingdom Metazoa; phylum Chordata; class Chondrichthyes; family Pristiophoridae; genus Pristiophorus; species Pristiophorus japonicus. Next base: position 332,621,566 of record NC_091977.1, read on the forward strand.
GCACTTCAAAAGCACTTCATTGGCTGGTACGTACTTTGGGACATCCTGAGGTCATGAAAGGCGCTGTATAAATGCATGTCTTTCTTTTACAATGCTCGTAATTGATTAGGAACAACAGCAATGCAAAAAGAAAGATTGAGAAGAGGGCTGGCACGATGATGCAGCCCTGCTTGACCCCGGTCCGGACGTGGATTGGGTCTGTAATGGATCCATTGGTCAGGATCACGGCCTGCATGTCGTCGTAGAGCAGGCAGAGAATGGCGACAAACTTTTGGGGGCAGCCGAAGCAGAGGACACTCCATACTCCCTCGCGGTTGACAGTGTCAAAAGCCTTTGTAAGGTCATAGAAGGCCACGTACAAGGGTTGGTGCTGTTCCCTGCATTTTTCTTGCAGCCATCATGCTGTAAAAATCATGTCCGTTGTACCCCGTAGAGGATGAAATCCGTACTGCAACTCCGGGAGGAGATCTCCAGCCACAGGGAGAAGACGGTTGAGGAGGATTCTAGCGGCGACTTTCCCAGTGGATGTTAACACGGAGATTCCTCTGTAGTTGCCACAGTCGAACTTGTCCCCTTTTTTAAAGATGGTCACGATTACTGCATCTCAGATTCCACGGCATGCTCTCCTCCTTCCAGATGAGAGAGATGAGGTTATGCAGTTGTGCCAATAGTGCCTCTCCGCCATACTTTAGTGCCTCAGCAGGGATTCCATCTGCTCCCGTTGCCTTGTTGTTCTTAAGCTGGCGGATGGCCTTTTCTACCTCATGCAGGGCTGAGGTTTTGCTGAGGTGGTGGCAGGTAGCATGCTGTGGGACATCTCATCCGACGACAGGCTCGAGTGCGCCAGCGCAGCCTTCGGCCGCCTGGAGAAAAGAGTGTTCGAAGATCAGGCCCTCAAATCTACCACCAAGCTTATGGTCTACAGGGCTGTTGTGATACCCTCCCTCCTGTATGGCTCAGAGGCATGGACCATATAAAGTAGACACCTCAAATCACTGGAGAAATACCACCAATGATGTCTCCGCAAGACCCTGGGAGGGCAGAAGCAACAATGTTAGCGTCCTCGACCAGGCCAACATCCCCAGCATTGAAGCACTGACCACACTCGATCAGGTCCACTGGGCAGGCCACATTGTTCACATGCCTGACACAAGACTCCCAAAGCAAGCGCTCTACTCGGAACTCCTACACGGCAGGCGAGCCCAAGGTGGGCAGAGGAAACGTTTCAAGGACACCCTCAAAGCATCCTTGATAAAGTGCAACATCCCCACCGACACCTCGGAGTCCCTGGCCAAACACTGCCCTAAGTGGAGGAAGTGCATCCGGGAGGGCGCTGAGCACCTCGAGTCTCATCGCCGAGAGCATGCAGAAACCAGGCGCAGGCAGCGGAAGATGCGTGCGGCAAACCAGTCCCACCCACCCCTTCCCTCAACGACTGTCTGTCTCACTTGTGACAGAGACTGTAATTCCCGTATTGGACTGTTCAATCACCTAAGAACTCATTTTTAGAGCGGAAGCAAGTCTTCCTCGATTTTGAAGAACTGCCTATGATGATGAATGCAAAAAGCAGTAACTCCCAGGCAGTTTGTAAAACAGTTTGTTTAAGTCAGTTGTCCTACCAAGCTCACTTCCTAGTAACTAGCACGCACACACACACACTCAATGAACCATGGCATGCTCTTTAACTAAACAAATAGAATGATAACGAGCCTATAGTATTCTAGGGATACTACTGCACAGTGCAATACGAGACCCATTGCAACACACCAAAACTGAACATGCGAGCTTAATTAACAATTCCACACGAGGAGTATTCAAGTAAATGAAATGCCGCATATGAAGCTGTTGAAGACTTTTCACTCGTGAGGAGCATATAGGTTATGCAGTCTCAATCACTCGTGAAATAAATAATGTATTTGATAACTTCATAAACAGAATCCTGCATGTTATTTGATTGTCTCTGTGATCCTGATGAGAATCCATTTGCTTTAATATCATTTCCTCCCTCCTCCCAGATGTAAAACAATGAGAGAGAAATATGATTATTTTTTAAAAAGATCCATTCAGCTTTATTTTGCTTCCACAAAATAACAGTTCCCAACTGCAGATAAAACGAATGCAGCACACATTATTTCAGATACGATAATTCTGATGCTCGGTCAATCATCAGTGATCTCTTCTGTGACTGTGATCGTGACTCGCTGTTCCTTGACTTCTCTGCTGTCTTCAACACTATCTAGACACAATCCTCTGTGGTGCTGCCCTGTCCTGCTTCCACTCCCCTCCTAAACTGCTTCAGATGGTTTCTCCTACCCTGCTATCCTGTACACCTCTAGTTTACCCAGGGTTCCTTGGCCCCCTTTTCTTCTTTGTTTGTATACTATACCTTTGACAATGAAACCCAGCTCTTGGTCTTCCAGCCTGACTGTTGTGAGCATATTCTACTCCCTATCTGACATTAAAGCCTGGATGAACCACACTTTGCTCCAGCTTAAAGTTGACAATACCAAAGCCATTCTCACCAGCTGTGACAGCACCCAAGGGTCTCCAGCCTCTCCTCCATTTTCATCCCTGGCTGCCACTTCAGGCTTAGCCCAGAAGTACAAAACTTTAGTGTTTGGCTTCCTCCCCCACATCCATTCTTTCACCAAGACCGCTTTTTTCCCCCCTCCACAGCATTGCCCAACTCCACTTCACCCCACCTGACAAAACCGCACGCCACTCCTTTCTCCCCGCCGATCTCAACCTTCCCTAGCAATCTCCTTGCCAGCCTCTCCACCCTGTTCGTTATTAAGCTGCAAGCGAATTCGAAATCCTTGATCCCTAGCCTTAACAACCTATATTTGTTAAGGCTAGAGATGTATTAAAACAGCCCATAGCACTTCACTGGAGCATTATAAAACAAAATTTGACACCAAGCCACATAAGGAGATATTCGGGCAGATGACGAAAAGCTTCGTCTAAGAGGAAGGTTTTAAGGAGCGTTTTAAAGGAGTAAAGAGAGGTGGAGAGGTTTAGGGAGGGAATCCCTTCGGGAGGTCCGAGAAAGTCCGAGAGTTCGGGAGAGTCCGAGAGTCCGAGGAGCAGGAGGGCCGGAAGTAGGCGAGGAATTCACTTCTGACGAGTATCAGAGAGTCGGAGGAGCAGGCAGTTTAAAACAAGCGGGAGCCAGAGAGTCGGAGGAGTGGAGCAGTGAGGCCCATAAAAGGGGGCCCAGCAGTCGGAGGAGGCCAGCTGGTGTAGGAGCAGGGGCAGAAGGTAAACAAAGAAGTAAAAAGAAATCGAAGGGTGACATCATAGCCAAGAGAGTAAGTGATTGGCTGGTGAATTGGTGAGTATTTAATATTTTTCTTTGCTGATCAGTAAGAAACCTTTGGCGTTGTTATCAATTAGGTTAATTTAAGGGTTAAGCCATGGCAGGATAGCCCAGACCCATGTCTTGCTCCTCCTGTGCTATGTAGGAAATCAGCGACGCTTCCAGTGTCCCTGCCAACGACATGTGCAGGAAGTGTGCCCTTCTGCAGCTCCTTGACAGACCGCATTGCGGCACTGGAGCTGCGCATGGATTCATTCTGGAGCATCCGCGATGCTAAGGATGTTGTGAATAGCACGTTTAGTGAGTTGGTCACACCGCAGGTAAAGGTTACACAGACAGATAGGGAATGGGTAACCATCAGGCAGAGCGGGAGTAGGAAGGTAGTGCAGGGGTCCCCTGTGGTCATCTCCCTCCAAAACAGATACACCACCTTGGGGACTGTTGGGGGAGATGGTTCATCAGGGGAAAGCAGCAACACCCAAGTTCATGGCACCAGGGGTGGCTCTTGCCTCCTGCACAGGAGGGCGGGAAAAAGAGTGGGAGAGCTATAGTGGTAGGGGATTCTATTGTAAGGGGAAGAGATAGACGTTTCTGCCGCCGCAAACGAGACTCCCTGGTGCAAGGGTCAAGGATGTCTCGGAGCGGCTGCAGCGCATTCTGGAGGGGGAGGGTGAACAGCCAACTGTCATGGTACATATAGGTTAAAAACAGGATGAGGTACTACAAGCTGAATTTAGGAAGCTTGGAGTTAAATTAAAAAGTAGGACCTCAAAATGTAGTAATCTCAGGATTGCTACCAGTGACACGTGCTAGTCAGAGTAGGAATTGCAGGATAGTTCAGATGAATACGTGGCTTGAGGAATGGTACAAGGGGGAGGGATTCAAATTCGTGGGACACTGGAACCGGTTCAGGAGGAGGTGGGACCAGTACAAACCGGACGGTCTGCACCTGGGCAGGACCGGAACCGATGTCCTAGGTGGAGTGTTTGCTAGTGCTATTGGGGAGGGATAAATTAAAAAGGCAGGGGGATGGGAATCTATGCAGGGAGGCAGAGGGAAGTAAAAAGGGGGTAGAAGCAAAAGGAGGAAGCAGAAAAGCAAGAGTGGAGGACAGAGAAATCATGGGCAAAAATCAAAATGGGCCACATTACAACATAATTCTAAAAGAACAGAGTGTTAAAAAAAACAAGCCTGAAGGCTCCGAGTCTCAATGCGACGAGCATTCGTAATAAGGTGGATGAATTGACTGCGCAGATAGCTGTTAACGGATATGATATAATTGGGATTACGGAGACATGGCTCCAAGGTAACCAAGGCTGGGAACTCAACATCTAGGAAGGATAGACAGGAAGGAAAAGGAGGTGGGGTATCATTACTGGTTAAAGAGGAGATTAACACAATAGTAAAGAAAGACATTAGCTTGGATGATGTGGAATCTGTATGGGTAGAGCTGCAAAACACTAAAGGGAAAAAACGTAAGTGGGAGTTGTGTACAGACCACCAAACAGTAGTAGAGAGGTTTGGGATGGCATCAAACAGGAAATTAGGGATGCATGCAATAAGGGTACAGCAGTTATCATGGGTGACTTTAATCTGCATATTGATTGGGCTAACCAAACAGGTAACAATATTGTGGAGGAGGATTTCCTGGAGTGTGTAAAGGATGGTTTTCTAGACCAATATGTCGAGGAACCAACTAGGGAGCACGCCATCCTAGACTGGGTCTTGCGTAATGAGAGGATTAATTAACAATCTGTTCATGCGGGGCCCCTTGGGGAAGAGTGACCGACCATAATATGGTAGAATTCTTCATTAAGATGAAGAGTGACACAGTTAATTCAGAGACTAGGGTCCTGAACTTAAAGAAAGGAAACTGCGACGGTATGAGTCGTGAATTGGCTAGGATAGACTGGAGAATGATACTTATAGGGTTGACGGTGGACAGGCAATAGCAGACATTTAAATATTACATGGATGAACTACAACAATTGTACATCCCTATGTGGCGGAAGAATAAAAAAGGGAAGGCAGCTCAACCGTGGCCAACAAGGAAAATTAGGGAAAGTGTTAAATCCAAGGAAGAGGCATATAAATTGGCCAGAAAAAGCAGCAAATCTGAGGACTGGGAGAAATTTAGAATTCAGCAGAGGAGGACTAAGGGTTTAATTAGGAGGGGGAAAAGAAAGTATGAGAGTAAGCTTGCAGGGAACATAAAAACTGACTGCAAAAGCTTCTACAGATATGTGAAGAGAAAAAGATTAGTGAAGACTAATGGAGGTCCCTTGCAGTCAGAATCAGGGGAATTCATAATGGGGAACAAGGAAATGGCAGACCAATTGAACAAATACTTTGGTTCTGTCTTCACTATGGAAAACACAAATAACCTCCCGAAAATACTAGGGTACCGAGGGTCTTACGAGAAGGGGGAACGGAGGGAAATCCTTATTAGTCAGGAAATGGTGTTAGGGAAATTGAAGGGACTGAAGGCCGGTAAATCCCCAGGGTCTGATAGTCTGTATCCCAGAGTACTTAAGGAAGTGGCCCTAGAAATAGTGGATGCATTGGTGGTCATTTTCCAATATTCCATGGACTCTGGTTCAGTTCCTATGGATTGGAGGATAGCTAATGTAAACCCACTTTTTAAAAAAGGAGGGAGAGAGAAAACAGGGAATTATAGACCGGTTAGCCTGACATCGGTAGTGGGGAAAATGCTGGAATCAATTATTAAAGATATAACAGCAGCGCATTTGGAAAGCAGCGATAGGATCGGTCCAAGTCAGCATGGATTTATGAAAGGAAAACCATGCTTCACAAATCTCCTAGAATTTTTTTGAGGATGTAACTAGTAGAGTGGATAAGGGAAAACTAGTGAATGTGGTGTATTTAGACTCTCAAAAGGCTTTTGACAAGGTCCCACACAAGAGATTAGTGTGCAAAATTAAGGCACATAGTATTGGGGGTAATGTATTGACGTGGATAGAGAACTGGTTGGCAGACAGAAAGCAAAGAGTGGGAATAAATGGGTCCTTTTCAGAATGGCAGGCAGTGACAAGTGGGGTGTCGCAGGGTTCAGTGCTGGGACCCCAGCTATTTACAATATACATTAAATGATTTAGATGAAGGAATTGAGTGTAATATCTCCAAATTTGCAGATGACACTAAGCTGGGTGGCGGTGTGAGCTGCGAGGAGGATGGTAGGAGGCTGCTTGGGGACTTGGACAGACTAGGTGAATATACTGCATCTGCCATGCATTTGCCCAATGTGGATAAGTATGAGGTTATCCACTTTGGTGGCAAAAACAGGAAGGCAGATTATCTGAATGGTAACAGATTAGGAAAAGGGGAGGTGCAATGAGACCTGGGTGTCATGGTACATCAGTCACTGAAGGTAGGCATGCAGGTACAGCAGATAGTAAAGACAGCAAATGGCATGCTGGCCTTCATAGCAAGGGGATTTGAGTATAGGAGCAGAGAGGTCTTACTGCAGTTGTACAGGGCCTTGGTGAGACCACACCTTGAGTATTGTGTGCAGTTTTGGTCTCCTAATCTGAGGAAAGACATTCTTGCTATTGAGGGAGTGCAGCAAAGGTTCACCAGACTGATTCCCGGGATGGCAGGACTGACATATGAAGAAAGACTGGATCAACTAGGCTTTTATTCACTGGAATTTAGATGAATGAGAGGGGATCTCATAGAAACATATAAAATTCTGACGGGATTCGACAGGTTAGATGCAGGAAGAATTTTCCCGATGTTGGGGAAGTCCACAATCAGGAGTCACAGCCTAAGGATAAGGGGTAAGCCATTTAGGACCGAGATGAGGAGAAACTTCTTCACTCAGAGAATTGCGAATCTGTGGAATTCTCTACCACAGAAAGTTGTTGAGGCCAGTTCATTAGATATATTCAAAAGGGAGTTAGAAGTGGCCCTTACGGCTAAAGGGATCAAGGGGTATGGAGAGAATGCAGGAATGGGGTACTGAAATTGCATGATCAGCCATGATCATATTGAATGGTGGTGCAGGTTCGAAGGGCTGAATGGCCTACTCCTGCACCTACTTTCTATGTTTCTATGCTTCTTAGGGCCTTGACACGGCTACCAATGGTTGAGCCATTAAAATCAGGGATGCTTAAGAGGCCAGACGTAGGAGGTGCGCAGATATCTTGGGGGATTGTGAGGCTGGAGGGGATTACAGAGATGGAAAGGGGTGAGGCCATGGAGGGATTTGAAAATAAGGATGAGAATTTTAAAATCGTGACGTTGCTTAACCGGGAGTCAATATAAGTCAGAGAGCACAGGGGTGATGGGTGAACAGGACTTGGTGCGAGTTAGGACATGGGCAGCCGAGTTTTGGATGACTTCAAGTTTACGTTGGGTAGAAGGTGGGAGGCCAGCCAGAAGTGCATTGGAATAGTCAAGTCTAGAGATAACAAAGGCATGGATAACGGTTTCAGCAGTAGATGAGCTGAGGCAGGGGTGGAGATGGGTGACGTTACAGAGCTGGAAATAGGCTGTCTTAAGTTATGGTATGGACATGTGGTCGAAAGCTTATTTTGGGGTCAAATATAACACCAAGGTTGTGAACACTCTGGTTCATCCTCAAAAGACAGATGCTAGGAAGAGGGATGACTAGGAGTTGAAGACAAGAAAACTTCCCATTGTTTTACGCTGGTATAAATTGCATTCAACTTATTCAATACATTGTACAACATTTCCAGCTTGAATTAACTTTGTGGCTCTTCACACTCATGCCAAAAACAACACTGCAACAAGCTACACCACACAAACCATTGTAAACCCATCCTGTGAGATAGAATAATATCCAAACAATGCCTGCGAGATAAAGTAAACCGCACTGGGTGCCAACACATTGTTAACAACCTTTCATTCAAGAGAACAAAAGACAGTGTTTAACTCACGAGAACCAGACACGAGCAAGTATAATGGTAAAGCAACATAAACCTTTGGGAAGATCCAAACAATCTCAGACTCCTCCTTTACTCGGTATTTCTCCTTTTCTCATCATCTACTTCATGAACAAAACGTAAAATATTCTACTTGCTGTGATCTCCAGTTTGGGAGCTCAAACCAACAGACTGGCTCTGATTATGACATTGCCTTCTAGAGTTAAATTCAACAGAAAAAATTTATGGTGATCAATGTAAAATAATTCTTCTCTATGGCAACAATCTTGAGATAGATGAATCATATTTTGACTTGTATCGGTTTTGTGTCACAATAGTGTCACTGTCTCCAGAATCTCTCTCAGCCTACAGCAACTCCAAAATAAACTTACTGGAGTTACCAAGGCCAGATGTCAGGAAGATCTAGTTTAAATCAGGCTTCAGGGAATTTAGAAACGTTGCTTTGGGATTGCTGTAGGCTGTGAAATCTCAGGAGACAGTGCCGTTAACGTGACATAAAACCAATATAACAGCAGCTTCAAATGCAGCTAATAGCCATGCAGCGTGATAAACGCTCATGCAGGAAAAGATTAAAAGAAAATTAGCAGGAAGTGCCCCTAATAGCTCAACGAGTTCATTGAATGAACCTCAGGGCCATACAGATCTGTGCCGAGAGAACTGATCTCAGAGGGATGGCAATAGGAGACTCCCTATCTTGTCATTAGCAGCCCTTGGTTTACACCAACACTTGGTCAACAAATAACTTGCTCAATTCACTGTCAAGGCTCATGTTGGCATGGTACCAGAAAACAAGTATGGAAACATGGACCCCAGCAAGGAGTCAGAAGGGGAAAGGTAGAAAAAAATTGACAAAAGAAATGTAGCAACAGATCACTAAAGTAGCATTATTAGATTTAGCAACACAGCTGACAGACAGCTGGGACTGCAGAATGTGACTATTAAAAGGCCAATGGATTTCACTGCACATCCCAAAATCTCTCTGCAACTTGCAACTAATTGCATATAGCGCACCTACCTAATTTCTCCCTCCCAATAAGTTAGATTTCACAGCTTACTCCTTTTCACAGGGATCTGGCAATCTCCAGAATATGTTGCCAGCAAGTGCAGAGAGTGCTGATTCCCTGTGAGCATTCAAAAGGGAGCTGGATAGGTTCACATCTGGCAAACATCTGTAGATACAGAAGGTAGGTGGTGACAAGTGTCACGTTCACTGTGATCTCCTGCAGCTTGTCGCAGAGGAATTTCCCAGCATCTTTCCCCAAATGTTTTTCTACTTACTTTGTCCCTCATAAGAGATTGTGTGACTGCTGCAGGAAGAAGGGGGCAGGGAACAGGAGAATGGGAATGATGTCTGCAAAATACACCATGCCAGGGCGAGTGTGAAGGGCCAGCTGGTCTACTTCTGCCCTTTATCTATTCCTCGTATACATATGATGATTTATTTCTCCAATAATTCCTTACTTGTATTTATTTTGCTGCCCCTAGGGTTTTAGTGAAACGAAGGCTATCTGAAGAGTCTTAAATTCATTAACACAAGTTTACAATATGTTATAGATTGTAATATAAAGTTAATTTCCTCGATAAAGATGCATACAAATCACTGGGTGAGGTAGATAAACCTCTGTATCTGAATGAATGTAAATAATGCTTAATGTGACACCAAATACAGTGGCTGTACGATCAGCTGTGCTTAATCCCTTCGCAGAATTGCGTCAGATGTGCCCCTGGATTTGTGGAGCACAAATCGGCTTAGCAACTGCCTCGCCCAAAACATGAAACAGCCAGGATTTCTGCTCGGATTGTTACTTAATTAAAGTGTAACGCTTCCCCAGCGGATGAGTCGAGGGTGAATGATACAGGAACCGAGCTCACAGCCTCGCTTCATTGAGCTGGTGCTCTGTTTTTTCCTGGTTTTGTGGGGGTTTGAATCTGTTCCGCTACTCTGGGAGAATATAAACTCACAGAAGTGAGATGAACTCAGTAACACGGCTCATCACCAGACTCACCTTCAATCGGCGCTGCAAACCCACTGGCACACTGCAACAAACAGCGGCCACTCCAGCTCTCTGTCACAGGTCCGTGCTTGGAGGTTCTCTGTCCCGGGTCTGAGGGGGGCCGGGGACTCTGCGTCCTTGGTCTGTCCCGGGTCCCGGTGCTGGACAGGTTCTGAGGCCGGGCCCAGCCTGTTGCTGTCGCGACGGACGAATGAAAACCAATCGCTGCTTGCCTCCGAGTCGGTGGGTGGCGGTGCCGCTGTGCGCTGCTCCGGGTAACTCATCCGCCGCCCGCTTCACTGTTGTCATAGCGCCGCCGCGAGCCACGCTCTAGCACTGCGCAGGACCGGACATACTGGCGCACACCCGCAGAGACTGACGGGAATTGTAGTTTGTTGAGCATTTCTGCACAGAACACAGGACAAGGCCACAATGCAATCTATTTCATGCATGACACTTGCTTCCACTCTTGAAGTCAGTTCTTTGGTAGCTGAACAGTCCAATACGAGAGCCACAGACTCTGTCACAAGTCGTTGAGGGAAAGGGTGGGTGGGACTGCTTCGCCGCAAGCTCTTTCCGCTGCCTGCGCTTGATTTCTGCATGCTCTCGGCGATGAGACTTGAGGTGCTCAGCGCCCTCCCGGATGCACTTCCTCCACTTAGGGCTGTCTTTGGCCAAGGACTCCCAGGTATCAGTAGGGTTGTCGCACTTTATCAGGGAGGCTTTGAGGGTGTCCTTGTAACATTTCTGCTGCCCACCTTTGGCTCGTTTGCCGTGAAGGAGTTCCGAGTATAGCACTTGCTTTGGGAGTCACATGTCTGGCATGCGAACGATGTGGCCTGCCCAGTGGAGCTGATCAAGTGAGGTCAGTGCTTCAATGCTGGGGATGTTGGCCTGGACGAGAACGCTAATGTTGGTGCGCCTGTCCTCCCAGGGGATTTGTAGGATCTTGCGGAGTCATCGTTGGTGGTATTTCTCCAGCGACTTGAGGTGTCTACTGTGCATGGAAATGCAATAGAGATGAAAGAGCAGGCGATGTGTTGCAGCTGTAGCATCATCATAAGAAGGTAAGAAATAGGAGCAGGAGTAGGCCATACGGCCCCTCGAGCCTAGTCCTCCATTTAATACGATCACGGCTGATCTGATTATGGACTCAGGTCCACTTCCCTGCCTGCTCTCCATAACCCCTTATTTCCTTATCGTTTAAGAAACTGTCTATTTCTATCTTAAATTTATTTAATGTCCCAGCTTCTACAGCTCTCTGAGGCAACAAATTCTACAGATCCACATCCCTCTGAGAGAAGAAATGTTTCCTCATCTCAGTTTTAAATGGACGGCCCCTTATTCTAAGATTATGCCCTCTAGTCTCCCCTATCAGTGGAAACATCCTCTCTGCATCCACCTTGTCAAGCCCCCTCATAATCTTCAACATTTCAATAAGATCACCTCGCATTCTTCTGAACTCCAATGAGTAGAGGCCCAACCTACTCAAACTTTTCTCATGAGTCAACCCTCTCATCTCTGGAATCAACCTTGTGAATATTCTCTGAACTGCCTTCAAAGCAAATATATCCTTTCGTAAATATGGAAACCAAAACTGCACGCAGTATTCCAGATGTGGCCTCACTAATACCCTGTTCAATTGTAGCAAGACGTCCCTGCTTTTATACTCCATCCCCTTTGCAATGAAGGCCAAGGTTCCATTGGCCTTCCTGATCACTTGCTGTATCTGCAAACTAATCTTTTGTGTTTCATGCACAAGCACCCCCAGCTCCCACTGTATTGCAGAAATTTGCAATCTTTCTCCATTTAAATAATAACTTGCTCTTTGATTTTTCCTGGCAAAGTGCATGACCTCACACTTTCTAACATTATACTCCATCTGCCAAATTTTTGCCCACTCACTGAGCCTGTCAATGTCTTTTTGCAGATTTTTTGTGTTCTCCTCACACATTGCTTTTCCTCCCATCTTTGTATCGTCAGCAAACATGGCTACGTTACACTCGGTCCCTTCCTCCAAGTTGTTAATATAGATTGTAAATAGTCGGAGTCCCACCACTGGTTACTGATTGCCAACACGAGAACGAACCATTTATCCCTACTCTCTGTTTTCTGTTTGTTAGCCAATCCTCTATACATGCTAATATATTACCCCCAACCCCTTGAACTTTTATCTTGTGCAATAAGCTTTTATGTGGTACCTTGTCAAATACCTTCTGGAAGTCCAAATATACCACATCCACTGGTTCCCTTTTATCCACCCTGTTCATTATATTCTCAAAGAATTCTAGCAAATTTGTCAAACATGACTTCCCCTTCATAAATCCATGCTGACTGCCTGACCAAATTTTGCTTTTCCAAATGTCATAAGAACATAAGAATTAGGAACAGGAATAGGCCACCTAGCCCCTCAAGCCTGCTCCACCATTCAAAAAGATCATGGCTGATCTGGCCGTGGACTCAGCTCCACTTACCCGCCCGCTCCCCATAACCCTTAATTCCCTTATTGGTTAAAAATCTATCTATCTGTGATTTGAATACATTCAATGAGCTAGCCTCAACTGCTTCCTTGGGCAGAGAATTCCACAGATCCACAACCCTCTGGGAGAAGAAATTCCTTCTCAACTCGGTTTTAAATTGGCTCTCCCGTATTTTGAGGCTGTGCCCCCTAGTTCTAGTCTCCCCGACCAGTGGAAACAACCTCTCTGCCTCTATCTTGTCTATCCCTTTCATTATTTTAAATGTTTCTATAAGATCACCCCTCATTCTTCTGAACTCCCAATGAGTAAAGACCCAGTCTACTCAATCTATCATCATAACGTAACCCCCTCATCTCCGGAATCAGCCTAGTGAATCGTCTCTGTACCTCCTCCAAAGCTAGTATATCCTTCCTTAAGTAAGGTGACCAAAACTGCACACAGTACTCCAGGTGCAGCCTCACCAATACCCTGTACAGTTGCAGCAGGACCTCCCTGCTTTCTGTACTCCATCCCTCTCGCAATGAAGGCCAACATTCCATTCGCCTTCCTGATCACCTGCTTCACCTGCAAACTATCCTTCTGTCATTCATGCACAAGGACTCCATCGACGTCGGCGACTGCATTGTCCTCGGGGGGGATTTTAACTGCACCCTCGAGGCGAGGGACCGCTCCGGTGCGTGACGGCGATGGAGAAGTTGAGGGACCTGGTCGGGTCCTTCGACTTGGTGGACGTCTGGCGAAATCTCCACCCCGACTCCAGCGCCTTTACTTGGGTGAGGCCTGGAGTAGGATGGTCTAGAGTCGACCGCCTTTACGTGTCTCGGGCGTACGTTTCCTGCGTCCCGGCGGCCTCCATGCGGCCGGTGCAGTGTTCGGACCACCACCTGGTGTGGGCGGAGCTCGCTTCGCTCCGCGCGAGGACGGGGTCCGTGTACTGGCACTTTAACAACCGGCTGCTGGAGGACGTGCGGTTCCAGGACTCGTTCCGTCGATTCTGGTCCGACTGGAGAAGGAAGCAGGGGGGCTTCCCCTCCTTGAGGCTATGGTGGGACGTGGGCAAGGCTCACGTCCGCGTCTTCTGTCAAGAGTACGCGAGGGGGTCGACCAAGAGGCGGGCGGCCAGAGTCGGGCGCCTAGAAAAAGAGGTGCTCGACCTGGAAGCCCGTCTCGGTCAAGTCGTCCAGGACCCGGCCCTGCGGACGGTGTACGAAGCGAAGAAGGCCGCGCTGAAGGACCTGCAGCTCGTCGGGTCCCGAGGCGCGTTCGTGAGGTCGCGGATCCGGTTCCTGTGGGATCTGGACCGCGGCTCCCCCTTCTTCTACTCGCTGGAAAAAAGGCAGAGTGTCCGTAAGCAGCTCTTGACGCTGCTGGCCGACGACGGCTCTCTCGTCTCGGATCCGGAGGGCGTCAACAACAGGGCCCGTGAATATTACGGGGCTCTGTTCTCTCCGGATCCGTCCAGCGAGGAAGCGCGTAGAGTTTTGTGGGAGGACCTGCCGAAGGTCAGCCCGGAGGGCGCCGAAAATCTGGAAGCTCCGCTAAGCCTGGCGGAGCTGACCGGTGCCCTCGCCCGGCTCTCGAGGGGAAAATCCCCGGGGCTGGACGGGCTGACCGTGGAGTTCCACAGGGCGTTCTGGGACGTCCTGGGGGGCGACTACGCGCGGGTCCTGGGGGAAAGTCTGGCGACCGGGGAGATGCCCCTCTCTTGGCGCAGGGCAGTCATCGTCCTGCTGCCTAAGAAGGGCGATCTCCGCCTCCTTAAGAACTGGCGCCCGGTCTCCCTCCTCAGCACGGACTACAAAATCTTCGCCAGGGCGATGTCTGCTCGCCTTGGTGCCGTGCTGGACCACATGATCCACCCCGACCAGTCCTACACGGTCCCGGGCCGGACAATCCACGATAACATCCATCTGGTCTGGGATCTCATCCATTGTTCCCAGGAGGCTGGTCTGTCGGTCGCCTTCCTATCCCTCGACCAAGAGAAGGCGTTCGACAGGGTGGATCACGACTATCTGCTCGGAACTCTGCGCGCTTTCGGGTTCGGGACGCATTTCGTCGCCCGGATCCGACTTTTGTACGCCGCCGCGGAGTGTCTGATTAAGGTTAACGGGTCCTTGACGGCGCCCCTTCGCTTTAGGAGAGGGGTGCGCCAGGGATGCCCCATGTCCGGCCAGTTATACGCCGTTTGCGTGGAGCCTTTCCTGCGCCTCTTGCGGACGAGGTTGACGGGACTGGCTCTGCAAGGGCCGGGCGTGGAGGTCGTCCTCTCGGCTTATGCCGATGACGTGCTCCTCGCGGTAGAGGATCCCGCTGACCTGCGGAGGATGCGTGAGTGCCAGGAGATTTACTCGGCCGCGTCCTCCGCCAGTATCAACTGGGAGAAATGTTCCGGACTCCTGGTGGGTCAGTGGCGGGTGGACTCCCTGCCGGAGGAGCTCAGGCCTTTTGCCTGGAGCACGACCCATCTCCTCTATCTGGGAGTCTACCTTAGCCCCGACGAGGGAGCCTGGCCGGCGAACTGGCAGGAGCTGGAGGCCAAGGTCGCCGCTCGCCTAGGGCGCTGGACAGGACTGCTCCGAGTGCTGTCCTACAGGGGTCGAGCGCTAGTCATAAACCAGCTGGTGGCGGCAATGTTGTGGTACCGGCTGGTCACTTTGACCCCTCCCCCTGCGTTTGTCGCCAAGATACAGAAGAAGCTGGTGGACTTCTTCTGGAACAACAGGAAGCACTGGGTCTCTGCCGCGGTCTTGAGTCTCCCGCTTGAGGAGGGCGGTCAGTCGTTGGTGTGCGTCAGCGCCCAGCTCGCGACTTTCCGTCTTCAGACCCTGCAGAGATACCTTTACGTCGAGCCCCCTCCGAGGTGGTGCGCTCTGGCGAGGTATTTCTTCCGCCAGCAGCGCGACCTCAATTATGACACGCAGCTCCTGTTTGTGAACTTGGGGGGTGCCAGGACCGCCCTCCGGGAGCTGCCTGTCTTTTACAGGGAACTCATCAGGGTCTGGAACAAAGTCTCCACCAAGCGCAGCTCTCCGCCGGCTGGAGTGGCGGCCGTCCTGCAGGAACCGCTGCTCGGGAATCCGTACCTCCACGGCCGAGGCTTTATGTGGCGGTCGGAAGAGAGGGCTGTGGCTGGTGAGGTGACCAGGGTCAGGGACCTGCTCGATGGCGGAGGAGCGGGCTGGATGGCGCCAGACACGCTGGCGCGGCGCCTAAATTCTGCCAACGTCCGCCACGCGGCCGATGCCATCGAGTCGCTAAAAACAGCTCTGGGCCCTGACTCCGTTAGGTGCATCGAGGAGGCTCAAGCACGTGGGGAGATCCCGTCCGAACTGACCCCCGTCCGGACGGAATTCCTCATCGGCGCCAAACCCCGGAACCTCCCTCGGGGGCCGGCGCCTCATAACTTGAGCTGCCTCGGGGAAATCCCCTCCGTGCCTTTCAGTTCCGCACGGAGGGGTTTCCTGTACGGGCTGCTCCTGCACACCCTCAACTTTGCCATCCTCGCCGGCCGTCCGGACACGCCATGGCGTACCATCTTGCCGTCCGGAGGAGGCGGGGGTCCCCGATGGAGGGCACTCTACGCAGGGGTCCTCCCACTATTCATCGGGGACTTGGCCTGGAGGGTGGTGCACGGAGCAGTGCCGTGCAATAAATTTTTAAGCCGGTTCACGGACTCCCAGGCCGCCTGCAATTTCTGCGGTCTGGAGGAGTCCGTGTTCCATGTTTTTATTGAATGCACAAGCTTGCAGCCCCTGTTCCACTATTTGAAGGGGCTGCTCCTGAAATTCTGGCTGCACTTCAGTCCCACTCTCCTGATCTTTGGGCACCCTGTGCGGAGGGGAGCGGGTAGGTCCGAAGGCCTCCTCGTAGGACTGCTCCTGGGCACGGCCAAGGGTGCCATCAGCCGGTCCAGGCAGCGGGCGGTCGAGGGGGTCGTTCAACCTGACTGCCTGCCTCTCTTCCGCTCTTACATCCGGTCCAGGGTGTCCTTGGAGATGGAGCACGCGGTGTCCACCGGTACGCTCGCGGCCTTCCGCGAGAGGTGGGCACCGGAGGGACTGGAGTGCATCATCACGCCCGGCAACCAAATTTTAATTTGATTTTACGTTTTTTAAGTTTAATTTGTTTTAATTGCCGGTGCTTTTAGTGTCCCCCTTCCCTTTTATAGGGGGCACTGGGGAAAATTGTGATTTTAGTGCCCCAAAAAAAAAACCAAAAAAGAAAAACACAAAAAAAAAAGGGGGGGAAAAAAAAGGGCCTTGTAAATGTCTGGAGTGTCACCCAGGTCGGGTGGCACCGTTTAATGTTTTTTATGTTTTGCAGGTAAACTCAAAAGAGTTTCATGCACAAGGAACCAATCGTGGAGCAGTGAAGGCGTGTCCTGCTCAGTTGGAGCTGAGCTGCAGAGAGGAGCAGCTATCAACTTGTGCTCCTGCCTGGAGAGCCCTGAGACCAGCCCAGGAAGAGAAGGAAGGAAGGGGCTTCACCTTCAACTTTTACCCAGAGGGAGAGGAGGAAGCAGAAACCTTTTTTTAACAACTTTACCATTTCTGCAAGGAGTTGGAGAGAGGGGGAAAAACCAACAACATCCAGTGTGGAAGGAGGGAGACTCTACACTTTCTACAGGTGGGTGTGGGTGCATTTCCCAAACAGACTTTGTTGTATCGGTGGGGGGAGGAAAGAAGACCACTGAGGGCCGGAACATCGCGGGGGGTGTGTGGTAGTGTGTGTGGGGGCCTTGCTTACAACTAGGCCCCCCCCACAATTGAACCCCCCCCCCCCCAATTGCCTAGCCTGGGATAGCTGGAGCTACCAGGCTGAAGATTTTTCTCATTTACCCTATTAACATCGTTAGGAGTGTGTGCCTGGTGGCTCTAGCTACCCCAGGTGAAGACATCTTCTCCCCTCACCTGAAGACCAACCCAAAGACTGTGCTTGTGTGTTTTTGCCATCTGGGGAATGCACCCACCCACAGCTGCGAGGGGAGACCTGCCCTCGCAGTTCCCCCCCCCTTCCCACCCCCCTCTCTCTTTCTCTGTTACTCTGTTTCTCCCCTCTCTCTCTGAGAGCCCTTTCTTCCTAATTTTTAAAAAAAAAACAATTGAGACAACTGAGCAGAGGGAGCAAGGCCTCTCCCCAATTGCCAACGAGGGGAGAGGTGCCTCGTTAAGAGCTCCTCTGCTCATTCAAATCAAACGAGGCCAATCAAGACCATTAAGGCCTGTGACTTTGGGGTGGGTGTAGCCCTTAAAGGGACCCCGTGATGGCGACCCCATCCACGCCGGTGGCAGGGCCAGCGAAGACGTATGCGCAGGTGGCAACCGCTTCCACGGCACCTCCTGCGCCACCCGCTGCCCTGCCACCATTCAGATTAATCACCAGAAAACACGGGGTCAAGAGCTACACTCACCCCACAATGACCATCGAGGAGTGCGTGCGGGCGATGGCTGAGGTAGTCGGCCCCTCGGCCATTGTCGCGGCCTCCAAGATGTCTGGGAAGGCTGTTTTCTTCCTGGGGTCGGAGCGGGCGGTGTCCCTGGCCCTCGAAAAGGGGCTCACGGTGGGCGGGACGTTCCTGCCGGTGGACCCTCTCGAGGCCACCGCGCAGAGGGTCATCATATCGAACGTCCCGCCCTTTGTTCCCGCTGAGCTCCTCCTCCCTCACCTACAACAACTGGGGGAGGTAAGGTCGGGGATCAACCCCATACCGCTCGGCCTCAGGGAGAGCAGCCTGCGCCACGTGTTCTCCTTCCGCCGCCAGCTCTTTGTCCGGCTGGCGCGGGAGGAGACGACGGAGGGGTCTTTTAATGTGGTGCACGAGGGGACTGCCTACCGCGTCTTCTGGACGTCGGACGGCGTACGGTGCCATGCCTGCAGAGAGGTGGGGCACATTCGCAAGAACTGCCCCGCCTCCAAGGCCGCCAAACCACCGAAGGCGGCCAAGGCTGGCGCCGCCGCCACCCCTCCCCCTAGTTGCGTCCGCGTGCCGGGAGCCATAGGTGCGCGGGCATCGTCGGAGGCCTTTGTTTTCGGGGCCTCCGGCGGGGGGGAGGGAGAGCGTCCGAACGGAAGGAAAGCGCGGAAGAAGACGAGACATCTAGAGGCGGGTCCTCTCAGTGCGCCGGAAAGTTTGACCACCGCGCTCAGCCCAACCCAGTCACCGGCGAGCGCGGGGTGCCCCGAGCCCGTGCCCGAGCCCTTGAATAACATCACAGAGGGGCCCAGGCGCGGGCAAGAAAAGGAAAAGGGGGGGGCGGAGCGGGAGGCCTCGGCAGACATGGAGGTCTCCATGCCTCCGCGCGCCCCCAGGAACAAAAAGAGGCACCGCCCCGATGAGGCGGAGGGGGAACAACATCCCTCTGCGGAGGAGGCGGTGCCCGCCGCGTGTCCCGCGTCCCCCACCAGCGCTCCCAAATTGCGCTGTAGGCGGGAGGAGTCTGTCCCCGGGGAGGGTGAGACAGTTGAGGCTGCCCAGCCTCAGCCTCCCGGGGATGGCGTGGAAGATCTGCCTGTCGTGGGGGGCGTGGGGCCAGCGGAAGAATGCATTGCCGCCGGGCTGGGCGTCCCGGGGACTGAGGCGGGCGGGGCCGAAAAGGCCGAACCTGAGCCCGCCCAGCCAATACCCAACTTCCCCCGGGAGTCGCTCGACCCGGCAGAAACACAATTTATTGATTTTAATGAAACTGTAGATGCTGGGCCGGGGGGTGGCAGCGGGGAGGGGGAGGAACACCCACCCTCGCCCCTTACTTTGGAGCTGGTGCACTTGGGGAGCCTGGGGATTTCCTATGGCCGGGTCTCTCCTTGTTCCCCAGTTCCTGGGGCGGAGGGGGAACCCCTTCCGCTGTCATTTCCCGACCCAGCACCATTTTTAAAAGAGCCCAGTGGGGACTCCTCTGCCGACGATCCTGGGGGTGGGATCGGGGCAGAGCCAGGGCCGGTTGGAGCGGCCGGTTCATTTGCCGTACCTTGTGCGGTCGATGGGCCGGCTGCTGGCGGCCACCTCCCGGAGGAGGACGGGGACTCGGTGGGGGACGCAGGTGAAGACCTAGAGACCACCGCCAGCGAGGCGGTGGATCTGCTCGCGGCCGCCGCCGAGACCATCCTCATTCTTGCAAGGGAACTCCGGGACTTTTTGGCCCAGAGCCGGGGTCGCTGCAACCAAGCCCGACTGGCCCTGGAAAAATGGTCCGAGCCAGAGCTGATCAAGGGGTCCGTCCGCGCCGCCGTCAAAACCTTGGCCGCGGGCGGGCCTTTAACAAAGGCCCAACACCTTGAGCTGCGCGAGCTCGAGGGACTCCTCGCTGGGCTGCGGAGGGAGCGGAGTTCAACAAAAGACTCCGCTCCCTCCCCCACAATAGGTTAAGGTAGAGGTTGCACTATGCTTTTGCCATGAAGATAACCACAGCCAGCCTCAACATCAACGGCGGCAGAGGGGCACGCCGTAGATTTGACAATTTTTCGCTCCTGCGGGAGGGGAAATATGCGGTGTGCTTCCTGCAAGAAACCCACACCGTTCCGGGAGACGAAGCCACGTGGCTCCTGGAATGGCAAGGAGAGGTCCGCATGAGCCACCTCACCGCCATTTCTAGTGGGGTGGCCATCTTGCTGGGCCCGCATTTTCAGCCGGAGATCTTGGGGGTCGAGGAGCCCGTGCCAGGCCGCTTGCTGCACGTAACGGTTCGCCTGGGGGACGTGCCGCTCCATCTCGTGAACGTGTACGCCCCTCAGCCCGGCCCGCAGCAAACGCGCTTCTTTGAAGAGGTGTCCGTTCTTCTTGGCTCCGTCGACGTCGGCGACTGCATTGTCCTCGGGGGGGATTTTAACTGCACCCTCGAGGCGCGGGACCGCTCCGGTGCCCCGCAGTGCATGACGGCGATGGAGAAGTTGAGGGACCTGGTCGGGTCCTTCGACTTGGTGGACGTCTGGCAAAATCTCCACCCCGACTCCAGCGCCTTTACTTGGGTGAGGCCTGGAGTTGGATGGTCTAGAGTCGACCGCCTTTACGTGTCTCGGGCGTACGTTTCCTGCGTCCCGGCGGCCTCCATTCGGCCGGTGCCGTGTTCGGACCACCACCTGGTGTGGGCGGAGCTCGCTTTGCTCCGCGCGAGGACGGGGTCCGCGTACTGGCACTTTAACAACCGGCTGCTGGAGGACGTGCGGTTCCAGGACTCGTTCCGTCGATTCTGGTCCGACTGGAGAAGGAAGCAGGGGGGCTTCCCCTCCTTGAGGCTATGGTGGGACGTGGGCAAGGCTCACGTCCGCGTCTTCTGTCAAGAGTACGCGAGGGGGTCGACCAAGAGGCGGGCGGCCAGAGTCGGGCGCCTAGAAAAAGAGGTGCTCGACCTGGAAGCCCGTCTCGGTCAAGTCGTCCAGGACCCGGCCCTGCGGACGGTGTACGAAGCGAAGAAGGCCGCGCTGAAGGACCTGCAGCTCGTCGGGTCCCGAGGCGCGTTCGTGAGGTCGCGGATCCGGTTCCTGCGGGATCTGGACCGCGGCTCCCCCTTCTTCTACTCGCTGGAAAAAAGGCAGAGTGTCCGTAAGCAGCTCTTGACGCTGCTGGCCGACGACGGCTCTCTCGTCTCGGATCCGGAGGGCGTCAACAACAGGGCCCGTGAATATTACGGGGCTCTGTTCTCTCCGGATCCGTCCAGCGAGGAAGCGCGTAGAGTATTGTGGGAGGACCTGCCGAAGGTCAGCCCGGAGGGCGCCGAAAATCTGGAAGCTCCGCTAAGCCTGGCGGAGCTGACCGGTGCCCTCGCCCGGCTCTCGAGGGGAAAATCCCCGGGGCTGGACGGGCTGACCGTGGAGTTCCACAGGGCGTTCTGGGACGTCCTGGGGAGCGACTACGCGCGGGTCCTGGGGGAAAGTCTGGCGACCGGGGAGATGCCCCTCTCTTGGCGCAGGGCAGTCATCGTCCTGCTGCCTAAGAAGGGCGATCTCCGCCTCCTTAAGAACTGGCGCCCGGTCTCCCTCCTCAGCACGGACTACAAAATCTTCGCCAGGGCGATGTCTGCTCGCCTTGGTGCCGTGCTGGACCACATGATCCACCCCGACCAGTCCTACACGGTCCCGGGCCGGACAATCCACGATAACATCCATCTGGTCCGGGACCTCATCCATTGTTCCCAGGAGGCTGGTCTGTCGGTCGCCTTCCTATCCCTCGACCAAGAGAAGGCGTTCGACAGGGTGGATCACGACTATCTGCTCGGAACTCTGCGCGCTTTCGGGTTCGGGACGCATTTCGTCGCCCGGATCCGACTTTTGTACGCCGCCGCGGAGTGTCTGATTAAGGTTAACGGGTCCTTGATGGCGCCCCTTTGCTTTAGGAGAGGGGTGCGCCAGGGATGCCCCATGTCCGGCCAGTTATACGCCGTTTGCGTGGAGCCTTTCCTGCGCCTCTTGCGGACGAGGTTGACGGGACTGGCTCTGCAAGGGCCGGGTGTGGAGGTCGTCCTCTCGGCTTACGCCGATGACGTGCTCCTCGCGGTAGAGGATCCCGCTGACCTGCGGAGGATGCGTGAGTGCCAGGAGATTTACTCGGCCGCGTCCTCCGCCAGGATCAACTGGGAGAAATGTTCCGGACTCCTGGTGGGTCAGTGGCGGGTGGACTCCCTGCCGGAGGAGCTCAGGCCTTTTGCCTGGAGCACGACCCATCTCCTCTATCTGGGAGTCTACCTTAGCCCCGACGAGGGAGCCTGGCCGGCGAACTGGCAGGAGCTGGAGGCCAAGGTCGCCGCTCGCCTAGGGCGCTGGACAGGACTGCTCCGAGTGCTGTCCTACAGGGGTCGAGCGCTAGTCATAAACCAGCTGGTGGCGGCAATGTTGTGGTACCGGCTGGTCACTTTGACCCCTCCCCCTGCGTTTGTCGCCAAGATACAGAAGAAGCTGGTGGACTTCTTCTGGAACAACAGGAAGCACTGGGTCTCTGCCGCGGTCTTGAGTCTCCCGCTTGAGGAGGGCGGTCAGTCGTTGGTGTGCGTCAGCGCCCAGCTCGCGACTTTCCGTCTTCAGACCCTGCAGAGATACCTTTACGTTGAGCCCCCTCCTAGGTGGTGTGCTCTGGCGAGGTATTTCTTCCGCCAGCAGCGCGACCTCAATTATGACACGCAGCTCCTGTTTGTGAACTTGGGGGGTGCCAGGACCGCCCTCCGGGAGCTGCCTGTCTTTTACAGGGAACTCATCAGGGTCTGGAACAAAGTCTCCACCAAGCGCAGCTCTCCGCCGGCTGGAGTGGCGGCCGTCCTGCAGGAACCGCTGCTCGGGAATCCGTACCTCCACGGCCGAGGCTTTATGTGGCGGTCGGAAGAGAGGGCTGTGGCTGGTGAGGTGACCAGGGTCAGGGACCTGCTCGATGGCGGAGGAGCGGGCTGGATGGCGCCAGACACGCTGGCGCGGCGCCTAAATTCTGCCAACGTCCGCCACGCGGCCGATGCCATCGAGTCGCTAAAAACAGCTCTGGGCCCTGACTCCGTTAGGTGCATCGAGGAGGCTCAAGCACGTGGGGAGATCCCGTCCGAACTGACCCCCGTCCGGACGGAATTCCTCATCGGCACCAAACCCCGGAACCTCCCTCGGGGGCCGGCGCCTCACAACTTGAGCCGCCTCGGGGAAATCCCCTCCGTGCCTTTCAGTTCCGCGCGGAGGGGTTTCCTGTACGGGCTGCTCCTGCACACTCTCAACTTTGCCATCCTCGCCGGCCGTCCGGACACGCCATGGCATACCATCTTGCCGTTCGGAGGAGGCGGGGGTCCCCGATGGAGGGCACTCTACGCAGGGGTCCTCCCACTATTCATCGGGGACTTGGCCTGGAGGGTGGTGCACGGAGCAGTGCCGTGCAACAAATTTTTAAGCCGGTTCACGGACTCCCAGGCCACCTGCAATTTCTGTGGTCTGGAGGAGTCCGTGTTCCATGTTTTTATTGAGTGCACGAGGTTGCAGCCCCTGTTCCATTATTTGAAGGGGCTGCTCCTGAAATTCTGGCTGCACTTCAGTCCCACTCTCCTGATCTTTGGGCACCCTGTGCGGAGGGGAGCGGGTAGGTCCGAAGGCCTCCTCGTAGGACTGCTCCTGGGCACGGCCAAGGGTGCCATCAGCCGGTCCAGGCAGCGGGCGGTCGAGGGGGTCATTCAACCTGACTGCCTGCCTCTCTTCCGCTCTTACATCCGGTCCAGGGTGTCCTTGGAGATGGAGCACGCGGTGTCCACCGGTACGCTCGCGGCCTTCCGCGAGAGGTGGGCACCGGAGGGACTGGAGTGCATCATCACGCCCGGCAACCAAATTTTAATTTGATTTTACGTTTTAAAGTTTAATTTGTTTTAATTGCCGGTGCTTTTAGTGTCCCCCTCTCCTTTTATAGGGGGCACTGGAAAAAGGAAAAATTTGATTTTAGTGCCCAAAAAAAAAACAAAAAAAACCCCAAGAAAAACAAAAAAGGGCCTTGTAAATGTCTTGTGTGTGTCATCCAGGTCGGGTGGCACGGATACATGTTTTATGTTTTGCAGGTGGACTCTAAAAGAGTTTCATGCACAAGGAACCAATCGTGGAGCAGTGGAGGCGTGTCCTGCTCAGTTGGAGCTGAGCTGCAGAGAGGAGCAGCTATCAACTTGTGCTCCTGCCTGGAGAGCCCTGAGACCAGCCCAGGAAGAGAAGGAAGGAAGGGGCTTCACCTTCAACTTTTACCCAGAGGGAGAGGAGGAAGCAGAAACCTTTTTTTAACAACTTTACCATTTCTGCAAGGAGTTGGAGAGAGGGGGAAAAACCAACAACATCCAGTGTGGAAGGAGGGAGACTCTACACTTTCTACAGGTGGGTGTGGGTGCATTTCCCAAACAGACTTTGTTGTATCGGTGGGGGGAGGAAAGAAGACCACTGAGGGCCGGAACATCGCAGGGGGTGTGTGTGTGTGTGGTAGTGTGTGTGGGGGCCTTGCTTACAACTAGGCCCCCCCCACAATTGAACCCCCCCCCCCCCCAATTGCCTAGCCTGGGATAGCTGGAGCTACCAGGCTGAAGATTTTTCTCATTTACCCTATTAACATCGTTAGGAGTGTGTGCCTGGTGGCTCTAGCTACCCCAGGTGAAGACATCTTCTCCCCTCACCTGAAGACCACCCCAAAGACTTTGTGTTTTGTCATCTGGGATTGCACCCACCCACAGCTGCGAGGGGAGACCTGCCCTCGCAGTTCCCCCCCCCTTCCCACCCCCCTCTCTCTTTCTCTGTTACTCTGTTTCTCCCCTCTCTCTCTGAGGCCTCTTTCTCCCAAATTAATAAAAAAAAAACAATTAAGACAACTGAGCAGAGGGAGCAAGGCCCCTCCCCAATTGCCAACTAGGGGAGAGGTACCTCATTAAGGGCTCCTCTGCTCAGTCTAATCAAACGAGGCCAATTAAGACCATTAAGGCCTGTGACTTTGGGGTGGGTGTAGCCCTTAAAGGGACCCCGTGATGGCGACCCCATCCACGCCGGTGGCAGGGCCAGCGAAGACGTATGCGCAGGTGGCAACCGCTTCCACGGCACCTCCTGCGCCACCCGCTGCCCTGCCACCTTTCAGATTAATCACCAAAAAACACGGGGTCAAGAGCTACACTCACCCCACAATGAGCATTGAGGAGTGCGTGCGGGCGATGGCTGGGGTAGTCGGCCCCTCGGCCATTGTAGCAGCCTCCAAGATGTCTGGGAAGGCCGTGTTCTTCCTGGGGTCGGAGCGGGCGGTGTCCCTGGCCCTCGAAAAGGGGCTCACGGTGGGCGGGACGTTCCTGCCGGTGGACCCTCTCGAGGCCACCGCGCAGAGGGTCATCATATCGAACGTCCCGCCCTTTGTTCCCGCTGAGCTCCTCCTCCCTCACCTACACCAACTGGGGGAGGTAAGGTCGGGGATCAACCCCATACCGCTCGGCCTCAGGGAGGGCAGCCTGCGCCACGTGTTCTCCTTCCGCCGCCAGCTCTTTGTCCGGCTGGCGCGGGAGGAGACGACGGAGGGGAACTTTAATGTGGTGCACGAGGGGACTGCCTACCGCGTCTTCTGGACGTCGGACGGCGTGCGGTGCCATGCCTGTAGGGAGGTGGGGCACGTTCGTAAGAACTGCCCCGCCTCCAAGGCCGCCAAACCACCGAAGGCGGCCAAGGCTGGCGCCGCCGCCACCCCTCCCCCTAGTTGCGTCCGCGTGCCGGGAGCCGTAGGTGCGCGGGCATCGTCGGAGGCCTTTGTTTTCAGGGCCTCCGGCGGGGGGGAGGGAGAGCGTCCGACCGGAAAGAAGGCGCGGAAGAAGGCAAAACATCAAGAGGCGGGTCCCCTCAGTGCGCCAGATAATTTGACCACCGCGCTCAGCCCAACCCAGTCACCGGCGAGCGCGGGGTGCCCCGAGCCCGTGCCCGAGCCCTTGAACAACACCACAGAGGGGCCCGGGCGCGGGCAAGAAAAGGAAATGGTGGGGGCGGAGCGGGAGGCCTCGGCAGACATGGAGGTCTCCCTGACTCCGCGCGCCCCCAGGAACAAAAGGAGGCACGGCTCCGTTGAGGCGGAGGGGGAACAACATCCCTCCGCGGAGGAGTCGGTGCCCGCCGCATGTCCCGCGTCCCCCACCAGCGCCCCCAAGCAGCGCCGTAGGCAGGAAGAGTCTGTCCCCGGGGAGGGTGAGACAGTTGAGGCTGCCCAGCCTCAGCCTCCCGGGGATGGCGTGGAAGATCTGCCTGTCGTGGGGGGCGTGGGGACCGCGGAGGAATGCGTAGCCGCCGGGCCGGGCGTCCCGGGGACTGAGGCGGGCGGGGCCGAAAAGGCCGAACCTGAGCCCGCCCAGCCAATACCCAACTTCCCCCGGGAGTCGCTCGACCCGGCAGAAATACAAACTATTAAGAAATTTAATGACACTGTAGATGCTGGGCCGGGGGGTGGCAGCGGGGAGGGGGAGGAACACCCACCCTCGCCCCTTACTTTGGAGCTGGTGCACTTGGGGAGCCTGGGGATTTCCTATGGCCGGGTCTCTCCTTGTTCCCCGGTTCCTGGGGCGGAGGGGGAACCCCTTCCGCTGTCATTTCCCGACCCAGCACCATTTTTAAAAGAGCCCAGTGGGGACTCCTCTGCCGACGATCCTGGGGGTGGGATCGGGGCAGAGCCAGGGCCGGTTGGAGCAGCCGGTTCATTTGCCGTACCTTGTGCGGTCGATGGGCCGGCTGCTGGCGGCCACCTCCCGGAGGAGGACGGGGACTCGGTGGGGGACGCGGGTGAAGACCTAGAGACCACCGCCAGCGAGGCGGTGGATCTGCTCGCGGCCGCCGCCGAGACCATCCTCATTCCTGCAAAGGAACTCCGGGACTTTTTAGCCCAGAGCCGGGGTCGCTGCAACCAAGCCCGACTGGCCCTGGAAAAATGGTCCGAGCCAGAGCTGATCAAGGGGTCCGTCCGCGCCGCCGTCAAAACCTTGGCCGCCGGCGGGCCCTTGACAAAGGCGCAACACCTTGAGCTGCGCGAGCTCGAGGGACTCCTCGCTGGGCTGCGGAGGGAGCGGAGTTCAACAAAAGACTCCGCTCCCTCCCCCACAATAGGTTAAGGTAGAGGTTGCACTATGCTTTTGCCATGAAGATAACCATAGCCAGCCTCAACATCAACGGCGGCAGAGGGGCATGCCGTAGATTTGACAATTTTTCGCTCCTGCGGGAGGGGAAATATGCGGTGTGCTTCCTGCAAGAAACCCACACCGTTCCGGGAGACGAAGCCACGTGGCTCCTGGAATGGCAAGGAGAGGTCCGCATGAGCCACCTCACCGCCATTTCTAGTGGGGTGGCCATCTTGCTGGGCCCGCATTTTCAGCCGGAGATCTTGGGGGTCGAGGAGCCCGTGCCAGGCCGCTTGCTGCACGTAACGGTTCGCCTGGGGGACGTGCCGCTCCATCTCGTGAACGTGTACGCCCCTCAGCCCGGCCCGCAGCAAACGCGCTTCTTTGAAGAGGTGTCCGTTCTTCTTGGCTCCGTCGACGTCGGCGACTGCATTGTCCTCGGGGGGGATTTTAACTGCACCCTCGAGGCGCGGGACCGCTCCGGTGCCCCGCAGTGCATGACGGCGATGGAGAAGTTGAGGGACCTGGTCGGGTCCTTCGACTTGGTGGACGTCTGGCAAAATCTCCACCCCGACTCCAGCGCCTTTACTTGGGTGAGGCCTGGAGTTGGATGGTCTAGAGTCGACCGCCTTTACGTGTCTCGGGCGTACGTTTCCTGCGTCCCGGCGGCCTCCATTCGGCCGGTGCCGTGTTCGGACCACCACCTGGTGTGGGCGGAGCTCGCTTTGCTCCGCGCGAGGACGGGGTCCGCGTACTGGCACTTTAACAACCGGCTGCTGGAGGACGTGCGGTTCCAGGACTCGTTCCGTCGATTCTGGTCCGACTGGAGAAGGAAGCAGGGGGGCTTCCCCTCCTTGAGGCTATGGTGGGACGTGGGCAAGGCTCACGTCCGCGTCTTCTGTCAAGAGTACGCGAGGGGGTCGACCAAGAGGCGGGCGGCCAGAGTCGGGCGCCTAGAAAAAGAGGTGCTCGACCTGGAAGCCCGTCTCGGTCAAGTCGTCCAGGACCCGGCCCTGCGGACGGTGTACGAAGCGAAGAAGGCCGCGCTGAAGGACCTGCAGCTCGTCGGGTCCCGAGGCGCGTTCGTGAGGTCGCGGATCCGGTTCCTGCGGGATCTGGACCGCGGCTCCCCCTTCTTCTACTCGCTGGAAAAAAGGCAGAGTGTCCGTAAGCAGCTCTTGACGCTGCTGGCCGACGACGGCTCTCTCGTCTCGGATCCGGAGGGCGTCAACAACAGGGCCCGTGAATATTACGGGGCTCTGTTCTCTCCGGATCCGTCCAGCGAGGAAGCGCGTAGAGTATTGTGGGAGGACCTGCCGAAGGTCAGCCCGGAGGGCGCCGAAAATCTGGAAGCTCCGCTAAGCCTGGCGGAGCTGACCGGTGCCCTCGCCCGGCTCTCGAGGGGAAAATCCCCGGGGCTGGACGGGCTGACCGTGGAGTTCCACAGGGCGTTCTGGGACGTCCTGGGGAGCGACTACGCGCGGGTCCTGGGGGAAAGTCTGGCGACCGGGGAGATGCCCCTCTCTTGGCGCAGGGCAGTCATCGTCCTGCTGCCTAAGAAGGGCGATCTCCGCCTCCTTAAGAACTGGCGCCCGGTCTCCCTCCTCAGCACGGACTACAAAATCTTCGCCAGGGCGATGTCTGCTCGCCTTGGTGCCGTGCTGGACCACATGATCCACCCCGACCAGTCCTACACGGTCCCGGGCCGGACAATCCACGATAACATCCATCTGGTCCGGGACCTCATCCATTGTTCCCAGGAGGCTGGTCTGTCGGTCGCCTTCCTATCCCTCGACCAAGAGAAGGCGTTCGACAGGGTGGATCACGACTATCTGCTCGGAACTCTGCGCGCTTTCGGGTTCGGGACGCATTTCGTCGCCCGGATCCGACTTTTGTACGCCGCCGCGGAGTGTCTGATTAAGGTTAACGGGTCCTTGATGGCGCCCCTTTGCTTTAGGAGAGGGGTGCGCCAGGGATGCCCCATGTCCGGCCAGTTATACGCCGTTTGCGTGGAGCCTTTCCTGCGCCTCTTGCGGACGAGGTTGACGGGACTGGCTCTGCAAGGGCCGGGTGTGGAGGTCGTCCTCTCGGCTTACGCCGATGACGTGCTCCTCGCGGTAGAGGATCCCGCTGACCTGCGGAGGATGCGTGAGTGCCAGGAGATTTACTCGGCCGCGTCCTCCGCCAGGATCAACTGGGAGAAATGTTCCGGACTCCTGGTGGGTCAGTGGCGGGTGGACTCCCTGCCGGAGGAGCTCAGGCCTTTTGCCTGGAGCACGACCCATCTCCTCTATCTGGGAGTCTACCTTAGCCCCGACGAGGGAGCCTGGCCGGCGAACTGGCAGGAGCTGGAGGCCAAGGTCGCCGCTCGCCTAGGGCGCTGGACAGGACTGCTCCGAGTGCTGTCCTACAGGGGTCGAGCGCTAGTCATAAACCAGCTGGTGGCGGCAATGTTGTGGTACCGGCTGGTCACTTTGACCCCTCCCCCTGCGTTTGTCGCCAAGATACAGAAGAAGCTGGTGGACTTCTTCTGGAACAACAGGAAGCACTGGGTCTCTGCCGCGGTCTTGAGTCTCCCGCTTGAGGAGGGCGGTCAGTCGTTGGTGTGCGTCAGCGCCCAGCTCGCGACTTTCCGTCTTCAGACCCTGCAGAGATACCTTTACGTTGAGCCCCCTCCTAGGTGGTGTGCTCTGGCGAGGTATTTCTTCCGCCAGCAGCGCGACCTCAATTATGACACGCAGCTCCTGTTTGTGAACTTGGGGGGTGCCAGGACCGCCCTCCGGGAGCTGCCTGTCTTTTACAGGGAACTCATCAGGGTCTGGAACAAAGTCTCCACCAAGCGCAGCTCTCCGCCGGCTGGAGTGGCGGCCGTCCTGCAGGAACCGCTGCTCGGGAATCCGTACCTCCACGGCCGAGGCTTTATGTGGCGGTCGGAAGAGAGGGCTGTGGCTGGTGAGGTGACCAGGGTCAGGGACCTGCTCGATGGCGGAGGAGCGGGCTGGATGGCGCCAGACACGCTGGCGCGGCGCCTAAATTCTGCCAACGTCCGCCACGCGGCCGATGCCATCGAGTCGCTAAAAACAGCTCTGGGCCCTGACTCCGTTAGGTGCATCGAGGAGGCTCAAGCACGTGGGGAGATCCCGTCCGAACTGACCCCCGTCCGGACGGAATTCCTCATCGGCACCAAACCCCGGAACCTCCCTCGGGGGCCGGCGCCTCACAACTTGAGCCGCCTCGGGGAAATCCCCTCCGTGCCTTTCAGTTCCGCGCGGAGGGGTTTCCTGTACGGGCTGCTCCTGCACACTCTCAACTTTGCCATCCTCGCCGGCCGTCCGGACACGCCATGGCATACCATCTTGCCGTTCGGAGGAGGCGGGGGTCCCCGATGGAGGGCACTCTACGCAGGGGTCCTCCCACTATTCATCGGGGACTTGGCCTGGAGGGTGGTGCACGGAGCAGTGCCGTGCAACAAATTTTTAAGCCGGTTCACGGACTCCCAGGCCACCTGCAATTTCTGTGGTCTGGAGGAGTCCGTGTTCCATGTTTTTATTGAGTGCACGAGGTTGCAGCCCCTGTTCCATTATTTGAAGGGGCTGCTCCTGAAATTCTGGCTGCACTTCAGTCCCACTCTCCTGATCTTTGGGCACCCTGTGCGGAGGGGAGCGGGTAGGTCCGAAGGCCTCCTCGTAGGACTGCTCCTGGGCACGGCCAAGGGTGCCATCAGCCGGTCCAGGCAGCGGGCGGTCGAGGGGGTCATTCAACCTGACTGCCTGCCTCTCTTCCGCTCTTACATCCGGTCCAGGGTGTCCTTGGAGATGGAGCACGCGGTGTCCACCGGTACGCTCGCGGCCTTCCGCGAGAGGTGGGCACCGGAGGGACTGGAGTGCATCATCACGCCCGGCAACCAAATTTTAATTTGATTTTACGTTTTAAAGTTTAATTTGTTTTAATTGCCGGTGCTTTTAGTGTCCCCCTCTCCTTTTATAGGGGGCACTGGAAAAAGGAAAAATTTGATTTTAGTGCCCAAAAAAAAAACAAAAAAAACCCCAAGAAAAACAAAAAAGGGCCTTGTAAATGTCTTGTGTGTGTCATCCAGGTCGGGTGGCACGGATACATGTTTTATGTTTTGCAGGTGGACTCTAAAAGAGTTTCATGCACAAGGAACCAATCGTGGAGCAGTGGAGGCGTGTCCTGCTCAGTTGGAGCTGAGCTGCAGAGAGGAGCAGCTATCAACTTGTGCTCCTGCCTGGAGAGCCCTGAGACCAGCCCAGGAAGAGAAGGAAGGAAGGGGCTTCACCTTCAACTTTTACCCAGAGGGAGAGGAGGAAGCAGAAACCTTTTTTTAACAACTTTACCATTTCTGCAAGGAGTTGGAGAGAGGGGGAAAAACCAACAACATCCAGTGTGGAAGGAGGGAGACTCTACACTTTCTACAGGTGGGTGTGGGTGCATTTCCCAAACAGACTTTGTTGTATCGGTGGGGGGAGGAAAGAAGACCACTGAGGGCCGGAACATCGCAGGGGGTGTGTGTGTGTGTGGTAGTGTGTGTGGGGGCCTTGCTTACAACTAGGCCCCCCCCACAATTGAACCCCCCCCCCCCCCAATTGCCTAGCCTGGGATAGCTGGAGCTACCAGGCTGAAGATTTTTCTCATTTACCCTATTAACATCGTTAGGAGTGTGTGCCTGGTGGCTCTAGCTACCCCAGGTGAAGACATCTTCTCCCCTCACCTGAAGACCACCCCAAAGACTTTGTGTTTTGTCATCTGGGATTGCACCCACCCACAGCTGCGAGGGGAGACCTGCCCTCGCAGTTCCCCCCCCCTTCCCACCCCCCTCTCTCTTTCTCTGTTACTCTGTTTCTCCCCTCTCTCTCTGAGGCCTCTTTCTCCCAAATTAATAAAAAAAAAACAATTAAGACAACTGAGCAGAGGGAGCAAGGCCCCTCCCCAATTGCCAACTAGGGGAGAGGTACCTCATTAAGGGCTCCTCTGCTCAGTCTAATCAAACGAGGCCAATTAAGACCATTAAGGCCTGTGACTTTGGGGTGGGTGTAGCCCTTAAAGGGACCCCGTGATGGCGACCCCATCCACGCCGGTGGCAGGGCCAGCGAAGACGTATGCGCAGGTGGCAACCGCTTCCACGGCACCTCCTGCGCCACCCGCTGCCCTGCCACCTTTCAGATTAATCACCAAAAAACACGGGGTCAAGAGCTACACTCACCCCACAATGAGCATTGAGGAGTGCGTGCGGGCGATGGCTGGGGTAGTCGGCCCCTCGGCCATTGTAGCAGCCTCCAAGATGTCTGGGAAGGCCGTGTTCTTCCTGGGGTCGGAGCGGGCGGTGTCCCTGGCCCTCGAAAAGGGGCTCACGGTGGGCGGGACGTTCCTGCCGGTGGACCCTCTCGAGGCCACCGCGCAGAGGGTCATCATATCGAACGTCCCGCCCTTTGTTCCCGCTGAGCTCCTCCTCCCTCACCTACACCAACTGGGGGAGGTAAGGTCGGGGATCAACCCCATACCGCTCGGCCTCAGGGAGGGCAGCCTGCGCCACGTGTTCTCCTTCCGCCGCCAGCTCTTTGTCCGGCTGGCGCGGGAGGAGACGACGGAGGGGAACTTTAATGTGGTGCACGAGGGGACTGCCTACCGCGTCTTCTGGACGTCGGACGGCGTGCGGTGCCATGCCTGTAGGGAGGTGGGGCACGTTCGTAAGAACTGCCCCGCCTCCAAGGCCGCCAAACCACCGAAGGCGGCCAAGGCTGGCGCCGCCGCCACCCCTCCCCCTAGTTGCGTCCGCGTGCCGGGAGCCGTAGGTGCGCGGGCATCGTCGGAGGCCTTTGTTTTCAGGGCCTCCGGCGGGGGGGAGGGAGAGCGTCCGACCGGAAAGAAGGCGCGGAAGAAGGCAAAACATCAAGAGGCGGGTCCCCTCAGTGCGCCAGATAATTTGACCACCGCGCTCAGCCCAACCCAGTCACCGGCGAGCGCGGGGTGCCCCGAGCCCGTGCCCGAGCCCTTGAACAACACCACAGAGGGGCCCGGGCGCGGGCAAGAAAAGGAAATGGTGGGGGCGGAGCGGGAGGCCTCGGCAGACATGGAGGTCTCCCTGACTCCGCGCGCCCCCAGGAACAAAAGGAGGCACGGCTCCGTTGAGGCGGAGGGGGAACAACATCCCTCCGCGGAGGAGTCGGTGCCCGCCGCATGTCCCGCGTCCCCCACCAGCGCCCCCAAGCAGCGCCGTAGGCAGGAAGAGTCTGTCCCCGGGGAGGGTGAGACAGTTGAGGCTGCCCAGCCTCAGCCTCCCGGGGATGGCGTGGAAGATCTGCCTGTCGTGGGGGGCGTGGGGACCGCGGAGGAATGCGTAGCCGCCGGGCCGGGCGTCCCGGGGACTGAGGCGGGCGGGGCCGAAAAGGCCGAACCTGAGCCCGCCCAGCCAATACCCAACTTCCCCCGGGAGTCGCTCGACCCGGCAGAAATACAAACTATTAAGAAATTTAATGACACTGTAGATGCTGGGCCGGGGGGTGGCAGCGGGGAGGGGGAGGAACACCCACCCTCGCCCCTTACTTTGGAGCTGGTGCACTTGGGGAGCCTGGGGATTTCCTATGGCCGGGTCTCTCCTTGTTCCCCGGTTCCTGGGGCGGAGGGGGAACCCCTTCCGCTGTCATTTCCCGACCCAGCACCATTTTTAAAAGAGCCCAGTGGGGACTCCTCTGCCGACGATCCTGGGGGTGGGATCGGGGCAGAGCCAGGGCCGGTTGGAGCAGCCGGTTCATTTGCCGTACCTTGTGCGGTCGATGGGCCGGCTGCTGGCGGCCACCTCCCGGAGGAGGACGGGGACTCGGTGGGGGACGCGGGTGAAGACCTAGAGACCACCGCCAGCGAGGCGGTGGATCTGCTCGCGGCCGCCGCCGAGACCATCCTCATTCCTGCAAAGGAACTCCGGGACTTTTTAGCCCAGAGCCGGGGTCGCTGCAACCAAGCCCGACTGGCCCTGGAAAAATGGTCCGAGCCAGAGCTGATCAAGGGGTCCGTCCGCGCCGCCGTCAAAACCTTGGCCGCCGGCGGGCCCTTGACAAAGGCGCAACACCTTGAGCTGCGCGAGCTCGAGGGACTCCTCGCTGGGCTGCGGAGGGAGCGGAGTTCAACAAAAGACTCCGCTCCCTCCCCCACAATAGGTTAAGGTAGAGGTTGCACTATGCTTTTGCCATGAAGATAACCATAGCCAGCCTCAACATCAACGGCGGCAGAGGGGCATGCCGTAGATTTGACAATTTTTCGCTCCTGCGGGAGGGGAAATATGCGGTGTGCTTCCTGCAAGAAACCCACACCGTTCCGGGAGACGAAGCCACGTGGCTCCTGGAATGGCAAGGAGAGGTCCGCATGAGCCACCTCACCGCCATTTCTAGTGGGGTGGCCATCTTGCTGGGCCCGCATTTTCAGCCGGAGATCTTGGGGGTCGAGGAGCCCGTGCCAGGCCGCTTGCTGCACGTAACGGTTCGCCTGGGGGACATGCCGCTCCATCTCGTGAATGTGTACGCCCCTCAGCCCGGCCCGCAGCAAACGCGCTTCTTTGAAGAGGTGTCCGCTCTTCTTGGCTCCGTCGACGTCGGCGACTGCATTGTCCTCGGGGGGGATTTTAACTGCACCCTCGAGGCGAGGGACCGCTCCGGTGCCCCGCAGTGCATGACGGCGATGGAGAAGTTGAGGGACCTGGTCGGGTCCTTCGACTTGGTGGACGTCTGGCGAAATCTCCACCCCGACTCCAGCGCCTTTACTTGGGTGAGGCCTGGAGTTGGATGGTCTAGAGTCGACCGCTTTTACGTGTCTCGGGCGTACGTTTCCTGCCTCCCGGCGGCCTCCATGCGGCCGGTGCCGTGTTCGGACCACCACCTGGTGTGGGCGGAGCTCGCTTCGCTCCGCGCGAGGACGGGGTCCACGTACTGGCACTTTAACAACCGGCTGCTGGAGGACGTGCGGTTCCAGGACTCGTTCCGTCGATTCTGGTCCGACTGGAGAAGGAAGCAGGGGGGCTTCCCCTCCTTGAGGCTATGGTGGGACGTGGGCAAGGCTCACGTCCGCGTCTTCTGTCAAGAGTACGCGAGGGGGTCGACCAAGAGGCGGGCGGCCAGAGTCGGGCGCCTAGAAAAAGAGGTGCTCGACCTGGAAGCCCGTCTCGGTCAAGTCGTCCAGGACCCGGCCCTGCGGACGGTGTACGAAGCGAAGAAGGCCGCGCTGAAGGACCTGCAGCTCGCCGGGTCCCGAGGCGCGTTCGTGAGGTCGCGGATCCGGTTCCTGCGGGATCTGGACCGCGGCTCCCCCTTCTTCCAGTCGCTGGAAAAAAGGCAGAGTGTCCGTAAGCAGCTCTTGACGCTGCTGGCCGACGACGGCTCTCTCGTCTCGGATCCGGAGGGTGTCAACAACAGGGCCTGTGAATATTACGGGGCTCTGTTCTCTCCGGATCCGTCCAGCGAGGAAGCGCGTAGAGTTTTGTGGGAGGACCTGCCGAAGGTCAGCCCGGAGGGCGCCGAAAATCTGGACGCTCCGCTAAGCCTGGCGGAGCTGACCGGTGCCCTCGCCCGGCTCTCGAGGGGAAAATCCCCGGGGCTGGACGGGCTGACCGTGGAGTTCCACAGGGCGTT
Organism: Pristiophorus japonicus; assembly: GCF_044704955.1. Lineage (NCBI taxonomy): Eukaryota > Metazoa > Chordata > Chondrichthyes > Pristiophoridae > Pristiophorus > Pristiophorus japonicus. Next base: position 332,657,469 of record NC_091977.1, read on the forward strand.
CTGGGACGTCCTGGGGAGCGACTACGCGCGGGTCCTGGGGGAACGTCTGGCGACCGGGGAGATGCCCCTCTCTTGGTGCAGGGCAGTCATCGTCCTGCTGCCTAAGAAGGGCGATCTCCGCCTCCTTAAGAACTGGCGCCCGGTCTCCCTCCTCAGCACGGACTACAAAATCTTCGCCAGGACGATGTCTGCTCGCCTTGGTGCCGTGCTGGACCACATGATCCACCCCGACCAGTCCTACACGGTCCCGGGCCGGACAATCCACGATAACATCCATCTGGTCCGGGACCTCATCCATTGTTCCCAGGAGGCTGGTCTGTCGGTCGCCTTCCTATCCCTCGACCAAGAGAAGGCGTTCGACAGGGTGGATCACGACTATCTGCTCGGAACTCTGCGCGCTTTCGGGTTCGGGACGCATTTCGTCGCCCGGATCCGACTTTTGTACGCCGCCGCGGAGTGTCTGATTAAGGTGAACGGGTCCTTGACGGCGCCCCTTCGCTTTAGGAGAGGGGTGCGCCAGGGATGCCCCATGTCCGGCCAGTTATACGCCGTTTGCATGGAGCCTTTCCTGCGCCTCTTGCGGACGAGGTTGACGGGACTGGCTCTGCAAGGGCCGGGCGTGGAGGTCGTCCTCTCGGCTTACGCCGATGACGTGCTCCTCGCGATAGAGGATCCCGCTGACCTGCGGAGGATGCGTGAGTGCCAGGAGATTTACTCGGCCGCGTCCTCCGCCAGGATCAACTGGGAGAAATGTTCCGGACTCCTGGTGGGTCAGTGGCGGGTGGACTCCCTGCCGGAGGAGCTCAGGCCTTTTGCCTGGAGCACGACCCATCTCCTCTATCTGGGAGTCTACCTTAGCCCCGACGAGGGAGCCTGGCCGGCGAACTGGCAGGAGCTGGAGGCCAAGGTCGCCGCTCGCCTAGGGCGCTGGACAGGACTGCTCCGAGTGCTGTCCTGCAGGGGTCGAGCGCTAGTCATAAACCAGCTGGTGGCCGCAATGCTGTGGTACCGGCTGGTCACTTTGACCCCTCCCCCTGCGTTTGTCGCCAAGATACAGAAGAAGCTGGTGGACTTCTTCTGGAACAACAGGAAGCACTGGGTCTCTGCTGCGGTCTTGAGTCTCCCGCTTGAGGAGGGCGGTCAGTCGTTGGTGTGCGTCAGCGCCCAGCTCGCGACTTTCCGTCTTCAGACCCTGCAGTGATACCTTTACGTCGAGCCCCCTCCTAGGTGGTGTGCTCTGGCGAGGTATTTCTTCCGCCAGCAGCGCGACCTCAATTATGACACGCAGCTCCTGTTTGTGAACTTGGGGGGTGCCAGGACCGCCCTCCGGGAGCTGCCTGTCTTTTACAGGGAACTCATCAGGGTCTGGAACAAAGTCTCCACCAAGCGCAGCTCTCCGCCGGCTGGAGTGGCGGCCGTCCTGCAGGAACCGCTGCTCGGGAATCCGTACCTCCACGGCCGAGGTTTTATGTGGCGGTCGGAAGAGAGGGCTGTGGCTGGTGAGGTGACCAGGGTCAGGGACCTGCTCGATGGCGGAGGAGCGGGCTGGATGGCGCCAGACACGCTGGCGTGGCACCTAAACTCTGCCAACGTCCGCCACGCGGCCGATGCCATCGAGTCGCTAAAAACAGCTCTGGGCCCTGACTCCGTTAGGTGCATCGAGGAGGCTCAAGCACGTGGGGAGATCCCGTCCGAACTGACCCCCGTCCGGACGGAATTCCTCATCGGCGCCAAACCCCGGAACCTCCCTCGGGGGCCGGCGCCTCACAACTTGAGCCGCCTCGGGGAAATCCCCTCCGTGCCTTTCAGTTCCGCGCGGAGGGGTTTCCTGTACGGGCTGCTCCTGCACACTCTCAACTTTGCCATCCTCGCCGGCCGTCCGGACACGCCATGACGTACCATCTTGCCATCCGGAGGAGGCGGGGGTCCCCGATGGAGGGCACTCTACGCAGGGGTCCTCCCACTATTCATCGGGGACTTGGCCTGGAGGGTGGTGCACGGAGCAGTGCCGTGCAACAAATTTTTAAGCCGGTTCACGGACTCCCAGGCCGCCTGCAATTTCTGCGGTCTGGAGGAGTCCGTGTTCCATGTTTTTATTGAGTGCACGAGGTTGCAGCCCCTGTTCCATTATTTGAAGGGGCTGCTCCTGAAATTCTGGCTGCACTTCAGTCCCACCCTCCTGATCTTTGGGCACCCTGTGCGGAGGGGAGCGGGTAGGTCCGAAGGCCTCCTCGTAGGACTGCTCCTGGGCACGGCCAAGGGTGCCATCAGCCGGTCCAGGCAGCGGGCGGTCGAGGGGGTCGTTCAACCTGACTGCCTGCCTCTCTTCCGCTCTTACATCCGGTCCAGGGTGTCCTTGGAGATGGAGCACGCGGTGTCCACCGGTACGCTCGCGGCCTTCCGCGAGAGGTGGGCACCGGAGGGACTGGAGTGCATCATCACGCCCGGCAACCAAATTTTAATTTGATTTTACGTTTTAAAGTTTAATTTGTTTTAATTGCCGGTACTTTTAGTGTCCCCTTCCCTTTTATAGGGGGCACCGGAGAAATTGTGATTTTAGTGCCCAAAAAAACAAAAAAAAAAACACAAAAAAAAACCAAAAAAAGGAAAAAAAGGGCCTTGTAAATGTCTGGTGTGTCACCCAGGTCGGGTGGCACAGTTTAATGTTTTATGTTTTGCAGGTGAACTCCAAAAAGAGTTTCATGCACAAGGACCCCCAGGTCCCTCTGCACCGCAGCATGTTGTAATTTCTCCCCATTCAAATAATATTCCCTTTCACTGTTTTTTTTTCCAAGGTGAATGACCTCACATTTTCCGACATTGTAGTCCATCTGCCAAACCTTAGCCCATTCGCTTAACCTATCGAAATCTCTTTGCAGCCTCTCTGTGTCCTCTGCACAACTCGCTTTCCCACTAATCTTTGTGTCATCTGCAAATTTTGTTATATGACACTCTGTCCCCTCTTCCAGGTCATCTATGTATATTGTAAACAGTTGTGGTCCCAGCACCGATCCCTGTGGCACACCACTAACCACCGATTTCCAACCCGAAAAGGACCCATTTATCCCGACTCTCTGCTTACTGTTAGCCAGCCAATTCTCGATCCATGCTAATACATTTCCTCTGACTCCGCGTACCTTTATCTTCTGCAGTAACCTTTTGTGTGGCACCTTATCGAATGCCTTTTGGAAATCTAAATACGCCACATCCATCGGTACACCTCTATCCACCATGCTCGTTATATCCTCAAAGAATTCCAGTAAATTAGTTAAACATGATTTCCCCTTCATGAATCCATGTTGCGTTTTCTTGATTGCACTATTCCTATCTAGATGCCCTGCTATTTCTTCCTTAATGATAGCTTCAAGCATTTTCCCCACTACAGATGTTAAACTAACCGGCCTATAGTTACCTGCCTTTTGTCTGCCCCCTTTTTAAAACAGAGGCGTTACATTAGCTGCTTTCCAATCCGCTGGTACCTCCCCAGAGTCCAGAGAATTTTGGTAGATTATAACGAATGCATCTGCTATAACTTCCGCCATCTCTTTTAATACCCTGGGATGCATTTCATCAGGACCAGGGGACTTGTCTACCTTGAGTCCCATTAGCCTGTCCAGCACTACCCCTCTAGTGATAGTGATTGTCTCAAGGTCCTCCCTTCCCACATTCCCGTGACCAGCAATTTTTGGCATGGTTTTTGTGTTTTTTATTGTGAAGACGGAAGCAAAATAATTGTTTCAGGTCTCAGCCATTTCCACATTTTCCATTATTAAATCCCCCTTCTCATTTTCTAAGGGACCAACATTTACTTTAGTCACTCTCTTCCGTTTTATATATCGGTAAAAGCTTTTACTATCTGTTTTTATGTTTTGCGCAAGTTTACTTTCGTAATCTATCTTTCCTTTCTTTATTGCTTTCTTAGTCATTCTTTGCTGTCGTTTAACATTTTCCCAATCTTCTAGTTTCCCACTAACCTTGGCCACCTTATACGCATTGGTTTTTAATTTGATACTCTCCTTTATTTCCTTGGTTATCCACGGCTGGTTATCCCTTCTCTTACCACCCTTCTTTTTCACTGGAATATATTTTTGTTGAGCACTATGAAAGAGCTCCTTAAAAGTCCTCCACTGTTCCTCAATTGTGCCACCATTTATTCTGTGTTCCCAGTCTACTTTAGCCAACTCTGTCCTCATCCCACTGTAGTCCCCTTTGTTTAAGCATAGTACGCTCGTTTGAGACACTACTTCCTCACCCTCAATCTGTATTACAAATTCAACCATACTGTGATCACTCATTCCGAGAGGATCTTTTATTAGCAGATCGTTTATTATTCCTGACTCATTACACAGGACCAGATCTAAGATAGCTTGCTCCCTTGTAGGTTCTGTAACATACTGTTCTAAGAAACAATCCCGTATGCATTCTATGAATTCCTCCTCCAGGCTACCCCGTGCGATTTGATTTGACCAATCGATATGTAAGTTAAAATCCCCCATGATTACTGCCGTTCCTTTTTCACATGCCTCCATTATTCCCTTGATTATTGCCCGCCCCACCGTGAAGTTATTATTTGGGGGCCTATAAACTGCGCCCACCAGTGACTTTTTCCCCCTTACTATCTCTAATCTCCACCCACAATGATTCAACATTTTGTTCATTAAAGCCAATATCATCTCTCACAACTGCCCTGATATCATCCTTTATTAACAGAGCTACCCCACCTCCTTTCCGTTCTTGTCTATCTTTCCGAATTGTCAGATACCCCTGTATTTTTAATTCCCAGTCTTGGCCACCCTGCAACCAGGTTTCTGTAATGGCCACCAAATCATACCCATTTGTAATAATTTGTGCCGTCAACTCATTTACTTTATTTCGAATGCTGCATGCGTTTAGGTAGAGTGTTTTAATACTAGTTTTTAAACCATGATTTTTAGTTTTGACCCCTCCTGCAGCCCCCTTATATTCATACATATTGTCCCTTCCTATCACCTTGTCGTGCTACTGCTTCTTTAATAATGGACTCCAAAATCTTCCCAATCACAGATGTTAGCCTAACTAGTCTATAGTTTCCTGCTTTTTGTCTGCTTCCTTTTTTTAAATAGGGGCGTTACATTTGCAGTTTTCCAATCTGCTGGGACCTCCCCAGAATCCAGCGAATTTTGGTAAATTACAACCAATGCATCCACAATCCCTGACGTTACTTCTCTTAAGATCCTAGGATGCAAGCCATCAGGTCCAGGGGATTTATCCGCCTTTAGTCCCATTATCTTACTGAGTACCACCTCCTTAGTGATTGTGATTGTGTTAAGTTTCTCCCCCACTATAGCCCCTTGACCATCCACTATTGGAATATTATTAATGATCTCTACCGTAAAGACTGATACAAAATATTTGTTCAGAGTTTCTGCCATCTCCAAGTTCCCCATTACTAATTCCCTGGTCTCGTCCTTTAAGGAATCAACATTTATTCAAGCCACACTTTTACTTTTTATATACCTATAGAAACTTATGAATCATCATCATAGGCAGTCCCTCGAAATCGAGGAAGACTTGCTTCCACTCTAAAATTGAGTTCTTAGGTGACTAAACAGTCCAATACAGGAATTACAGTCTCTGTCACAGGTGGGGCAGACAGTCGTTGAAGGAAAGGGTGGGTGCCACTGGTTTGCCACACGCTCCTTGCGCTGCCTGCGCTTGTTTTCTGCATGCTCTCGGTGATGAGACTCGAGGTGCTCAACACCCTCCCGGATGCATTTCCTCCACTTAGGACAGTCTTTGGCCAGGGTCTCCCAGGTGTCAGTGGGGATGTTGCATTTTATCAAGGATGCTTTGCGGGTGTCATTGAAATGTTTTCTCTGCCCACCTTGGGCTTGCTTGCCGTGTAGGAGTTCCAAGTAGAACATTTGCTTTGGTAGTCTTGTGTCAGGCATGCAAACAATGTGGCCCACCCAACGGAGCTGGTCGAGTGTGGTCAGTGCTTCGATGCTGAAGATGTTGGCCTGATCGAGGACGCTAACGTCTTTCCTGCCAGGGAATTTGCAGGATCTTGCGGAGACATCGTTGATTCTATTTGTCATGTATCTTACATAATTATATATAACTGTATCCTAACATGCTATACATGACTGTAATAAGATATGACCTGTAACCAGCAGCATACCTTACCACCAGGGGTGCACTTGCAAGAGACAGGTATATAAGGACAGGTCTCAGGCAAGTGCAGCATTCCAGAGCTGTGAATTAAATGTGCAGGTGCAGAGTGACCTTTACTTCACTACATGCCTCGTGTGAATCTGTACTGAGGGGACAGGACTTTACAGTGGCGACGAGTTACGGGATTACAGAATCCACAGAATGGCGAACAATGGATCAGATGAAAACTACAATGCTGGAGACAATTGGGAGGACTGTATAGAAAGGCTCCAGCAAAGCTTTGTAACCAAAGACTGGTTAGGAGACGACAAAGCAGACAAGAGAAGAGCCAAACTCTTGACCAGCTGTGGCTTGAAAACATACGCTTTAATGAAGGATCTGCTGTCACCCGAGAAACCAGCAAGCAAGTCGTTTGAAGAATTGAGCACACCGGTAAGAGACCACCTGAAGCCAGCGAGCAGCCTACATATGGCCAGACACAGGTTCTACAACTACAGACGCTGTGTGGGCCAGAGCATACCCGACTTCGTGGCGGAACTTCGGAAGTTGGCTAGTTTATGTGAGTTCTCCGATGAACTGAGGAGAGAAATGCTGAGAGACTTTTTCATTGAAGGAATAGGCCACGCAGGCATATTCCGAAAGCTCATAGAGACCAAGAACCTGACCTTAGAGGCAGCAGCGCTGGTTGCACAGATATTCTTGGTAGGGGAAGAAGAAACGAGGTTGATTTACAATGCAGGTACGACAACTAACGAAATATCGGAACAAGAAGTTCACAGCATTAGAAAAGCTGCTACCCCCCACACACAGACAAAACCGGGAGAACAGGCTCTCGACAGCAGGCAGAAGCCATCAAGGGCCACAGAAACGGCCGTTCACACCTCATCAACCCACAATGCAAGCAATCAACTACAAACTGAGAGAAGTTCAAGAGAGATCAGCCAGACGCAGCTCATTCTTTGGGAACACTTTGAACAATGGAACAGGTCTGTGCTGGAGGTGTGGGGGTGGGCACTCGTCAAGGGGATATCGATTTCTGCAGGCTGTTTGCAGGAACTGTGAATATACAGGGCATTTGGCCCGCATGTGCAAAAAAACAGCAGCTCGGCTGGTATACGAATCGGATGAGTCAGAAAGCGGACCAGAAGACGGTAGGGACAGTACCCGGGACACCGATGTACAGCGGGTCAACACGATCAATGGCCGCTGCTCCTAAAACAGGACGCCTTCTATAATGATGAGTGTTAGCGTGAATGTTTTCTCAGAAGAATCACTCAACACTCAGAGTCGGTTCCAACGCCAATGCAGCCTTTATTAACGCTCAGCGGGGAGGAAGTCTCAGGACTGTATCCAGGCTTCTCTCCGCTGAACAAAGGGTTTCATGGATCTTTATATGTTTTACAACAGTTTACTACAGTTACATACAACAGTTTACTACAGTTACATTAGACCAATAGCGTTAGTCTCTAAACGTAAAGTGGCTCATGTGTTGCCAAGAGATGTGTTGCTAAGGGGTGTGTTGCTAGGGATGACTCATGTGTCTTGTAACATGGCCTGGGCCTCTCTTATCTTACTGTCCTTGGATGCTGGCATTGGGTAGCCTCCTTATTAAATTCGATTCTTGTCAGCTCGGGCTGATTCATGCCCTCGTTATGTGATGTAGGCCCCTCTTATCTCTATTTCCCGGGGCTCTGCTGTGTGGAGTTATAATGGTTTGTTATAGTTATCTTGTATCCAAGGCATTCCTGGCAGTGGGCCTCACAGGGTTATTGCTCGGTCAGCCTCAGTCAATAGTTCACAGCTTGACTACCTGATTTCCCATCATGCCTGGGCAGCCATTTTATGTGTGGCCACTTTAAACTTATATGAGTTTAGATATATTCAGCAGGTGCTTAATGCCTACAACAATTCCCTCCTTTCGGTAAAGGGACTTGTCCTAGTCCCCTTTTAACCAACTGTCCTACCTTTATTAGATTTTGTGCACGGCCCGGTACTCCCTGCCTCAATGTGCTGGCCAGTCACGCGGTTTCAGGAGTCCCGGTTGCTTAAATCAAATTGACAAAGACCAAATCCTCCTGCCCCCTTATTAGACAGGCTTGTTTAGTATCTGGGGAACAGTCATTGGTCCCTCTTCGTTGTGCGTGGTGCCTGCATGCCTGGCAGGCCATTATGCCCCATGTTATCGCTAAGATCAATTGTATCCCGACCAGTATGTGTGAAATTATTCGAATCCAAGGATGGATGTTCACATTTATTCCCCAGTCCCAGACCTTTCTTCACCAACTCTGACTTTGTAAGTCTACATCGATATCTTCTTCCAGTACTTTGATTTTAGTTTGCAGTTGGTGGTAGAGCTTTACGGATTGACCCGCTCTGAGCCTCAACTCTCGTAATAACCTGGGTGATATGCGCTTGCCCGATTGAGACAGGTCGTAGTGGCGTAAAGCAAAAGTTTGGCTGTGGTATAGGGCACTGCAGGTCATTATGAACGCTCTGTGGTAGAGACGCAGTATCTTCCCTTCCCTCCGTAGCCTGCCCTTGCGAAGTGCATGTGTGTGGGCACTATTTCTAGTACACACCCGTCGGTTTGGTTAAACCCGCACTCGTCTAGCTCACCTTGGCCTACCGGGTGAGGGCATACTGTGATTTCCCCCCTTTGCTTGCAATCTGTTAGGGAAATCCCAGTAAGTATGTTGTTTCGACGAACGGCGGAGGTGGTTGTCAGGTAGTAACGTATGGAGACATTTTCCCGTATTAGTCCGATATTCTCTAGTTGGTACACGGGGAACGACCCTGAGTCCGGCGTGGCTATAGGGATCATCAGGACTATCCCTATCCCAGTATTCCTACCCATCTGGCAATCTGGAATTGCTGGGTATACTCGGGTCAGTCCCTTCAGAGTACAATTATCCAGTGTCCCCCTCTGGTTAGCCAACTGAGCCAAATGTGAACTGTCTATCCAATCGGGTACTTCTGGTTGGATCTGGTCGAGATTGTGGCGGATCTGTCCCACCATCCACAGACCATAAGCGTGACAGAGTTGCCCCTGTCTTTGCTTTCCTGTATCTTCTTTTTCTCTATCAATGAGGTGATTGATGGTTTTGGCGTGAGCTTCCAGGACTGAGATGCCATCCAACTGGATTTCTGCACCCTCCTTTCCTAGGTTGGCTTGGTCTTCCTGGTTTTGTTCCACCCTCTCATTTAACCCCTTCATCACCCCTCTAAGCTGTTCCACCCTCTCATTTAACCCTTGTATGTCTATTTCCCTCTTTATCCTGGGGGCTGACCCCTGTCCTCGGAATCTACTGGTACCCATTGCATCAGCAGCCTGCTGCATTACAACTTTACCTAATACATTGTACATTTTCCTTGACTGTTCTGTACAGTATTCCGACATCTGGATGCCTGAAATATTGATCAGGACAGGCACAATTTCATGTTTAACATTATCATACAATAATTCTCCTTCGTTGTACATTACAATCCCATTTTCTGGTCCCTTAGTAGTTATGGGACAAGGCAGTTCCTCGGGCATTGTAGTGGTTCTTATGGGGCGCGGTGTCGGAGGGGGTGAGAAGCATACATACAATGATATTGCAGCCGCCCCCACCTCCTCGTAGTACCCACACAGCCCCACTCCCTTTTTGCAGATGACTGATTGCTGGGATTGTCCCGGAGGCGCGCAAATTATGCCGAAAGTACATTCATCAGGCCCTTTGACATCCCTCCGTTTAATGCAGCTGCTCCTTATACCCGTGGAGCACTGTACACATACTCTTATTCTTATTAGGATTCTTATTAGGATTCACTTGTAACCATGCATTAAAATAAGTCCCATCCTTGCTCCAGTCCTTGGCTGCTGGGATGCACATTCCATCTGTTAAATTAAACAAGACTCCATAGTTCATGTAGTTGTTTATTTCCTGAGTGCGCTGCAATCCGTCGGTGTCGTCCATGGTACGTGCCTGTCGCAGGGCTATCCATATTACGAGGAGTGCCGTTCGTATTCCCATTCTGGTAGGTATTATCTGTAATTTTAAACAGATGGCCTGGTCGTCACCAGGGGTTAGGTTTTGCTCTACGAGTATCCCTGTCACCCTGCGAAATCAGAAGCACAAGGTTAGAATCGAACCATTTTGAGTTGAATCTGTGGGGCGTGCGCCCGTGTCTTTACCCACTTAAATATTACCCAAACTTCTATTATGACCAAGGCCAAAGCTATTCCTCCGAACATCGTTGTCTGTTTTACCGTTAGGTTGGGTTTGTGGACTACACCTACCCACCGTGGGGTACATTGGCTCTATTGCCATAGGTGATGGTGCTATGGCTGTGTACTGCACTATCCATCTACTCCCGTTATCTCTTCCAGCCTGTTTATCTTAGCTTTTAACTCTTCAATTTGTTTTGTTTGAGTATCTATTTCTTTATTGTATCAGGCAAGTATTATTACATAAGCTAGTTCTGTTTTTATTTTTGTTTCCTCTGTTAGGTGAGTCTTTTTTTTCTATTAAGAAATCCAAATTAATAATGTTCAGTATAAAACGGCTGTCAATAGAAAGGGTTAACTCCTTTCCAGGTTTGTAAGAAGACCTGATGTCATTACGTGACTTCACGTAATCATCTGAAAAAAAAGTCTTTGTGCCTTCAAAACTGGCTTAGAAATTAGGAATTTGTTAAACAGCATAAATCATTAGAGTAAACTCCAATGTTTTCTTAACTTCTAATTCAAGTACTTGCCTAAGAAATCTTTTTTTTTAAATTGATTTAAAACGAGACCACACATACAATAGCAATTTCGTTTACTGAAATTAATTTTTTTTTTAAATTCTCTCTTTCTCCTCGTTATCTTCAAAACCCTCCTGCTTGTTTAGACTGTTTGGGACTTTTCTTGATAAACACTGTCCATTTTGGAAATCTTTTCAAACTGCATTGAAACTTTCTCATAATTTAAAATCATTATCAATGTTGAGTGTTTTTTACCTCTTCCAAATTTTTCACAGCAAACATCAACTAGTATTTAGTAAGTTATGTCTTTTTCCATCACAAACACATTTTTTTTTCTGCACTTATTTAGTCCGTTATATCTTTTTTTTTCTTTCTTCAAATTAGGTTTTGTATTTTACACGGAGGGCCCGTAACTCCATAAAGTTGCTAATTTAAAATCATTTGTTTACTTTCAAAGTGGCGTCTTTATCTTTTTCTTTTCTCCATAACTGGAATGGAGTCCAGCTTTGAGGGTTTGAGGGCTGCTTTTCGTTATCTCAAAATGCTCCAGTTTCAAAGTCGTTAAAAACAGCAAGCTTTAGTAACATTTTCCAAAAGTCCCTTTTACACCTTCGCAGATAGCTCGCCACTCGCCCAGGAGTTTGACCTGATCAGATTTAATTTAATAATTTTTTTTTGAATCCACCTCAGTATTTTCTGTGCCTTCTCTGAATATTTCAAAATCCCAATTCAAACTTTATAATTTCAATCTTTATTTAAAACCTTTTTTTTGTTTTGAGCTAGAAGCTTTCTTAAAAGGCATTCTTTATCTCATTCCGAGACTAAATTTATGTCTTTCAATCCAATGTAATCAATCATTGCACGTTTTCTTTCGACAAATAAATTCTTTTTAACCACCGGGACCATGTATTTATTATGTTTCACTCAACAAACCTATCCTTTGTACATTTCCTAGCTCCGTAACTTATCATCCGAATAAATCCACACCTGCGTTTCTAACTTAAAATGTCTTAAAACTTCCCACATACAGGACAACACTACAAAGGGTTAGCTAAAATAAACAGACACTTGCATTCCTCTTCCAACCAGGCTTTCAGAAAAATTCATTCCGCAGTCACAAAATCACACAGGGACTCTCACTCAACGACCAGACATTTACAACAGTCTCTCTTCTTTCCTATTAATTTTTGGATCCATTGAAACTTTCAGGGAATTCGTAGTTTTATCTAAATAATTCCTCACATAACTTTTGTAGTGGACTACCGGTATTGTTTTTTTTTCCGTTCCTTCACCCACCATTCCCATTGGGCTGCTGGCAGGTCCCATCCTGCTCTAATCATTTTCTAGATTAGTTTCTCTTGCTTTTACGCCAGGTGGCGGGTAAGCGACCCTTCTGGTCCCCACTCGAGGTTACTTGTTTTCATGGCCATTCCTGGGTAGGACTAGTACCATTAGGAATCTACTCTCAGAGGTCCGCTTCCTTCCTAGCGCAACTTGAAGTAGACCGTCTCCTAGCTACTGTCAGGTCACAAGTTCTGCTGTTACACAAACTTATACAATTCTTAAAACGCGTTTAAGCAATTTCCCGCAGTGCTCTATGCCTCCTTAACGACTACCTACCAACCTGTTCACAGGTTTGGATTCCGTTAGCCGCTGTACACCGCTTGGTTCTACCCCGGGGTATTTCAATTACATTACTGGGTCCGGAAGATGTCTCTCGGTATCACGATCCCACGGTCTAAGTGTGTTCCCTACGCCTACTTGGTTCCTGGCCGTCACGTGGGACAAAAGTCCTCTTAATTCAGGCCCAGGCTAGGCGTTTGAGATATTAGACCGTCTCCTCGTGTCGATCAACCAGCTTCCACCTTCCACACCCTTTATACTTAAAAATCGTTTTTTTTATACTCACCCGGGTTTTTTCCAAGGGTGTCCAGCGACTCCGGGGAATCCTGCCGACTACGCCATTGTTAGCGTGAATGTTTTCTCAGAAGAATCACTCAACACTCAGTGTCGGTTCCAACGCCAATGCGGCCTTTATTAACGCTCAGCGGGGAGGAAGTCTCACACTCAGTGTCGGTTCCAACGCCAATGCGGCCTTTATTAACGCTCAGCGGGGAGGAAGTCTCAGGACTGTATCCAGGCTTCTCTCCGCTGAACAAAGAGTTTCATGGATCTTTATATGTTTTACAACAGTTTACTACAGTTACATACAACAATTTACTACAGTTACATTAGACCAATAGCGTTAGTCTCTAAACGTAAAGTGGCTCATGTGTTGCCAAGAGATGTGTTGCTAAGGGGTGTGTTGCTAGGGATGACTCATGTGTCTTGTAACATGGCCTGGGCCTCTCTTATCTTACTGTCTTTGGATGCTGGCATTGGGTAGCCTCCTTATTAGATTCGGTTCTTGTCAGCTCGGGCTGATTCATGCCCTCGTTATGTGATGTAGGCCCCTCTTATCTCTATTTCTCGGGGCTCTGCTGTGTGGAGTTATAATGGTTTGTTATAGTTATCTTGTATCCAAGGCATTCCTGGCAGTGGGCCTCACAGGGTTATTGCTCGGTCAGCCTCAGTCAATAGTTCACAGCTTGACTACCTGATTTCCCATCATGCCTGGGCAGCCATTTTATGTGTGGCCACTTTAAACTTATATGAGTTTAGATATATTCAGAAGGTGCCTAATGCCTACAACAATGAGGGTCCTACTCAACGGGATACCTGTCAACATGGAGTTGGATAAGGGAGCGAGTCAATCTCTCATGGGCGCTCAACAATTTGAACAACTGTGGCCGCATAACAGAGACAGACCAAAACTCACAAGGGTCGACACCAAACTAAGGACCTATACCAAAGAAATCGTACCAGTCCTCAGCAGCGCCATGCTCTCTGTCACACACAAAGGGACAGTGAACCGACTTCCCCTGTGGATTGTCCCTGGAGACCCCCCAGCACTGCTGGGGAGAAGCTGGCTGGCAAAACTAAACTGGAAATGGGATGATGTCCATGCCATGTCATTGGAGGAACAGACCTCCTGCTCAACAGTTATAAAGCGATTTGAACATCTCTTTTAGCCAGGTGTGGGCACTTTCAAAGGGGCCAAAGTCAAAATCTACATCACACAGGATGCTAGACCGGTCCATCACAAGGCCAGAGCTGTACCCTATGTGATGAGGGAAAAGATTGAACACGAACTAGACAGGCTTCTGCGGGAAGGCATTTTATCACCTGTGGAATTTGGCGACTGGGCCAGTCCCATCGTCCCAGTCATGAAGCCTGATGGATCCGTATGAATCTGTGGGAACTACAAATCTACCATAAACAGAGTCTCCCTACAGGACCAGTACCCGCTGCCCAGATTGGAGGTAAACTTTTCTCAAAACTAGAACTCACATCTGCGTATATGATGCAAGAATTGACCGAAGAATCCAAGCTACTCACCACCATCAACACACATTGAGGCCTTTTCATGTACAATCGATGCCCATTCGGCATCAGGTCAGCAGCTGCCATATTCCAGCGCAACATGGAGAGTCTGCTCAAGTCCATCCCGGGGATGGTTGTATTTCAAGACGACATACTTATCACGGGCAGGGACACCGACTCCCATCTCCGTAATTTGGAGGAAGTACTAAAGCGGTTGGATCGGGTAGGCCTACGAGAACCTACTAAGAAATCCAAGTGCCTGTTTCTCGCTCCCGAGGTTGTATTTTTGGGCAGAAGGATTGTCGCTGATGGAATCCGCCCAACAGAGTCCAAAACAGAAGCAATTAGCCTGGCACCCAGACCCCAGAATGTCTCAGAACTGCATGCCTTTCTCGGGCTACTCAATTACTTTGGGAACTTTATGCAGAACTTAAGCACGATGCTGGAGCCTCTCCACGTGCTACTCAGGAAGGGGTGCAATTGGTTTTGGGGGGACGCCCAGGAACGCACCTTCAATAAGGCATGCAACCTTCTGTGTTCCAACAGTGTTTTGGCTTTCTTTGATCCAGGTAAAAAGCTAGTTCTCACATGCGATGCGTCAACGTATGGGGTTGGGTGCATTTTACAACATGTCAATAGTGCGGCCAAATTACAACCCATAGCTTATGCCTCTAGGTCACTTTCGCGGGCGGAGCGCGGGTACAGAATGGTAGAGAAGGAGGCGCTCGCGTGCGTGTATGGTGTCAAAAAGATGCACCAATACCTTTTCGGGGCCAAGTTCGCGTTAGAAACTGACCAAAAGCCCCTCACATCCCTCCTATCCGAGAGCAAGGCAATAAACGCCAACGCCTCGCCGCGAATTCAACGGTGGGCACTCATGCTGGCGTCCTACGACTATACCATAAGGCACAGACCAGGCACAGACAACTGTGCCGACGCGCTCAGCAGTTTACCCCTGGCGACCACGGAAGGGTTTGACGAACAGGACTGTGAGATAGTCATGGCAATCAATGCCTTTGAGTCCACAGGTTCGCCCATGACGGCTCACCAAATCAGAGCCTGGACGGCCAGCGACCCCCCGTTATCCTTAGTAAAAAGATGTGTCCTAACCGGTGACTGGGCAGAGGCTCGCGATGCCTACCCCGAGGAATTAAAACCCTTTCACAGGTGCATGCATGAGCTATCACTACAAGCAGACTGCCTGATGTGGGGCAGCCGAGAAGTCATGCCTCTGCGAGGCAGGGAGGCATTTGTCCATGAGCTCCACCGCGAGCACCCGGGGATCGTTCTCATGAAGGCCATAGCCAGATCCCACATCTGGTGGCCTGGTATTGATGCGGACTTGGAGCTCTGCGTCCGAAGGTGCACCATTTGTGCCCAACTCAGCCCCTGAGCCCCTGGCCCTGGCCTACCAAACCGTGGTCGCGGGTGCACGTAGACTATGTGGGCCCATTCATGGGCAAAATGTTCCTCATAGTTGTAGATGCATTTTCAAAGTGGATCGAATGCACCATTTTAAACTCAAGCACAACCTCCACCATTGTGGAGAGTCTCGCAACCATGTTTGCAACGCACGGAATCCCTGACATATTGGTCAGTGACAATGGTCCGTGCTTCACCAGCGCAGAATTCCAAGATTTTATAATTGACCACGGCATAAATCACGTCAAGACGGCATCGTTCAAGCCGGCCTCCAACGGCCAGGCGGAGAGAGCAGTGCAAATTATTAAACAAGGCATGCTTAAAATCCAAGGTCCCACGCTGCAGGGTCGCCTGTCGCGACTGCTGCTGGCATACAGATCTCGTCCGCACTCATTGACTGGGATTCCCCCCGCGCAACTGTTGATGAAAAGGACTTTAAAAAAAGGCTCTCATTAATCCTCCCAGACATGCATGAAATCGTTGAGGCAAAGCGCCGTAAGCTGACTGAGTACTATGACAGAAATTCAAGGGGGAGATGGAATAAGATAGGGGACAAAGTGTTTGTACTAAACTATGGCAGGGGTCCCAAATGGCTTGCAGGGACAGTAACAGGCAAGGAAGGAAACAGGCTACTGGTAGTACAAATGGACAATGGAAAAACCTGCTGGAGGCATGTAGACCAAATCAAAAGCAGATTTACCAACAACACTGCGGAACTAGAGGTAGACTACAATGTGGAACTCGCACCACACCTGGTGGACAGACAAAGGGAACAACCTGAGGAAAGGGCAATCCCAACAGACAGCAACAATCACACCAATCGAAACAGACAGCCCAGGCGAGATACCAGCAACCACACCCAAAGAAAAACAGACACGAAGGCAAACAACTGAACCACAACTCAGACGCTCCACGCAAGAGCGTAGACCACCTGAGAGACTGAACCTATAAAGACAATAAGACCTTGGGGGAGGGTGATGTCATGTATCTTACATTATTATATATAACTGTATCCTAACATGCTATACATGACTGTAATAAGATATGACCTGTAACCACCAGCATACCTTACCACCAGGGGTGCACTTGCAAGAGACAGGTATACAAGGACAGGTCTCAGGCAAGTGCAGCATTCCAGAGCTGTGAAATAAAGGTGCAGGTCCAGAGTGACCTTGACTTCACTACATGCCTCGTGTGAATCTGTACTGAGGGGACAGGACTTTACAGTATTTTTCCAGTGATTTGAGGTGTTAATGTATATGGTCTACGTCTCTAAGCCGTACAGGAGGGCGGGTATCACTACAGCCCTGTAGACCATGAGCTTGGTGGCAGATTTCAGGGCCTGATCTTCGAACACTTTTTTCCTCAGGCAGCCAAAGGTTGCGCTGGCGCACTGGAGGTGGTGTTGAACCTCATTGTCGATGTCTGCCCTTGCTGATAGTAGGCTCCCGAGGTATGGAAAGTGGTCCACATTGTCCAATGCCACACCGTGGATCTTGATGACTGGGGGCAGTGCTGTGTGGCGGGGTCAGGTTGGTGGAGGGCCTATGTCTTACGGAGGTTTAGTGTAAGGCCCATGCTTTCGTACACCTCAGTGAAGATGTTGACTAAGACTTGGAGTTCAGTCTCTGAATGTGCGCAGACGCAAGCGTCATCCGCGTCATCTGTAGTTCGACGACAGAGATCGGGACGGTCTTGGATCTGGCCTGGAGACGATGAAGGTTGAACAGGTTCCCACTGGTTCTGTAGTTTAATTCCACTCCAGCGGGGAGCTTGTTGAGTGTGAGGTGGAGCATTGGAGCGAGGAAGATCGAGAAGAGGGTTGGCGCGATGACGCAGCCCTGCTTGACCCCGGTCCGGACGTGGATTGGGTCTGTGATGGATCCATTGGGCAGGATCACAGCTTGCATGTTGTCATGGAGCAAGCGGAAGATGGTGACGAACTTTTGGGGGCAGCCGAAATGGAGGAGGACGCTCCATACACCCTCGTGGTTGACAGTGTCAAGGCCCTTTGTAAGGTCAAAGATGGCCATGTACAAGGGTTGGTGCTGTTCGCTGCATTTTTCTTGCAGCTGTCACGCCGTAAAAATTATGTCCGTTGTACCCAGTAGAGGACGAAATTCGCACTGTGACTCCGGGAGGAGCTCCTCAGCCATAGGGAGAAGATGGTTGAGGAGGATTCTAGTGATGATTTCCCAGTGGCTGATAACAAGGAAATTCCTCTGTCGTTGCCGCAGTCGTCCCCTTTTTTAAAGATGGTCACAATTACTGCAACTCTCAGATCTCCCGTCATGCTCTCCTCCTTCCAGATGAGAGAGATGAGGTCATGCATTCGTGCCAATAGTGCCTCTCCGCCATACTTTAGTGCCTCAGGGGGGATCCTTTGGGCTGGAGAGGAACTTGGAGTGGGAGGGGAAAGATCCAGTTGTCGTAGTCCACATAGATACCAACGACATAGGTAGGACAAAGAAAGTTTCTGCTGAAGGAGTATGAGCAGCTCGGGACTAAATTCAAAAACAGAACCACAAAGGTAATTGTTATGTATGCAACACCTTGTAACCAGCATTCTATGGCCACCAGAGGGCGCATCTTTTGGAGTCCAAAGGATCCCAGCATCCCTTGGGAGCACTGCATATAAGCAGGCCTCCCATGCTGTGTGGGCACTCTAGAGTCAGAATAAAGAGACTAAGGTCACATTTACTCAGTCTACAGTACTCAGTCACATTGCTTTATTTGAGACATAACAGTAATAATCTCTGGGTTACTACCTGAGCCACGAAAAATTGGCATAGGATAAATGGTCTACAGGGCTGTAGTGATACCTGCCCTCCTGTATGGCTCAGAGACATGGGCCGTATACAGTAGACACCTCAAATCGCCGGAGAAATACTACCAACGATGTCTCCGCAGCTGTAGCATGTGGGAGCTGGTGGACATAGAAATATAGAACCATCGAAAATTGGTGCAGGAGTAGGCCATTCGGCCCTTCGAGCCTGCACCAACATTCAATAAGACCATGGCTGATCATTCACCTCAGTACCCCTTTCCTGCTTTCTCTCCATACCCCTTGATCCCTTTAGCCGTAAGGGCCATATCTAACTCCCTCTTGAATATATCCAACGAACTGGCATCAGTAACTCTCTGCCATAGGGATTTCCACAGGTTAACAATTCATTGTGTGAAAAAGTTTCTCCTCATCTCAGTCCTAAATGGCTTACCTTATCCTTAGACTGTGTCCTCTAGTTCTGGACCCAATATCAGGAACATTCTTCCTGCATCTAACCTGTCCAATCCCGTCAGAATTTTATATGCTTCTATGAGATCCCCTCTCATCCTTCTAAACTCCAGTGAATCCAGGCCCAGTCGATCCAGCCTCTCTTCATATGTCAGTCCTGCCATCCCGGGAATCAGTCTGGTGAACCTTCGCTGCACTCCCTCAATAGCAAGAATGTCCTTCCTCAGATTAGGAGACCAAAACTGAACACATAATTCCAGCTGAGGCCTCACCAAGACCCTGTACAACTTCAGTAAGACCTCCCTGCTCTTATACTCAAATCCCCTAGCTATGAAGGCCAACATCCCATTTGCCTTCTTCACCGCCCACTGTACCTGCATGCCAACTTTCAATGATTGATGTACCAGACACCCAGGTCTCGTTGCACCTCCCTTTTTTCTAACCTGCCGCCATTCAGATAATATTCTGCCTTCATGTTTTTGCCCCCAAAGTGGATAACCTCACATTTATCCACATTATATTGCATCTGCCATGCATTTGCCCACTCACCTAACCTGTCCAAGTCACCCTGTAGCCTCTTAGCTCACACCGTCACCCAGCTGAGTGTCATCTGCAAACTTTTACACTCAATTCCTTCATCTAAATCATTAATGTATATTGTAAATAGTTGGGGTCCCAGCACTGAGCCCTACAGCACTCCACTAGTCACTGCCTGCCATTCTGAAAAGGACCCTTTATCCCAACTCTCTGCTTCCTGTCTGCCAACCAGTTCTCTATCCACATTAGTACATCACCCCCAATATCATGTGCTTTAATTTTGCACACCAATCTCTTGTGTGGGACCTTGTCAAAAGCCTTTTGAAAGTTCAAATACATCACATCCACTGGTTCTCCCTTGTCCACTCTATTAGTTACATCCTCAAAAAATTCTAGAAGATTTGTCAAGCATGATTTTCCTTTCATAAATCCATGCTGACTTTGACCGATTCTGTCACTGATTTCCTAATGCGCGGCTATTTCATCCTTAATAATTGATTCCAACATTTTCCTCGCTACTGATGTCAGGCTAACTGGTCTATAATTATCCATTTTCTCTCTCCCTCCTTTTTTAAACAGTGGTGTTACATTAGCTGCCCTCCAGTCCATAGGAACTGATCCAGAGTCGATAGACTGTTGGAAAATGATCACCAATGCATCCACTATTTCTATGGCCACTTCCTTAAGTATTCTGGGATGCAGACTATCAGGCCCCGGGAATTTATCGGCCTTCAATCCCATCAATTTCCCTAACACAATTTCCCGACTAATAAGGATTTCCTTCAGTTCCTCCTCCTCACTAGACCCTCGGTCCCCTAGTATTTCCGGAAGGTTATTTGTGTCTTCCTTCATGAAGACAGAACCAAAGTATTTGTTCAACTGGTCTGCCATTTCTTTGTTCTCCATTATAAATTCACCTGAATCTGACTGCAAGGGACCTATGTTTGTCTTCACTAATCTTTTTCTCTTCACATATCTGTAGAAGCTTTTGCAGTCAGTTTTTATGTTCCCGACAAGCTTCCTCTCATACTCTATTTTCCCCCTCCTAATTAAACTCTTTGTCCTCCTCTGCTGAATTCTAAATTTCTCCCAGTCCTCAGGTTTGCTGTTTTTTTCTGGCCAATTTATATGCCTCTTCCTTGGATTTAACACTATCCTTAATTTCCCTTGTTAGCCACGGTTGAGCCACCTTTCCCATTTTATTTTTACTCCAGACAGGGATGTACAATTGTTGAAGTTCATCCATGTGATCTTTAAATGTTTGCCATTGCCTATCCACCGTCAACCCTTTAAGTATCATTCGCCAGTCTATACTAGCCAATTCATCAGTGTGATCCACGGTGACCACATCTGCAGTAAGTGTTGGCAGCTCGAGGAACTTCGGCTCAGAGTTGATGAGCTGAAGTCCAAGCTTCAGACACTGCGATACATCAGGAAGGGGGAGAGTTACCTGGACGCAGTGTTCCAGGAGGCAGTCACACCCCTTAGAGTAAATAATTTAAATTTGGTCCGTGGTCAGGGACAGGAAGGTGTGACTATAAAGGTAGCATTGGAGGAGCCTCAGCCCTTGCACTTGTCCAATGGGTACGAGGTTCTTGCTCCAGGTATGAATGAAAGTTGGGGCTGCAGGGAGGATTAGCAAATTGACCACATCACTGTGGTATTGGGGGTCTTTCAAGTTGCTGGAGTAAAAAGAAATGTAGTAGTGGTAGCGGACAGTATAGTTAGGGGCTAGATACTGTTCTCTGCAGCTGAGAGCATGAGTCCTGAAGGCTGTGTTGCCTGTCCGGTGCCAAGGTTAAGGACATCTCCTTTCAGTTGGAGAGGAACTTGGAGTGGGAGGGAAAGATCCAGTTGTCATGGTCCACGTAGATACCAACAACATAGGTCGGACAAATAAAGGTTCTGCTGAAGGAGTTTGAGCAGCTAGGGACTAAAGTAAAAACAGAACCACAAAGGTAATAATCTCTGGATTACTACCTGAGCCACGAACAAATTGGCATGGGATAAATAAGATCAGAGAAATGAATGCGTGGCTCAAAGATTGGTGTGTGAGAAATGGGTTTCATGGGGAGCTGGGGAAAGAGGGAGCTGTTCTGTTGGGATGAGCTTCACTTGAATTTTGCAGGGACCAGGTTCCTGGCTAATTGAATAGCTAGGGCTGTAGATAGGGCTTTAAACTAAATAGTGGGGAGGAATGGGGGGGAGGGTTCAGGTGAGGGGACATTTTAAAAGTCAAAGAGAAAGGAGAAGGAAATAGTGCAGGGTAGCTATGGGTGTAATGATAACCAGAGTGTGACAGGAAGGGACAGAGTGTATAAACATAAGAGTGCACCAGAAAGTAGAGTCAGAGTAAGGAAAAATGGTAAAAAGACAGCATTCGTAACAAGATAGATGAATTGACGGCACAAATAGAAATAAATGGGTATGATCTGATAGCCATTACAGAGACGAGGTTGCAAGGTGACCAAGGCTGGGACATGAATATGCAGGGGTTAAGACATTTCAAAAGGATAGCCAGAAAGGAAAAGGAGGTGGGGTATCGTTGTAATAAAGGATGAGATCGGTGCAGTAGTGAGAAATGATATTGACTCAGAATATCAACATGTAGAATCAGTTTGGATGGAGATAAGAAATAATAAGGGAAAGAAGTCACTGGTGGGAGAAGTCTATTGGCCCCCTAACAGGAGCTACACTGTAGGATAGAGTATAAATCAAGAAATAATGGAGGCTTGTAAGAAAGGTACAGTAATAATCATGGGCGATTTTACTCTTCATATAGATTGGGCAAATCAAATTGGCAAAGGTAGCCTTGAAGATGAGTTCATAGAGTATATTTGGGATGGTTTCTTCAAACAATACATTGTGGAACCAATCAGGGAGCAGGCTACTTTAGATCTGGTAATGTGTAATGAGCTAGGATTTATTAACGGTCTTATAGTAAAGGATCCTCTAGGGAAGATTGATCATAGCATGTTAGAATTTCAAATTCAGTTTGAGGGTGAGAAACTTGGGTCTCAAACTAGTGTTCTGAATTGAAATTACAAAGGTATGATGACAAAGTTGGCTAAAGTGGACTGGGAAAATAGATTAAAGGGTAAGATGGTAGAAAAGCAGTGGCAGACATTTAAGGAGATATTTCATAACTCTCAGAAAAGATAGATTCCAGTGGGAAAGAAAAACTCTAAAAGAAAGTTGAACCATCTGTGGCTAACTAAGGAAGTGAAGGAAGGTATCAAATTGAAAACAAAGGCATACAATGTTGCCAAGATAAGTGGGAGGCCAGAGGATTTGGAAATTTTTAGAAACCAGCAAAGAACGACTAAAAAAATAATAGAGAGAGAAGATAGATTATGAGAGTAAACTAGCAAGAAATATAAAAACAGAGCATCGACAGGTATATAAAAAGGAACAGAGTAGCTAAAGTAAATGTTGGTCCCTTAGAGGATGAGACTGGGGAATTAATAATGGGAAACAGGGAAATGGCAGAGACTTTGAACAAATATTTTGTATTGGTCTTCAAGGCAGAAGACACTAAAAGCATCCGAATAATTGATAATCAAGGGGCTATTGGGAGGGGGAACTTAAAACAATTACTGTCATTAGAGAAAAAGTACTAGGCAAACTAATGGGACTAAAGGCGGACAAGTCCCCTGGACCTGATGGCTTACATCCTAGGGAAGAAGTGGCTCCAGAGATAGTGGATGCATTAGTTGTAATCTACCAAAATTCCCTGGATTCTGGAGAGGTCTCATCAGATTGGAAAACTGCAACGGTAATGCTCCTATTTAAGAAAGGAGGGAGTCAGAAAGCAGGAAACTATAGACCAGTTAACCTAACATCTGTCATTGGGAAAATGCTGGAGTCCATTATTAAGAAAGTAGCAGGACATTTAGAAAATCATAATGCAACCAGAGTCAGCATGGTTTTAGAAACTTAGAAACATGGAAAATTGGTGCAGGAGTAGGCTATTCGGATCTTCGAGCCTGCACCGCCATTCAATAAGATCATGGCTGATCATTCCTTCAGTACCCCTTTCCTGCTTTCTCTCCATACCCCTTGATCCCCTTAACTGTAAGAGCCATATCTAACTCCCTCTTGAATATATCCAGTGAACTGGCATCAACAACTCTCTGCGGCAGGGAATTCCACAGGTTAACAACCCTCTGAGTGAAGAAGTTTCTCCTCATCTCAGTCCTAAATGGCCTACCCCTTATTCTAAGACTATGTCCCCTGGTTCTGGACTTCCCCAACATCAGGAACATTCTTCCCGCATCTAATCTGTCCAGTCCCGTCAGAATCTTATATATTTCTATGAGATCCCCTCTCATCCTTCTAAACTCCAATGAATAAAGGCCCAGTCGATCCAGTCTCTTCTCATATGACAGCCTAGCCATCCCTGGAATCAGTCCCTCAATAGCAAGAACGTCCTTCCTCAGACTAGGAGACCAAAACTGAACACAATATTCCAGGTGAGGCCTCACTAAGGCCTCCCTGCTTCTATATTCAAATCCCCTAGCTATGAAGGCCAACATACCATTTGCCTTCTTTACTGCCTGCTGTACCTGCATGCCAACTTTCAATGACTGATGAACCATGACACCCAGGTCTCGTTGCACCTCCCCTTTTCCTAGTCTGCCACCATTCAGATAATATTCTGCCTTCGTGTTTTTGCCCCCAAAATGGATAACCTCACATTTATCCACATTATACTGCATCTGCCATGCATTTGCCCACTCACCTAACCTGTCCAAGTCACCTTGTAGCCTCTTAGCGCCTCCTCACAGCTCACACCGCCACCCAGTTTAGTGTCATCTGTAAACTTTGAGATATTACACTCTATTCCTTCATCCAAATCGTTAATGTATATTGGAAAGAGCTGGGGTCCCAGCACTGAGCCCTGCGGCACTCCACTAGTCACTGCCTGCCATTCTGAAAAGGACCCGTTTATCCTGACTCTCTGCTTCCTGTTTGCCAACCAGTTCCCTATCCACGTCAGTATATTACCCCCAGTACCATGTGCTTTGATTTTGCACAACAATCTCTTGTGCAGGGCCTTGTCAAAAGCCTTCTGAAAGTCCAAATACACATCCACTGGTTCTCCCTTGTCCACTCTGCTAGTTACATCCTCAAAAAAATCCAGAAGATTCGTCAAGCATGATTTCCCTTTCATAAATTCATGCTGACTTGATCCAATCCTGTCACCGCTTTCCAAATGCGCTGCTATTTCGTCCTTCATGATCGATTCCAACATTATCCCCACTACTGATGTCAAGCTAACCGGTCTATAATTACCTGTTTTCTCTCTCCCTCCTTTTTTAAAAAGTGGTGTTACATTAACTACCCTCCAGTCCATGGGAACTGATCCAGAGTCGATAGGCTCTTGGAAAATGATCACCAATGCATCCACTATTTCTAGGGCCACTTCCTTGAGCACTCTGGGATGCAGATTATCAGGCCCCAGGGATTTATCGGCCTTCAATCCCATCAATTTCCCTAACACAATTTCCCGCCTAATAAGGATATCCTTCAATTCCTCTTTCTCACTGGACCCACTGTCCCCTAGTACCTTCGGAAGGTTATTTGTATCTTCCTTCGTGAAGACAGAACCGAAGTATTGGTTCAATTGGTCTGCCATTTCTTTGTTCCCCATTATAATTTCACCTGAATCCAACTGCAAGAGACCTACGTTTGCCTTTACTAATCTTTTTCTCTTCACATGTTTATAGAAGCTTTTGCAGTCATTTTTTATATCCCTTGCAAGCTTCCTCTCATACTCTATTTTCCCCCTCTTAATTAAACCCTTAGTCCTCCTCTGTTGAATTCTAAAATTCTCCCAGTCCTCAGGTTTGTTGCTTTTTCTAGCCAATTTATATGCCTCTTCCTTGGCTTTAACACTATCCTTAATTTCCTTTGTTAGCCACGGTTGAGCCACCTTCCCAGTTTTATTTTTACTCCAGACAGGGATGTACATTTGCTGAAGTTCATCTATGTGATCTTTAAATGTTTGCCGTTGCTTATTCACCATCAACCCTTTTAGTATCGTTTGCCAGTCTATTCTAGCCAATTCATGCCTCATACCGTCGAAGTTACCTTTCCTTAAGTTCAGGACCCTAGTTTCCGAATTAACTTTGTCACTCTCCATCTTAATAAGGAATTCAACCATATTATGGTCACTTTTCCCCAAGGGGCCTCGCACAACAAGATTGCTAATTGGTCCCTTCTCATTACACAATACCCAGTCTAGGATGGCCAGCTCCCTGGTTGGTGCCTCGACATATTGGTCGAGAAAACCATCCCTAATACACTCCAGGAAATCCTCCTCCACCACATTGCTACCAGTTAGGTTAGCCCAATCAATGTGTAGATTAAAGTCGCCTATGATTACTGCTGTACCCTTTATGAAAGGGAAATCATATTTGACAAATTTTCTGGAGTTCTTTGAGGATGTAATGAGCAGGGTGGTTAAGGGGGAACCAGTGAAATGTGGTGTACTTGGATTTCCAGAAGGCATTCGATAAGGTGCCACATAAAAGGTTACTGCACAAGATAAGAGCTCACGGGATTGGGGGTAATATATTAGCATGGATAGAGGATTGGCTCACTAACAGAAAACAGAGAGTTGGAATAAATGGGTCATTTTCAGGTTGGCAAACTATAACTAGCGGGATGCCACAGGGATCAGTGCTGGGGCCTCAACTATTTACAATCTATGTTAATGACTTGGATGAAGGGACCGAGTGTAATGTAGCCAAATTTGCTGATGATACAAAAATAGGTGGGAAAGCAAGTTGTGAAGAGGACACAAACAATCTGCAAAAGGATATAGATAGGTTAAGTGAGCGGTCAAAAATTTGGCACATGGTGTATAATGTCGGAAAATGTCAGGTTATCCACTTTGGTAGGAAAAATAAAAAAGAAAATTATTATTTAAGTGGAGACTACAAAATGCTACAGTCTGGGGTTCCTGGTACATGAAATATAAAAAGTTAGCATGCAGGTACAGCAAGTAATTAGGAAGGTAAATGGAATGTTGGCCTTTATTGCAAGGGGGATGGAGTATAAAAGTCGGGAAGTCTTGCTACAACTGTACAGGGTGTTGGTGAGACCACACCTGGAGTACTGCGTACAGTTTTGGTCTCCTTATTTGTGGAGGAATATACTTGCATAAGAGGCAGTTTAGAGAAGGTTCACTAGGTTGATTCCTGAGATGAAGGGGTTCTCTTGTGAAGAAAGGTTGAACAGGTTAGGCCTATACTCTTTGGAGTTAGAAAAATGAGAGGTGACCTTATTCAAACATATAAGGTTTTGAGGGGGCCGGAAAGGATAGATGCAGAAACAATGTTTCCCCTCGTGAGGGAATCTAGAACTAGGGGGCATAGTTTCAGAATAAGGGGTCACACATTTAAAATGGAGATGAGGAGGAATTTCTTCTCTCAGTGGGTCATGAATCTATGGAACTTTCTAACCCAGAGAGCTGTTGAGGCTGGGTCATTGAATATATTTAAGGTAGAGATCGACAAATTTTTGAACGATAGGGGAGTTAAGGGTTATCTGGAGCGGGCAGGAAAGTGGAGTTGAGGCAGGGTAAGAAACATAAGAACATAAGAAATAGGAGAGGAGTAGGCGATTCAGCCCATCGAGCCTGCTCCGCCATTCAATAAGATCATGGATGATCTGATCATGGACTCAGTTCCACTTCCCTGCCCGCTCCCCAGAACCCTTTACTCCCTTATTGCTCAAATATCTGTCAATTTCCACCTTAAATATATTCAAAGACCCAGCCTCCACAGCTCTCTGGGCCAGTGAATTCCATAGATTTAGAACCATCTGAGAGAAGAAATTACTCCTTATCTCAGTTTTAAATGGGCGGCCCCTTATTCTGAAACTATGTCCCCTAGTTTTAGTTTCCCTTATGAGTGGAAATATCCTTTCCGCATTCACCTTGTCGAGCCCCCTCATTATCTTATATCTTTCGATAAGATCACCTCTCATTCTTCTGAACTCCAATGTGTATAGGCCCAACCTATTCAACCTAACTTCATAAGTCAACCCTCTCATCTCCGGAATCAACCTCGTGAACCTTCTCTGAACAGCCTCCAATGCAAGTATATCCTTCCTTAAATACGGAGACCAAAACTGTACGCAGTACTCTAGGTGTGGCCTTACCAATAGCCTGTAGAGTTGTAGCAGGATTTCTCTGCTTTTATACTCTATCCCCCTGCTTGACCCCGGCCTGGACATGGATTGGCTCTGTAATGGATCCGTTGGTAAGGATCATGTCATCGTGGAGCAGGCGGAAGATGGTGATGAACCTTTGAGGGAATCAGAAATGGAGGAGGACGCTCCATAGACCCTCGCGGTTCACAGTGTCAAAAGCCTTTGTAGGGTCGAAGAAGGCCAAGTATAAGGGCTAGTGCTGTTCCCTGCATTTTTCCTGCAGCTGTCGTGCTGTAAAAATCATGTCCGTTGTGCTCCGTGGGGGATGAAATCTGCACTATGACTCTGGGAGGAGCTCCTCAGCCACAGGGAGAAGACGGTTGAGGAGGAATCGAGCAACGATTTTTCCAGTGGCTGATAATAGGAAGATTCCTCTGTCGTTGCCACAGTCGGATCAGCTATGATCTTATTGAATGACGGAGCAGGCTTGAGGGGCCAAATGGCCTACTGTTGCTCCTATTTCTTATGTTCCTATGTTTAACAAAGTAAAAAGCGCCTCACAGGAGTATTTGAAGACAAAAAAATTTGACTCCGAGCCACATAAGGAGAAATTAGGTCAGGTGACCAAGGCATGATCAAAGAGGTTTTAAGGAGCGTCTTAAAGGAGGAAAGAGAGGCAGAGAGGTTTAGGCTGGGCCTAAGCGATAGAAGGCAAGGCCACCAATGGTTGAGCGATTATAATCAACGATGCTCAAGAGAGCAGAATTAGAAGAGCGCAGATATAGAAACATAGAAATTTACAGCGCAGAAGGAGGCCATTTTGGACATCGTGTCCATGCTGGCCGACAAAGAGCCGCACGGCTCTCGGTCAGCAGCCGTGAAGGTTACATATAAACCTATGAACAATGAACAATGGCGGAAAGGTAAAGAGCACCCAGCCCAACCAGTCCACCCCACACAACTGCGACACCCCTTAGACTGAAACATTCTACACTCCACCCCAATCGGAGCCATGTGATCTCCTGGGAAAGGCAAAAACTAGATAAAAACCCAGGTCAATTTAGGGAAAAAAATCTGGGAAAATTCCTCTCTGACCCATCCAGGTGATTGAAACTAGTCCAGGAGATCAACCTGGCCATATTCGATTCCCTGTAGTACTTACCATCATATCTGCACCAGCCAACAAGAGGTTATCCAGTCTAATCCCAATTACCAGCTCTAGGTCTGTAACCCTGCAGGTTACGGCACTTTAAGTGCCTATCCAACCATCTCTTAAAAGTGGTGAGGGTTTCTGTTGTATATGAAGAAGGAGTCTGACTGGATACTGTGAGCTCAAAGTAAAGTGTGACCGTAGTCTTTTATTGCAGGTCTCCAGAGTGCCCCTCCAGCCTGTGAGGCCTCCTTAAGTACCTGTGCTCCCAAGGGATTGTGGGATCCCTTGGGACTCCAGGGGATGAGCCCTCTGGTGGCTGTACAAGGTATATACACGTTTACATACATAACAAAACTCCCCCCGCCCCCCCCCAAGTCAACAGTGTAACTACAAGGTGAGTCGATCTAGGGCCTTTCTTTCCCTGGTTGATCGACTCGGTGCAAATGCTGATTTTGGTGAATCGTTTGTTGGGCCCTTGCTGGGCTGCTGTGCAGCTGGCCTTGCTGTGCTGCCTGCTGTGGTGAGTCCTGCTGAGCTGCTGCGGGTGATGGGTTCTGCTTTGTGGCCAACCGCGGTGTCGGTTGCCACTGGTGTGTATGTTGGTGGTCCAAAGTTGGTTGCTCAGGATAGTCCGTGAATCTGAGTTTGATTTGGTCCAAGTGTTTCCGGTGAATGAGTCCATTTGAAAGTTTGACCCAAAACACCCTGCTCCCCTCTTTGGCCACAATAGTGCTGGGAAGCCATTTGGGACCTTGTCCATAATTCAATACAAATACAGGATCATTGAATTCAATCTCGCGTGACAAATTAGCACTATCATGATATGTACTTTGTTGAAGCTGCCTGCTTTCTACCTGTTCATGTAGATCAGGGTGAACTAACGAGAGCCTTGTCTTAAATGCCCTTTTCATGAGCAGTTCAGCGGGTGGAATCCCAGTGAGCGAGTGAGGTCTCGTGCAGTAGCTAAGCAGGACTCGGGATAGGCGAGTCTGCAGTGAGCCTTCAGTTACCCTCTTCAAGCCCTGCTTGATGGTTTGCACTGCTCTCTCTGCCCGACCATTGGATGCTGGTGTGAATGGGGCAGATGTAACATCTTTGATCCCGTTACGGGTCATGAACTCTTTGAACTCGGCACTGGTGAAACATGGCCCGTTGTCGCTCACAAGGACATCAGGTAGTCCGTGCATGGCAAACATGGCCCGCAGGCTTTCAGTGGTGGCAGCGGACGCGCTTGCCGACATTATCTCACATTCAATCCATTTGGAGTACATATCTACAACCACAAGAAACATTTTACCCAAAAACGGGCCTGCATAGTCGACATGGACCCTGGACCATAGTTTGGAGGGCTAAGACCATAAACTTAGCGGCGCCTCCCTGGGTACATTGCTTAATTGCGAGCATGTGTTACATCTGTGCACGCAGACCTCTAACTCCGCATCGATACCGGGCCACCACATGTGGGATCTGGCTATCGCTTTCATCATTACAATGCCTGGGTGGGTACTGTGGAGGTCACTGATGAAAGTGTCTCTGTCCTTCTTGGGGACCACTACCTGATTGCCCCACAAAAGGCAGTCTGCCTGTATAAACATTTCATCTTTGCGCCGCTGGTACGGCTTTATCTCTTCCTGCATTTCCACTGGGACACTGGACCAACTCCCGTGAAGCACACAATTTTTTACTAGGGACAGTAAGAGGTCCTGGCTTGTCCAGGTTCTAATCTGTCGGGCTGGGACGGGTGATTGCTCACTCTCGAATGCTTCCTTAACCATGACTAAGTCTGCGGGCTGCGCCATTTCCACCCCCGTGGTGGGCAATAGCAGCCTACTGAGAGCATCGGCGTAGTTTTCTGTGCCTGGCCTGTGGCGGATGGCATAGTTGTATGCAGACAACGTGAGCGACCATCTCTGTACGCGGGCCGATGCATTCGTATTTATCCCCTTACTCTCGGAAAACTGGGATATCAGTGGCTTATGGTCCGTTTCCAATTCAAATTTTAGCTCAAAAAGATATTGATGCATTTTCTTTACCCCATAGACACACGCTAATGCTTTTTTTTCAATCATGCTGTAGGCTCTCTCAGCCTTAGGCAGACTTCTGGATGATCCTTAGGCAGACTTTTGCATGCATAAGCAACCGGTTGCAATTTTCTAGATTCATTAGCTTGTTGCAATACACATCTGATACCGTATGACGACGCATCACATGCTAATACCAAACACTTACATGGATCATACAATACAAGCAATTTGTTTGAGCATAACAATTTTCTACTTTTACAAAGGCATTTTCTTGGCTTTGGCCCCACACCCATTCATCTCCTTTACGCAGTAAGGTGTACAGTGGTCCTAACAGTGTGCTGAGACCCGGTAAGAAGTTACCAAAGTAGTTCAGGAGTCCTAGAAACGACCGCAGCTCCGTCACGTTCTGTGGCCTCGGTGCGTTCTCGATTGCCTCCGTCTTCGCGTTGGTGGGCCTGATGCCGTCCACCGCAATTCTTCTCCCCAGGAGCTCCGCTTCAGGTGCCAGGAAAACGCACTTCGAGCATTTCAACCAAAGCCCCAAGCAGTTGCGTCAACTAAGAACCTCCTCCAGGTTCTGCAGATGCTCGACTGTGTTCCGACCTGTAACCAAGATGTCATCCTGGAAGACCACTGGGCGCAGGGCCAACTTCAGTAAGCTTTCCATGTTTCTCTGGAATATCGCCGAGGCTGATCGATTCCAAACAAGCATCTGTTATAAATGAAGAGATCTTTGTGCGTGTTGATGCAAGTGAGACCCTTCGATGATTCCTCCAGCTCCTGCGTCATGTAGGCTGAGGTCAAGTCCAGCTTCGTGAACGTCTTTCCTCCCGCCAGCGTAGCGAAAAGGTCATCAGTCTTTGGTAGTGGGTATTAATCCGCAGGGAAAAACGATTGATAGTTACTTTGTAATCACCACAGATTCTGACGGTGCCGTCTCCCTTGAGGACTGGAACACTCGTTGAATTCGATTGGCAAAATGATGCCCTCTTGTTGCAGCCGGTCCAGGTCGATCTCTACCCTTTCTCTCATGTACGGTACTGCTCTCGACTTGTGATGGAAGGGTCGTGCCTCTGGAATTAGGTGGATCTGCACTTTTTCTCCTTGGAACTTCCCGATGCCTGGTTCGAACAGCAAAGGGAACTTGTTTAAGACCTGGGCACACGAAGTGTCGTCAGCAGACGAGAGCGCTCGGACGTCGTCCCAGTTCCAGCGTATCTTTCCTTGCCAACTCCTGCCGAGCAGTGTGGGACCATCGCCCGGTACTACCCAGAGTGGTAGCTTGTGCATCGCTCCATCGTAGCAGACCTTTACAGTAGCACTGCCGATTACGGGAATCAGTTCCTTTCTGTAAGTTCTCAGTTTCGTGTGAATGGGAATCAAGACTGGCCTTGAGGCCTTGCTGCACCACAATTTTTCGAAAGTCTTTTTGCTCATAATGGTCTGGCTCGCACCTGTGTCCAGCTCCATTGACACCGGGAGTCCATTTAATTCAACATTCAGCATTATCGGGGGACACTTTGTGGTAAATGTGTGCACCCCATATACCTCTGCCTCCTCAGTTGAGGCTCTGGTTCGTCGTGATCCGCCATGGATTTGTCCTCCTCTGCAACATGGTGGTTTGCAGGATTAACAGGGTTTGCAGCTCGCCTGCACATACATTGGAGGTGTCCCATTGTTCCACAGTCCTTGCAAACGTACCCTTTGAAGCAACATGAATGGAAACAATGATCACTCCCGCAGCGCAACAAGGTGTTAATGGCCTTGCATTCATCACCCTTGATGGTGGACTCTGAGACATCTGCGGATGTGCAGCTGCAGGCAAGTGGGGCCTGCCCTGTACGTTACGATTCGAAAACAACATCACTTTGTTCACAGTACTTGTAGCAGTACTCGTGCGCTGAGAGATTTGCTTAGTATTGTCACTGGTGGCAATGAACGCCTGGGCTGTCGCTATGGCCTTACTCAAGGTTGGGGTCTCTGCAGTCAAAAGTTTGTGACGTATCACTTCATGGCCAATGCCATGTACGAAAAGTCGCTGAGCATGTGCTCCAAATGTCCTTCAAATTCGCAATGTCCTGCAAGGCGTCTTAGCTCGGCGACATAACTCGCCATTTCCTGGCCTTCAGACCTTTTGTAGGTGTAGAACCGGTACCTCGTCATCAGAACGCTTTAATTCGGGTTCAGATGCTCCAAGACCAGTGTGCACAAATCATCATACGATTTCTCTGTGGGTTTCGCTGGAGTAAGCAGATTTTTCATGAGGCCATACGTTGGTGCCCCGCAGACGGTTTGGCAGCGTTCGCTTCTCCTTCCAGCTCGTTGGCCACGAAGTATTGGTCGAGTCATTCCACGAAGGTTTCCCAATCATCTCCCTCTGAAAATTTCTCCAGGATGCCCATTGTTCTCTGCATCGTTGAGTTCGTCATCTGTATCTAGTCGCCAGTTGTTGTATATGAATAAGGAGTCTGACTGGAGACTGGGAGCTCAAAGTAAAGACCTTAGTCTTTTATTGCAGGTCTCCAGAGTGCCTCTCCAGCCTGTGAGGCCTCCTTAAGTACCTGTGCTACCAAGGGATCCAGCACTGAGCCCTGCGGAACCCCACTGGAAACATCCTTCCAGTCACAAAAACATCCATCAACCATTACCCTTTGCTTCCTACCTCCAAGCCAATTTTGGATCCAACTTGCCACTCTGCCCTGGATCCCATGGGCTTCATGACCAGTCTACCATGTGGGACCTTATTAAAAGCTTTGTTAAAGTCCATATACACAACATCATACGCACTACCCTCATTGACCCTTTTGGTTAACTCCTCAAAAATTCAATCAGGTTAGTCAAACACAATCTTCCCTTAACAAATCCGTGCTGACTGTCCCTAATTAATCCTTGTCTTTCCAAATGTAGATTTTTATTTTCAGGATTTTTTCCAATAATTTCCCCACCACTGAGGTTAGGCTGACAGGCCTGTAATTACTCGGCCTATCCCTTTCTCCCTTCTTAAACAAGGGTATTACATTAGCAGTCCTCCAATCCTACAGCACCATGCCCAAATCCAAAGAGGACTGGAAAATGATGGTCAAGGCCTCTGTTATTTCCTCTTTTAATTCGCTCAACAGCCTGGGATGCATTTCATCTGGGCCTGAGGACTTAATCTACTTTCAAAGCTGCCTTAATACTTCCTCTCTCACTATATTTATTTCATCCAGAATATCACATTCCTCCTCGATAGCAGTATCTGCATTGGCCCTTTCCTTTGAAAAAACAGATGCAAAGTATTCATTAAGATCTTTACCAACATCTTCCACCTCCACACAAAGATTACCGCCATGGTCTCTAATAGGCCCTACCCTTTCTTTAGTTACCTTCCTACTCTTAATATTGGGTTTTCCTTAATTTTACTAACCAAGAATTTTTCATGCTTTCTCCGAGCATTCCTAATATCTTTTTTAATTTTGCCTCTTAACTTTCTATATTCCTCTAAAGATTCTATACTATTTAGCTGTTGGTATATGACATAAGCTTCCCTTTTTTTCTTTATCCTCTCCTGTAAGCCCCTAGACATCTAGGGGGCTCTAGAATTATTATTTCCACCCTTTTTCTTTAAGGGCACATGTTTGGCCTGAGCCTTCCGGATCTCCTCCTTGAATGCCTCCCACTGTTCCGACACTGATTTACCCACAAGTAGCTGTTTCCAGTCCACTGTGGACAAATCACTCCTTAACTTAGCAAAGTTAGCTTTTCCCCAATTTCGGAATTTTATTCCAGGCCTATCCTTGTCCTTATCCATAACCAACTACAATCTGACTGAATTATGGTCACTGGCACCCAAGTGCTCTCCCACCGCTGGGCCAGGCCACCACGCTGCTCCTTCCACTCCCCAGCCTGCTCCAATGGTGCTCGCAGGCCGGGAACCGCACAGACTGCTGGGCCAGGCCACCATGCTGCTCCATCCACTCCCCAGCCTGCTCCGATGGTGCTCGCAGGCCAGGGGCCACACAGACTGCTGGGCCAGGCCGCCATGCTGCTCCATCCACTCCCCAGCCTGCTCCGATGGTGCTCGCAGGCCAGGGACCGCACAGACTGCTGGGCCAGGCTGCCATGCTGCTCCTTACACTCCCCAGCCAGCAGTCTGAGCGGCCCCCAGCCTGCGAGCACCATCGGAGCAGACCAGGGAGCGGAAGGAGCAGCGTGGCGGCATACCACTCCAGGGAGCAGCACGTGCTGGAGCAGGACAGCAACGGTAGCGAAGAGGGCGACTGGATTGGACGTCACCAAGATCTAGATAGTTGATTGGAGCGTGGGCAGGTACTGCAGGAGTGGCGAGGTCGGGGTGAAGGAGAGAGATTGTAGAGGGACGTGATCGGGCCAAGGAGAGGCGTGAGTTCGGGGCCCAGAAGAGGTGATGGCCCAGGGGCAGCACGGGCCAGCCCACACTGTAAGAATAAAAGTGTTTAGTAATGACAAAATTGATTCTGTGTATGTATAAATGTTGAAAGTCTAGACTATATGGAAAGGTTGCAGTTTGAAGAGACAAAATGGATACCTTCTCCAAGTTCATGTCTCCATGTTTTTGAAACTAGACAAGATGTTATTTGGAAAGCCATTAACCTATTCAAGGGATGCCACTGGCCCTCCAGACAGACACATGTATGAGGAGAAGCCAATCAGGAACGGCCCTGGAACCAAGGCCCAATCCTGGGGCTTTCTGAGGAACAATGGACTTAAGGGATATAAAAACCCCAAGCACAGATTGCACTTTCTCTTCTTCTCTCCTGAGCACACGGCAAACCGTCCGCTCAAGACCAGCCGAAACAGCAGGCCGTGTGCTCAGCCAGCCAGCCAGCCAAAAGTGACATATACCTTTTTATAAATCATTATTGTAACATTGCATCTGTTGCAACTAAGTCGATCCGTAGGCTAGCTGACGACTGCTGATAGATGTGCATGTGTGCGTGTTTAATAAACTATTCCAAATTGTTTTAAAAGAATCAGTTTCACTGACAATTTAATGCCAGAGATTTAGAAATCTTACAAATTGGGTCTCATCCAGGATCTGGCAAGACAGCTTTTGATGATTCTTTTGAACAATTGGAAATTTTGGGAGTTGCGATTCTAACCTATGTTGCGAAGTATAAACTATAGACGGTTAAACGGATCGGGAACAGTCGTCTTGATAGTTGTAACTGTTTAAGTGGGGACCGACGAGTAATTAAATCCAAAAGACACAGGATGAAGGGATCAGTCAGGAACACAAAGCCAACAAAAAGAAATGTTGAGATAGTTTATCAGGAGAAGTTATCCAAAACGGTATCCATAATGGATATAGAAGAGTTACAGGCACGGGCACCGTACATCCGTATGGGCCAACATGCGTCCTTTGGGGAGCTCGTGGCATTTATCCAGGAGAAAGTAGATCAAGGAGAGCTAAGGCCAAAACGGGCAAATGGTCTCTTGGCATTCAGCACATTTTACTGTGTTCCACTTCCCTAAAAGATAATCTGCCAGACGCAGTCCTCCAGCCTGGCACAGCGGCCGATGCACTCATGACCGAGATCCTAAACTATTTCGGGATCCGAAACTTGAACTTAGTGGCTCTGTTTAATCAGACCAAGCAGCGCCCAAAAGAAACCCATAGAGCCTTCAGTAATCACCTGTACGATATCTATCAATGTACGCAGAACCAGGCACCCGCAAATGCTACAGTAGGAACAATTTAAATCGATGTTCCTGACCCAACTCCACTCTTCAATTAAAACCACCCTGGGCATAGCCATGAGGCCCACCAATCAGTGGACAGATATAGAGACAGCGCTCAAATAGCCTGGGAGATGGTAAAAGACCAGTTAAAGGTGAAGTCACCACCCACTGCAAATAAACCAGTTTCAATAGTGGAGGGATCTCGAAACTACCCCTTTAAGGGACAGTGCTTTCATTGTAAGAAGGTAAGCCACCTAGCAAAAGATTGCAGCAGACCCAGACCGGTCCCGAACCATGATGCAACGCATAGATACCTCCCGAGGGACAAACCCAAACCTTCTGGGATGGAACAACAATTGACTCAGTTAATAACCCTTTCAAAGAAGGACGAATTCAAACCCTCTGGGACAGATCAACAATTGGACCAATTAATAACCCTCATACAAATCCAAATTGCCACGGGGAAGATCCAAAATCATTTACCGGTGCACACAATCACCGATGCACACTCATTAGAGAGACCCATTCAAGGATCGACCCTATGACTGGGTTCGGCCCCCAAAGATTGGTTGGAAGTGGGGTTCCGACGTGATGGTAGCGGGAGACCAGTAGTCCTTGTTGCCTTAAAGGGGGGCAGGCAGCAGATTATGCTTATCGATACTGGATCTGCCGTTACCATCATCCACACCCAATACCCCGAACGCCATGCAGCGGCGGGCAAGGGTTGTAAGACCCTTCAAGGGTTTAACGGTGATACAACCACTGCGTATACAGGGAAGGCCACTGAACTTCAGTTGGGAGACCTCACCTGTAAGGTCCCAGCGCCGATGCTGATGACCACCCCCGACGGAAGGGGAATTGTAGGGACTATGTTTGGATGGGATTGAGAGATAAGGCAGGAGTGATAGAAGTTTCAGATGCTCACTCAGTTTTTGCTCTTAAAAAGCCATCTGAGTATGACCCTCCGGGGAGCAAAAATGAAGCTGTGGCAAAACTAGTTCAGGAACACCTAGCGGTGTTTGCCACATGCAAGCATGAACGTGGAAAAATGGCAGGCGAAGAATTTATTGAGGGACCTCCCCAATCATTCACTAAACAGTCCCCCATCCCAAAGGAGAGTCACCTTACATCCGAGACACCATAAAATCCCTAGTCGAGTAGGATGTTCTTAGGATAGGCACTTTCACGACCAATTCACCCACATGGCTGGTTAAAAAACCTGATAGCAGCTGGCGACTGACTATTGATTACAGAAAGTTAAATTCTGTAACACCAGCCTGCTCACCTGTAGTAAGAGAAACTCCCACCATATTATCTCAAATTCCTGCTGGTTCCAAATACTTCTTGACCCTCGACATCGCCAATAGATTCTGGAGTATCCCTGTTAAGAGGGAAGACCAGGACAAATTTGCATTCACATTTGAGGACCAGAGCTACACCTGGACATGCTTGCCTCAGGGGTTCCACAATGCCCCCACGATATTCCACAAAAGAATGGCTGCAATTTTAAAAGACTTT
This sequence comes from Pristiophorus japonicus, assembly GCF_044704955.1. NCBI lineage: Eukaryota > Metazoa > Chordata > Chondrichthyes > Pristiophoridae > Pristiophorus > Pristiophorus japonicus. Next base: position 332,695,519 of record NC_091977.1, read on the forward strand.
TCCCACCCTATCTGCTTGCTACAGTACGTAGACGACCTACTGCCGACAGCATGGAGGAGCATCTGTCCCTTTTGCAAGAACTTTTGACATTGTTAGCTCAGGCGTGACTAAAGGTGAATCACCGTAAGGCTCAATTAATAAAAGAACGGGTCACCTTTCTAGGAGTGTCCATTTCTCCAGAGGGATCATCCTCCGACTCTCACAAGGTGGAGGTCATACAGCGACTGCCATTACCCACTTCAAAAACAGCCCTACGATCATTCTTGGGTTTGGTGGGGAATCCCAGGCTTTGCAGAGTGTGCAAAGCCCCTGTATGATTTCATAAAACTGCAGGGTGATAACATATGCCCGGCATGGACTGATGCTCACACCCAGTCCATGGCTAAATTAAAAACTGCAGTGATACAGGCCGCATGTCTGATCCCTCCTGATCCCACACAGCCCTTCCATTTAGAGGTCGGGGCACAGAACAAAGCCTCACTGCAGTTCGGTGCCAAACGTGAGCTGATCGATTACAGCCCATTGTATATGCATCTCGAATCCTGCAGGGGGCAGAAAAGACGTATACCGCATGCGAGCGCCACTTACTGGCTGTCTTCTGGTTGATACATCACTTTACCTTTACTGGGTTACAGGCTACAATCCTGCATAGCGGACACACACCTCTGAAACTAATGACGAAACCTGGAGATTCGCTAGTTTCCTCACAGCGCCTCAGCAAATGGACATTGGAATTTATGGAAAGAGACATTGATACCATTTCCAAACCCACCACATTGCTGTCACAATTTCTGATCTATGAGGGGGACCCGCATGAATGTCTGTTACCCCTGATTAACTTTGAGACCCATCCTGTGCAGAAAGAGCCCATACAGGGTGCCCCAGATGTCAATGGGTCCTAATATCACACTGAGGGATCCCCTCACACCGGGTATGCCAGAAAGAACCATCCAGCGAAGATGCAACAGTCTTCACAATATGCAGAAATCACCGCACTTCTAACTGCTGTGAAGGAAAGCTCAGATAGACCCGTGAATATTTGGTCCAATAGTGCCGATGCTATAAACACCATGCTCTCCTTGCCCCTATACCACAAAAATGACTACGGTAAGGCCCTGGTCCATGGGCCCTGGTTACACCTGCTCTGGTCATACCTTAAACAGCGATCATAGGAAAGGTAGCAGCCCATATAAAAGGGGTTCTCATAGTGAGGGAAATTACAGAGCAGACAGAGCAGCCAAGGACACTGCGATTGATGGGGAGATAGAGGATATAGTTATTGAGCCCTACAATGCTGTTAGCAAGGCCTCCCCAACAGATCACCTAGATTTATAATCCCTGCAGCAGCAATACTGGTCATATGCTGTTGTAAGCACCTGGCACGAGAAAGGCAGACCCCTTCCTCAACCAACAGTCTGGGCTCCCAATACCATACTAGTCACTGCCCCTGACTCAGATGAGCAGTTGCTGATGTTCAAAAGAAAGCCTAACGCCTGCCCGGTGGTGTGTGTTCCACTAGAGGTGGGTCAGGAACTGCTCTCCCTCTTTCACCCCCACCCCACAGCAGGGCACTATTCGGCCCTGGTAACCTTCTATAATAAAGAATACACAGCTTAGTAGCCTTCCATGAGGGAAACAATCAACCAATACATGGCACGATGCCTACCGTGCCTGCAACACAATCCTCCCGCATGCACTAACCGAGCCTTGCTTCAAAGCGCACCCCCACCTCAAGGGCCATGGACTCATCTCGAGATAGACTTCATTGGGCCACTTCCACAGGTGCAAGGCAATTTTCAGCATGCCCTAGTGGTGGTGGATCAATTCACTAAATGGATCAAAGCTTCCCCCAGCTGCTCCAACACCACAATCACAGCAGCCAAAACACTATTGAATCATGTGTTTTGTAGGTGGGGAGTACCAGTACAAGTGGACAGCGATCAAAGTTCACACTTTAACGGTAAAATTTTTACCCACCTACAGGAAATGTTGGGGATAAAACACAAATTACATATTGCTCACCACCCCCAGTCATCTGGAGGGGTCGAAAGGGGGAACAGGACCCTCAAGTTAATTTTTTAAAAATTGTGCGCAGATCACCCCACTCAATGGGCCAACAATCGTGCTTGACAAATCTTCTAGAATCTTTTGAGGATGTAACTAGTAGAGTGGACAAGGGAGAACCAGTGGATGTGGTGTATTTGGACTTTCAAAAGGCTTTTGAGAAGGTCCCACACAAGAGATTGGTGTGGAAAATTAAAGCACATGGTATTGGGGGTAATGTATTGACATGGATAGAGAACTGGTTGGCAGACAGGAAGCAGAGAGTCGGGATAAACGGGTCCTTTTCAGGCAGTGACTAGTGGGGTGCCGCAGGGCTCAGTGCTGGGACCCCAGCTATTTACAATATATATTAATGATTTAGATGAAGGAATTCAGTGTAATATCTCCAAGTTTGCAGATGGCACTAAGCTGGCTGGCGGTGTGAGCTGTGAGGAGGCCGCTAAGAGGCTGCAGGGTGACCTGGACAGGTTAGGTGAGTGGGCAAATGCATGGCAGATGCAGTATAATGTGGATAAATGTGAGGTTATCCACTTTGCTGGCAAAAACACGAAGGCAGAATATTATCTGAATGGCGACAGATTAGGAAAAGCGGAGGTGCAATGAGACCTGGGTGTCATGGTACATCAGTCATTGAAAGTTGGCATGCAAGTACAGCAGGAGGTGAAGAAGGCAAATGGTATGTTGGCCTTCATAGCTAGGGGATTTGAGTATAGGAGCAGGGAGGTCTTACTGCAGTTGTACAGGGCCTTGGTGAAGCCTCACCTGGAATATTGTGTTCAGTTTTGGTCTCCTAATCTGAGAAAGGACGTTCTTGCTATTGAAGGAGTGCAGCGAAGGTTCACCAGACTGATTCCCGGGATGGCAGGACTGACATATGAGGAGCGACTGGATCGGCTGGGCCTGTTTTCACTGGAGTTTAGAAGGATGAGAGGGGATCTCATAGAAACATATAAAATTCTGACAGGACTAGACAGGTCAGATACAGGAAGAATGTTCGCGAAGTTGGGGAAATCCAGAACCAAAGGACACAGTCTAAGGATAAGGGGTAAGCCATTTAGGACTGAGATGAGGAGAAACTTCTTCACTCAGAGAGGTGTTAACCTGTGGAATTCTCTACCGCAGAGAGTTGTTGATGCCAGTTCAGTGGATATACTCAAGAGGGAGTTAGATATGGCCCTTACGGCTATAGGGATTAAGGGGTATGGAAAGAAAGCAGGAAAGGGGTACTGAGGTGAATGATCAGCCATGATCTTATTGAATGGTGGTGCAGGCTCAAAGGGCCGAATGGCCTACTTCTGCATCTATTTTCTATGTTTCTATGTTTCTAACATGTTGCCAATGTGCTTAATGGCAATGAGATCCACATCTCATAGAACAATAGCGGTCTCCCCATATCAGGCCATGATGGGGAGGCTCATGAGAACACCAGGCCAGCTAACACTAACAGAAATGAGTCCCCTGACAATGAAACCATGTAGTTCCAAAGTGGCTAGAACAAGTGGTAGATCACACCGATCAGGTCAATCGATTTGTGGCCACCAAATTGGGGAAGTCAAAAAGACAAATTAAAAGGTACTTTGACAAGTAAGTACGTCCCTTTGAATATGAATTGGGGGACTCAGTAATGATTCCAAATTATGGGAAAAAGAAGCATGCCTTTGAGCCCAGGTTGTGGGGACCACATAAGATTATAGACTGATTGAACCCCGCGGTTTATTTGATTCAGTTACCAGGGGAAAAGGGTGTTAAGTACAAGAAGTGGTTTCACATTAATCAGTAAATACTGCACTGATCTTGTTTCCCACCGACCATGTTACGGATCCTCACAATTGACAGGACGATACTAGTCACGACCGAAGCTGAGGGAAGATGGAGGCTCGGGAGCTGCAGCATAACTCACGAACATCATCAATCATCAATGTGCTTTGAGAAGCGACGGTGCACTCAAGATACGGGAAGGGGAGAGTCTCCGCTGGAGATGTTATTGTACTATAGTAAATCCCCTACGTGTGGCATACACCGGATGAGTTGGGGTCCAAGTCAGGCCATCCACTTTTCTCTCTCTCTAAGTTTAAAACCCATTCTACATGGCTTTGAAACTCACCAAACTAGAAAAGATGTTAATTGGAAAGTCATTAACCTAATTAAGGGATGGCACCGGCCCTCCAGACAGACACATGTATGAGGAGAAGCCAATCAGGAATGGCCCTGGAACCAAGACCCAATCCTGGGGCTTTCTGAGGAACAGTGGACTTAAGGGATATAAAAACCCCAAGCACAGATTGCTCTTTCTCTTCTTCTCTCCTAAGCACATGGCAAACCGTCCGCTGAAGACCAGCCGAAACAGCAGGCCGTGTGCTCAGCCAGCCAAAAGTGACGCATACCTTTTTATAAATCATTATTGTAACATTGTATCTGTTGCAAATATGTCGATCCGTAGGATAGCTGACGACTGCTGATAGATGTGCATGTGTGTGTGTTTAATAAACTATTCCAAATTGTTTTAAAAGAATCAGTCTCGCTGCCAATTTCATGCTAGGGACTTAGAAATCTTACAACATTGCGATATGTGTGCACACAAGGTCGGTGCAGCAGAGCTGGTCTCCAGTCGTCTTGGTAAACCCTTTCCACTGAACCAAGGCCTAGCTCTGTCAAGCCCGTGTGGTGGCTGGTGTGCAACGACCACCACACGTTAAAAAAATCCATGCACAGGCATCTTCCACCCTTCAAGATTTAGTTCGGGATCTGGAATATTAGGTCCTTCATTGAAACACATGTGAACTTTTTGGCGCGGAAGCAAGTCATCCTCGACTCAAGGGACTGCCTATGATGATGATGATGCTCTCCCACTAATACCCCTTCAACCTGCCCAGCTTCATTCCCCAAAACAAAATCAAAAACCACCCCCTCTCGTGTTGGGCTTGCTGCATACTGACTAACAAAGTTCTCTTGAATGCATTTCAAGAATTCCGCACCCTCTATACCCTTCACACTACATTTGTCCCAATCAATATTTGGATAGTTAATATCCCCTAGTATTACTAGCCGATGGTTTTTGGACTTCACAGCAATTTGTCTACATATTTGCTCCTCTATCTTCCTCCCACTGTTTGGGGGTCGATAATACACGCCCAGCAGTGTGATCGCCCCTTTTTTATTTTTCAATTCGACCCATATGGCCTCATTTGATGATCCCTCTAACATATCATCGCTCCTCACCGCTGTAATAGTTTCTTTAATCAGTACCACGAAACCCCCCCCCCCTTCCCCTTTTTACCCCCTCACTGTCTTGTCTAAAAATCCTGTAACCAGGAATATTGATCTGCCAAACCTGCCCTTCTTTCAGCCATGTTTCTGTCATGGCTATAATGTCATACTCCCAAGTGTCTACCTGTGCTCTTAGCTCATCCGCCTTATTCGCTGTACTCCTTGCATTAAAGTATATACCATTTAGCACAGGAAGACCTCCTTGATTACTACTTACTAAGCCTTGTTTCCTCTGTCTTACAGATTCGCTTTCTAAATTCTTGCTATCCAATTTCTGCTTTACTTCCTTCCCTATTGAATTTGTTCTCAGGTTCCCATCTTCCTGCCAAGCTAAATAAAAACTCTCCCCAACAGCACTAGCAAAACTCCCCGTAAGGATATTGGTCCTGGCGCTGTTGAGGTGCAACCCGTCCTGTTTGTACAGGTCCCATCTCCCTCAGAAGCGGTCCGAATGCCTCAAGAATTTAAAACCCCCCCTCCTACACCAACTTTCCAGCCACATGTTCAGCCACTCTATCTTTCTATTCTTGTACTCATGAGCACGTAGCACCGGTAGTAACCCGGAGATTACTACCTTTGAGGTTCTTCCCTTTAATTTTCTTCCTAGTTCCCTGAATTCTGCCTTTAGGACCTATGTCGTTGGTCCCGATATGCACCATGACCTCCAGCTGTTTACCCTCTCCCCCAGAATGCCCTGCGTCCGTTCTGTGACATCCTTGATCCTGGCACCAGGGAGGCACCATACCATTCGGCAGTCACGTCTATGGCCGCAGAAACTCCTGCCTGTTCCCCTAACTATAAAATCCCCTATCACTAGAGGTCTTTTATTCTTCATCCCTCCCCCCTGTGTAGCTGAGCCACCCGTGGTGCCTTGGAATTGGCTCTGGCTGCACTCCCCAGAGACACCATCACATAAGAACATAAGAACATAAGAATTATGAACAGGAGTAGGCCATCTAGCCCCTCGAGCCTGCTCCGCCATTCAATAAGATCATGGCTGATCTGGCCGTGGACTCAGCTCCATTTACCCGCCCTCTCCCCGTAACCCTTAATTCCTTTATTGGTTAAAAATCTATCTATCTTTGACTTGAAAACATTCAATGAGCTAGCCTCAACTGCTTCCTTGGGCAGAGAATTCCACAGATTCACAACCCTCTGGGAGAAGAAATTCTTTCTCAACTCGGTTTTAAAGTGGCTCCTCAATATTTTGAGGCTGTGCATGCAGGTGCAGCAGGCGGTTAAGAAAGCAAATGGCATGTTGGCCTTCATAGCAAGGGGATTTGAGTACAGGGGCAGGGAGGTGTTGCTACAGTTGTACAGGGCATTGGTGAGGCCACACCTGGAGTATTGTGTACAGTTTTGGTCTCCTAACCTGAGGAAGGACATTCTTGCTATTGAGGGAGTGCAGCGAAGGTTCACCAGACTGATTCCCGGGATGGCGGGACTGACCTATCAAGAAAGACTGGATCAACTGGGCTTGTATTCACTGGAGTTCAGAAGAATGAGAGGGGACCTCATAGAAACATTTAAAATTCTGACGGGGTTAGACAGGTTAAATGCAGGAAGAATGTTCCCAATGTTGGGGAAGTCCAGAACCAGAGGTCACAGTCTAAGGATAAGGGGTAAGCCATTTAGGACCGAGATGCAGAGGAACTTCTTCACCCAGAGAGTGGTGAACCTGTGGAATTCTCTACCACAGAAAGTTGTTGAGGCCAATTCACTAAATATATTCAAAAAGGAGTTAGATGAGGTCCTTACTACTAGGGGGATCAAGGGGTATGGCGAGAAAGCAGGAATGGGGTACTGAAGTTGAATGTTCAGCCATGAACTCATTAAATGGCGGTGCAGGCTAGAAGGGCCGAATGGCCTACTCCTGCACCTATTTTCTATGTTTCTATGTTTTCTATGCCCCCTAGTTCTAGTCTCCCTTACCAGTGGAAACAACCTCTCTGCCTCTATCTTGTCTATCCCTTTCATGATTTTAAATGTTTCTATAAGATCACCCCTCATCCTTCTGAACTCCAATGAGTAAAGACCCAGTCTACTCAATCTATCATCATAAGGTAACCCCCTCATTTCTGGAATCAGCCTAGTGAATCGTCTCTGTACCCCTTCCAAAGCTAGTATATCCTTCCTTAAGTAAGGTGACCAAAACTGCACGCAGTACTCCAGGTACGGCCTTACCAATACCTTATACAGTTGCAGAAAGACCTCCCTGCTTTTGTACTCCATCCCTCTCGCAATGAAGGTCAACATTCCATTCGCCTTCCTGATTACCTGCTGCACCTGCAAACTAACATTTTGGGATTCATGCACAAGGACCCCCAGGTCCCTCTGCACCACAGCATGTTGTAATTTCTCCCCATTCAAATAATATTCCCTTTTACTGTTTTTTTTCCCAAGGTGGATGACCTCACACTTTCCGACATTGTATTCCATCTGCCAAACCTTAGCCCATTCGCTTAACCTATCTAAATCTCTTTGCAGTCTCTCTGAGTCCTCTACACAACCCGCATTCCCACTAATCTTAGTGTCATCTGCAAATTTTGTTACACTACACTCTGTCCCCTCTTCCAGGTCATCTATGTATATTGTAAACAGTTGTTGTCCCAGCACCGATCCGTGTGGCACACCACTAACCACTGATTTCCAACCGGAAAAGGACCCATTTATCCCGACTCTCTGCTTTCTGTTCGCCAGCCAATTCTCTATCAATGCTAATATATTTCCTCTGACTCCGAGTACCTTTATCTTCTGCAGTAACCTTTTGTGTGGCACCTTATCGAATGCCTTTTGGAAATCTAAATACACCACATCCATCAGTACACCTCTATCCACCATGCTCGTTATATCCTCAAAGAATTCCAGTAAATTAGTTAAACATGATTTCCCTTTCATGAATCCATGCTGCGTCTGCTTGATTGCACTATTCCTATCTAGATGTCCCGCTATTTCTTCCTTAATGATAGTTTCAAGCATTTTCCCCACTACAGATGTTAAACTAACCGGCCTATAGTTACCTGCCTTTTGCCTGCCCCCTTTTTTAAACAGAGGCGTTACATTAGCTGCTTTCCAATCCGCTGGTACCTCCCCAGAGTCCAGAGAATTTTGGTAGGTTAAAACGAATGCATCTGCTATAACTTCCGCCATCTCTTTTAATACCCTGGGATGCACTTCATCAGGACCAGGGGACTTGTCTACCTTCAGTCCCATTAGCCTGTCCAGCACTACCCCCCTAGTGATAGTGATTGTCTCAAGGTCCTCCCTTCCCACATTCCTGTGGCCTGCAAATTTTGGCATGGTTTTTGTGTCTTCCACTGTGAAGACGGAAGCAAAATAATTGTTTAAGGTCTCAGCCATTTCCACATTTCCCATTATTAAATCCCCCTTTTCATCTTCTAAGGGACCAACATTTACTTTAGTCACTCTTTTCCGTTTTATATATCTGTAAAAGCTTTTACTATCTGTTTTTATGTTTTGCGCAAGTTTACCTTCGTAATCTATCTTCCCTTTCTTTATTGCTTTTTTAGTCATTCTTTGCTGTTGCTTAAAATTTTCCCAATCCTCTAGTTTCCCACTAACCTTGGCCACCTTATATGCATTGGTCTTTGATTTGATACTCTCCTTTATTTCCTTGGTTATCCACGGCTGGTTATCCCTTCTCTTGCCGCCCTTCTTTTTCACTGGAATATATTTTTGTTGCGCACTATGAAAGAGCTCCTTAAAAGTCCTCCACTGTTCCTCAATTGTGCCACCGTTTAGTCCTTGTTTCCAGTCTACTTTAGCCAACTCTGCCCTCATCCCACTGTAGTCCCCTTTGTTTAAGCATAGTACGATTGTTTCTGACACAACTTCCTCATCCTCAATCTGTATTACTAATTCAACCATATTGTGATCACTCATTCCGAGAGGATCTTTTACTAGGAGATCGTTTATTTTTCCTGTCTCATTACACAGGACCAGATCGAAGATGGCTTGCTCCCTTGTAGGTTCTGTTACATACTGTTCTAAGAAACAATCCCGTATGCATTCTATGAATTCCTCCTCCAGGCTACCCCGTGCGATTTGATTTGACCAATCGATATGTAGATTAAAATCCCCCATGACTACTGCCGTTCCTTTTTCACATGCCTCCATTATTCCCTTGATTATTGCCCGCCTCACCGTGAAGTTATTATTTGGGGGCCTATAAACTACGCCGACCAGTGACTTTTTCCCCTTACTATCTCTAATCTCCACCCACAATGATTCAACATTTTGTTCATTAGAGCCAATATCATCCCTCACAACTGCCCTGATATCATCTTTTATTAACAGAGCTACCCCACCTCCTTTCCCTTCTTGCCTATCTTTCTGAATCGTCAGATACCGCTGTATGTTTAATTCCCAGTCTTGGCCACCCTGCAACCATGTTTCTGTAATGGCCACCAAATCATACCCATTTGTAATGATTTGTGCCGTCAACTCATTTACTTTATTTCGAATGCTGCGTGCATTTAGGTAGAGTGTTTTCATCCTAGTTTTTAAACCATGATTTTTAGTTTTGACCCCTCCTGCAGCCCCTTTATATTCAGTGGCCCTTTTTGTTTCTTGCCTTTGGTTTCTCTGCTCTCCACTTTTACTCATCTCTTTTTTGTCTTTTGTTTTTGTCTCCTTTTTGTTTCCCTCTGTCTCCCTGCATTGGTTCCCATCCCCCTGCCATATTGGTTTAACTCCTCCCCAACAGCACTAGCAAACACTCCCCCTAAGACATTGATTCCAGTCCTGCCCAAGTGCAGACCGTCCAGTTTGTACTGGTCCCACCTCCCCCAGAACCTGTTCCAATGCCCCAGGAATTTGAATCCCTCCCTGCTGCACCACTGCTCAAGCCACGTATTCATCTGTGCTATCCTGCGATTCCTACTCTGACTAGCACGTGACACTGGTAGCAATCCCGAGATTACTACTTTTGAGGTTCTACTTTTTAATTTAGCTCCTAGCTCCTTAAATCCGTCTCGTAGGACCTCATCCCTTTTTTTATCTATGTAGTTGGTACCAATGTGCACCACGACAACTGGCTGTTCTCCCTCCCTTTTTAGAATGTCCTGCACCCGCTCCGAGACATCCTTGACCCTTGCACCAGGGAGGCAGCATACCATCCTGGAGTCTCGGTTGCGGCCGCAGAAACGCCTATTTATTCCCCTTATGATTGAATCCCCTATCACTATCGCTCTCCCACTCTTTTCATGCCCTCCTGTACATCAGAGCCAGCCACGGTGCCATGAACTTGGCTGCTGCTGCTCTCCCCTAATGAGTCATCTCCCTCAACAGCACTCAAAGCAGTGTATCTGTTTTGCAGGGGGATGACCAGATGGGACCCCTGCACTACCTTCTTTGTACTACTCTTCCTGTTGGTCTTCCATTCCCTAGCTGGCTGTGGATCCTTCTCATGCGGTAAGACCAACTCACTACACGTGTCACTTATGTCATTCTCAGCATCGTGGATGCTCCAGAGTGAATCCAGCCTCAACTCCAAATCCGCAACGCGGTCCGTCAGGAGATGGATGCGGATACACTTCTCACACACGTAGTCGTCAGGGACACCGGAAGTGTCCCTGAGTTCCCACATGGTACAGGAGGAGCATAACATGTGACCAAGTTCTCCTGCCATGCCTTATCCCTTAGATACCCTTAAATTGGTAACAGCAATGTTACAGTTTACTTGCTGATATAAAAAATAAAAAAAAAAGCTACTCACCAATCACCAGCCAATCACTTACCCCCTTGGCTATGACGTCACCTTTTGATTCCTTTCTACTTCTTTTTTGCCTTCTCTCTCCGCTGTAGCTGTACAAGTACGCCTTTTATAGGCCGCTCCGACGCTGCTCCCGCCTCTCGCCAACTGCCGCTGCCTGTGGAACACCCGCTGGGCCTTTTATCGGCCGCTCCGACGCTGCTCCCGCCTCTCACCAACAGAAGTGAATATCGGTTTGAAAGCGAGATGGACTCCTGCACTACCTGCCTAGGATTCTTACTTCATCTGGTGGACACCCACTTCCCCTCTGCCTGCACGCTTTTAAGCTGCGGGGTGACCACCTCCTGAAACATGCTATCCATGTCGCTCTCCAGCCTCGCGGATGCACTGTATTGACTCCAGCCGCCGCTCAAGCTCCGAAACGCGGAGCTTGAATAGTTGAAGCTGGAGACACCTCCTGCACATATGGTTGTCAATGCCACGCGAAGCGTCCAGGACTTCCCACATGCCGCAGGATGTGCTCTCCACGGGACTGAGCTGCCCTGCCATCCCTCTAGTTAGATTTATCTAGTTTAAAATCTAATTAAAAAGAAATAGAGAAAAGAGAGATACTTACCAACTGACCGGCTTCTGTGGCCTCCCGAACTGACCAACCTCTGTGGCCTCCCGAACTCACCGACCTCTGTGGCCTCCCGAACTCACCGACCTCTGTGGCCTCCCGAACTCACCGACCTCTGTAGCCTCCCGAACTCACCGACCTCTGTGGCCTCCCGAACTCACCGACCTCTGTAGCCTCCCGAACTCACCGACCTCTGTGGCCTCCCGAACTCACCGACCTCTGTAGCCTCCCGAACTCACCGACCTCTGTGGCCTCCCGAACTCACCGACCTCTGTGGCCTCCCCAACTCACCGACCTCTGTGGCCTCCCGAACTCACCGACCTCTGTAGCCTCCCGAACTCACTGACCTCTGTGGCCTCCCGAACTCACCGACCTCTGTGGCCTCCCGAACTCACTGACCTCTGTGGCCTCCCGAACTCACCGACCTCTGTCGCCTCCCAAACTCACCGACCTCTGTGGCCTCCCGAACTCACCGACCTCTGTGGCCTCCCGAACTCACCGACCTCTGTGGCCTCCAGAACTCACCGACCTCTGTGGCCTCCCGAACTCACCGACCTCTGTGGCCTCCAGAACTCACCGACCTCTGTGGCCTCCCAAACTCACCGACCTCTGTGGCCTCCAGAACTCACCGACCTCTGTGGCCTCCCGAACTCACTGACCTCTGTGGCCTCCAGAACTCACCGACCTCTGTGGCCTCCAGAACTCACCGACCTCTGTGGCCTCCCGAACTCACTGACCTCTGTGGCCTTCAGAACTCACCGACCTCTGCGGCCTCCCGAACTGACCAACGTCTGTAGCCTCCCAAACTCTCGTACTTCTGGTCTCCCGAACTCACCGACTTCTCGGACCTCCGAACTTCCGACCTCCGGAACTCACGGACTCTACAGCTTTCGGACTCTGCCGAATTCACGGACTCTCCTGCTCTCAGGGACTCTCCCGCTCTCTCGGGAGAGGTTGTAGGGATGGAGGTCATTACAGAGATAAGCAGGGGCGAGGCCATGGAGGAATTTGAAAACAGGGATGTGAATTTTGAAATCGAGGCATTGCTTAACTGAGAGCCAAAGTAGGTCAGAGAGCACAGGGCTGATGGGTGAACAGTACTTGGTGCGAGTTAGGACACGGACAGCCAAGTGTTGGATGACCCCAAGTTTGCGTAGGGTAGAATGTGGGAGGCAAACCAGGAGTGTGTTGGAATAATCAAGTCTCGAGGTAACAAAGACATAGATGAGGGTTTCAGCAGAGAATGAGCTGAGGCAAGGGCCATGCCACGGAGGTGGAACTAGGCGGTCTTAGTTATGCTGCGGATATGCGGTCGGAAGCTATTTTCAGGGTCAAATATGACTCTAAGGTTGTGAACAGTGTGGTTCAGCCTCATTCACTCCTCATTAAAATGATTGCAGTCATAAATCTAGTCTAAGAACCCAAGTTCGAGAGCGGAAGTCCGTGAGTTCGTGAGGCCAGGAGTCCGAGGAGCAGGAGGGCAGGAGGTAGGCGAGGAATTCACTTCTGACAAGTATCAGAGAATCGGAGGAGCGGGCAGTTTAAAAAGAGCGGGAGTCGGAGGAGCAGAGGAGGTCGGGAGCAGCGAGGCCCCGTGCTGCCCAGCAGTCGGAGGTAGTTGCAGGGGCAGAAGGTAAAAAGAAATCGAAGTGTGACTTCACAGCCAAGAGGGTAAGAGATTGGCTGGTAAATTGGTGAGTATTTAATCTTTTTCTTTTTCTTTCCTGATCAGTAAGAAACCTTTGGCGTTGTTATCAACTAGGTTAATTTAAGGGTTATAGGTACCAACGATATATGTAAAAAACGGGATGAAGTCCTACAAACTGAACTTAGCGAGCTAGGAGTTAAATTAAAAAGCAGGATCTCAAATGTAGTAATCTGAGGATTGCTACCAGTGCCACGTGCTAGTCAGAGAAGGAATTACAGGATAGCTCAGATGAATACGTGGCTTGAGGAATCGTGCAAAGGAGAGGGATTCAAATTCCTGGGACATTGGAACTGGTTCTGTTGGAGGTGGGACCAGTACAAACCGGACGGTCTGCACCTGGGAAGGACCGGAATTGATGTCCGAGATGGAGTGTTTGCTAGTGCTGTTGGGGAAGGTTTAAAGTAAAAAGGCAGAGGGATGGGAATCTATGCAGGGAGGCAGAGGGAAGTAAAAAGGGAGCAGAAGCAAAAGGTAGGAAGGAGAAAAGCAAGAGTGGAGGGCAGAGAAATCAAGGGCAAAAATCAAAAAGGGCCACGTTGCAATATAATTCTAAAAGGACAAAGTGTGTTAAAAAAGGCTCTGAGACTCAATGCGAGGAGTATTCGTAATAAGGTGGATGAATTGACTGCGCAGATAGCTGTTAACAGATATGATGTAATTGGGATTATGGAGACATGGCTCCAAGGTAACCAAGGCTGGGAACTCAACATCCTGGGGTATTCAATATTCAGGAAGGACAGACAAGAGGGAAAAGGAGGTGGGGTAGCGTTACTGATTAGAGATTAATTAACAGTAAGGAAGGACGGTGCAAGGAAGGTAGTGCAGGGGCCCTTGCGGTCAAGCCCTGCAAAACAGATACACCGTTTTGAGTACTGTTGAGGGGGATGACTCATCAGGGGAGGGCAGCAGCAGCCAAGTTCATGGCACCGTGGCTGGCTCTGCTGCACAGGAGGGCAGGAAAAAGAGAGAGCGATAGTGATAGGGGATTCGATTGTAAGGGGAATAGATAGGCGTTTCTGCGGCCGCAACCGAGACTCCAAGATGGTATGTTGCCTCCCTGGTGCAAGGGTCAAGGATGTCTCGGAGCGGGTGCAGGACATTCTGAAAAGGGAGGGTGCACATTGGTACCAACAATATAGGTAAAAAAGGGGATGAGGTCCTACGAGACGAATTTAAGAAGCTAGGAGCTAAATTAAAACTTAGGACCTCAAAAGTAGTAATCTCGGGATTGCTACCAGTGCCACGTGCTAGTCAGAGTAGGAATCGCAGGATAGCTCAGATGAATACGTGGCTTGAGCAGTGGTGCAGCAGGGAGGGATTCAAATTCCTGGGGCATTGGAACCGGTTCTGGGGGAGGTGGGACCAATACAAACTGGATGGTCTGCACTTGGGCAGGACCAGAACCAATGTCCTCGGGGGAGTGTTTGCTAGTGCTGTTGGGGAGGAGTTAAACCAATATGGCAGGGGGATGGGAACCAATGCAGGGAGACAGAGGGAAACAAAAAGGAGACAAAAACAAAAGACAGAAAGGAGATGAATAAAAGTGGAGGGCAGAGAAACCCAAGGCAAAAAACAAAAAGGGCCACTGAATATAAAGGGGCTGCAGGAGAGGTCAAAACTAAAAATCATGGTTTAAAAACTAGTATTAAAACACTCTACCTAAATGCACGCAGCATTCGAAATAAAGTAAATGAGTTGACGGCACAAATCATTACAAATGGGTATGATTTGGTGGCCATTACAGAAACGTGGTTGCAGGGTGGACAATTCGGAAAGATAGACAAGAATGGAAAAGAGGTGGGGTAGCTCTGTTAATAAAGGATGATATCAGGACAGTTGTGAGAGACGATATTGGCTCTAATGAACAAAATGTTGAATCATTGTGGGTGGAGATTAGAGATAGTAAGGGGAAAAAGTCACTGGTCGGCGTAGTTTATAGGCCCCCAAATAATAACTTCACGGTGAGGCGGGCAATAATCAAGGGAATAATGGAGGCATGTGAAAAAGGAACGGCAGTAATCATGGGGGATTTTAACCAACATATCGATTGGTCAAATCAAATCGCACGGGGTAGCCTGGAGGAGGAATTCATAGAATGCATACGGGATTGTTTCTTAGAACAGTATGTTACAGAACCTACAAGGGAGCAAGCTATCTTAGATCTGGTCCTGTGTAATGAGACAGGAATAATAAACGATCTCCTAGTAAAAGATCCTCTCGGAATGAGTGATCACAGTATGGTTGAATTTGTCATACAGATTGAGGGTGAGGAAGTAGTGTCTCAAATGAGCGTACTATGCTTAAACAAAGGGGACTACAGTGGGATGAGGGCAGAGTTGGCTAAAGTAGACTGGAAACACAGACTAAATGGTGGCACAACTGAGGAACAGTGGAGGACTTGTAAGGAGCTCTTTCATAGTGCTCAATAAAAATATATTCCAGTGAATAAGAAGGGCGGTAAGAGAAGGGATAACCAGCCGTGGATAACCAAGGAAATAAAGGAGAGTATCAAATTAAAAACCAATGCATATAAGGTGGCCAAGGTTAATGGGAAACTAGAAGATTGGGAAAATTTTAAACGACAGCAAAGAATGACTAAGAAAGTAATAAAGAAAGGAAAGATAGATTACGAAAGTAAACTTGCGCAAAACATAAAAACAGATAGTAAAAGCTTTTACCGACATATAAAACGGAAGAGAGTGACTAAAGTAAATGTTGGTCCCTTAGAAGATGAGAAGGGGGATTTAATAATGGGAAATGTGGAAATGGCTGAGACCTTAAACAATTATTTTGCTTCGGTCTTCACAGTGGAAGATACAAAAACCATGCCAAAAATTGCTGGTGTCGGGAATGTGGGAAGGGAGGACCTTGAGACAATCACTATCACTAGGGAGGTAGTGCTGGACAGGTCCCCTGGTCCTGATGAATGCATCCCAGGGTATTAAAAGAGATGGCAAAAGTTATAGCAGATGCATTCGTTATAATCTACCAAAATTCTCTGGACTCTGGGGAGGTACCAGCAGATTGGAAAGCAGCTAATGTAACGCCTCTGTTTAAAAAAGGGGGCAGACAAAAGACAGGTAACTATAGGCTGGTTAGTTTAACAGCTGTAGTGGGGAAAATGCTTGAAACTATCATTAAGGAAGAAATAGCGGGAGATCTCGATAGGAATAGTGCAATCAAGCAGACGCAACATGGATTCATGAAAGGGAAATCATGTTTAACTAATTTACTGAAATTCTTTGAGGATATAATGAGCATGGTGGATAGAGGTGTACCGATGGATGTGGTGTATTTAGATTTTCAAAAGGCATTCGATAAGGTGCCACACAAAAAGTTACTGCAGAAGATAAAGGTACTCGGAGTCAGAGGAAATGTATTAGCATGGATAGAGAATTGTCTGGCTAACAGAAAGCAGAGAGTCGGGATAAATGGGTCCCTTTTCGGGTTGGAAATCGGTGGTTAGTGGTGTGCCACAGGGATCGGTGCTGGGACCACAACTGTTTACAATATACATAGGTGACCTGGAAGAGGGGACAGAGTGTAGTGTAACAAAATTTGCAGATGACACAAAGATTAGTGGGAAAGCGGGTTGTGTA
Organism: Pristiophorus japonicus; assembly: GCF_044704955.1. NCBI lineage: Eukaryota > Metazoa > Chordata > Chondrichthyes > Pristiophoridae > Pristiophorus > Pristiophorus japonicus. The sequence goes on from NC_091977.1 coordinate 332,712,510, forward strand.
GAGGACACAGAGAGGCTGCAAAGAGACTTAGATAGGTTAAGCGAATGGGCTAAGGTTTGGCAGATGGAATACAATGTCGGAAAGTGTGAGGTCAACCACCTTGGGGAAAAAAACAGTAAAAGGGAATATTATTTGAATGGGGAGAAATTACAATATGCTGCGGTGCAGAAGGACCTGGAGGTCCTTGTGCATGAATCCCAAAAAGTTAGTTTGCAGGTCTAGCAGGTAATCAGGAAGGCGAATGGAATGTTGGCCTTCATTGCGAGAGGGATGGAGTACAAAAGCAGGGAGGTCCTGCTGCAACTGTATAGGGTATTGGTAAGGCCGCACCTGGAGTACTAGGTGCAGTTTTAGTCACCTTACTTAAGGAAGGATATACTAGCTTTGGAGGGGGTACAGAAACGATTCACTGGGCTGATTCCGGAGATGAGGGGGTTACCTTATGATGATAGATTGTGTGGACTGGGTCTTTACTCGTTGGAGTTCAGAAGGATGAGGATGATCTTATAGAAACATTTAAAATAATGAAAGGGATAGACAAGATAGAGGCAGAGAGGTTGTTTCCACTGGTCGGGGAGACTAGAACTAGGGGGCACAGCCTCAAAATACGGGAGAGCCAATTTAAAACCGAGTTGAGAAGGAATTTCTTCTCCCAGAGGGTTGTGAATCTGTGGAATTCTCTGCCCAAGGAAGCAGTTGAGGCTAGCTCATTGAATGTATTCAAGTCACAGATAGATAGATTTTTAACCAATAAGGGAATTAAGGGTTACGGGGAGCGGGCGGGTAAGTGGAGCTGAGTCCACGGCCAGATCAGCCATGATCTTGTTGAATGGCGGAGCAGGCTCGAGGGGCTAGATGGCCTACTGCTGTTCCTAATTCTTATGTTCTTATGTTCTTATGTTCTTATGACATTAGCACTGATGATGTGGAAACTATATCGGTAGAGCAGCGAAACACCAAAGGGCAGAAGACGTAAGTGGGAGTTGTGTACAGACCACCAAACAGTTGTAGGGAGGTTGGGGATAGCATCAAACAGGAAATTAGGGATGCGTGCAATAAGGATACAGCAGTTATCATGGGTGACTTTAATCTGCATATTGATTGGGCTAATCAAACTGGTAGCAATATTGTGGAGGAGGATTTCCTGGAGTGTATAAGGGATGGTTTTCTAGACCAACTAGAGAGCAGGCCATCCTCGACTGGGTCTTGTGTAACGAGAGAGGATTAATTAGCAATCTGGTCGTGCGGGGTCCCTTGGGGAAGAGTGACCATAATATGGTAGAATTCTTCATTAAGATGGAGAATGACACAGTTAATTCAGAGACTAGGGTCCTGAACTTAAAGAAAGGAAACTTCGATAGTATGAGACATGAATTTGCTCGGATAGACTGGAGAATGATACTTAAAAGGTTGACCATGGATAGGCAATGGCAGACATTTATAAATCACATGGATGAACTACAACAATTGTACATCCCTGTCTGGTGTAAGAATAAAAAAGGGCAGGTGGTTCAACTGCGGCTAACAAGGAAAATAAGGGAAAGTGTTAAATCTAAGGAAGAGGCATATAAATTGGCCAGAAAAAGCAGCAAACCTGAGGACTGGGAGAAATTTAGAATTCAGCAGAGGAGGACTAAGGCTTTAATTAGGAGGGGGAAAATAGAGTCTGAGAGTAAGCTTTCAGGGAACATAAAAACTGACTGCAAAAGCTTCTACAGATATGTGAAGAGTAAAAGATTAGTGAAGACTAATGTAGGTCCCTTGCAGTCAAAATCAGGGGAATTCATAATGGGGAACAAGGAAATGGCAGACCAATTGAACAAATATTTTGTTTCTATCTTCACTAAGGAAAACACGAATAACCTCCCGAAAATACTAGGGGACCGAGGGTGTAGCGAGAAGGGGGAACTGAGGGAAATCCTTATTAGTCAGGAAATGGTGTTAGGGAAATTGAAGGGACTGAAGGCCGATAAATCCCCAGGACCTGATAGACTGCGTCCCAGAGTACTTAAGGAAGTGGCCCTAGAAATAGTAGATGCATTGGTGGTCATTTTCCAACATTCCATGGACTCTGGTTCAGTTCCTATGGATTGGAGGGTAGCTAATGTAAACCCACTTTTTAAAAAAGGAAGGAGAGAGAAAACAGGGAATTATAGACCGGCTAGCCTGACATCGGTGGTGGGGAAAATGCTGGAATCAATTATTAAAGATGTAACAGCAGCGCATTTGGAAAGTAGTGACAGGATTGGTCCAAGTCAGCATGGATTTATGAAAGGGAAATCATGCTTAACAAATCTTCTAGAGTTTTTTGAGGATGTAACTAGTAGAGTGGATAAGGGAGAACCAGTGGATGTGGTGTATTTGGACTTTCAAAAGACTTTTGAGAAGGTCCCACACAAGAGATTGGTGTGCAAAATTAAGGCACATGGTATTGGGGATAATGTATTGACGTGGATAGAGAACTGGTTGGCAGACAGGAAGCAAAGAGTAGGAATAAACGGATCCTTTTCAGAATGGCAGGCAGTGACTAGTGGGGTGCCGCAGGGTTCAGTGCTGGGACTCCAGCTACTTACAATATATAGTAATGATTTAGACAAAGGAATGGAATGTAATATCTCCAAGTTTGCAGATGACACTAAGCTGGACGGCAGTGCTAGCTGCGAGGAGGATGCTACTAGGCTACAGTGGGACTTGGACACGTTAGGTGAATGGGCAAATGCATGGCAGCTGCAGTATAATGTGGATAAGTATGAGGTTATCCACTTTGGTGGCAAAAACAGGAAGATAGATTATTACCTGAATGGTACAGATTAGTAAATGGGGAGGTGCAACAAGACCTGGGTGTCATGGTACATCAGTCATTGAAGGTAGGCATGCAGGTACAGCAGGCAGTAAAGAAAGCAAATGGTATGCTGGCCTTCATAGCGAGGGGATTTGAGTATAGGAGCAGGAAGGTCTTACTGCAGTTGTACAGGGCCTTGGTGAGGCCACACCTTGAATATTGTGTCCAGTTTTGGTCTCTGAATCTGAGGAAGGACATTCTTGCTATTGAGGGATTGCAGCGAAGGTTCACCAGACTGATTCCCGGGATGGCAGGACTGACATATGAAGAAAGACTGGATCGACTAGGCTTATATTCACTGGAATTTAGAAGAATGAGAGGGGATCTCATAGAAACCTATACAATTCTGACGGGATTGGACAAGTTCGATGCAGGAAGAATGTTCCCAATGTTGGTGAAGTCCAGAACCAGGGGTCACAGTCGAAGGGTAAGGGGTAAGCCATTTAGGACCGAGATGAGAAGAAACTTCTTCACTCAGAGAATTGTGAACCTGCGAAATTCTCTACAACAGAAAGTTGTTGAGGCCAGTTCGTTAGATATATTCAAAAGGGAGTTAGATGTGGCCCTTAGGCTAAAGGGATCAAGGGGTATGGAGAGAAAGCAGGAATGGGGTACTGAAGTTGCATGATCAGTTTGAATGGTGATGCAGGGTCGAAGGGCCAAATGGCCTACTCCTGCACCTACTTTCTATATTTCTATGTTTCATTGGCGTTACACTGAAAAGATGGACCAATATCAGGTGTTGTCTAAACGCAAGAACGATTGCCACAGGGTTTTTTCACTGCTTAAAAGGGAGGTCCATTGATGCTGCAGTACCTCATTCTCAGCATTGTTGAATGTACAGCTGCCTCAACAACCACAAGAAGGACAAGGAAAAGGAGCATTTATTTACAAATGCTGATGGCAGATCGCCACCATAGGGAGAGAGCCCGGGGGTTTTACGAGGATACATTAGAGGCTTTGGTTTTACCGGTGGAATGAAGGCGGGTGGTCCGGTACCAATTGGCAGGGGCCCTCGCCACAAGTCTGCCATACTATGTGGAGAGAGGTGGTACATCACCTCACGGGCAGCACTGTGGTCCCCAGGACCGACACCCAGTGCAGGAGTAACTTTAACAAGCTCATACGGGTGGTTATGATGAGTGAAGGCTTCAACATATGCTACATACCACCATCTGTACCACAAGCTTCTCACACTACTCAATGTATCACACCCATAGCACTTACCCACCAGCAATCTCTATCTAGCAACACTCACATCCACATCACACACCTTGCACAGAATGAGAGCTATTCAATTATGGCAGGCACAAGGGTCATTAGTTATTAAAATTCATGTCATATGTGTGGTATGTTTATGGATACATTTTGTGGTATCTCTCATTTCACCTTTGTGCCTAGGAGGACGCTGTGATACATCATAAGACAGGGATTGTATGATGGGGATGTGGTGAGCTACGGGGATCTGAGGTTTCATTCATGTGAATCTGAGTCTGATGAGCTGGCCCTGGACACCACGTCCAGAAGGCCAATTGTCTTGTTGCCTCTGCCCTCCCTCCTGTTCCTCCTCCTCCTTTTTCTCCTCCTCTGCCTCATCCTCTTCGTCCTCCTCTGCCTCATCATCCTCCTGAGGTAATCCCTCAATCCCGCAGTCCCCATGACTGTGAGAAAGTGTGAGCAGAAGCCTTTAACAAATAATGAGTGACTTTTGCACTTGAATAAACACTCACTGTCACCAAAAAAAATTTGAAATAACTAAAGCGAGTCTTTCAGCTGCAGGAAGTAGCAAACAGGCACTGAAACTGCAAAACCCCGTCAGGTACAGCTGATTGGGGATGGTGCCTTTTAATAACGCTGCTGCAGCCTGCTTCCTGCTGGTAGACACCAGCTCTCCCTGTCGTTGTTCTGCGCTGCCGTTAAGGTAAGAGGCTAAATCCAATGTTGGAGATCGGGTGTCCAGTGAGTGTTGCACACACGCTGATGTCACAATCTCCATCAGGGTGAACTCTCTGGCGCTAGGGTTTACCGCAAGCGCTACCAGCGCTGGAACCGGCATCAGCTGTCGTTACAGCTGTCAACGGCACTTCATCGCCATCTCTTGGCGCTAACAGTGTGGCGCAAACCACATAAATTTGCCCCCCCGCCACATCCCATGTGTTTAAATGGGGTTGGGATCTGTTCTAAATCTTACTCCTTCCATTTCTTTTGATGCTGACCTCCAAATAGGGGATGGGAATAAGTTTAATCTGCAGTCTATCTAATTCAGACAACCGAACTGTCAGTGTTTATTGCTGACATCAGTGTTTGGGGCCCAGTCAGTATAACACATGGGAGAGTGACTGTTGAGAAAACCTTTGGGGAAATGATTGTCTGTTGAAAGATCTAATGTCACTTTAATTTTTGTTAATTAAAATCTATTACTTGTGAAGCATAAATTGCTTAAAACTAAGCAGAATATATTAATGTAACAGTGTTGGGGGCGTGCAGCCTCAACTCCACCTTAGGAATGCTTGTGCCTCCATTTTAAAATTCTCATCCTTGTTTTCAAACCCCTCCATGGCCTCACCCCTCCCGATCTCAGTAATCTCCTCCAGCTCTACAGCACTCCAAGATATCTGCGCTCCTCCAACTCTGGCCTCTTGAGCATCCCTGATTTTAATCGCTCCACAATTGGCGGCTGTGCCTTTAGCTTCCAAGTCCGTAGGCTTTGGAATTCTCTCCCTAAATCTCTCCACCTCTTTTAAGATGCTCCTTAAAAACTACCTCTTTGATCAAGCTTTTGGTCATCTGCCTTAATATCTCCTTATGTGGCTCAGTGTCAAATTTTATTTTTCACCATGCCTGACGAACCTGATTGAATTTTTTGAAGAAGTGACTAAAGTAATGGACAGAGGAATGTCTGTGGATGTTATTTATATGGACTTCCAGAAGACATTTGAAACAGTTCCTCATAAGAGACTGTTAGCTAAAGTTGAAGCTCATGGAATTGAAGGTAAACTATTGACCTGGTTAGAAAATTGGCTGAGTGGCAGGAGACAGAGAGTAGGCATAATGGGCAGGTACTCTAATTTACAGGATGTGAATAATAGTGTCCCGCAAGGATCTGTGTTGGGGATTCAACTATTCACCATATTTATAAACAACTTAGATGATCGGTTAGAATGCCACATATCCAAGTTTGCTGATGACACAGGAGATGGCGATGAAGTGCCGTTGACAGCTGTAACGACAGCTGATGCCGGTTCCAGCGCTGGTAGCACTTCCGGTAGACCCTTTGTCAGCTACGTAGATGAAAGCAAAACATTACAAAGAGATTATTAATAAATGAAGTGAATGGGCAAAACTGTGGCAAATGGGATTCAATGTAGAGAAATGTGAAATCACATACTTTGGACCTAAAAAGGATACTTTCTAAATGGTGAAAAGCTAGAAACATTGGAGGTCGAAAGAGACTTGGGGGTCCAGGGACATAGATCATTAAAATGTCATGAACAGGTACAGGGAATAATAATTTAAAAAAAAAGGCAAATGGAATCCTAGCCTTTATATCTAGAGGACTAGAATACAAGAGGGCAGACGTTTTGCTACAGTTATACTAAGCCCTGGTTAGACCACACCTGGAGTACTGTGAGCAATTCTGGCCACCACACATTAGGAAGGATATAGTGGCCTTGGAGGAAGTGTTGTGTAGGTTTACCAGAATGATACCTGGACTCCAAGTGTTAAATTACGGAGAAATTACACAAACTAGGGTTGTATTCCATGGAATTCAGAAGGTTAAAGGGTGACTTGATTGACGTTTTCAAGCTATTAAGGGGAACAGATAGGGTAGAGAGAAACTATTTCCGCTGGTTGGGGAGTCTAGGACTAGGGGGCAGAAGGATAGTAGAAGTTTGGAACTCTCCTCCGCAAATGATGCTAGATCAGTTGTTAATTTTAAATGAGGTTGTTAGATTTCTGTTAATCAAAGGTATTCAGGGATATGGAATAAAAGCAGCTATATGGAGCCAGGTCACAGATCAGCCGTGATCTCACTGAATCCTGTTCCTATGATAACGCTCCTGTGAAGCGCCTTGGGATATTTTACTACATTAAACATGCTATATAAATACAAGATGTTGTTGTTGCCTTCAACATCTGGATTTCCTCTTCAAGCTTTCATCCAACTATATTTTCTCTCTACAATGCAAGCAAAATAATGTTACTTGGATGAGTCTACTCAGTTGATCTAACAATTGTTTGTCAGGTAGAGTTTGTTCATCTAAGAAAAACATTCACCCATTGAGTTGTTTTTTTATTCATTCTCGGGATGTGAGCTTCACTGACAACCCCGGCATTTATTGCCCAATTAGGATTGCCTTTGAGAAGGTGGTGTTAAACTGCCTTCTTGAACCACTGCAATCCATGTGGATTATAGATGCTTTACACAACTAAGTGGCTTGCAAGGCCATTTCAGAGGGCAGTTAAGAGTTAACCACATTGTTATGGATCTTGTGTCTGCTGTGGCTCAGTTGATAGCGCTCTCATCCGAGTCAGAAGGTTGTGGGTTCAATTCCCAATCCACGAGACTTTAGGACAAAAATCTAGGCTGACACTCCATTGCAGTGTTAACATACGAACATAAGAAATAGGAGCAGGAGTAAGCCATAAGGCCCCTCGAGCCTGCTCCACCATTCAATAAGATCATGGCTGATCCGATCATGGACTCAACTCCACTTCACTGCCCGCGCCCCATAATCCCTTATCCCTTTATCGTTTAAGAAACTATTTATGTCTTAAATTTATTTAATGTCCCAGATCCACAGCTTTCTGAGGCAGCGAATTCCACAGATTCACAACCCTCTGAGAGAAGAAATTTCTCTTCATCTCAGTTCTAAATGGGCGGCCCCTTATTCTAAGATCATGCCTTCTAGTTCTAGTCTCCCCCACCAGTAGAAACATCCTCTCTGCATCCACCTTGTCAAGCCCCTTCATAATCTTATTCGTTTCTATAAGATCACCTCTCAATTCCAATGAGTAGAGGCCCAACCTACTCAACCTTTCCTCATAAGTCAACCCACTCATCCCCGGGATCATCCTAGTGAACCTTCACTGAACTGCCTCAACAGCAAGTATATCCTTTCGTAAATATGGAAACCAAAACTGCATGCAGTATTCCAGGTGTGGCCTACCAATACCCTGTACAGATGTAACAAGACTTCCCTGCTTTTATATTCCATCCCCTTTGCAATAAAGGCCAAGATTCCATTGGCCTTCCTGATCACTTGCTATACCTGCATACTATTCTTTTGTGTTTCATGCACAAGTTCCCCCAGGTCCTGCTGTACTGCAGCACTTTGCAATCTTTCTCCATTTAAATAATAACCTGCTCTTTGATTTTTTTTCTGCCACAGTGCATGACCTCACACTTTCCAACATTATACTGCATCTGCCAAATTCTTGCCCACTCACTTAGCCTGTCTATGTCCTCCTGCAGCCTCTTTATGTCCTCCTCACACATTATCCTACCTCCCATCTTTGTATTGTTAGCAAACTTGGCTAATTACACTCAGTCCCTTCTTCCAAGTCGTTAATATAGATTGTAAATAGTTGGGGTCCCAGCACTGATCCCTGTGGCACCCCACTCGTTACTGATTGCCAACCAGAGAATGAACCATTTATCCTGACTCTCTGTTTTCTGTTTTGTCAGCCAATCTTCTATCCATGCTAATATATTACCCCCAATCCCGTGAACTTTTATCTTGTGCGGTAACCTTTTGTATGGTACCTTGTCAAATGCCTTCTGGAAGTCCAAAAACACCACATCCACTGGTTCCCCTTGATCCACCCTGTTCGTTACATCTTCAAAGAATTCCAGCAAATTTGTCAAACATGACTTCCCCTTCATAAATCCATGCTGACTTTGCCTGACCAAATTTTGCTTTTCCAAATGTCCTGTTACTGCTTCTTTAATAATGGACTCCAACATTTTCCCAAGCACAGAAGTTAGGCTAACTGGTCTATGGTTCCTGCTTTTTGTCTGCCTCCTTTTTTGAATAGGGACGTTACATTTGCAGTTTTCCAATCTGCTGGGACCTCCCCAGAATCCAGGGAATTTTGGTAAATTACAACCAATGCATCCACAATCCCTGCCGCTACTTCTCTTAAGACCCGAGGATGCAAGCCATCAGGTCCAGAGGATTTATCTGCCTTTAGTCCCATTATCTTACTGAGCATCGCCTCCTTCGTGATTGTGATAAGTTCCTCCCCCGCTATAGCCTCTAGACTATCCACTGTTGGAATATTGTTGGTGCCCTCTAGTGTTGAGGGAATGCTGCACTGAATGGTGCCGTCTTTTGGATGAGACGTTAAACCAAGGCCCCATCTACTGTCTCAGGTGGACGTAAAAGATCCGATGGCACTATTTCGAAGAAGAGCAGGGGTGTTCTAGGCAATATATATCCCTCAATCAACATCTAAAACAGATTATCTGGTCATCACATAGCTGTTTGTGGGAACTTGCGGTACATAAATTGGATGCTGTGTTTCCTACATTTAAAAAAAAGTACTTAATTGGCTGTAAAGCGCTTTGAGATGCCGGTGGTCGTGAAGTCTTTTCATATAGGCCAGACAGGTTAGGACTGCAGGTTTCCTACCCTAAAGGGCATTAGTGAACTAGTTGGATTTTTACCTTAATCTGGTAGTTTCATGGTCACCATTACGGATACTAGTTTTTTATTCCAGATTTATTTAATTAACTGCATTTAAAATCCCCTGCTGCCATGGTGGGATTGTAACTCATGTCTCTGGATTTTTAGTCCAGGCCTCCTGGATTAGCTCCGTAAAATAATGCTTCAGAAAGCTGTGGATTTGGGACATTAAATAAATTTAAGACATAAATAGTTTCTTAAACGATAAAGGGATAATGGATTGAGTCCATGATCGGATCAGCCATGATCTTACTGAATGGTGGAGCAGGCTCGAGGGGCCTTATGGCCTACTCCTGCTCCTATTTCTTATGTTGGTATGTTAACACTGCACTGGAGTGTCAGCCTAGATTTTTGTGCTCAAGTCTCGTGGATTGCTAACGTACCCGTTGTTGTTGTCCCACCTGTGACAGGATCTGTGGCTATTGTTTTGGACAGTTCAGCCACCAAAGAACTCACTTCAGGAGTGGGAGCAAGTCCTCCTTGATTCCGAGGGACTGCCTATGATGATTTTTTTTTTTATAAATTCGTAGCCAATCGTTTCCAATTCTTTGTCAAGTCACAAACGCCAGAGGTCACCCTGCACCAGTCAAGGATCACTCTGCGCCAATGCTCTTAGCCAAAAGGCCTAGAGCCACTGCACCGTTCCTGGAAGTACTGCAATACCAGGTTCGTGCCATGGAGGTGGATGGGTCAGGTCCCCCACACACCTATGATGATGTTGTGAAAGTTCACACAGCAGCTGTCTCATCAATGCATTGCAGCTTGCCTTTATCTTACACGCCTCACAGCAGAATGACCACATTTTGTATCATAATCCATTCTAGCATTTTCTGTTTTTATTTCAGATTCCAGCATTCGCAGTACGCAGTATTTTGCTTTTGTATTAACGTTTCCAAATAGCTCGGTGCCGTTGCGCATGCGCAGATCGTACACCCAGGTCGGAGCCATTGCGCATGCGCCGGGCATACTCCCAGGTCGGAGCCGTTGCGCACGCGTGAATGAGCTCGGCCGGTGGGCGGGGCCCGGCATGATGGACCGGGTGGCGGTGGTGAAGTTGGGTGTGGTGGCCGGGGCTGGAGTGTGTGTAGTATTTGGAGGGGCTGTGTTAGCACAGTACATCTTCACCATGAAGAAGAAAGCGGGTCGCAAGACCAAGATCATCGAGATGGTGAGTGAGCGGGGCCTGGTCACAGCCCGGGGATTGGGTTAGTCCCGGTCCGGGGTGTGGCCTCCGCCCTCTACCGAAGTCACAAAGGTGCAGAAACCGATGCTCACCTCAGGGCTCACCAGGCGTCAGCCGCCGTCACGGTGAGAACAGGACCCGGGACCCGGCTCACAAAGGCCCCCATCCCCCCCCCCCCGGCAGCGCAGAGACAGTGGAGGACAGTAGCTGGTCTCCCGACAAATGTCAGGCCGGGGAGGACATGAGCCAGGTGAGGTGCTTGCAGCCGGTGAGAGTTCCGGGTTATTGATCAGCTGCAATGGTGAAGATTAGTTCCATTTGCAGATCTGAGAACTAACTCACTGGCAATAACCTTACAGCAAAGCCTGTAGAGCCAACAGGCAGACTAGAGTTATACTGCCAGTACAGTTTGTATTGAGCTTAGTCACAAAGGTCAAACTAGCAGATTCGGATCTTTAGATGCCTAGGCACTAAGCTCTGGAATTCCCTCCCTAAATCTTTCTGCCTCTACCTCCTTTAAGAAATTTTGTTTGATAATGCTCTGGTGAACCACTTTGGGACGTTTTACTATGTTAAAGGCACTATATAAAGGCCGGATATAAAAGGGGTCAGAGGGTTTAGTAAGAAGGAGGAACTGAGGGAAGTCCTTATTAGTCGGGAAATTGTGTTGGGGAAATTGATGGGATTGAAGGCCGATAAATCCCCAGGGCCTGATGGTCTGCATCCCAGAGTACTTAAGGAGGTGGCCTTGGAAATAGCAGATGCATTGACAGTCATTTTCCAACATTCCATAGACTCTGGATCAGTTCCAATGGAGTGGAGGGTAGCCAATGTAACCCTACTTTTTAAAAAAAGGAGGGAGAGAGAAAACAGGGAATTATAGACCGGTCAGCCTGACATCGGTAGTGGGTAAAATGATGGAATCAGTTATTAAGGATGTCATAGCAGTGCATTTGGAAAGAGGTGACATGATAGGATTTGTAAATAGATAGCATGGATTTGTGAAAGGGAAATCATGCTTGACAAATCTTCTGGAATTTTTTGAGGATGTTTCCAGTAGCGTGGACAAGAAAGAATCAGTTGATGTGGTGTATTTGGACTTTCAGAAGGCTTTCGACAAGGTCCCACACAAGAGATTAATGTGCAAAGTTAAAGCACATGAGATTGGGGGTAGTGTGCTGACGTGGATTGAGAACTGGTTGGCAGACAGGAAGCAAAGAGTAGGAGTAAATGGGTACTTTTCAGAATGGCAGGCAGGGACTAGTGGGGTACCACAAGGTTCTGTGCTGGGGCCCCAGCTGTTTACATTGTACATTAATGATTTAGACGAGGGGATTAAATGTAGTGTCACAAATTTGCGGATGACACTAAGTTGAGTGGCAGTGTGAGCTGCGAGGAGGATGCTATGAAGCTGCAGAGTGACTTGCATAGGTTAAGTGAGTGAGCAAATGCATGGCAGGTGAAGTATAATGTGAATAAATGTGAGGTTATCCACTTTGGTGGTAAAAACAGAGAGACAGACTATTATCTGAATGGTGACAGATTAGGAAAAGGGGAGGTGCAACGCGACCTGGGTGCCATGGTACATCAGTCATTGAAGGTTGGCATGCAGGTACAGCAGTCGATTAAGAAGGCAAATGGCATGTTGGCCTTCATAGCGAGGGGATTTGAGTACAGTGGCAGGGAGGTGTTGCCACAGTTGTACAGGGCCTTGGTGAGGCCACACCTGGAGTATTGTGTACAGTTTTGGTCTCCTAACTTGAGGAAGGACATTCTTGCTATTGAGGGAGTGCAGCAAAGGTTCCCAGGATGGTGGGACTGACATATCAAGAAAAACTGGATCAACTGGGCTTGTATTCACTGGAATTCAGAAGAATGAGAGGGGATCTCATAGAAACGTTTAAAATTCTGACGGGTTTAGACAGGTTAGATGCAGGAAGAATGTTCCCAATGTTGGGGAAGTCCAGAACCAGGGGTCACAGTCTAAGGATAAGGGGTAAGCCATTTAGGACTGAGATGAGGAGAAACTTCTTCACCCAGAGAGTGGTGAACCTGTGGAATTCTCGACCACAGAAAGTTGTTGAGGCCAATTCACTAAATATATTCAAAAAGGAGTTAGATGTAGTCCTTACTACTAGGGGATCAAGGGGTATGGCGAGAAAGCAGGAACGGGGTACTGAAGTTGCATGTTCAGCTATGATCTCATTGAATGGTGGTACAGGCTCGAATGGCCTACTCCTGCACCTATTTTCTATGTTTATATAAATGCAAGTTGTTATAAAATGTGGCTGGAGCAAAATCCAAGTCGTGGGTAACTGTTTGGGGTGTTCTTGCAGCTTTTTTTGCATTGTGATTGGAAATCAGATTGCTTACCTGATTCCAGAGATGCACTGTCACGTATACAATGTACACCAAAAAACTGATAACTGACCAGGGAATCAGAAATGGATCTAGGGTTACTGAGGCACTGATTCTGAGTGTATAACTTACCAATTCTATACTTGCAATTGGGAGTTGAGTGAATTTCATCTTTATTTGCCACTATAAATTTTCGTTGATTCTCAAACATCATCAAAAATCACACTTGTCTATAAACTCCAACATTGACTGCTATAAGGAGCTTTCTTTTAAGGTGGACATGATTTTTGTAGCAAGTATCAAGTTTCCGAATGGTTGGTTTGCACGGAGCTGGCCTTTAGGCTAAAAGTGGAAATGCTCTGAATGCCATAACTTGCCTTTTCCCACTACAGATGCTGACTGGCCTATTGTGTGTTTGTAGCATTTTCTTTTTATTTCAGTTTTCGAACATTTGCACTTTTTTCCTTTTAAATTTATTGCCAGATATAGCTTTTGAATGCTCTCAGATGTTCCTGGTGGGCATGTGGGTTTAATTTGAGAGTGTGCTGTACCGAAGAAGACACTTTGTGTGACAGGCGAGGCAAATATACACTTGAGCTAGAGTGCATGATTACCAGATCTACTGTGCTGCATTGCACTACTCTGATAAATATGAAAGCAGCAGCTCGGATTGAACTGACGCAGGAAATGCATAGTCCTGACGCAGTGAAAATCCATTAACACTTTTCCCAAAGGGATCCTTTAAACCACATGTCAGTATGTAAGCAGCTACTTATTGTGTGACATATTGGCAATGTATTATTAACATGGCGTAGCTGGTGACAGATCATTCAAATTCTTGTGAAAGTGGTATATCACATTTTTCTAAAGATCTGTATGTGCGTTCATGGATACTACAGTAATTCCTGTGCCATTGAAGCATCCTGCTTAAAGGTTGTGCATAGAAATAGTTTCCCTTCCCTTTAGTCTCCATCACTTCATCCCTGTCCTGCTCAAAATAAGTGTTCTAGTAGTTGTTCACTTAGTTGCCTACCTATACTCCCCACTTTTTCAGTCAGCATTTCCAGTCCAGGTCGTGCATAGTCTGGAAAGCCAGCTGTTTTCAGGGGTGCTAAAATTTCCCCATGACATGTCATGATTCACTTATGCACGTACACTGAAAATAACATAAGGATTAGGAGCAAGATTAGGCCATTTGAGCCTACTTTGCCATTCAGTAAGATCATGGCTGACTTCAACACTTTCCTGCCTGATCCCCATATCCCTTGATTCCCCATGAGACCAAAAATCTGTATCAGCCTTAAATATACTCAACGATTCAGCATCCACAGCTCTTTGGGTAGAGAATTCCAAATATTCACAACCCTATGAGTGAAGAAATTCTTCCTCATCTCATTCTTAAATGGTTGACTTCTTATTCTGTCTATGCCCGCTAGTTCTAGACTCTCCAAGGGAAGCAATCTCTCAGCATCTACCCTTCAGAATCTTATATGTTTCAATGAGATCACCTCTCATGCTTCTAAACTGAAACATCGTGCATGCTCAGAAGAGGTTAATTTTAGTGAATCACAGAACAAGTTCAGCAGTCCCTGTGTCTCCACATGTATGGGGGCATGCCTAGCCAGATTAGGGATATGAGGAGACATCACACTGCCTCCAGTGACACTCCTTGGTGCTGCTGAGCTTTCTCCTTAATGCAGAATCACAGTACACTTAAACACTAGAAAATGCACCACGAAAGGGTCCAAAATTACACCATCAGAGGTCACTTTCCCCATTACAATGCAAAAAAATGCACTTTTGTGACCTTAAGTTTTTTTCCCCCCTATAGTACAACTGCTTGAATATTGGGTGCAACTGCAGTTTAAGTCATGAGTAGTTGATGTCACGTTTCACTCCCATTGTAATTACTCCTTTTTGTATGTCATAAGTAAGGCTATTGGGTTTCAATTTTCACAGAAAAGCCATTTGAGTTGAGTTTTATTTCCAAATCGTGAAATCCAATGTAATAAAGGAACTCAAGTAATCCAATTGCCTTGGAAGTACTGGTCTTGGTCACATCTTTATTGAGGGTTATTTTCCAGTTGTACTTTGCCTTTTGATTTGTCAGTATTATGTGGGCTAGTCAGCTTTTCAGAGTTCTGTAGGTTGACATATATGCAGTCTTTGCTTGATACAAGGAATTTAACTCCGGAGCAATGATGTGTGGTCCAGAATATAATTTCAATATAAATTGAATAATTGACCACAAAGCTATGTATTTGTTATCTGACAAAAATACCACCACAATTGTGATACCTATATATTTCGGCTTAACTTGGTTTCTGAAATGAGAGGGAATGGGGTTGTAGGCCATTCCAGACTATAAATGTGGGTGCCACCAATCCTAGCCCAGGGAACGGTAAACTTGCCTTGTTGTGACATGTATCCAGACCCCTCAGTGTTGTGGACTAGGCCATGTGAATTATAATTTTAGAGTAAGCTGAGCAGTTTTCTGTATCTTCCGAAGTATTACAATAGATGTCTCAAATATTTTGTATATTTTTAGTGTATATTTTTAATTTATATTTGAGATTGGCCCTTTACAAGTATACATGCAAGAAGTTGCCTTTCATAATTATTGAGCAGCATTTGTACATTGTAGTAGAAACATGCTCAATGTAACATTTGGTACCAGTAATAAATTCAACTATCTCACTTTTGTCAATTTCAGTTTTTACACTCATCTGAAAATTTACATGTTTAAATGAAAAAACTAGAAATTATACAAACTTGGTGAAAGAACAAACAAAATTGACAGTGCGCTTAATGGAAGCAACTGTTGTACTGTAAGGCAAACATTGAACGAATCCTTTAAATCATGTGGCACCAGACATGTGAAATAAATGTTGCTGTGTAATAATTTTGAAAGGCTACTTCACTAGTCACTTTGGAAAACAACTTCAGTAAGTTTGCAATAGCTCCACTTAAAAAAATTCATTCTCAGGATGTGGGCGTGGTTGGCAAGGCTGGCATTTATTGTGCATCCCTAGTTGCCCCTTGAAAAGGTGGTGGTGAGCTGCCGCCTTGAACCGCTGTGTGATGGCTGCAGGTACTCCGACAGTGCTGTTCGTTAGGAAGTTGCGGGATTTTTACCCAGCGACGAAAAAGAAGTGGTGATACATGTACAAGTTGGGATGGCGCATGACTTTCGCAACCTGCATTTTTATTTGGCTATAACAGGGGCGTGATAAACCATCCAAGATCATGCATTGAGAAACCAAAAAATGCATCAACAACAATTTGTATTTATAATAGACCCTTTAAATAGTAAAACATCTCGAGGCGCATCATAGGAACATTATTAGACGCTTTCATCACAAGATTATTGCAAATGAGGAAAGCCATTCGGCCCATCTGAATTAATTTATCCAGGAAGATCCTGAAGTTTCTCCCATGGTAGTATCCAGTAGATTCCTTAAACAATCCCAGGTTTTTTTATCTTCACTATTCAGTCCGAAAGTTTAATTCACACATTCATCACTCTGGGTAAAGAAGGATTTCCTGATATTGGTGCTAAAATTTCCTTTTGCTAGTCCCTTTGCATGCTAGATAATTTCCAGTTGGTGAGTCAGTCATTATGGTCAGTGTTGTGTATCTGTAAAGCATGCACTCCCATGTTCCGCCACCTGGGAGCTCATCCCCTGAAGTCCCAAGGGATCCCAGCATCCCTTGGGAGCACTATATATAAGCCGGTCCCGAAGGCCTGTTCATCACTCTGGAGTGTCTTATTAAAGTCACTGTTACTTTAACCTCCCTGTGTGCAGCCTCATCTATGTTAGGAACACAATAACTGGCGACGAGAATACGAATCCAACGCAAAGATGCAGCAAACTGTGGGCATCCTGGAGAAGTGCTCGGAGGGTGAGGACTGGGAAGCCTATGTTGAACGGCTAGACCAGTACTTTTTAGCCAAAGAGCTGGATGGAGAAGGAAGCGCTGCAAAAAGGAGAGCGGTCTTCCTCACAGTCTGCGGGGCACCGACCTACAGCCTCATGAAGAGTCTTCTGGCTCCGGTGAAACCCACAGATAAGTCGTATGAGGAGCTGTGTACACTGATTTGGGAGCACCTTAACCCGAGGGAGAGCGTGCTGATGGCGAGGTATCAGTTCTACACGTGCCAGCGATCTGAAGGTCAGGAAGTGGTGAGCTACGTCGCCGAGCTAAGGCGACTTGCAGGACAATGTGAGTTTGATGGCTACCTGGAGCAAATGCTCAGAGACTTTTTTTGTACTGGGCATTGGCCACGAGACCATCCTACGAGAACTTTTGACTAGAGACACCGACCCTCAGTAAGGCCATTGCGATAGCACAAGCGTTTATGTCCACCAGTGATAACACTAAACAAATCTCTCAGCACACAAGCGCTAGCAATGTTCATAAATTAACTGGAACTGTGTTTGCAAGCAGAAATGTACAGGGCAGAACCCACGAGTCTGCAACTGCCAGCAGGCCTCAGGTGACCCAGATGACTGAGTCCCCAACAAAGGATGAAGGCAAGGCAATTCACACCTTGTTGGTGTTGTGGAGGCTTTCATTCAGCCTATTCATGCCACTTCAAAGGGTATGTTTGCAAGAGCTGTGGAACAATGGGGCACCTCCAACGTGCTTGCAAGCTCTGCAAAACTTGCTAACCACCACGTGGCAGAAGATCGATCCATGATGGGTCAAAGCAATTTCGAGCCTCAGAGAGAGGAGGCAGATGCTGAAGTACACGGGGCGCACACATTTTCGACGAAATGTCTACCTATAATACGAAACGTAAAATTGAATGGCTTACCTGTAGCCTTGGAACTGGATACTGGCGATGGCCAATCCATCATGAGTAAAAAGATGTTTGCCTTGTTGCACCACAGTCTCTCATTCAGACCAGCCCTGAGCCCCATCCACAGGAAACTAAGAACATACACCAAACAGCTTATCACTGTCCTGGGCAGCGCCATGGTCAAGGTCACCTACGAGGGCACGGTGCACGAACTGCCACTCTGGATTGTCCCGGGTGATGGCCCCACACTGTTTGGAAGGAGCTGGCTGGGCAAAATCCGCTGGAACTGGGATGACATCCGAGCGCTATCACATGTCGATGAGGCCTCATGTACCCAGGTTCTTTCTGAACAAATTTCCTTCCCTTTTTGAGCCAGGCATTGGAAACTTTTCCAGGCCTAAGGTGCGGATCCACTTAGTCCCAAAGGCACGACCCATTCACCACAAGGCGCGAGCGGTACCTCACATGATGAGGGAGAGAGTGGAAATCGAGCTGGACAGGCTGCAATGCTAGGGCATCATTTCCCCGGTGGAATTCAGCGAGTGGGCCAGCCCGATTGTTCCAGTACTCAAAAGTGATGGCACAGTCAGGATTTGCGGCGATTATAAAGTAACTATTAATAATTTCTCGCTACAGGACCAATACTCGCTACCTAAGGCAGACGACCTATTTGCGACGCTGGCAGGAGGCAAGACATTCACCAAGCTCTACCTGACTTCGGCTGACATGACGCAGGAGCTGGAGGAGTCTTCGAAGGGCCTCACCTGCATCAACACGCACAAGGGGACTGTTCATCTACAACAGATGCCCGTTTGGAATTCGGTCGGCTGCAGCGATCTTCCAGAGAACCTGGAGAGCCTACTCAAGTCGGTACCACACACGGTGGTCTTTCAGGACGACATATTGGTCATGGGTCGGGACACCGCTGAGCGCCTACAAAACCTGGAGGAGGTCCTCCAGCGACTGGATCGCGTAGGGCTGCGGCTGAGGAGGACGAAATGTGTCTTCGTGGCAACAGAAGTGGAGTCTTTGGGGAGAAAGATCGCTGCGGACAGCATTCGGCCCACAGACGCCAAGACAGAGGCTATCAAGAACGCGCCCAGGCCACAGAACGTCACGGAGCTGCGGTCGTTCCTGGGACTCCTCAACTATTTTAGTAACTTCCTACCGGGGTTAAGCACCCTCTTAGAGCCCCTACATGTGCAAAGGTGAGAACTGGGTATGGGGGAAAAAAACAAGTAATTGCTTTTGAGAAAGCCAGAAACATTTTATGCTCCAACAAGCTGCTTGTATTGTCTCACCCGTGTAAAAGACTTGTGCTAACATGTGGCGCGTCGTCGTACGGAGTCGCGTGTGTATTACAACAAGCTAACGTTGCGGGGAAGTTGCAACCTGTCGCCTATGCTTCCAGGAGCTTGTCTAAGGCTGCGAGGGCCTACAGCATGATTGAGAAAGAGGCATTAACGTATGTGTTCGGAGTAAAGAAAATGCATTAGCACCTGTTTGACCTCACATTTGAGCTGGAAACAGATCACAAGCCCCTCACATCTCTGTTCGCTGAAAACAAGGATAAATATTAATGCCTCAGCCCACATACAAAGGTGGGCACTCGCGCTATCAGCGTATAACTACCATCCGCTACAGGCCAGGCACCAAGAACTGTGCGGATGCTCTGTCGGCTACCATTGCCTGCCACGCGGGTGGAAATGGTGCAGCCTGCAAACTTGTTGATGGTGGCGCAGCCCGCAGACTTGTTGATGGTCATGGAAGCGTTTGAAAATGATAAATCACCTGTCACGGCCAGCCAGATTAGGACTTGGACCAGCCAAGATCCTCTGCTGTCCCGAGTAAAAAAAAAAAACTGTGTACTGCATGGGAGCTGGGCCAGCATCCCCGGTGAAATGCAAGAGCCAATCAAGCCGTTCCAGCGGCGAAAGGACAAGCTGCGGTTCACAGACTGCCCTGAACAACCCACAGCAGACACCACCTTTTTCGTCCCCACAATACACACCCAAAGAATCAACGATACCACGTCGGACCAGGAAATCGAACCCATCACGCCCAACAGCCCAGCAAGGCCAGGCTCACCTAGCAGCCCTGCAGGGCCAACAAACGCCTGCCCAGCGAGGGCACAGTCAACACACCAGAATGGACATTTGTACCGAGGCGATCCACCAGGGAAAGAAAGGCTCCCGACCGCCTCACCTTGTAAAAAGTTTTCACTTTGACTTTGGGGGGCAGTGATGTGTATCTGTAAAGCATGCACTCCCATGTTCCGCCACCAGGGAGCTCAGCCCCTGAAGTCCCAAGGAATCCCAGCATCCCTTGGGAGCACTTAATATAAGCCGGCCCCTAAGGCCTGTTCCTCACTCTGGAGTGTCTTATTAAAGACTGAGGTCACTGTTACTTTAACCTCCCTATGTGCAGTCTCATCTGTGTTAGGAACACAATAATCAGCACTCCCCATGCCCTGCTTGTTGTGCAGTACAAATGCTTGGCTTCACATCAGCGTCAGTCTTCGAATCTACCTCGCCAGTAATGGTCATCTTTTCATCTGAATCATTCAGGTGCATGTTACTGGCCCGGAATTTGCAGTGGGTAATAAGTGAACTAACAGCATTTTCTGTTATTATCCCTTTGAAACTGACCATAACTTCAGGATGTAGCGCATGCGCATCCTAATGCGGAAATCTGGAAGTTGCGGTCAGTCATTCACTGCTCCGACACTGGCTGTGCTGTGGCACCACTTACCCCCACCCCACTCCACAGCTTGTAATCAGGGAAACTGACGAAAACTTTGGCTCTTCGTAATATTGCTGTTAAAGACCCCTTTAAAAGGTAGACCCTTTCGGATTAGGTGTAACTATGGCTTTAACAGTATAGTAACTGCTTAAAAAAATGAATTTTAATTTTGTGGAGTGTCAAATTTATCCATTTTAATTTTTAAAAAAAATTAAAATTGAGAAACTTAAAAATGTTTAAGAATGCTCTTCTTTATTTGAGGTTTACCTTTTCTCCACGTGAGAGCCCCAATCTTTGCTTTGTTATAATTTTTAAGAAGTTAGTATCAAAGGAGCTTACTCATTTCCTAGGTCTCTGAGCATTCTGCATTCTGATTGGCTGCTTAGACAGCTTGTTGACGTCACAGCAGCTCGCATTAGGAATTAGGCTGATAGCCTCTTGTTGGCCGGCATGGCCTCCTCCCGTGCTGTAGGGAATGCCCATTCACTTACGCTGATTTCAGTTGCACATCAGAAAAGGCAAACTTCTCACCACAGAGATTAAGATCTTGTGGGAAGCTTACTTTGGAGCCAGCGGCGAATGGTTTTGCTTCGCTGCTGACTGCAAATTACGCCAATTATGTCTGCGGCTCTGAGCATCTAGTTTTTACAGTGCCTTGCACTCAATATTGTATCATGTATATTTTAAATCCACCTATTTAGTTATTTCAATTTGTGGATAATTGGGTCTCAGTTGTGGCTCAATGAGTAGCAATCTCGCCTCTGAGTCAGAAAGTTGTGGGTTCATGTCCCACTCCAGAGACTTGAGCTGACACTCCAGTACAGTACTGAGGGAGTGCTACACTGTCAGAGGTGCCGTCTTTCGGGTGAGATGTTAAACCAAGGCCCCGTCTGTCCTTGCGGGTAAAAGATCGCATGGCAAAATGCTGGGCCAATATTTATCCCTCAACCAAGACCACAAAAGCAGATTATTTGATCATTTATCTTATTGATGTTTGTGGGACTTGCTGTGCGCAAATCGGCTGCAAAGCATTTTGGGATGTCCTGAGGCCATGAAAGGTGCTATATAAATGCAAGTTTGAGCATGCCCTCACCTCCCTCTCTCTCCCTTCAGGGATAGAAACATAGAAAATAGGTGCAAGAGTAAGCCATTCGGCCCTTCGAGCCTGCACCACCATTCAATAAGATCATGGCTGATCATTCACCTCAGTACCCCTTTCCTGCTTTCTCTCCATACCCCTTGATCCCTTTAGCCGTAAGGACCATATCTAACTCCCTCTTAAATATATGCAATGAACTGTCATCAACAGCTCTCTGCGGTAGGGAATTCCACAAGTTAAAAGATAATTTCATACTTCTATGAAGCAATAGGTATTGCTTTCAGAATGTGTGTTGTAATGTGGGTTTCCATCTTTGGCTTTTGCAAGAACTGTTCTGCAAGTGCTGCCTATTGTGACATTCAGTTTCCTTTTCATCTTGATGGGTTTTGCAAAAAAAGTGTTGTTTTCCAGAGTTCGAACAGTGAAGTACTGCGGAGGAGTCGGCTGTTTTGTAAGAATAGCTTACCAAGATATATGCTGTTAATCTTCACCTGATGTGTAAATGCTGTCTTTTTCTATTTGATATTATAACTAATATCATGGATTGAATTACTAACTATACTGTTGATTGAGAATTCCAGTTTATTGGAGCTAAAAAAGCAAGCAGAATAAGAGGGAATTTTAGAAATCATCACACTTAAGCAAGAAATAATACATGCCATTGGAATTTTAAAGCCAGACTTTGAAACGTTTATATTCCTAATATCTTAAACACTGATACAAAAGTTTGGATTTGTATGATGAGTTAATTCATTACTTTGCAATGATTTAGACAAAGAAATTGAATGTAATATCTCCAAGTTTTCAGATGACACTAAGCTGGGTGGCAGTGTGAGCTGTGAGGAGGGTGCTAAGAGGCTGCAGGGTGACTTGGACAGGTTAGGTGAGTGGGCAAATGCATGGCAGATGCAGTAAAATGTAGATAAATGTGAGGTTATCCACTTTGGTGGCAAAAACAGGAAGGCAGAATATTATCTGAATGGTGAAAGATTAGGAAAAGGGGAGGTGCAACGAGACCTGGGTGTCATGGTACATCAGTCACTGAAAGTTGGCATGCAGGTACAGCAGGCAGTAAAGAAGGCAAATAGCATGTTGGCCTTCATAGCGAGATGATTTGAGTATAGGAGCAAGGAGGTCTTACTGCAGTTGTACAGGGCCTTGGTGAGGTCACACCTTGAATATTGTGTACAGTTTCGGTCTCCTAATCTGAAGAAGGACATTCTTGCTATTGAGGGATTGCAGCGAAGGTTCACCAGACTGATTCCCGGGATGGTAGGACTGACATATGAAGAAAGACTGGATCGACTAGGCTTATATTCACTGGAATTTAGAAGAATGAGAAGGGATCTCATAGAAACATATACAATTCTGACAGGATTGGACAGGTTAGATGCAGGAAGAATGTTCCCGATATTAGGGAAGTCCAGAACCAGGGGTCACAATGTAAGGATAAGGAGTAAGCCATTTAGGACCGAGATGAGGAGAAACTTCTTCACTCAGAGAATTGTGAACCTGTGGAATTCTCTACCACAGAAAGTTGTTGAGGCCAGTTCATTAGATATATATGCAAAAGGGAGTTCGACGTGGCCCTTACAGCTAAAGGGATCAAGGGGTCTGGAGAGAAAGCAGGAATGGGGTACTGAAGTTGCATGATCGGTCATGATATTGAATGGTGGTGCAGGCTCGAAGGGCCGAATGGCCGACTCCTGCACCTATTTTCAATGTTTCTATAACTTCGCTTTTATGATTCCAGTTTAAAATAAAAATTGCTAGGTCAGCAAGATGGAATAAAATGCTAAATGATGGAATCTTTTGAAATATTTCATCCTTGAAAGGATAACTTGACTGAGGGAAAGACAAACCAAACTTCATTTTTTTTTAAAGTTCTATGTAAATTGCGGTTTGCAAACGGTATTTTTTCGCAAAATTTATCGTTTTTGCTTCACTACCGCCGGTAGGCCGAAAATTCAACCTTTAATTTGCACAGCGGTAAAAATCGGCGTTGCACGTGGATTCGCAGCGCAAGCCGCGATCCTTGCCAACTTTAGTCCGAGACCAATAGCGCTGTGAGAGAGGGAGGAAAATCACCCCCCAAAAATTGGGAAAAGAAAATTCACAAAACATTCACAAGACACTTATCTATCAAATCGCTGAAAAAGAATTTAAATAAAAACTCTAACTTCCTTTTTTTGTAGGTCTTCATACTTACCACTGCTGGCAGGGCTGCATGACTGGTTTTACCCCATCAGTATTCTGAGCGCAGAATACTGGTGTGGAGAAAGCCACATTTTTGGTGAAAATGCTATTTTAGGTCTTGCACGGCGGCGCTCTTCTCCCCAGCGGTACGGGAAAGCACAAAACGTTACTAAATTTCCCGCCGACCGTTTTTTTTGCCAAAAATCCGGTCGCAAAGTCGGTGAATTTCTAGCCCATGATGTTGTACTGATTGTACATGATACAAGGTGTTTCCAATTGCTTTAAACACAGCAGCTTTGCTTTGTGTTGTTTATGTCCCTCCAGTTTATGCAATCCTTCCATAATGAACAAAATGTGTTCTTTGTGTATATAGAATGTTTTGAATTTTGCCTACAGTATTTGAGTCAGCTTTATGCACCCCAAAAGGTCACAAGTTTTATTCAGGCACAAGCTGATAAACAGAAACCCTTACAGGCTTGTTCACAAGTCCTTCTGTTTATTGCATTATGGCAGTGCATTGAAGCGATTGGTTCTGCTATTTTGGACTGTGTCCTATAACTGTGTCCTTGCAAAAGGGCTTTGTTGATCAACAAAATCTTTCCTATCACTTCTGCAGATTGCAGCAAGGACGGCCTGATAGAAACCTGTGCATATCTTGTTTTGCAAACCATCTGCAGGTACATGTGCTACTGTGCAAAATTCCAAGAGATTTCTGCAATTTGGGCTTAGTTTGGAAGATTTTTAAAAAGTAGTTTAATTAGTTATTTCTTCGCTAGCTGTTGTATGCAAGCACTGTGGCTCTGGATGTTGCTGGGCACTACTCTCGTGACTGCAGGACAGAGTCAAGAGTTAATGAGAGACTGGACGACACTGCACACACAGGTACCTACTGAACAGAAGTAAAATCCATATTTCCCTCGCAGAGCAGCCTGTGGTTACTTGCAGCATTCTTTAGTAATTGTTAAGTAGCTTTTTGTAGTACATATGTGTGTGAAAATGGTGTAAAGTCAGTTTTCTACCAACAGTGTCTACATAATCTTTTTACGGGTGCATTCTTGTATTGGGTCCAGTATAGACAAACGTCCATAATTACCAGACCAGCTGAATGCTGTAAAGATTGCAAAAGACCACTGTGCTAGTCATAGATCAGCTTACTGCCCTTGACTTCCCCATAGAACACTAGACTGAGCAGATGGTGGATAAACTGAGTTTGCAGATGTTAGCGGTATGCTTTCTGGAAATTTGAACTTGAATAACTTTTTAAAAAGCGTGGCCAGTCAGATTTGGTCTCGAGTGCTTTATTTACATGCAAAGCTGTTGGTTAACTTGTTTCGTTGCAAACAGATAACCAGATGTTTTTTTTAAATTACACATTTCCCGAGAAAGTGGTTATGCTTTGCACCACTTTTAGGAAAAACTGTAGCCTAGTTCTAGAGCCTGTTGTCACACTGGTGGGCTGAGGTGAACACTTTTTCTACAGTGTCTTAGATTTATGAAAGTTGCTTTAAAAACACTAACCGACAGAAACAGGAGTTTATAAATTGTGGCAGTCACAACCCGGCACTGTTGCAGTGGGGGGTAATTACTGTTGTAATTACTGAAATTAAAACAGTTACCAAGAAATACTTTTAGAATGTTTGCAACAAGTATGTTATAAACCTTCCCACAAACATATGCTTTTCAAAATAATGAGAAATAGTACTGTTGTACCGTCTGGTAGAAATGAAGCATACAGTTGAAGGTAGTGTCCTATCTTGTGCTTTGTGGACAATATCTCATTATCTGCGGGCCTGTAGTCTAAACACTGACTTCAGACTGGAGCTATATCCTCTAGTTCCATTACAGCAGGGCTTGAAGTGGGCGTGGGCCTGCTCATGTCTGGAGGCAGGGGAAGCCGGTTGGTGTTTGGATGAGTGGAGGCCCTTGATCAGAACACAGTGCCAGTGGGCAAGGCTGCACTCCGTGCTCCCGTCCTTTCCATTTTTGGAATGGGTGGATCCTCTGTACTTTTCTTGCTCTTTGTTTTAATTTTGAACCTGATCCCCATATTTTCCCTCGCTCTCACAGCCTTATTTCTCTTTGGAGTCCCACTGTCTTAGCTGTTCACATGTCGTTTGGCTCTTGCCGTCTTTTATGTAATGCTTCTATTGTTTGACTGAGATCTATTACGTGGTTTTGTTTTTTCTTCTCTTTTTTTTTTCCCCCCTCCCCCCTTTTCTGATCTTTCTCTTTTGTATTCTGAAGAGCACGACCCTGAAACAGCAGCTGCCTATTCCCTCCGCAGATTTGATTGACCAGTGTTTCCGGATTTTTCTGTTTTTGTTTCCCACTTTGTTTTGTAGAAACTTCGTCTAATGTATAACTGGGTAGAGCTCCACTAACTAAGGACCCAGGTTTCCGCCCTCTGTAAAAACGGCACACCTCCATAAGGTGCGCCAACTTTCTGGAATAAAAAGGACACCGAAAACTTACCTTGTGATTCTCCGGTCTCCTCAGGACATCTTCGGCCTAGGCATAGCGCAGCACAAGGGGTGGGGTTGGAGCCAGGTCCCGGCGCTGAAAACAGTGCCGGGACCTCTGCACATGCGCGCTAGAGTGTGCATACATGTGCAGTAGCTCCAGCAAGCCCGATGCTCGACAGTTCAGCCTCCGTTCAGCCTCCCACCCCCCCCCTCCCGTTCATTCTCTCCTCCTCCTCCCCTCCCCCCCACTCCCGTTCATCCTGCTCCTCCCACCCCCCTCTCCCGTTCAGCCTCCCACCCCCCCCGTTCATTCTCTCCTCCTCCTCCTTCCCGCCGCCCCCCCACTCCCGTTCATCCTGCTCCCACCCCCCTCTCCCGTTCAGCCTCCCACCGCCCCCCCCCCGTTCATTCTCTCTCCCCTCCACCCCCCCCGTTCATTCTCTCCTCCTCCTCCCCCCCACTCCCATTCATCCTGCTCCTCCCCCCGTTCGTTCATCCCCCTCCTCCACTCCCTCCTCCTCTCCTCACCCTCTATCCCCCCACCCCTCGTTGAGAGAGACACTGGTGGGGGGGCCCGGCCCAGCACGCTGTTAGAGGGCTCCCAGTGCTGCAGTCGGTGAGTAGATACTTAATTTTTTATTTTTTTAATTAATTCTTTTGATTGATTTCTTGATTTATTTATCATTTATTATTGTTGATGGCTCTTTATTTGTAAAAGTGAAGTGTTTAATGCTTGTAAACTTCCCTTCCCCGCCCCCTCCCCCCCCCCCCCCCATCTCTTGTTCCCTACGCCTGATTTATAAAGGCAAGGTATTTCTGAGCTTACAAAATCTACACTTACTCCATTCTAAGTTAGTTTGGAGTAAGTTTTCGCTGCCTAACAGGTGTAAGTGGCTGGTAAAGCCCCCTTTTGGAAAAAAACTGTTCTAAAACAAAACTATTCTAACTCACTAGAATTGGAGCAAACTAAATGCCGAGAATTGCAATTTCTAAGATACTCCATTCTAAACTAGTTGCTCCAAAAAAATAGGAGCAACTCGAGCCGAAACTTGAGCCTAAATGCTGTTCTATTTGTACTGTGTGTATCACAGTAGTAAATTGGTTTGTAATATGACCTGTACAGTAGATGGCAAAAGCAATGGCTGAAATCTAAATCAACAGTCGGCACCAAAACAACTAGTCGCACTTCCTACATTAGCTCGTTTTGATTTGCAAGACTTGGGCTTGGGCTATTTGGGTGAATTACTTTGTAATATCGCATGCAGACTGAGGCTCTGTGTACAGTAAATGGAAAGGCCATGGCGATAGGATAAAGGGGTTGCTTAAACAAAAGAAAACCTCGGAAAATTACTTAAAACTCAATTTTTTAACAAATTATGGGAGTAGACCTGAATCTGTCATGAACGTGTTTAAAAACCTGGATGCCATTTTAGCTCAGTGTCTCGATGTTTTGTGCATTAGAGTCCAATAAAAGGGAATATCACAATACACCGTAATCCAATAAAAAATTTACTTAACCCAGGTGAAAGTAGACTGGCACCTTACAATGCACAAAGTACTATCTAGATTTGCCACTGTGTGTTATGGATCCTAACTGGCTCTCTGTTTTGTGCAAAAATATTCACCAGATATGCAAAAGAAGCACTTGGTCTCTGCTTAGAGCATGGTGTTGTTATTGTGTTATTACCAGCTTAGAACCCCCCCCCTCAAGTCTGCCTCAGTGTCCCAGTAGTTATCACTGCTAGCTAATGTGTCTAACTGGATTACAATTAACCAGTATCTATAATTAATGGAAATATTTCCCAAACCGCGGTAAAGAATGCTTCACCGAAGCACAGCTTGTTACACTTTTTTTTCCTGATTAGCGTGGTTATAGTTGAGTTTTTGCAAACCTAAAATCATGAATGAAATTTTCATTTCAACATAACTGGTTCTTTGAAACCACTGTATGGAAACTTATTCCGTCAGTAGAAAATAAATAAGCAGTGTGTGTTTAGCCAAGTATTTTAGCATACCTGTATCAAACATTCAGGTAGGAAGGGGGTAATGGAGTGCTCAAACTTGTATGGTACCTAATTGTATTTTAACACTGTTATCCAGTATTGTAAGGGGGTTTATCGTCTTTACCTACACTCTTGTGTGTTATGTGTGAACTCGGTGCCACCCTGAATACTAGCAAACCAATTTGCATTTTTGAAATGCCTTATCCCTTTTCTCCAATGTCTCAAAGCACTTGACATACATTTGAATTGTTTAAAAGTGTAAGTACTGTTGATATGTTTCTGAAAACTGCAATGTTCCAAAACAGCAGTGAGATAAGTGAGCTAATTGGATTATTTTTGAGGGTGTTGGTTGAGAGAGCAACATTGGTAAGGACAAAGGGAGAACTCCCTACTCTTCAAATAGTACCATGGATCTTTAACATCCACTTGAACTGCCTGTTCAACATCTCACACGAAAGGTGGCACCTCTGACAATGTAGTACTCTTTCGGTACTGCACTGAAGTGAAGCCTAGATATTGTGCTCAAGTCCTAGAGTGGGGATTGAATCCATGATCATCATACTCAGTCAAGAGTGCTACTAAATGAAGTAAGCTGGCACTCTCTGCAAGCTGATAGATCAACAGAACATCTGGTGACAGGACAAAGTGTTTACGGATTTGTGAATTCAAAACATCATCATAGGCAATCGCTCGGAATCGAGGAAGACTTGCTTCCACTCTTAAAAATGAGTTCTTAGGTGACTGAACAGTCCAATACGAGAACCACAGTCCCTGTCACAGGTGGGACAGACAGTCGTTGAGGGAAAGGGTGGGTGGGATTGGTTTGACGCACGCTCTTTCCGCTGCCTGCTCTTGGTTTCTGCATGCTCTCGACAATGAGACTCGAGGTGCTCAGCGTCCTCCTGGATGCACTTCCTCCACTTAGTGCAGTCTTTGGCCAGGGACTCCCAGATGTCATTGGGCTGCTGCACTTTATCAAGGAGGCTTTGAGGGTGTCCTTGAAACATTTCCTCTGCCCACCTTTGGATCGTTTGCCGTGAAGGGGTTCAGAGTAGAGCGCTTGCTTTGGGAGTCTCGTGTCAGGCATGCGAACAATGTGGTCTGCCCAGTGGAGCTGATCGAGTGTGGTCAGTGCTTCAATGCTGGGAATATTGGCCTGGTCGAAGACGCTAACAGTGCGTCTGTCCTCCCAGGGGATTTGCAAGATCTTGTGGAGACATCGTTGTTGGTATTTCTCCAGCGACTTGAGGTGTCTGCTGTACATGGTCCATGTCTCTGAGCCATATAGGAGGGCGGGTATTACTACAGCCCTGTAGACCATGAGTTTGGTGCCAGATTTGAGGGCCTGGTCTTCGGGCACTCTTTTCCTCAGGCGACTGAAGGCTGCACTGGCACACAGGAGATGGTGTTGAATCTCGTCGTCAATGTCTGCCCTTGTTGATAAGAGGCTCCCGAGGTATAGGAAATGGTCCACGTTGTCCAGGGTCGCGCCGTGGATCTTGATGACTGGGGGGAAGTGCTGTGCAGCGGGGACAGGTTGGTGGAGGACCTTTGTCTTACGGATGTTTAGTGTAAGGCCCATAATTTCGTATGCCTCAGTGAATATGTTGACTATGACTTGGAGTTCAGCCTCTGTGCGCAGACGCATAACAGATATAACATATAGTTCAACAGAGCATCTGGTGACAGGGAAAGTGTTAACGCACTTGTGAACTCGAAACAGAAGGTATCTTGAATGGTGTACAAACACACTGATAGGGAAATTTTTATGTAGCCTATGTAAGCTACCTGACGAATGTCAAAACAGTGCGTCAAACTGTCTCTAGGTTTGGACCTATAATTATTTTCCTCTAAGAATGTGACTTGAGAGAAGATTTAGAGAGTTAATGTATTGTGGCAGGAAATTAAACTTAACTCCCAGCGTTGCCTTATATAAGCAGCTTTGATTCTCTGCCAGAAATCTTCATTTTAAACCTAGCTTAGGAATACAATGCAAGCTGCTGTTGCCTCCAGTCGTGTGCCAATGGTAAGATTTGCTCGAGATGAATGATATTGCATCATTTTAATTTGCTGTGTGTTGGTTGGGATCTTGACTTACTAAAACCGTTTCTTTGCATTAATGAGGACTGGAATCCATTTCAAACGTGAACACCAACGCCATTGAATGCTAGTCTAGATGTACAACATAATTAATTTCAAATAAAATATTCTAGTGAATCTTATTTAGTTTAGTTTGCCAAATTTCTGTATTTATTAAACCAAGTCAGATGTGACTGAAGTTTGGCGACTTGGAATCGAGATTTAATTTGACCACACTGCAAAGTGTTACACAGTGACCAGTCTTCATAATTCTATGCGTTCATAGTGGATTTGCTGCAGTAAATTGTTACATGTGTTTCATAAGTTGCATTCCTGAATAACTAGTGTCAGCACCACACTGTTGCTGCCTCACTTCACTGCTCCTTTACCTTTCCTTTTATTGCACACCTGAAGTATCTAATGAAATAAATGAAGTATCTAATGAGTGGTTTGTGTAAATTTATTGTACACGAGGAATGAAGCTTTATGTAATTTTTGTCTAAGCTTTGTTCTGTCGAGTACCCGCTACTCATCGTAAATTCCCCTCCACCCCACAGATGCCAGAATTCCAGAAGAAAACTGTCCACATTAAGGACCCTGAAAGAGTGGAAGAAATCATATGTGGTCTTATCAAAGGAGGAGCTTCTAAACTTCAGGTAGGCAACATGTCTAACGAAGGGCAATATTGAGGGAGTTTGGGAGCAAAGCTGCAAAGATCATTCTGGCTTTTAAAACTGGAGGTTTGTTAGATTTGTGAATGGTATTCCTCACATTATAGCACCATTGGAATAGTGTTATAACAAGCCATGGAGGTGAGAGTCACCTCTTACATAAAGGGGAAGGAGCTTGTGCAGATGGTTACCTGGTGATAGATATTGACTGAAAAACCATTGGCACATCTGTGGATCAAGCTTTTTTCCTGCCTTTTGACCCAGTTGCCTTTTGGACTCTGTCTCGAGTGTCTATTATTTGTATGTGATAGATAGAAGTTACTCCACGGATTCAGGCCAGTCATTCCAACCAGTCCATGTCAGCCTTTACGGGATAGTTTCCTTGAACAGTTCATTGCGGAACCAACCAGGGAGCAGGTTATCTTAGATCTGGTACTGTGTACTGAGACAGGATTAACAAACAATCTCGTAGTAAAGGATCCCTTAGGAATGAGTGACCATAGCATGGTTGAATTTCAAATTCAGTTGGAGGGTGAGAAAGTTGGATCTCAAACCAGTGTCCTAAGCTTAAATAAAGGAGACTACAAAGGTATGAAGGCAGAGTTAGCTAAAGTGGACTGGTAAAGTAGATTAAAGTGTGGGACGGTTGATGAGCAGTGGCAGACATTTAAGGAGATATTTCATAACTCGCAACAAAAATATATCCCAATGAGAAGGAAAGACTAAGAGAAGGGATAATCATCCGTAGCTAACTAAGGAAATTAGGGATGGTATCAAATTGAAAACAAGGGCATACAAAGTGGCCAAGACTAGTGGGAGGCCAGGGGATTGGGAAACGTTTAAAAGCCAGCAAAGAATGACTAAAAAAAATAATAAAGAGAGAAGATAGATTATGAAAGCAAACAAGCACAAAATATAAAAACAGATAGTGAGTTTCTACAGGTTCATAAAAAGGAAAAGAGTGGCATAAGTAAGTGTTGGTCCCCTAGAGCTTGAGACTATGGATTTAATAATGGGGAACAGGGAAATGGCAGAGACGTTAAACAAATATTTTGTCAGTCTTCACGGTAGAAGACACTAAAAATATCCCAATAGTTGATAATCAAGGGGCTATAGGGAGGGAGGAACTTAATGCAATCATTATCACTAAAGAAGTAGTATTTGGTAAAATAATGGGAATAAAGGCGGACAAATCCCCTGGACCTGATGGCTTGCATCCTAGGGTCTTAAAAGAAGTGGCTGTAGAGAAAGTGGATGCATTGGTTGTAATCTACCAAAATTCCCTGGATTCTGGGGAGGTCCCAGCAGATTATAAAACCACAAATGCAATGCCCCTATTTAAAAAAGGAGGCAGACAGAAAGCAGGAAACTATAGAGCAGTTAGCCTAACATCTGTTGTTGGGAAAATGCTGGAGTCCATTATTAAGGAAGCAGTAGCAGGACATTTGGAAAAGCGTGATTCAATCAAGCAGAGTCAGTATGGTTTTACGAAAGGGAAATCATGTTTAACAAATTTGCTGCCGTTCTTTGAGGATGTAACGAACAGGATGGATAAGTGAATGTGTATTTGGATTTCCAGAAGGCATTCGATAAGGTGCAGCATAAAAGATTGCTGCACAAGATAAAAGTTCACAGGGTTGGGGGTAATATATTAGCATGGATAGAAGATTGGCTAACAGAAAACAGAGTTGGGATAAATGGGTCATTTTCCGGTTGGCAAACAGTAACTAGTGGGGTGTCACAGGGATTGGTGCTGGGGCCTCAACTATTTACAATCTATATTAATGACTTGGATGGAGGGACCGAGTGTAATGTAGCCAAGTTTGCTGATCATACAAAGATGGGTGCGAGAGCAAATTGTGAGGTGGACACAAAAAATCTGCAAAGGGATATAGACAGGCTAAGTGAGTGGGCAAAAATTTGGCAGATGGAGTATAATGTTGGAAAATGTGAGGTTATCCACTATGACAGAAAAAACAGAAAAGCAAATTATAATTTAAATGAAGAAAAATTGCAAAGTGCTACAGTATTGAGGGACCTGGGGGTCCTTATGCATGAAACACAAAAAGTTAGTATGCAGGTACAGCAAGTAATCAGGAAGGCAAATGGAATGTTGGCCTTTATTGCAAGGATGATGGAGTATAAAAGTAGGGAAGTCCTGCTACAACTGCACAGGGTATTGGCAAGGCCACACCTAGAGTACTGCGTACAGTTTTGGTCTCCGTATTTAAGGAAGGATATGCTTGCGTTGGAGGCTGTTCAGAGAAGGTTCACTAGGTTGATTCCGAAGATGAGGGGATTGACTTATGAAGATAGGTTATGTCTATATCCATTGTAGTTCAGAAGAATAAGAGGTGATCTTATCGAAACATATAAAATAATGAGGGGGCTCGACAAGGTGGATGCAGGGAGTATATTTCCACATCGGGAAAACTAAAACTAGGATGCATGGTCTAAGAATAAGGTGTCACTCATTTAAAACTGAGATGAGGAATTTCTTCTCTGAGGGTTGTAAATCTATGGAATTCTCTGCCCCAAAGAGCTGTGGAGGCTGGGTCATTGAATATATTTAAGGCGGAGATAGACAGATTTTTGAGCGATAAGGGTTATGGGGAGTGGGCAGGGAAGTGGAGCTGAGTCCATGATCAGATCAGCCATGATCTTATTAAATGGCGGAGCAGGTTCGAGGGGCCAAATGGCCTACTCCTGCTTCTATTTCTTATGTTATGTTTACCCTCCACACAAGTAAATAGTCTTAATCGCATTTACCAGCCCTGCTCCCAGATCCCTTCATCCACCATGTTAACTAAGACTGTGATGAGTGAGCTCTGCTGACTGCTGTGGCAGAGTATAATATTTTTGTTTTGCTATAATAAATATCTTCCGTAAATGGGTTAGATCAGGTCATGAAACAAACCTTTGATTATGTAGCAAAATGGAATGGATAAATGACTGTTTCCTATTCCGCCATGCCTTGTGTTCTTTTAAAAAATCATGTAGTAAATACAGGAGACTTTTATTTTTCTATAATCTACTTTTAGTTCTGGTCGCCATATAAAAAGGATGTTGGGGCACTGGAGAGGATGCAAAATAGATTTACCAGAAATGCGAGGGTATACCTATCGGGAAAGGATGAACAGGCTGGGTCTCTTTCCTCTTGAAAAGAGAAGGCTGAGGGGTGACCTAATTGAGGCCTTTAAAATTATGAAAGATTTTGATAAGAGTAGACATTTATGGGGAAGATCAAAACAAGAAGCCATCAATATAAGATAGTCACCAACAAATCCAATAGGGAATTCAGAAGGAACTTCTTTGCTCAGAGAGTGGTGCGAATGTGGAATTCGCTGCTACAGGGAGTGGTTGAAGCGAATAGTACAGATGCATTTAAGGGGAAGCAAGATAAGGAAGCATATGGTGGAGAAGGGAAGAGAGTGTTATGCTGGTAGAGTTAGATGAGGAAAGAGAGGAGGAGGCTCGAGTGGAGCATAAACTGGTTGGGCCAAATGGCCTGTTTCTGTGCCATATATCCTATGAATAGGC
The DNA here is from genome assembly GCF_044704955.1 of Pristiophorus japonicus. Classification (NCBI taxonomy): domain Eukaryota; kingdom Metazoa; phylum Chordata; class Chondrichthyes; family Pristiophoridae; genus Pristiophorus; species Pristiophorus japonicus. The sequence goes on from NC_091977.1 coordinate 332,747,178, forward strand.
TACAAATTGGTAAACACAAATTATTTGAAGGAGGAACTGAAGGATATCCTTATAAAGTGGGAATTTGCGTTAGGGAAATTGATGGGATTGAAGGCCGATAAGTCCCCGGGGTCTGATAGTCTGCATCCCAGAGTACTTAAGGAAGTGGCCATAGAAATAATGGATGCATTGGTGATCATTTTCCAACAGTCTATCAACTCTGGATCAATTCCTATGGACTGGAAGGTAGCTAATGTAACACCACTGTTTAAAAAAGGAGGGAGAGAGAAAACGGGTAATAATAGACCGGTTAGCCTGACATCAGTAGTGGGGAAAATGTTGGAATCAATTATTAAAGATGAAATAGCAGCGCATTTGGAAAGCAGTGACAGGATCGGTCCAAGTCAGCATGGATTTATGAAAGGGAAATCATGCTTGACAAATCTTCTGTTTTTTTTTTAAGGATGTAACTGGTAGAGTGGACAAGGGAGAACCAGTGGATGTGGTGTATTTGGACTTTCAAAAGGCATTTGACAAGGTCCCACACAAGAGATTACTGTGCAAAATTAAAGCACGTGGTATTGGGGGTAATGTACTGACTTGGATAGAGAACTGGTTGGCAGACAGGAAGCAGAGAGTCAGGATAAACTGGTCCTTTTCTGAATGGCAGGCAGTGACTAGTGGAGTGCCGCAGGGCTCAGTGCTGGGACCCCAGCTCTTTACAATATACATTAATGATTTAGATGAAGGAATTGAATGTAATATCTCCAAGTTTGCAGATGACACTAAGCTGGGTGGCGGTGTGAGCTGTGAGGAGGACACTAAGAGGCTGCAGGGTGACTTGGACAGGTTAGGTGAGTAGGCAAGTGCATGGCAGATGCAGTATAATGTGGATAGATGTGAGGTTATCCACTTTGGGGGCAAAAACACAAAGGCAGAATATTATCTGAATGGTGGCAGATTAGGAAAGGGGGAAGGTGCAATGGGACCTGGGTGTCATGGTTCATCAGTCATTGAATGTTGGCATGCAGGTACAGCAGGCGGTGAAGAAGGCAAATGGTATGTTGGCCTTGATAGCTAGGGGATTTGAATATAGGAGCAGGGAGGTCTTACTGCAGTTGTACAGGGCCTTGGTGAGGCCTCACCTGGAATATTGTGTTCGGTTTTGGTCTCCTAATCTGAGGAAGGACGTTCTTGCTATTGAGGGAGTGCAGCGAAGGTTCACCAGACTGATTCCCGGGATGGTGGGACTGACATATGAGGAAAAACTGGATCAACTGGGCCTTTATAAACTGGAGTTTAGAAGAATGAGAGGGGGTCTCATAGAAACTTATATGATTCTGACGGGACTGGGGGTTAGATGCGGGAAGGATGTTCCCGATGATGAAGTCCAGAACCAAGGGGGACAGTCTTAGGATAAGGGGTAGGCCATTTAGGACTGAGATGAGGAGAAACTTCTTCACTCAGAGAGTTGTTAACCTGTGGAATTCCCTACCGCAGAGAGTTGTTGATGCTAGTTCATTGGATATATTCAAGAGGGAGTTAGATATGGCCCTTACGGCTAAAGGGATCAAAGGGTATGGAGTGAAAGCGGGAAAGGGATACTGAGGGAATGATCAGCCATGATCTTATTGAATGGTGGTGCAGGCTCGAAGGGCCAAATGGCCTACTCCTGCACCTATTTTCTATGTTTCTATGAAATATGATCACAGACTAATGTAATTGTAAGCTGCCTCCTTTCTTCCTTTCTCTTGGAATCTGTGTGCTTTTAAAACCTCAGCTTGGTATTGTGATTGCTACTTGATTTGACTTTGTCCTCTCTCCCAATCTCTTTGACTGTGGTGGCGTGCATCACTGCCCTCGGCTTTTCACCTAGGGGTCTCAAATTTAAAAGAAATGTGTCCAACATTGCACACTTATCTACCTTTTCATCTATGGAAACCCTAACAATTACATAGAATTATATAGATTTTCTATAAATGAAATGTACGGAGTGTTTTGCTCTGAAACATCAAAACCTGCTGTACTGAAAATGTGTGGGAAAAGTGTTTGTAACATTATAATTACAACAACGTACATTTATGTAGATACTTTAATGTAGAAATGCCCCAAGGTGTTCAGAGATGCGAAATGGATGTTGAGCATTTTTAAGAAAATTAGGATACATTGGCAAAAAGACAGGTTTTTAAAAGTAGTGAGACAGGCATTTTTTTGGGCGGGCGGGGGCGGCGGAGTGGAGAGAGAGAAGAGTTCGAGAGAGCAGCCGAGCTGATTGAGGTTCTGTCGCCAATGGTGGATTGAAGAGGAGGGGCCAGTGGCAGAGGGAACAGCTTCGAATGTAGCCTGGAGGAGGTTGTGGAACTGGGTGGAGCGAGCCCATGGAGAGATTTTCAGTAGGACCAGGATTTTGAATTCAACAAGTTGTGGAGGTTTGTGAGGATGAGCAAGTGAATCTTAGTGCAGGGCAGGACAGCAGATAACTCGGGTGTAACTTGGTGTAGGACATCAAGTGAGGTGTAACTTGGTGCAATCACTGGTTAGGCCTCATCTGTATTGTAGTCAATTCTGGGCACCACATTTTAGGAAGGATGTCCAGGCCTTGGTGAGGGTTCAGAGGAGGTTTACTAGAATGATACCAGGAATGCTAGACTTCAGTTCTGTGGAGAGACTAGAGAAGCTGGGATTGTTCTCCTTAGGGCAGAGAAGGTTAAGGGGAGATTTAATAGAGATGTTCAAAATTATATGTGGTTTCGGTAGAGCAGATGGGAAAAAATTGTTTCCACTAGCAGAAGGGTCAGTAACCAGAGGACACAGATTTAAGATAATTGGCAAAAGAACCAGAGGGAAGATGACTGTTTTTATTTTACACAGCGAATTATGATCTGGAATGCGCTGCCTGAAAGGGTGGTGGAAGCAGATTCAATAGTACCTTTCAAAAGGGAATTGGATATACTTCTGAAAAGGAAAATTTGAAGGCTGTGGGGAAAGAGCAGGGAAGTGGGACTAATTGGACAGCTCATTCAAAGAGCTGGCACAGGCACGATGGACCGAATGGCCTCTTTCTATGCTCTAAGATTCTATGACAGTATGTGAGGTACCACTTCATTTTAAGTGTGAGATATTTGCATTCAATATATAAAATGTCAAAGTTTAATAGCTATTGTAGCACAGATTACAAAACTACAATTTGTTTCTAAACCTGTGACATTGTCGTGTTTTAGTAATCTTATTTATGAAACTTTGTGGTATTGTATTTTGTTTCATGAAAACTTTTGCAGAATTGGAGCACTGAAGTGTCTAGTGTGGGCAGCTCCCTCCTTTTTGTTTTTGAGGACCATGTAGATTCATGTTATGAAGCCACTGGGGACCACACATAAAATATTAATCAATTGAACAAGCTGTCTATCTTGGTACTCTGATTCATGTTTTATTTACCAGTTGGGCAACATTGCTAAGAACAGCCCTTTCCATTCCTCCAGATCCACAGATTAAAGCAGATAAGAAATATAAATGCAAATAGAACTCAACTGCCTAGGTTCAGGAGCTGTATAGGCAAAAGCCCAGGGTCACGTCACAAAACTAAAGGCTGCAGTTTGGACACCCTGATCTAGTGCAGTATAGTATCCAGTACTTTGTAATAGTATCAGAAGCTATGGACCTGTGAATGTTGTAAGTGTGCAGTAGTCTCCAATACTAATTGTATGTTTTAAATGCTCTTAATGTTTGGCAGATAATCACGGACTTTGATATGACACTAAGCAAGTTCTTACACAATGGGAAAAGATGTCCAACCTGTCACAGTAAGTACTTTGATGTAATGGCAAAATTCTGTGGTCAGATGATTCGTGCCTTCATGTTGCTGAGACGCAGAAGATTTGTGCCCACAAAGCTCTATCCTGTCACCTGAATGCTGAGCTTTTTACTAAGTTGCAATGTTCATTCCTGTTATTAGGTACTTTTCAGTCATTTTCAAAATGGGTTTATTGATACCCTTGTTTTATTGGGATTTTTAAGTCACTGTAAACGCAGTGTAAAAGCCCAAATGAGTTGCTCAGCTGAGATTGGCTAATCCAACTCCAGTTTAACAGGTGACGACTCCCAACAAGCTAATGTGTATCATGACATGTTTTGGAACCGCTCGTGTTTCACCATTGAGTCCAACTCATCAGATTGATGGTCCTTTCATTCTTCTATTCAAAAGTTCTACGTCAACCATGTCTGTGGGTTTTTCCATATGGCAATGTCTATCCAGTTACATTTTTTAATATTTTCCCATTAATAACATAAGAACTTAAGAAATAGGAGCAGGAGTAGGCCATTCGGCCCTTTGAGCCTGCTCCGCCATTCAATAAGATCGGGGCTGATCTTCTACCTCAACTTCACCTTCCCGCACTATCCCCATATCCCTTAGTATCCAAAAATCTATTGATCTCTGTCTTGAATATACTCTGACTGAGCATCCTCCGCTATCTAGGGTAGAGAATTCCAAAGATTCATAACCCTATAAATTAAGTAATTTCTCCTCATCTCTGTCATAAATGGCCCCATATTCTGAGATTGTGACTCCCTCCCCCCCCCTAGTTCAAGCCTCCCCAGCCAGGGAAAACATCCTCGCTGCATCTACCCTGTCAAGCCCTGTGTAAGAGTTTTATAGGTTTCAATGAGATCACCTCTCATTCCTCTAAACGCAGGAGAATATAGGCCCAGTCTACTCAATCTTCCCTCATAGGACAATCCCCTCATCCCTGGAATTTGTCTAGTAAACCTACATTGCACTCCCTCGAAGGAAAGTATATCCTTCCTTTGGGACAGAGATCAAAACTGTACACAGTACTCCAGGTATGGTCTCTCACCAAGGCCCTATATAATTGCAATAAGACTTCTTTACTCTTATACTCTAATCCCTTTGTAATAAAGGCCAACATACCATTTACCTTCCTAATTGCTTGCGGTACCTGAATGTTAACTTTGTTGTTCATGTACAAAGGCACCCAGGTCCCTCAATACTAACATTATCCAGTCTCACCATTTAAAAAATGTTCTGTTTTTTATTTTTCCGACCAAAATAGATAACTTCACACTTCTCCACATTATATTTCAACTGCCATGTCCTTGCCCAATCACTTAACCTGACTTATTAATGTAGCTGCCTGTAACACTCTCGTTTCTCTGCGACCACTGATGACTCTTTGTTAGGCAAATTCATCAACCTAGCCTGACTTTTTTTCATTGACCATTTGCCACCTGCAGTGGTCCTACCATTGCTCTGCCCAAGAACAGCGAACTGAGCACAGATCATCACAGACCTTCTTGATCTGTATGATCCTGCTTACTGATATACAACAATTTATGTGTTAGGTTACTGAAGTGGAGTATTTAAAATAAACACTCGACACCAGGCCTGCGTATGAAAGTTCAAGTAGTCTTTATTTTGCACCGGTGGGGGGGTGACCTGCTCAGGGTCTAGCCAGGTCACTGTCCAACGATACTTAGTTTCAAACAACCTTTTATACACTTAAACGTACATGCTCAACCTCGTGCACGATCCTTTGGCACAATTTGATGAGTTTATAGCCCGCGTGCACAGTGTTGGTCCACCTCACTCGCCTCTGCTTTCTGCCTAGCTCGCGTAACATCGAGGTACTACCTTCATCAAGCGCATGACTGATGTGGCCACAATTTGTTATTGTTGCCTTGACCCTTGCCCTGGCCAGATGGTATCTGTTAAAGATTCTGATGTCTGGTCCTTTGTCCTGCTTTTCTTCTTAATCCCCTTTGTGGCCCCAATCATGCATCCCACCACGGTGAAGTCATTGCCAAGTCGGCATGTTATTCTTGGACCAAGTGAGCTAAGAAAGCAGCCCACCACGGTGAAGTCAATGCAAAGTCAGTATGTTAGTTAAAGAGCTGACAACTGCAAAAAAAACTGTTCTAACCCTTTAATTACACTGGGGCTCACAAACCCCGCTTCAATTACTGTAGCATTGGTAGCCTGCGATCGCTCATAACCACATTTCTTATCCATTTAGAATAGAACATTGTATAATAAGCATTAAATCCATACAGCTATACAAAATAAAGTGTCTAGAATTATAAAGTTTGAAATTATGTAATTGAGTTTTGATACATATCGTTGAACATTAATCATTTTATTTCCTTTAACATTTAAAAAATTTTGACAGACATCATTGACAACTGCAAGTTAATCACAGAGGACTGCAGGAAAAAGGTATTTATTTTCAACAACAAAATTTTTTATTTTCTTTCATGTGTCATGCTTTCATTTTTCATTTGTATTTTCTTTCTTGTAGTTGCTCCAAATTAGGAATACATATTATCCAATTGAAGTTGATCCTGCCATTAGTGCTGAGGAAAAGTACCCTTTCATGGTTGAATGGTAAGTTCTTGACTTGCACTTTCATACAAATTTTGAATCTGAAAAAGTAGTTGTATCTTCATCTAATATCAAACAACCCAATGACCTGCCCTGCAAAATGATGGCTCAAAGTGCGATCAAAAATCTGTTGGTTTCTGCCATTGCAGTAAAACAATATTGCTGTCCTTTCCAGGAGTGGCATTTTTGGTCATTTGTTCTTGGGATTTTAGGCAATGTTGGCATGGCCACATTTATAACAGTTGCCTTGAGTGGGTCTTCTCATGAGAACGCGGCAGTGGGCAATGTTCCCTTTAAGCTGCGTGGCCGTGCAGCTACTGCGTAGCTGGCTCACCAGCTTTTAAATAGGAAAATCCGCGCATGCGCGGCATTTTGAATGAACTGTGCAGCCCCTTTAAAAAAAAATTAAAGGAAACATTGGCGGTGGGCTATCATTTTGCAGCCTTTGCTGGTAGTGAGTGCCCAGCTAGGTCACATCAGAGAGTATTAAGAGTCAACCTATGTCTCTACGTAGCCATGTAGGGCTAGAGTTGCTCCTATTTTTTTGGAGCAGCTAGTTTAGAATGGAGTATCTTAGAAATTACAATTCTCGGCATTTAGTTTGCTCCAATTCGAGTGAGTTAGAATAGTTTTGTTTTAGAACAGTTTATTTTTCAAAAGGGGGCGTTACGAGCCACTTACGTCTGTTTTGCAAGTTTAGGCAGTGAAAACTTACTCCAAACTAACTTAGAATGGAGTAAGTGTAGATTTTTGTACGCTCAGAAAAATCTTGCCTATGCTTTATAAATTAGACGTAGGGAATGAGAGATTGGGGGGGCGGGGGAGGGACGTTTACAAGCATTAAACACTTCACTTTTACAAATAAAGAGCCATCATCAATAATAAATGATCAATAAATCAACCAATAAATCAATCAAAAAAATTTTAAAAAATAATAAATCAATCAATAAATAAAAAATTTAAAGTTTCTACTCACCTACTGCAGTACCGGGAGCCCTCCAAAAGTGTGCTGGGACGGCTCCCCCCCCCAGGAGATGCCGGTCGGGTGGGCCCCGCCCCCAGCAGACGACGGACAGCCGCCCAGGACTTTGGGCGTGCCCCGCCGCCGCCGAGGACGCCACTTTGGGCGGGGCCTGCCCCCAGGAGATGCCGGGCGGGCCACTGCGAAAGAGGTAAGTACTGTCAGGCCACTCGGCCCGGGATAGGGGCGACATCTTTTCGGCCAGGGATAGGGTCGTCGCCCGGAGACACGACACGCTGGGAGGGCCAGGAGCTACTGCGCATGTGAGCAGCCTCCACTGCACACGCGCGCAGCTGCCGGCACTGTTTTTGGCGCAGGGCTGTAGCTTCACCCCCAGCAGCTCCTGCTGTGCTGCACTGAGCTGGAAATGGCCCTACAGATATCGGAGAATCGCGAGATAAGTATTTGGCGCTTTTTCAGTTCTACAAATTAGGCGGGCCTCTCCGATGTGCACCGTTCTAGCGGGGGTCAGAAACTTGAGCCCATAGTGTGGGACTTCAAAATTAAATTTTTCACGCTACAAACCCCATTTGAAGAATAGGTGTTAACCTGTCGGTTGGTATCAATGTTTTTTATTAATACACAATCGATCTCTTTGAATCATCATTTCTCTTTTTAAAAAAAAAAAGTTATTTTTTATTAACGTCAAAGTAAACTCTGATTTGTTTTTCCTCTCTGGGCTGCCACAGACATCCTGTTTACCTGTTATGCCTGTTTAAGGACCTCTTGTCGGTGCCACTCTGAGCCAGTCCCCAAAGGGCACAGGATAGCAACCAGGGAATGACTGCTGAGGATTCCTCCCACTGACCCAATCTGCACTCGGTGCCAGCCTCCTGCCTTTGGGGGGGAGCTTTGGGGTTGGGGGATTTGGGGGGTGGATTGGGGGCTTTGAGCTTGTATGTATTCACAGAAATATGAAATGAAATGATATGATATGACATTTAAATCATTATCAAAGGGAAAATGGTATTTTGTTTAAAACCGACATTATTTTTTCAAGTCTGTGCTACTGATGAAGGAAATCCCTTCTGTGTGTCGATTTTCTTGTTCCCCTTTACTGTGAGAACCTCTATTTAATATCTTGATTGAAAACCAGTGTTTGCAGGTATGTTCAAGTGATTGGACCTACAACCTGTATAGTACTATACTCCAAATCAAAGACAATATCCGTTCCTTGATCAGTTCTTTACTGTATGGAATGAAGGGTGCAGTCAATTTTAACTGGCATGTTTTTTTTTTTAAGTACTGCTCTTTGAGACTAGCCAGCTAACTGGTTGTGTTTTGTTATTTACAATTGAGTTTTGGATTGCCAATGTACGTTTCTCTACAATGAGATAAAAGGAATTCCTTCCTTAAGTTCTCCGTATTTTCTGTGTGTTTCTGGTATTGTATGTAGCAGTAGCTTTCTAAATAAAAACTCTTCTTGTACAGGTGGACAAAAGCTCACAATTTACTGATTGAACAAGGTATTGAGAAAGGGAAACTTACTGCAGTGGTGAAGGAATCGGACGTGATGCTGAGGTACTTCAAGGGCTTCGGATGAGGTGGAGGGTACAGTCCGTGATTAGCACAGCAATGTAGAATAACACGAGTACCTGTAATTCATTTCCAGCATTGCATTTTACAAATGTTTTATTGTATAGTAAAATAAGTATTTATACTGATCTTAAATAGATTACCACTCTGTGTGGTTATATGATCCTCCAGCAGTATGTCCTGCAGTGTTCTATTTAAATATTCCATACATGTATTTTAGGGACTTGAGCTATAAAAATGCGCCGTAAGAGCTACCACCTTGGACAGTTCTGGTGTATCATTTGATATGACAGTATTAATACTTCACGTATAATCACACATTTGTAAGATCATCTTCAATGCTTGCCAGTATGGTTTAGTTACCTCACAGAATATTACTTTAAGAGTTACTTAAATATGAAATCTGAAGAATTTGTCTCAATTCTACAGAATTGTGTGGTGTCCTTCAGTTGAGGTTGGTCGTAATGTAGCAGCTGCCAGGTTTGATTGGAAGGTGCTGCGCTGTGGTGACGCTGGCGTGACACGGCCTCGCGCTGTTGCGCCATGGTGTTGCATTGTTCTCATCCATCGAGAAACCCGAGAAAGCTCTAGGTTCAGTGCTTGATCTTTGTGTGGTGATACTTAGACCTCTAGATATTCCAGGTTCACGAGCTTTTACAGCAAAATGGTATCAAGAAACTTGTGCCCAGATAGGTGAGAAGCTATATAAAAAGTGGCTGTACGATTAATAATGAGAGTAGCCACATCTCAATATCATAACCCTTGCGTTTTGGAGAAGTTGTGTGAAACCATAGACTTCTGGTGAAGTAGACAGTACTCAATTGACTCTGAACATCACCTGTGCTTTGACTGTGGGTATTTTGTACTTTGTCCGTGCTATCAAGCTGAAACTTGCAACAGGAGCATACTCCTCCCCTCTTTCTTCCTCACCATCCCCACCCCAGCACCACCCAGAAGATACCTTCACTCCTCCTCCTATCCTACCTCTCTGTATATGCTATACACCATTGCTGACTGAGAGGAATGTGATTCACTTATTCCCTTATCTCTGCCAGTGTTGCTGTTGAATCTGCTAATAGGAGCTGCATGAAAATATGGCACTGGGTGACTTCCCCCTTCCTCCATTCCAAATGGTTGATTTGGCTGAGATTCGACACTTGTGTGTAGAAGTAGAGTTGTATCATAGTCCTAGAGTCTGCAACATTATGAACATAAAATAAAGCAAATGCCTGTCAAGAGTGAATGCTGTGACTGGTCCTTCCTTCAAGGGTGAATTACAATTGCTATGTTTTTTTTAAATTGTTGAATCAGATTTGGTTTGAGCTTTGTGACTTAAAATCTGTTGTCCCATTCCAGAGATGGTTATGAGCTGTTCTTTGATAAGCTGAACGAACACAACATCCCAGTATTCATATTCTCGGCTGGTATTGGTGATGTACTGGAGGAGATTATTACCCAGGCAGGTGTCTTTCACTCGAATGTGAAAGTAGTCTCCAACTTCATGGACTTTGATGAGAAGGCAAGTTGACTCTCTTAATGTTAATTCTGTGTGTTACAATTCTTTGCAATATTGGGAAATTAATAGCCCAATGCAAGAAAGAAAGAACTTACATTTATAAAGCTCCTGTGAAAGATGTTTAACTTTGAGCTGTTGAATCACATTTTTAATCAGTCATAGTTACTTTTAATGGATGAAAGGCATGTTGCTTTTTATGATCAAAATAAGTCATCCTACATCTTATGAGCTCATGATAACTGGAGTCTTTGCTATTAGCTTAATGAAATAACCAAAGTAATTCAGCTGAGCTTTTTTATTTCAGGGTGTTCTGAAAGGCTTTAAAGGTGAACTCATCCATGTTTACAATAAGCACGATGGAGCCTTAAGAAGCTCAGAGTACTTCAACCAACTAAAGGAGAATTGTAACATCATTCTCCTGGGTGATTCATTGGGTGACTTGAGTATGGCAGATGGCGTTCAAAATGTCGATAGCATTCTCAAGATTGGATTCTTAAATGATAAAGTAAGGAATTTTATGAAGTCTCATTAAGTTTTTAATTCTAACCAGTCAGTGGAAATCTGTAAAAATGTTCCTGTTGTGTTTTCATCATACAAGCAGATAGAAGCATTCATTATCAGAGTAAACCAGGAGAACCTCAATGAGCCACTATATTTGCCAACTTTCTTGGGTCTTGGAATTAGACCTCCTGTTTATTCTGCAATATTCTAGTAATGTAGTTCTGATGTGGCAGTGCTAGGCGTGATTCCATTGTCATTTTAATAATGTGCTTTTGTACAAATTGATCTATCAATAGCAATAGTCAGTGGCCGTAACACAGCCGTGCCCTCCGGCCATGTCATCATCATAGGCAGTCCCCCCCGGCCATGTAACTAGCCAATGACCTCCTACTGGCCAATACTGGCTTGTTCTAAATTTGATGTGGCAAATGTGAAAGTTGTGCTGATAGTCAGATATTATTTCAATATGCAGTGGAATCTGCAGGAAGAAAATGCAAAGATTAATATGCACATTAAGTAAAATTCACATTTCTGTTTGCTGACTGTTTTCCATTTTGCTGCTTCGTGTTTCTATTTCCAAGGAGTGATGTAATCAATTGCCATAATGATAGAAGTAAGCAGCTTAGCAAGCATAATGTGGTCTAACTAAGATGCATTGTACTGGTGCCATTACTCTTCTTGATTATTGAAAGTTAAGTTCTTGTAATCACATGGCAAACTGATCAGTGTTTTTTTCTTTAGATTAAATCACTGCCCACTATGTGACATCTAGCAACCCAGAATAGGATATGCATAAGCTCTAAACTTGAGTATCTTTTTTTAAAAAATCTGCATAGGTGGAAGAATGTTTAGAAAAGTACATGGATTCCTATGATATAGTACTGGTGAGAGAAGAGACATTAGATCTGACCAACGCAATCCTTCAGAAGATCCTGTGATATGAGGACTGAAGATGTCCAGGCCTGTTGGAGCTCGGAACTGAAATACTCTTCCACCTTTTTGTTTTGTTTAATTGATCAGCCCCATTTATTGAAAATGCTGCTCATTCTTCAATACCTTCAACTGAAGAAAGTATGTATTTTTTAAATTTGCACAGAAGTAACAATGAATGATGTGCCCTCACAATGAATGAAGAGAATGTGACCTGTTCTTTACTAAGATAGGCAGTTAAGAACATAAGAAATAGGAGCAGGAGTAGGCCATTCGGCCCTTTGAGCTTGTTCCACCATTCAATAAGATCATGGCTGATCTTCTACCTCAACTCTATCTTCCCGCACTATCCCCATATCTCTTGATTCCCTTAGTATCCAAAATTCTATCGATCTCTGTCTTGAACATACTCAACGACTGAGCATCCATAGCCCTTTGGGGTAGAGAATTCCAAAGATTCACAACCCTTTGAGTGAAGAATTTTATCCTCAACTCAGTCCAAAATGAACGAATCCTTATTCTGAGACTGTGACCCCTGGTTCTAGACTCCTCAATCAGAGGAAACATCCTCCCAGCATCTACCCTGTCTAGGTACATATGTTTCAATGAGATCACCCCTCATCTAAATTCTAGGGAATATAGACCTCGTCTCCTCAATCTCTCCTCATAGGACAATACCCCATCCCAGGAATCGGTCTGGTGAAGCGTTACACTCCCGCTAAGTATATCCTTCCTTGGGTAAGGAGATCAAAACTGTACATAGTACTCCAGGTATGGTCTCACCAAAGCCCTATATACTTGCCGTAAGACTTCTTCACTCTTGTACTCCAATGCTTTTGTAATAGAGGCTAACATACCATTTGTTTTCCTAATTGCTTGCTGTACCTGCATGTTAATTTTCAGTTATTCAACTAGGTCAGCCATAATAGGCCTGCTTCACAGATTTAGACTACCTCTAGATTTAATAGTTTAAATTCTGACTTTAACATTTTAAAACATTTCCATGTGTGATGTTGCAGTATACCTTGTTTAATAAGGATTGAGTATTGTAAGCTTGGTTCACTGGCCAAATTGCCTGCATATAACTATCACCAATTATTCTGTCCAAGCAATGACCATTAAGGCAGTTTTTATTTAATTTGTTTTGCTAACATTTTGTAGTTGCAGAAATTCTGAGGATACGTTTGGTTTATTTGCTTATACCATGTGTTGCCTATCGAACATTGTCATCTATAATATTTTAAAAATAATGATGTACATGAAAGAAAGAGTTGTACAGTACATTAAATTGGTGGTGAGTGCTTTTTAACATTGGATCTGCTTTCTTAAAGTCCTTAATACACTGCAATAAACTCTCCAACTCTATCTAATTTCTAGAAGTTTTTCTACTGCCCTATTTCAGTACCTCAATCCTTTTGATATTGTGTGGTCAAATCAACCTTACCGAAACTAAATCAGCAATACGATTAACAATGTGGGTATAGCCTCCACCTATTTGAAGTAAGGTGATCAGATGAGGCTGACAAGGCTACATTCATCAATGCAATTAGCAACATTATCCAAATAAATACATTCCTTTTTTTTTTGAAATTCGTAGCCAATCGTTCCAATTCTTTGTCAAATCACAAACGCCAGAGGTCACCTTGCACACATCAAGGATCACTCTGCGCCAATGCTCTTAGCCAAAAGGCCTAGAGCCACTGCACCGTTCCTGGAAGTACTGCAATACCAGGTTCGTGCCATGGAGGTGGATGGGTCAGGTCCCCCACACACCTCCGTGGAGGTGGATGGGTCAAGCCACCCCACCCACCTCCTAATGGTGCTCAGTGAGGTTCACCTGATACAATCGGCTTACTATAAAAACTCTCATCTGTGAACATAAGAATTTAATTTAGGAGCAGGTGTAGGCTATTCGGCTCCTCGAGCCTGCTCCGCCATTCAATATCCTGGCTGATCTTCTACCTCAACTCCACTTGCCTGCACTATCCCCCATATCCCTTGATTCCCTTAATATTCAAAAGTCTATTGATTTCTGTCTTGAATATACTCAATGACTGAGCAGCCACAGCCCTCTGAGGTAAAGAATCCCAAAGATTCCCAACCCTCTCCTCCTCTAAGTCCTAAATGGCCGGCCCCCTATTCTGAGACTGTGACCCTTGGTTCTAAACTCCCCAGCTAGGGGAAACATCCTCCCTGCATCTACCCTGTTGAGCCCTGTAAGAATTATGTATGTTTCAATGAGATCACGTCTCACTCTTCTAAACTCTTGAGAATATAGGCCTAGTTTACTCAATCTCTCCTCATAGGACAATCTCCCCCCTGCTACCCCCCCCCCCCCCCAATCCCAGGAATCAATCTGCTGAACCTTCATTGCACTCCCTCTCTGGCAAGTATATCCTTCCTTGGGTAAGGAGATCAAAACTATACACACTATTCCAGGTGTGGTCTCACCAGGGCCCTATACAATTGCAGCAAGACATCTTTACTCTTATATTCAAACATACCATTTGCTTTCTTAATTGCTTGCTGTACCTGCATGTTAACTTTCATAGATTCATGTACAAGGATACCCAGGGACCTCTGAACACCAACATTTCCCAATCTCTCACCATTTAAAAAAAAATACTCTGCTTTTCTATTTTTCCGACCAAAGTGGATAACTTCACATTTCTTCATTATATTCCACTTGCCATGTTCTTGCCCATTCACTTAGCCTGTCAATATCTCCTTGAAGTCTCCTTGCATCCTCCTCACAACTTATATTCCCACCTAGCTTTGTATCATCAGCAAACTTGGATATATTACATTTTGTCCCCTCATCCAAATCATTGATATAGATTGTGAATAGTTGAGGCCCATTCACTGATTTTGCGGTACCCCACTAGTTACAATCTGCCAACCCGAAAATGACCCGTTTATTCTTACTCTCTGTTTTCTGTCCATTAACCAACCCTCAATCCATGCTAGTATATCCATGAAGGTGCCACAATTTTAATTTCCCATCAACTATTCAATCCAACAGTGAAATAATTTACTTTGATATTCAGTACAAAATGCCCTTTTGATCTCTCGAACAGAAACAACCATCTGAATTTTCTAAAAGGATATGGAACAAGCAAGTCCAAACATTTACAACAGTTATCAGCTACGCTGGATTCAGTAACATAACAAGATATTTTGTATTTTAAATGAGTCTGCAATTTCGGTAACAACATTACAATGAAATCCATTGGCCCCTGTGTGACTGCCCATGATATGAGGCATCTTGATGCATCACCCAGAATATCTCCAAAGCAGCTTTATTCCTAATAGTAGGACTTGGTTTAATGATTTCCAATGCAGATTTTAATCCCCTTAGGCTGGAAACTTTATATCTGCAAATATTATAACTTTTGGCCAAAATGTAGAACTTGTTTGAAGTGATTTCTCGGGCTCCCTTTTTGGAGTCCAGTTACAATGATTTCTACCCAGTCTTAGTCTTGCTGTTCATGTAATTGCACCCCCTCCACCATCATTGTGCACACTGCAGCCACAGTACGATCAACAAAATGCACTGAGCAGCTCACCAAGATTATTTCAACAGAATCTCCCTCCTGATCCCTTGGACATAAGTCGCCATTCCTTCATTGCCGCTGTCTTAATATCCTGGAATTCCCTACCTAACCACTGCGGAAGCAACATCATCACAAGGACTGCAGCAGTTCAAGAAGATCCATCACCACCTTTGGGCAACTAGGGCTGGGGAATAAATGCAGCCATTCCAGCGACATCTGGAGGGGGATAAATGAATACCATGTAAGCAAATCTGGTCGGAAGGAAGGAATTTATATTTATATAGCACCTGTCATGACCGCAGGACGTTCTAGAGCTCTTCACAACCAGTTAACTCCTTTTGCAGTGTAATAATGTAAAGAATTGCGGCAGCCAATTTGCACAGAACTGCCAAACAGCAATGAGATAAATAACCAGGTAATTTGTGATTTTGGTTGAGGGATAAATATTGACCAGGAGAACTCCCCAGTTCTTCTTCAAACACAGCCATAAGATCTTTTATGTCCACTTAGGGCAGACGGAGCCTCAGTTTAATGTCTCATCCAAAAGTCGGCACAATATTTGACCCTGAAATGAGCTTCTGACCACATATTAAAAGGCATGGATGAGGTTTTCAGCAGCAGATGAGCTGAGGCAGGGGCAGAGACGGAGTGGGCTCAATGGGTATCACTCTTTCCTGAGTCAAAGTTGTGGGTTCAAGCCCCATTGCAGAGACTCGAGCACATAATCTAGGCCGATAGATCAGTGCAGTACTGAAGGGAGTACTGCATTGTTGGAGGCACAAGGTTGTGAACAGTGTGGTTCAGCCTCAGACAAATGTTAGGGAGAGGGATGGAGTTTATGGTGGGGACTGAAAACAATGGCTTTGGTCTTCCCAATATTTAATTGGAGAAAGTTTCTGCTCATCCAGAACTGGATGTCGGATAAGTAGTCTGACAATTTAAAGATCGTGGAGGACTCAAGAGAAGCGGTTGTCAGGTAGAGCAGGATGTCTTCAGCGTACATTTGGAAACTGACGCTGTCGCCAAAGATGCAGCATATAGATGAGAAATAGGAGGGGGCAGGGGATAGATCCTTAGGGGACACCGATGCGGGAGTGGGAAAAGAAGCCATTTCAGTTGATTCCCGGGCAGAGATTTGATAGATAAGAATAGAGCCAGGTGACAGCAGACCCACCCAGCTGGACTACGGTGAAGAGGCGTTGGAGAAGGATGGAGTGGTCAACCATGTCAAAGGCTGCAGACAAGTCAAGAAGGACGAAGAGGGATAGTTTACTTCTGTCACAGTCACAAAGGATGTCATTTGTGACTTTGATAGCCATTTCAGTATTGTAGCAGGGTGGAAACCTGATTTGGAGGGATTCAAACATGGAGTTTGCGGGTAAGATGGACATGGATTTAGAAACATAGAAATTAGGTGCAGGAGCAGGCCATTCGGCCCTTCGAGCCTGCACCGTCATTCAATAAGATCATGACTGATCATTTCAACCTCAGTACCCCTTTCCTGCTTTCTCTCCATACCCCTTAATGCCTTTGGCCGTAAGGGCCATATCTAATTCCCTTTTGAATATATCTAACGAACTGGCCACAACAACTCTCTGCGGTAGGGAATTCCACAGGTTAACCACTTTCTGAGTGAAGAAGTTTCTCCTCACCTCGGTCCTAAATGGCTTACTCCTTATTCTTAGACTGTGTCCCCTGACTGTGGAACTCCCCAGCATCGGGAACATTCTTCCTGCTTCTAACCTGTCCAATCCTGTCAATTTTATATGTTTCTATGAGATCCCCTCTCATTCTTCTAAACTCCAGTGGGTACAAGCCCAGTTGATCCAGTCTCTCCTCATATGTCAGTCCTGCCATCCTGGGAATCAATCTGGTGAACCTTCGCTGTCCTTCCTCAGATTAGGAGACCAAAACTGAACACACTATTCCAGGTGTGGCCTCACCAAAGCTCTGTACAACTGCAGTAAGACCTCCCTACTCCTATACTCAAATCCTCTAGCTATGAAAGCCAACATACCATTTGCCGCCTTCACTGCCTGCTATATCTGCATGCCAAACTTCAATGACTGATGTACCATAATACCCAGGTCTCGTTGCAGCTCCCTTTTTCCTAATCTATCACCATTCAGATATTCTGTCTTCCTGTTTTTGCCACCAAAGTGGATAACCTCACATTTATCCACATTATATAGCATCTACCATGCATTTGTCCACTCACCTAACCTGTCCAAGTCACCCTGCAGCCTCTTAGCATCCCCCTCACAGCTCACACCGTCACCCAGCTCAGTGTCATCTGCAAACTTGGAGATATTACATTCAATCCCTTCATCTAAATCATTGATGTATATTGTAAATAGCTGGGGTCTCAGCACTGAACCCTGCGGCACCCCACTAGTCACTGCCTGCCATTCTGAAAAGGACAAGTTTAAATACGACTCTCTCAAGGACATTGACCTTTAACTCAAGAGGGCGGACGTTATACTACAGCTCGGCAGACCCCAAGTGGAGTAACTGCGATCAGTTCAGGGCACTGTGCCTCCGGCAGGAGATACTGGAGGGGGAGCAGTGTAGGTTCACCAGAGTGATACCAAGGCTAAAAGGGTGGAATTATGAGGACAGGTTACATGGGATAGGCTCTCCTGAGTAGAAGATTAAGGGGTAATCCAATTGAGGTGTTTGAGATGATTAAAGTATTTGATAGTGTTGATGGAGAGATACTATTTCCTCTGGTGGGGTGGAGTCCAGACAAGGGGTGATGTCGGGATGCACTTCACACAAAGGGCAGTGGGAATCTGGAATGCAGCCCCCCCCCCCCCCCCCAAAAGGGTGTTGAGGCTGGAAATCAATTGAAATTGTCAAAACTGAGATTGATAGATTTGTGTTAGGTAGGAGTTACGGAACCAAGGCGGATAAACGGAGGACAGACACAGATCAGCCACGATTTAATGGAATGTCGGAGCAGGCTGGTTTCTCGGTCTCTACCCTATCAAAGCCCATTATCAATTAAACACCTCGATCAGATCGCCAGCCCCCCCCCCCCAAACCATATAAACTCAAGAGAATACAAGCTAAGTATCGGCAACCTCTTCTCATGATCAAACCCCTTCAGCCCTGGTATAATTCTGGTGAATCTGGATAACCATGCCAAAATCAGCAGCCAAGAAAAAAAAAGCCATTCCCTCCACCACCGAAGGAAATGCAAGCCAAACCCAACAGGCTGCCATGAACGTCTACGGTTAGATAGGCGGTTGAAGGAATGACATTGAATGTACAGCACAGAAACAGGCCGTTCGGTGCAACTGGTCTGTGCTGGTCTTTATACCTTTCCCCCAGTCCCCTCCCATTCCATCTATCGCATCGCAGCCTTCCAGCATATCTCCCACTCCCTTTTCTCTCATGAACTCGTCTAGTTTCCCTTTGAAAGCCTCTAAGCTATTCGCCTCTACCACTCCCTGCGGTAGCGAGTTCCACATTCTCACCACTCTGAGTAAAGATATCTCCCTTTACTTCCCGATTGTATTTATTAGTGACTACCTTGGATTTATGGCCCCCACTTGTTTTGGTTTCTCCCACACGTGGAAACATTCTCGCCACATCCACCCTGACCAACCCATTCATAACTTTAAAAACCTCCATCAGATTTCCTCGAAGTCTCCTCTTTTCTGGAGAAAAAGTCCCAACCTGTTCAATCTTTCCCGACAGTTGAAATCTCAGTTCCAGTACCATCCTGTAAATGTTGTTTTGCACTTTCTCCAGTTCTTCCATGTCCTATTTATAGTACGGAGACCGGAACTGTCTCCATAAAGCAAGCGCTCGACTCGGAACTCTTTCACGGCAAACGAGCCAAAGGTGGGCAGAGGAAACGTTACAAGGATACCCTCAAAGCCTCCTTGCTAAAGTGCAACACCCCCACCGATACCTGAGAGTCCCTGGCCAAAGACCGCCCTAAATGGAGGAAGAGCATCCGGGAGGGTACTGAGCTCCTCGAGTCTCATTGCCAAGAGCATGCAGAAATCAAGTGCAGGCAGCAGAAAGAGCATGCAGCAAACCTGTCCCACCCACCCTTTCCTTCAACGACTATCTGTCCCACCTGTGACAGGGACTGTGTTTCCCGTATTGGACTGTTCAGTCACCTGAAAACTCACTTAAGAGTGGAAGCAAGTCTTCCTCGATTCAGAGGGACTGCCTATGATGATGATTCACAGTAGTACGGCCTGACCTGGGTCCTATACAAGTTTAACAGAAACAATTTACAAGAATAGTTCCAGGAATGAGGGACTTCAGTTACGTGGATAGACTGGAGAAGCTGGGGTTGTTCTCCTTGGAGCAGAGAAGGTTGAGAGGAAATTTGATCGAGGTGTTCAAAATCATGAGGCGTCTAGACAGAGTAGATAGAGAAAAACCGTTCCCATTGGCATAAAGGTCAACAACCAGAGGATACAGATTTAAGGCGATTGGCAGAAGAACTAAAGGAGACATGCGGAAAAACCTTTTTATGCAGCGAGCAGTTAGGGTCTGGAATGCACTGCCTGAAAGAGTAGTGGAGGCAGACTCAATCACGGCTTTTCAGGGCTACGGGGAAAGGGCGGGGGAGTGGGACTGGCTGAAGAACTCTTGCAGAGAGCCGGCACGGGCTCGATGGGCCGAATAGCCTCCTTCTGTGCTGTAACCATTTTCCGAATTTGAATGGCCCGCACAGCGCCAAAAAAAGAGAAAATTGGTCCCAACACTGATCCCTGTGAAACACTGCTTTCAACATTACTCCAAACTATTCTCCACTCTATTTTGTTTGCCAATTTGCGACCCATTCAGATATTTGTCCCGACTCCACATGCCCAACTTTTGTCATGAGCCTATTGTGTGGTACCTTATTGAAGGCCGTTTGAAACTCTAAGTGTATGACATCTATATATTACCCTGGTCTACTCTTTCCGTTACCTCTTCAAAGAATTGTATCAGGCTAGTTAAGCAGGATTTAGCCTTCCATGCTGACTATTTTTATATTTTCTGTCCCGATGTTCTTTATCACTACATTTAGCAGAGATGCCAGCAATGTTCCCTGTAATTTTTTTTTGGTGCACGGTCTCTTTAACTGGCTGCACGACCCATTCAATTTTTCGCACATGCACTGTTATTTCCATCGTATCGCTGGGAGGTCAGACGCACCAACGTCAGTGTTCTCGTCCAGGCCAACATCCTCGGGTCGAAACACTGACCACACTCGATCAGCTCCACTGGGCGGGCCACATTGTTCGCACGCCCGACACGAGACTCCCAAAGCAAGCACTCTACTCGGAACTCCTACATGGCAGGTGATCCCCAGGTAGGCAGAGGAAACGTTTCACGGACACGCCCAAAGCCTCCTTGATAAAATGCAACATCTCCACCGACACCTAGGAGTCCCTGGCTGAAGACCGCCCTAAGTGGAGGAAGTGCTTCCGGGAGGGTGCTGAGCACCTTGAGTCTCGTCGCCGAGAGCCGGCAGAAAACAAGCGCAGGCAGCGGAAGGAGCGTGTGGCAAACCAGACTCCCCACCCATCCTTTCCTCCAACCACTATCTGTTCCACCTGTGACAGAGACTAATTCCCATATTGGACTGTTCAGTCACCTGAGAACTCACTTTTGGAGTGGAAGCAAGTCTTCCTCGATTTCGAGGGACTCCCAATGATGAAAACCAGTCAGTTGCCCGCACGGGACCTCTAGACCGCTGCACAGCCGCACAGCTTAAGGGGAACGTTGGATGCCAGTATCTTTCTCATCACAATGTTACGCTGACTGGTCTATAGTCCCAGGTTTTGTTCCATCACCCATTTTGCATTAAAAAAAGAAAGACTTGGATTTATATAGCGATTTTCATGACCACTGGACGTCACAAAGCGCTCTACCGCCAATTAAGTACTCCCGGACTCCAGTCACCGCTGCAATGCGGAAAACACGGCAGCCAACCCGCGCACAGCAAACTCCCACAAACAGCAATATGATCATGATCAGACAGTCTGTTTTTTTGTTAGGTTGATTGAGGGACAAATATTGTGCACAAATTGGCTGCGCAATTCTTTACATTATTACACTGCAAAGGGAGTTAACTGGTTGTGAAGAGCTCTGGAACGTCCTGCGGTCGTGACAGGTGCTATAAAAATACAAGTTCCTTCCTTCCGACCAGATTTGCTTACATGGTATTCATTTATCCCACTCCAGATGTCGCTGGAATGGCTGCATTTATTTTCCAGCCCTAGTTGCCCAAAGGTGGTGATGGATCTTCTTGAACTGCTGCAGTCCTTGTGATGATGTTGCTTCCGCAGTGGTTAGGTAGGGAATTCCAGGATATTAAGACAGCGACGATGAAGGAATGGCGACTTATGTCCAAGGGATCAGGAGGGAGATTCTGTTGAAATAATCTTGGTGAGCTGCTACAGTGCATTTTGTTGATTGTGCACGCTGCAGCCACAGTACGATCCCGGTGGTGACCCGCTCCCCCCACTAGCTCTCCGCCCACTGCCGGTCTGTCCTAAGTGCGTTATCAGTGCGCGCACCGCCAACGTTCCTTCCCCCCCCCACCTCCGATCGCGAAATTCCGCCGAGGAAATCTTGCTTCTGCTGCTCAGTCTTTTTCTTCCTGTGCACTATGCTTGGAGTACTTGCAAAATGGCGGTGCGACTGCTATTAAAGGGGGAGGCAACAACACATACAAGGACGTTGGAGAAGGGGTGAGAGTTTGCAAGGACTATGGGGTAAAGTGTTTTTTTGAGGAGAGGTGTAATGACGGCAGATTTGAGGGAGAGGAGGACAGTACCTGAGGAGAGAGAAGCGTTAACAATGTCAGCTAACGAGGAAGTCAGAAAAGGAAGTTGGGTGGTCAGCAGTTTGGTGGGAATGGGGTTGAGGGAGCAGGAAGTGGGTCTAATGGACAAGATGAGAGCCAAGAGGTCATGAGGAGAGATGGGGGAGAAACTGGAGAAAGATGCGAGTTCAGGGCTAGGGGAGAGGCAAAACTTTAAAAGTTTGGCCTGGTGGGCTCGGGGAATGAATGGAAGTGACAGAGGCAGCTGAACAGATGGTCTCAATCTTAGCGACAAAGAAGTCCATGAGCTCCTCACGCTTGTCGGAGGTGAAGGTGATGGTTAGCAGTGACGAATAGAAGCCAGGGTTTATCTTTACATTCCAGAATGACTCTGGGATGGTGAGCAATTTTGGCAGATGAGAGCAGAACCTGATAATGCTTTATGTATTCCAGCCAGATTTGACAGTGAATGGCTAAACCAGTTGTCGGCCAGATCCTTCAAATCTACATGGACTTAAGGGAGTGAAGATGAGGGCCGTACTAGGGGAAATGGCCAGGGTAAGAGAGAGTAATTATTTTAATAGGGACTAGGGTATCAAAGGTGGTGGTGAGGGTGTGGTTGAGCAGAAATGCTGCAGAAATGTCGTGGTGAATGGAGGGCCAAAGGCTGGACAGTTGGGATTTCGTAAGTGTAGTTGTAAGAGAGTTGGGAGAGAGTATTTTCCAGGGGCGGACACAGAAGTAAGTAGGGTTAGGGGGGTGGAAGAGGGCTATGGGTAGAGAGCAATAAGAGGAAGTGCTCAGAAATGGCCTTATCTGTGATTGACATGATGGAAGTTGCGAGGCTACAAGAGATGACAAGGTTGAAGGGGTGGCTGTGGATATGGGTTGGGGAGTTTACATGGAGGGAGAGATTAAGGGAGAAAAGGAGGCTAGTAAGCTCAGAGGAAAGAGAGCATGGTGAATTGAGATGGAGGTTGAAATCACAGAGGATGAGAAGTCACTCAGTGCAGAGGCTGAGGGAGGAAAGCAGTGAAGATATCTCGGTAATAACATTTTTATGGTACTTGGTGGGGGGTATAGAATGAGAATTTTAAATGAGGTGAGAGCGATGGAATAAGGTGAGATGCTCAAAGGAGGAGAAAGTGCCGGAGGTGTAGGGGAACAGGCCTAGGTATGATTTGGTGATGAGAGCTACTCCGCCATCATGGTGGTCTGAACGGGGCAAGTAGTGAAGGTATAGCCAGGTGGGGAGGCTTCATTTAAGGGTAAGGTGTCATCAACCAAGTTTCCGTCAGGGCCATGATGTAATCATCCACGATAAGCTGGTGGATGGCAAGGGCCTTGTTCGCAAGTGAACAAACATTCTGGAAGTGAAATGTGGATTGGGTCGTTGATGGCTGACCTACTACCAGCGTTCACAGGGTCAGCCGTAGGAGGGGTGAGTTAGACAGGGAGGAGATTGGCAAAGTTAGCCCCCAGCGGGCGGGCTGGGTGGGAAAGTTGGTGAGAGAATAGGATGGGACAGTTGGACTCTTTGAAAACAGGCTATTCATGGAAACAGTTTGCAGCTTGTTTACTTCAAAACTACTTCCCTTAAACAAGACTTCCTCAAATGCATTTGCAACCCTGTTTTATTACCCTAAAACTAAAGTTACATTTTATTACCTACACTTACTTGTTTACGCAAGCACTTTACATATCAGAAGATAAGCCATGCTTTCTTCTCGCGACACTTCCAAGTCATCCTATTTACATTGGAAAGCTGTTAATCCAAGATACAAAGAAGTTTGACTGTTAACTTCCCAAGATATCCAACAAACATCTTTCCAGAATGTCCAACATATCCACCACTTTTATTTCTTCTAATGCATACTCATATAATGAGGTAGACTGTATATACAGTATCATTCTAGTCCATATGTGCTGGATTACATTTTTAACTGTCAACCACCATTCATGATATACAGAGGTAGATGTCCCTCTTTCAACGTCAGAAGTATATCATATACACTGTCAGTCTTTTAATGTTAGGGTTTTAAACTACAGCGGGCTAAAATTGCCCACTGCCGGAAAAGCGGTGCACCTACCCTGGTTTAGTTGTTTTTACCGGCGCGGTGGATGCTGTGGCCTCTTGAGCGAAATTCTGCTCTTTGGCTTTTTTTTTCAGCGAACCGGATGTTGGTGATAAAGGATGCGGATGTACGGCGGTGAGCAGAAGTTCGCACACTAGAGGGGCAGAAGTTGGGGATGGATGGAGTGTCCGCTGCTGTCACCCTTCATTTAAAGGGGAGAGACGTTGCGATTCTTTAGGTTAGGTCCACTGGGCCACCAGGGAGGGTTTCGGCCAGGCCAGCGGCCTGGTACCCATTTGGAGGTGCCAGGTAGCCTGTTGGTGGCCCGGCAGAACCCAGGGGCATAATTGTTGGCCCGATACGACAGTAGGCCGACAAAAAAAAACATGGTGGCCGCAGCAGTAGGTCCTCCCCTTTAATAGCAGTCGCACCGCCATTTTGCAAGTACTCCAAGCACAGTGCACAGGAAGAAAAAGCTGATGGTGGGACTGAGCAGTGGGTGCGCGCACTGATAACGCACTTAGGACAGATCGGCAGTAGCGAAGAGGTAGTGGGGGGAAGCGGGTCACCACCGGGATATCACAGGAGCGGCATTTTCAAAATCGGCGGCCATTGCACTCCGCAGCGTGGCCGCAGATTTCCGTCGGTAACGGGCCTTAAGGGAAGGGGTAAATTCGGCCCCCAGAAGTCTTGTCTAAATTTAACTTGGTGAATATTACACATCATGATGCAAAGAATATCATAATACATTGTACAGAAAACTATAGTGTACTATATGATCATGTAATCATGGATTTAAAAAATTCTCCAACTGTTATTATTCTGCATCTTTTAGATATTGTCGCTAACTGTCATTTTCCACTAGCTTTCAGTTATTCCAATTTCATTGTGACCTCCGTCCTGAATTTTAGAAATCCAAATTCTATGTCCCCTTTCTTTAATTTTAATCTCTCTGATAGGTACCAGTCTGTTAACTTTATAATATCTCATTAACAGGGTCAGTTTCGCTATGGAGTATATGTCAGTGCCTTGATTAAAATTTGTCTCACGCCACATTAACCATTTCATGTCAAGCTGTTGTCAAATAAGCCGCAAGCATAAGGCATTCTTGGACTGGAAACAGCAACACAACTCGAGACCAAGAAAGCAGCTCTACGGATGTCTGAAGACCGAGGTCCAACAAAAATCTCGCAAAATAAAGAACAGATGGTGGGTTGAGAAAGCGCAGGCGATCCAGCAACTAGCCGACAACCATGACGTGCTTGGATTCTTCAGTGCAGTAAAGACCACCCAAGGTCCTAGCCCATTGCGGTCGAAGAACGGAGAAGTTTTAATCAAGGCCAGAGAGGCAGTCAGTGCTCGCTGGAAGGAGCACTTTGAAAATCTCCTTAACCAAGACTTTGTCTTCGATGTGAGTGTACTCAACTCCATCCCACAGCAACCCCAACCCTACATAAGGTTTAAAAGGCCATTCATCAACTGAGGAACAACAAGGCCTCAGGACCGGATAGAATACCCACCGAAGCATTAAAACATGGCGGAGAAGCACTATTGGCGCGAATACATGAGGTAATTTCTCTTATTTGGAAGGAGGAGTGCATGCCAGGGGATCCCAGAGACGCCATTATCATGACCATCTTTAAGAAAGGAGATAATGATTAAGGATGTAATAGCTGCGCATTTGGAAAGCAGTGACAGGATCGGTCCAAGTCAGCATGGATTTATGAAAGGGAAATCATGCTTGACGAATCTTCTGGAGTTTTTTGAGGATGTAGCTAGCAGAGTGGACAAGGGAGAACCAGTGGATATGGTGTATTTGGACTTTCGAAAGGCTTTTGACAATGTCCCGCACAAGAGATTGGTGTGCAAAATTAAAGCACATGGTATTGGGGGTAATGTACTGATGTGCATCGAGAACTGATTGGCAGATAGGAGGCAGAGAGTCAGGATAAACGGATGCTTTTCAGAATAGCAGGCAGTGACTAGTGGAGTGCCGCAGGGCTCAGTGCTGGGAACCCAGCTCTTTACAATATACATTAATGATTTAGATGAAGGAATTGAGTGTAATATCTCCAAGTTTACAGATGACACTAAACTGGGTGGCGGTATGAGCTGTGAAGAGGACGCTAAGAGTCTGTAGGGTGACTTGGACAGGTTAGGTGAGTGGGCAAATGCATGGCTGATGCAGTATAATGTGGATAAATGTGAGGTTATCCACTTTGGGGGCAAAAACATGAAGGCAGAATATTATCTGAATGGTGACAGATTAAGAAAAGGGGAGGTGCAACGAGACCTGGGTGTCATGGTTCATCAGTCATTGAAAGTTGGCATGCAAGTACAGCAGGCAGTGAAGAAGGCAAATGGTACGTTGGCCTTCATAGCTAGGGGATTTGAGTATAGGTGCAGGGAGGTCTTACTGCAGTTGTACAGGGCCTTGGTGAGACCTCACCTGGATTATTGTGTTCAGTTTTGCTTTCCTAATCTGAGGAAGGACATTCTTGCTATTGAGGGAGTACAGGGAAGGTTCACCAGACTGATTCCAGGGATGGCTGGACTGACATATGAAGAGAGACTGGATCAACTGGGCCTTTATACACTGGAGTTTAGAAGGATGAGAGGGGATCTCATAGAAACGTATAAGATTCTGACGGGACTGGACAGGTTAGATGCGGGAAGAATGTTCCCGAAGTTGGGAAAGTCCAGAACCAGGGGACACAGTCTTAGGATAAGGGGTAGGCCATTTAGGACTGAGATGAGGAGAAACTGCTTCAATCAGAGAGTTGTTAACCTGTGGAATTCCCTGCCGCAGAGAGTTGTTGATGCCAGTTCATTGGATATATTCAAGAGGGAGTTAGATATGGCCCTTACGGCTAAAGGGATCAAGGGGTATGGAGAGAAAGCGGGAAAGGGGTACTGAGGGAATGATCAGCCATGATCTTATTGAAAGGTGGTGCAGGCTCGAAGGGCCGAATGGCCTGCTGCTACACCTATTTTCTATGTTTCTATGTTCCTAAGATTAGTGAAGACTAATGTAGGTCCCTTGCAGTCAGAATCAGATGAATTCATAATGGGGAGCAAGGAAATGGCAGACCAATTGAACAAATATTCCGGTTCTGTCTTCACTAAGGAAGATACGAATAACCTCCCGAAAATACTAGGGGACCGAGGGTCTAGTGAGAAGGGGGGAACTAAGGGAAATCCTTATTAGTCAGGAAATGATGTTAGGGAAATTGAAGGGCCTGAAGGCCGATAATTCCCCAGGGCCTGATGGTCTGCATCCCAGAGTACTTAAGGAAGTGGCCCTAGAAATAGTAGATGCATTGGTGGTCATTTTCCAACATTCCATGGACTCTGGTTCAGTTCCTATGGATTGGAGGGTAGCTAATGTAACCCCACTTTTTAAAAAAGGAGGGAGAGAAAACAAGGACTTCTAGACCGGTTAGCCTGACATCGGTGGTGGGGAAAATGCTGGAATCAATTATTAAAGATGTAATAGCAGCACATTTGGAAAGCAGTGACAGGATCGGTCCAAGTCAGCATGGATTTATGAAAGGGAAATCATGGTTGACAAATCTTCCAGAGTTTTTTGAGGATGTAACTAGTAGAGTGGATAAGGGAGAGCCAGTGGATGTGGTGTAGTTGGACTTTCAAAAGGCTTTTGACAGGTCCCACACAGGTGATTAGTGTGCAAAATTAAGGCACATGGTATTGGGGGTAATGTATTGACGTGGATAGAGAACTGGTTGGCAGACAGGAAGCAAAGCGCGCTAATAAACGGGTCCTTTTCAGAATGGCAGGCAGTGACTAGTGGTGTGCCGCAAAGTTCAGTGCTGGGACCCCAGTTATTTACAATATATATTAATGATTTAGATGAAGGGATTGAGTGTAATATCTCCAAGTTTGCAGATGACACTAAGCTGGGTGGCAGTGCGAGCTGCGAGGAGGCTGCTCGGAGGCTGCAGGGGACTTAGACAGGTTAGGTAAATGGGCAAATGCATGGCAGATGCAGTATAATGTGGATAAGTGTGAGGTTATCCACTTTGGTGGCAAAACAGGAAGACAGATTATTATCTGACTGGTGACAGATTAGTAAATGCTGAGGTGCAACGAGACCTGGGTGTCATGGTACATCAGTCTTTGAAGGTAGGCATGCAGGTACAGCAGGCAGTAAAGAAAGCAAATGGCATGCTGGCCTTCATAGCAAGGGGATTTGAGTATAGGAGCAGGGAGGTCTTACTGCAGTTGTACAGGGTCTTGGTGAAACCACACCTTGAGTATTGTGTGCAGTTTTGGTCTCCTAATCTGAGGAAGGACATTCTTGCTATTGAGGGAATGCAGCGAAGGTTCACCAGACTGATTCCTGGGATGGCAGGACTGACATATGAAGAAAGACTGGATCGACTAGTCTTATATTCACTGGAATTTAGAAGAATGAGAGGGGATCTCATAGAAACATCTAAAATTATGACGGGATTAGACAGGTTAGATGCAGGAAGAATGTTTCCAACGTTGGGGAAGTCCAGAACCAGGGTCACAGTCTCAGGATAAGGGATAAGCCATTTAGGACCGAGATGAGGAGAATCTTCTTCACTCAGAGAATTGTGAATCTGTGGAATTCTCTACCACAGAAGGTTGTTGAGGCCAGTTCGATAGATATATTCAAAAGGGAGTTAGATGTGACCCTTACAGCTAAAGGGATCAAGGGGTATGGAGAGAAAGCAGGAATGGGGTACTAAAGTTGTATGATCAGCCATGATCATATTGAATGGTGGTGCAGGCTTGAAGGGTTGAATGTCCTACTCCTGCACCTATTTTCTATGTTTCTGTGAAGCAAGGCTCTGTCATTGTACCAACGCTCTTCTCGATCTTCCTTGCTGCAATGCTACATCTCGCCATCAGCAAGCTTCCGGCGGGAGTGGAGATGATCTACAGAACAAACGGGAAACCGTTCAACCTCCGTCGCCTTCAGACCAGATTCAAGGTCATGCCATCCTCTGTCATCGAATTACAAAATGCAGATGACGCTTGCGTCTGTGCTCACTTAGAGGACGAACTCCAAACCATCGTCAACACGTTAAATGTAACATACGAGAGCATGGGTCTTACACTAAATATCTGTAAAACAAAGGTGCTCTATCAACCTGCCCCCGCCACACAGCACTGCCCCCCGATTATCAAAATCCACGATGAGGCCTTGGACAACGTGGACTATTTCCCATATCTCGGGAACCTACGGTCAACAAGAGCAGACATCGATGACGAGGTCCAACACCGCCTTCAGTGTGCAAGCGCATTCTTTGGTTGCCTCAGGAATAGTGTGTTTGAAGACCAGAACTTTAAAGCTCATGGTCTGCAGAGCAATAGTGATACCTGCCCTCATATATGTTTCTGAGACATGGACTATATACAGCAGGCACATCAAAGGACTGGAGAAGTACCATCAGCGCTTACTGAGGAAGATCCTGCAAATCCATTGGCCGGATAGGCGCACCGTCAGTGTTCTCGTGCAGGCCAACATCCTCAACATCGAAGCATTGACAATGCTCGATCGGCTCCGATGGATGGGCCACATCGTTCGTATGCCTGATACGAGACTCCCAAAGCAAGCACTCTACTCGGAGCTCCAGCAGGGCAAAGAAGCCCCAGGTGGGCAGAGAAAATGCTTCAAGGACGCCCTCAAGGCCTCCTTGAAGAAGTTCAACAACCCCACCGACACCTGGGAATAACTGGCGCAAGATCGCTCAAAATGGAAGAGAATAATCCGTAAGGGCGTCGAACATTTAGAGTCTCTTTGCCGGGCGCAAGCGGAAATCAAGCACATATGGCAGAAAGAGCGCATGACAACCAAGCACTTCAACAAACCGGCAATTCAAGCAACGTACTTTCAACACCGTCTGTCCAACCTGTGACAGAGACTGCAGCTCCCTCATTCAGTCATCTGAGAACTCATTTTTAATGTGAAAGCAAGTCATCCTTGACTCCGAGGGATTACCTATGATGATGATGATGGATGGAAACCACTTAGACTGGACCTTTTCAGAAACAAAATTTGATTATCCCCTCAAATTTCTGATAAATTTCCCTTCTCGCGTGCTTGAACAGCAACTCATATCAATTTATCCAATCATTTTAATTTCACAAACAAATTATGTCCAGACTTGGTGATTTTACAAAGAAGACAAAAATAGTTGCAATTGCATTTGGATGTACGTCTTTCATCTTCCCCTGCCACCCCCTCCCCTTGAGCGATACGTCTTAGAAGATAACAATTGAAAAGGCAAAGTATTAAATCCAATTTTTCCATGCTGTGACATTCGAGATCCATCGCGGTATGCAGATAAGAACTTAAATTCTGAACATTACTAGAGCTCCCATTGCATTTTTTCAGCAAAGTTCAAGCTCTGTAACACTTTTTATATCAAGGAATCATTCTTGATAATCATGTGCCATCAACACCTATATGGCCCTCTGCTTAAAAGAAAAAAAAGAAAATCCATTGTGACTTTCCTGCGAGCCTAATGGGTTAAGTTGTCATTTGTTAATTTCTGATACCCTTCTGTCAGTGTGGGGAAATATCCAATCAAATAAAAAATTTTAAATCCCAATAATGCCCAAAATGTTTACAGTAATGCAAAGTTGTTGCTTAGTGACTTAAAATAGAGTTCACAGCTGCTTGTGAAAATAGTTAACTTGTTTTTGCATTTCAAAAGAAGATTATCAAAGTCAGCTTGTGTCACAGCTTTGAAGTAAATTTTAAAAATGTTGCCAAACAACATTATAAGCATTCTGTGAAACAATTCAGTAGTACAATCCAACTTCTTCAGACCGTTATCATACTGCTTATAGCATTCCCCACTTTTTCACTCTTCTGGTCGCACATTCCAGAATCATTAAGACGATTAAACAACCATCTCAAAGCATTCAGTACTTGAAATTAGTCAGAAATTCAAAAATGCTCATTATTGATATGAATGACTCTTGCCCGGAACTAAAGGCTTTCATATAATTTACATCCAGAATTTCACCGTCGCAACAATAAAAGTCTGGTTTACACAATTTAATAGGTAAGTTAACCTCAATAACTCCAATTTAACACAGACCAATATCTTAAACTCACCACACATGCCAGCTTAAAAAAGAGGGCAGAACGACAGCCACAGTAACATTCACACATAATTTGTATAAGAGCTTAACATTCACACTGAGACCAAGTCCGCATGTCAAATCCAGTGATGTTCAGCTGAATTCTACTTTGAGAATTATCACCGGTACGCTTTTATCGATACCAACACCTTGGCTGCCCATGCTTGCAAACATCGCACCACCACACCTACGTCGCGAATATGCAGTCTCCAGAGATTAAAACCGCTACAGCAACAAAGACATGCCGGTATAAAAACAGATAATGCTGGAAATCTCAGCGGGTCAGGCAACATCAGTTGAGAGAAAAATAGAGTTAACTTTTCGGGTCGGTGACCCTTCGTCAGAACTGCCGAATGTTTGAAAAGAGCACATTCTTAAGCACTGAAAGGGGGAGGGGAAGAAAGAACAAAAGGGAAGGTCTGTGATAGGGTGGAAGGCAGGAGAGATTAGAGAGATAAAAGGGATGGCGGGTCGAATTGAAATGGTAATGACAGAAGTTAGAAAACGTTAATCTGGACAGGGTGTGAATGGCGGAGTAATGACCAGCTGCCATTAGAGACAAAGAGGAAAAAAAGAGAAGAAAGAAGAAAAAAAACATAAGATGCGGGGGGGGGGGGGGGGGCGGGGGGAGGGGGGAGAAAAGGGAGCAAAGATGGCCAGAGGTTAAGCTCTGAAATTGTTGAACTTGATGTTGAGTCCAGAAGGCTGTAAAGTGCCTAAAGGAAAGATGAGGTGCTGTTCCTCGAGCTTGCGTTGAGCTTCATTGGAGCAGTGGAGGAGTCCAAGGACGGAGATATCAGAGTGGGAATGGAGTGGAGAATCAAAGTGACAGGCGACCGGAAGCTCAGGGTCACACTTACGGACTGAACGGATGTGTTCAGCAAAGCAGTCACCCAATCTACGCTTGGTCTCCCCAATATAGAGGAGACCACATCATGAGCAGCGAATACAGTATACTAAATTGAAAGAAGTACAGTAAATTGCTGTTTCATCTGGAAGGAGCATTTGGGGCCCTGGATAGTGGGAAGGAAGGAGATAAAATGACAGCTGTTGCATCTCTTGTGCTTGCATGGGAAGGTGCCATGGGAAGGGGAGGTGGTGCTGGGGCTGACTGCGCAATGGATTAGGGTGTCGCTGAGGAAGCGGTCCCTTCGGAACGCTGAGAGGGGAGGGGGGAGGGAAGATGTGATTGGTGGTGGGATCACGCTGGAGGTGGCGGAAATGGCGGAGGATGATCTGTTGAACGTGGAGGCTGGTGGGGTGAAAGGTGAGGACAATGGGAACCCTGTCGTGGTTCTGAGAGGGAGGGGAAGGGGTGAGTGTAGAGGTGCGGGAAATAGAATGGACATGGTCGAGGATCATGTTTAACTATGGCGGAGGGGAATCGTCGTTTGAGGACATGCCGATCCAGGCCGACTTGAACAACCTATCAGCAAACCATCTCAAATCTAGAAGGTCACTTTGGACCGTCACCAAAGCCCTTCAGTGATCTCCCTTCAGCCTTGATGACCAATGGCGAAATGCTTGGAAGAACTGTGAGATATGAAATGGATTCCTTATAGAGGACCCCACAGTACAACCTGAAGGATCAAACCTTCCTTGCAAATAATGGACAACCATCAACCACCTCAGAACTGGTCATGGTAGATAGAAAATTATGACACAGAAGGAGGCCCATTGTGTCCGTGCCAGTCGAAAAAGATTTACCCAGCCCAATCACACCTTCCTGCACTATGTTCATAGCCCTGTAGGTTACGGCTCTTTACGTGCACATCCAAGTACCTTTTAAATGTGATGAGGGTTTCTGCCTCTACCACTTTTTCAGGCAGTGAGTTCCAGACCTCCACCACCCTCTGGGTGAAGAAATTCTTCCTCATTTCTCCTTTAATCCTTCAACTAACTACTTTAAATCTATGGCCCCTCATTATTGACCCCTCTGCTAAGAGAAATACGACCTTCTTATCCATTCTATCTAGCCCCCTCATAATTTTATACACCTTAATTAAATCTCCCCTCAGCCTCCTCTGTTCCAAGGAAAACAACCCCAGCTGAGCCAATCTTTCCTCATAGCTAAAGTTTTCCAGTCCTCGCAACCTCTTCGTAAAGCTGCTCTGCACCCTTTCTAGTGCAATCACATCCTTCCTGTAAATGTGGTGACCAGAACTGCATGCAATACTCAAGCTGTGACCTAACTAGTTCTAGCATAATTTCCCTGCTCTTGTATTCTATGCCTCGGCTAATAAAGGAAAACATTCCGTTTGCCTTTTTAACTACCTTATATCGACCTGCCCTGCTACCTTTAAGGATCTATGGACATATACTCCAAGGTTCCTCTGTTCCTCCACACCTCTCAGTATCCTCCCATTTATTGTGTATTCCCTTGTCTTATTGCCCCTTTCCAAATGCATTATACCTCATACTTTTCCGGAATAAATTCCATTTGCCACTTTTCTGCCTAACTGACAAAGTTCATCGATATCTTCCTGCAGTCTAAAGCTTCCCCCCTCACTCTTCGTATTAGGTAGTCCCCTGGAGTCAAGGCTGACTTGCTTCCACACTAAAATTAGTTCTAAGGTGACTGATGAGACCAATGTGGGATTTACAGTCTCTGTCACAGGTGGAGCAGGTGGTGGTTGAAGGGATGGGTGGGTGGGGTGCTTGGTTTGTCGTACGCTCCTTCCGCTGTTTGTGCTTGGCTTCTACGTGCTCCCGACAAAGACTCGAAGTGTCCGCCGTCTTCTCGGATGCTTCTTTGAGCAGTCTTGGGTCGGGATTTTCAAGAGTTGGTGAGGATGTTACATTTTTTCAAGGAAGCTTTGAGGGTGTCCTTGAAGTGTTTTCTCTGCCCTCCTGGGACTCACTTGCCGTGATGGAGTTCAGAGTAGAGTGCTTGTTTTGGGCGTCTAGCATCGGGCATACGGACAATGTGGCCAATCCATCGGAGCTGATCAAGTGTGGTCAATGCTTCGATGCTGGGGATGTTGGCCTGAGAGAGAACACTGATGTTGGTGCACCTATCCTGCCAATGGATTTGCAGGGTTTTGTGGAGGCAGTGTTGGTGGTACTTCTCCAGTGCTTTGAGGTGCCTAATGTACATGGTCCATGTCTCTGAAGCATATAAGAGGACGGGTATCACTACTGCTCTGTAGATCATGAGCTTAGTGCCAGGTTTGAGATCCTGGTCTTCGAGCACACTTTTCCTCAGTTGACCGAAGGCTGCACTGACACACTGAAGGCTGTGTTGGACTTCGCCATCGATGTCTGTCCTTGCTGACAGTAGGCTCCCGAGGTATGGAAAGTGGTCCATCTGCTCCTGAGGCCTTGTTGTTTTTCAGTTATCAGATGGCTTTTTTAACCAAATGCCGGGCTGGGATTGTGCTGATGTGGTGGTGGGTAGCATGCTGTGGGATGGAGTCAAGGATATTCATGTCAAAGACAGAGTCTTGGTTAAAGAGATCTTCGAAGTTCCTCCTCACTGTCAACCACATGGCCAATTTTTGTATCATCTGCAAATTTCTTTATCATGCCCCCTACATTTAAGTCTAAATCATTAATATATACTACAAAAAGCAAGGGACTAAGTACTGTGCCCTGTGGAACTCCACTGGAAACGGCCTTCCAGTCGCAAAAACTCCCCTCAACCATAACCCTTTGCCACTCTCCCTTGGATCCCATGGGCTTTTACTTTTTGATCAGCCTTCCATGTGGGCCCTTGTCAAAAGCCTTGCTAAAATCCATGTAGACTACATCAGTGCTGCCATAGCTGGAAGATTAAATCATCCCTGTCATGCGACTGTGGAGCTCCTAATCAGACCCTGGAACACATCATTGAGCACTGCCCTCAGAGGAAATTCACAGGCAGCCTACGCTGTTGCACCAGAAGCTTTGGCCTGGATATCTGACTTAGATATTGACATTTGATTTGCTTTACTACTACCAAACAAAAGAAGAAGACTGAAACCAGAAAAACTTCTGTAGAACAGTAGAAAAGAGACATGATCTTCCCTTTTCTCCTTTATTCCATTATAGACTATTTATAGTTTTTCCTTTAAACCAATTTTCAATTTATGATGTTTTCTACTGAATCCCATTCTATACTGATTCAAAATCTCAAGCTCACGGTCCAGGTCCTCAATCAAACCTGTTACCTCCTGCACAATTCTCAACACTTTTCTCTGGTATATGGGAGGGGTGTAACAACATAGAATAAAGGGCGAAGGGAACACTGAAGATTCTGTCGAGAGTCCCAATCCTTTTCTCAGTTCACACTTTGGAATTGCAATAACTGTCTTTCTCAACATTTTCAGTATTCCAACTCTCATTCTGCACCCCTTTAGACCATGCTTTAACTCCCATATTTTAGCTTTTCACTGAACACCTCATCAGTTCTGAGACAGCCCATTCCTAAAAAACTTTGTGCTTCTGAGCAAGCTTCTCCCATTCCTTTCATCTCTAACTGTTTCGGCAGCGGTTCCTCATCCACCGCTTCCTTCACCGAATTAATGAGCAACACCGCAGACTGTCCTTTCATTAGCCCAAGGTCACTGTATTTTTGTTTCTTCTTCTGATCCAGTTTCTGTATTTGTTTCCGCTTCTGTAGGCATACTTTTTCCAGTGCCTTTTCTAACTGTAGTCTGTCCACCTCAACATCTAAGCTGTGCGCTTTACTTTCCAATTCCTGTCTCTCATCACACATTTGCACCACAGTATCGTGAATAGCCAGGAAGGAATTAGTAGCTTGCACAGCATGGACCCTGACTGCATCAAAGCTCCTAAATTTGCGCCCAGTGTCTTTTTTTGGCATAGATGAGCATAGAAACATAGAACCATAGAAAATAGGTACAGGAGTAGGCCATTCGGCCCTTCGAGTCTACACCACCATTCAATATGATCATGGCTGATCATGCAACTTTAGTATCCCATTCCTACTTTCGCTCCATACTCCTTGATCCCTTTAGCCATAAGGGCCACATCTGACTCCCTTTTGAATATATCTAACGAACTGGCCTCAACAACTTTCTGTGGTCGAGAATTCCACAGGTTCACAATTCTCTGAGTGAAGCAGGTTCTCCTCATCTCGGTCCTAAATGGCTTACTCTTATCCTTAGACTGTGACTCCTGGTCTGGACTTCCCCAACATAGGGAACATTCTTCCTGCATCTAACCTGTCCAATCCCGTCAGAATTTTTTTTGTTTCTGTGAGATCCCCTCTGATTCTTCAAAATTCCACTGAATATAAGCCTAGTTGATCAAGTCTTTCTTCATATGTCAGTCCTGCCATCCCGGGAATCAGTCTGGAAAACCTTCGCTGCACTCCCTCAATAGCAAGAATGTTCTTCCTCAGATTAGGAGACCAAAACTGTACACAATATTCAAGGTGTGGCCTCACCAAGGCCTTGTACAATAGCAGTAAGACCTCCCTGCTCCTATACTCAAATCCTCTCGCTATGAAGGCCAACATGCCATTTGCCTTCTTCACCAACTGCTTGTACCTGCATGCCAACTTTCAATGATTAATGTACCATGACACCCAGGTCTCGTTGCGCCTCCCCTTTTCCTAATCTGTCACGATTCAGATAATATTCTGCCTTCCTGTTTTTGCCACCAAAGTGGATAACCTCACACTTATCCACATTATACTGCATCTGCCATGCATTTGCCCACTCATCTAACCTGTCCAAGTCACCCTGCAGCCTCTTAGCATCCTCCTCACAGATCACACTGCCACCCAGCTTAGTGTCAATTGCAAACTTGGAGATATTACATTCAATTTCTTTGTCTAAATCATTAATGTATATAGTAAATAGCTGGAGTCCCAGCACTGAACCTTGCAGCACCCCACTAGTCACTGCCTGCCATTCTGAAAAGGACCTGTTTATTCCTACTCTTTGCTTCCTGTCTACCAACCAGTTCTCTATCCACGTCAATACATTACCCCCAATACCATGTGCTTTAATTTTGCACACTGACCTCTTGTGTGGGACCTTGTCAAAAGCCCTTTGAAAGTCCAAATGCACCACATCCACTGGTTCACCCTTGTCCACTCTACTGGATACATCCTCAAGAAACTCTAGAAGATTTGTCAAGCATGATTTCCCTTTCATAAATCCATGCTGACTTGGACCGATCCTGTCACTGCTTTCCAAATGCGCTGCTATTACATCCTTAATCATTGATTCCAACATTTTCCCCAGGCTAACCGGTCAGGCTAACTGGTCTATAATTCCCTGTTTTCTCTCTCCCTCCTTTTTTAAAAAGTGGGGTTACATTAGCTACCTTCCAATCTATAGGAACTGATCCAGAGTCTATAGAATGTTGGGAAATGACCACCAATGCATCTACTATTTCTAGGGCCACTTCCTTAAGTACTCTGGGATGCAGACTATCAGGCCCTGGGGATTTATCAGCCTTCAATCACATCAATTTCCCTAACACAATTTCCTGATTAATAAAGATTTCCTTCAGTTCCTCCTTCTCGCTAGACCCTCGGTCCCCTTCTGGAAGGTTATTTGTGTCTTCCTTAGTGAAGACAGAACCAAAATATTTGTTCAATTGGTCTGCCATTTCTTTCCCCATTATAAATTCACCTGATTCTGACTGCAAGGGACCTATATTTGTCTTCACTAATCTTTTTCTCTTCACATATCTATAGAAGCTTTTGCAGTCAGTTTTTATGTTCCCTGCAAACTTCCTCTCATACTCTATTTTCCCCCTCCTAATTAAACCCTTTATCCTCCTCTGCTGAATTCTAAATTTCTCCCAGTCCTCAAGTTTGCTGTTTTTTCTGGCCAATTTATATGCCTCTTCCATGGATTTAACACTATCCCTCATTTCCCTTGTTAGCCATGGTTGAGCCACCTTCCCCGTTTTATTTTTAGGCCAGATAGGGATGTGCAATTGTTGAAGTTCATCCCTGTGATCTTTAAATGTCTGACATTGCCTATCCACTGTCAACGCTGTATCATTTGCCAGTCTATCTTAGTCAATTCACGTCTCATACCATCGAAGTTACCTTTCTTTAAGTTCAGGACCCTAGTCTCTGAATTAACTGTGTCACTCTCTATCTTAATGAAGAATTCTACCATATTATGATCACTCTTCCCCAAGGGGCCTCGCACAACAAGATTGCTAATTAATCCTCTCTCGTTACACAACACCCAATCTAGGATGGTTCCTCGATGTATTGGTCTAGAAAACCATCCCTTATACACTCCAGAAAATCCACCACCACAGTATTGCTACCAGTTTGGTTAGCCCAAACTGTATGTAGATTAAAGTCACCCATGATAACTGCTCTACCTTTATTGCACGCATTCCTAATTTCCTGTTTGATGCCATCCCCAACATCACTATTACTGTTTGGTGGTCTGTACACAACTCCCACTAGCGTTTTCTGCCCTTTGGTGTTCCGCAGCTCTACCCATACAGATTCCACATCATCCAAGATAATGTCCTTCCTTACTACTCCTCTTTAACCAACAACGCTACCCCACCTCCTTTTCCTTTCTGTCTATCCTTCCTGAATATTGAATACCCCTGAATGTTGAGTTCCCAGCCTTGGTCACTCTGGAGACATGTCTCCGTAATCCCAATTACATCATATCGGTTAACAGCTATCTGTGAAGTTAATTCATCCACCTTATTACGAATGCTCCTCGCATTGAGACACAGAGCCTTCAGGCTTGTTTTTTTAACACTCTTTGTCCTTTTAGAATTATGTTGTTGTCATGTTTCTTACATGGCTACTGTTGCTATTATCACAACGTGTGCCACC
Organism: Pristiophorus japonicus; assembly: GCF_044704955.1. NCBI lineage: Eukaryota > Metazoa > Chordata > Chondrichthyes > Pristiophoridae > Pristiophorus > Pristiophorus japonicus. The sequence goes on from NC_091977.1 coordinate 332,786,382, forward strand.
AGAGGGCACGGCAGTGGGAGACTTGTAGGTTACCTGTACAGCTGTGCCTGGCCTACTATAAAAGGCAGGCCACCAGGTGTGATCCTCACACTGGAGTTAACAAATAAAGGACTAAGGTCACTACTGTTCAAGTACAACACATTGCCTCATGGAATCATTATTAGAGCATCCAAGGACACAACAATCAGCGACGAACTTTCACGCAAAAATGGCTACCCTTGGTATGTTGCAGCAGTTCACCGATGGTGATGATTGGGACGCTTTTGTGGAGAGGCTCGATGATTTCTTCACAGCAAACGACCTGGCAGGAGACGACCCGGCCACACTGGCTGGTAAGTGCAGAGCTATCCTGCTAACCAGTTGTGGGCCCACCATCTATGGCCTCGTCAGGGACTTACTGGCACCAGCGAAGACAACGACCAAGACATACGAGGAGCTCGTAACCCTGATCCATGAGCAACTGAAGCCCAAGGAGAGCATCCTCACAGCCAGACACTGGTTCTACACCCATCGACGGCCCGAAGGCCAGGAAATCGTGAAACACGCCGCAAATCTCAGGAGGCTGGCGGCACCGTGTGATTTCGGCAACCACCTCACCGAAGCGCTGTGGGACATTTTTGTCTTTGGAATCGGCCATGAGGGCATTCTTCATAAGCTACTGTCGGCGGATACCACAGTCACACTGCAGAAGGCCATCTCTGTGAATCAGGCATTCACGACCTCAACCTGTGGTTCTAGACAGATGACTCACCCTCAGGACTCAAACCCGGCAGGTACTGTACACCGAGTGGTGCCTTTTAGAGGCTGGACTGTAGAACATGAACCCTCTCAGGGGAGAGAGAACAGGCCCCCAAGTCCCTTAACATAGAGTCTGCCAAGGGGAGCTAATTGAGTAGCTCCATGCTGGCGTTGTGGAGGGAATCACAGGGCTCACCAGTGCCACTTTAAAGACTATGTATGCAAGGACTGCAGCACAAAGGGCCACCTCCAGTGAATGTGTAAGAGAAATATGATTCACTGTGTCAATGAAGTGTCTGCAGATGGCCATGAATCCAGTGCGGATTATGAAACGATAGGCAGAGAGGCAGTTCAGCCTCAAGATTGAAACGACCTGCCAAGGGTCAAGCAGGCTAAGCCCAGAGCACAGTCAATGCAGAAACGATTTGCACTAAACGCTTAGGGGAGAGTGATGTCATGTATCTTACATGGCTACTGTTTGTACTATCACAAGGTGTGCCACCAGAGGGCACAGCAGTGGGAGACTTGTAGGTTACCTGTACAGGTGTGCCTGGCCTAGTATAAAAGGCAGGCCACCAGGTATGACCCTCACTCTGTAGTTAACAAATAAAGGACTAAGGTCACTACAGTTCAAGTACAACACATTGCCTCGTGGAGTCATTATTAGAGCATCCAAGGACACAACAGTTGTAATGTGGCCCTTTTTGATTTTTGCCTTTGATTTCTCTGCCCTCCACTTTTCCTTATCTTGTTTCTACTTTTTGCTTCTGCCCCCATTTTACTTACCTCTGTCTCCCTGCATAGATTTCCATCCCCCTGCCACATTTGTTTAAACCCTCCCCAACAGCACCAGCAAACACTCCCCTTAGGACATCAGTTCCGGTCCTGCCCAGGTGCAGACCATCCGGTTTGTACTGGTCCCACCTCCCCCAGAACCAGTTCCAATGTCCCAGGAATTTGAATTCCTCCCTCTTGCACCATTCCTCAAGCCACGTATTCATCGAAACTCTCCTGCTATTTCTACTCTGACTAGCACGTGGCACTGTTAGCAATCCTGAAATTACTATCTTTGAGGTCCTACTTTTTAATTTAACTCCTAGCTCCCTAAATTCAACTTGTAGGACCTCATCCCTTTTTTACCTATATCGTTGGTACCTATATGCACCATAACAACTGGCTGTTCACCCTCCCCCTCCAGAATGCCCTGCAGCTGCTCCGAGACATCCTTGACCCTTGCACCAGGGAGGCAACATACCATCCTGGAGTCTCGATTGCGGTCGCAGAAATGCCTATCCCCCTTACAATAAAATCTCCTACCACTATAGCTCTCCCACTCTTTTTCCTGCCCTCCTGTGCAGCAGAGCCACCCATGGTGCCATGAACTTGGCTGCTGCTGCCTTCCCCTAATGAGTCATCTCCCCCAACAGTACCCAAAATGGTGTATCTGTTTTGGAGGGATATGGCCGCAGGGCACCCCTGCACTTCCTTCCTTCCACTGCTCTGCCTGATGGTCACCCATTCCCTATCTGCCTGTGTAACCTTTACCAACTTACTAAATGTGCTATTCACGACATCCTCAGCATCGCAGATGCTCCGGAGTGAATCCATGCGCAGCTCCAGTGTCGCAATGCGGTCTGTCAGGAGCTGCAGCTGGACACACTTCCTGCACACATAGTAGTCAGGGACACTGGAAGCGTCCCTGACTTCCCACATAGCATAGGAGGTGCATGTCATGGGTCTGGGCTCTCTTGCCATGACTTAACCTTTAAATTAACTTAATTTGGCAACAATGCCAAAGGTTACCTACTGATAAGAAAATAAAAAGTTTTAATTTTCCTTGGAGTTTTGGTGCCGGCACTGACTATCAGTGCCAAAGGTTTTGGTGCCAGATATTTTGGTGCTGGTGAACGTTAAAATATGATTCCGTGCCATTTCTGGCCATTAAGGCCATTTTCCCCATCACTGATTTTTTTTTAAACGGCGCACAGAGATATTAGAGAACGTTTGGAAAAACCCTAACTTCACTTTATGAAATCGGTGCTGACCCGCTTCTATCCCTGGCCATAGGTCCTCCACGCTTATCTGAGCAAATAACTGCAGGTAAAAATAAACCAGTAGAAATAAAACTTACAGATGAGCCTTTTCCATGGATGAGCAAAGTACTGGCAAATTTAAAAAAGATCTTCCAGAACAGCCTTTTCCCTCGAAGTCCCAACTCCGGGAAAATTTCAAAAAAATCCTCCAGTCACATCAAAATATTCAGAGGATCCTCTTCCCCCCAAAGACCAAGCTGCAGCACATTACAACATCAAGGAGAGCCTTTTCCTTCATTGAGAAAACTCCAGACAAACTGCGACATTTGGAAGATCCTTTTCCTCGCACCAACCCGACCCGCTGGTATCCCTGGCCGATGGTCCTCCACCAAGCAGACCCGACACGTGCTGAAATTTTTTTTTACACAGCGCATGCGCAATGAGTGTTTTAAAAAATATATTCAAGCGCATGCGCAGTGAATTTTCGACGCACACTATAAGCTCTAACCCTAACCCTAAACCCTAACCCTAAACCTTAACCCTAACCCTAATCCTAATCCCCGAAATGGACTCAGGTAGTGCGGCGCTAAAAATAGCTTTAAGTTTGGGGAAACTGCTGGGTTTTTTTTGGCGCTGACGGTGGGGAAAAAAACGTAGGTTAAGGTAAGTGTACGCCAGAAATCTTTATTGGGGAAATTAGGGGCCAAAGTTTCTCTATTTCTACCTTCAAGACCCTATTTTCAGACTGCGGTGATCATGCTGCTTCCACAAGATGCCTATTCGCAGACAAAGCCCTTGCGTAGGTATGTTCTCTGTCTCCTTTCATTTTGTTTTCTGCTGAAACAGGAACATTTTCTGTCTACTGTCTTTTTGTCTCTGCAGACACACTTGAGAATCCTGGCAAGTGTCTGTCTTTCTGTTCTCTTCCTCACTAACCTGAACTAAATCAGTTGATTCTATTATTAATTGTGGTTTAAAGATTTCATTATGTTATTGCTGCACTTATAATAATACTTGTAAACCCTGTTGTAATATGCCCTGAGTTGACTCGGTTAGATTTGAAAATAGAAGAGACCAAAATGCTAGGCCTTGTTTGGCCAAATTAAAGATACAGTCAGCAGCATTCCGAGCAGAAAAAAACAAACAGTTTGTCTGTGGGAACAGAACTAGCCAGGTCATATATAAGCTGCCACCGTGTTGGAATGTTATGATATCCGCAGGCATTAAAAACATAGGTCTTGCGCAGTGAACATCAAGGATCCCTATCTCTACAATGGAGACATTTTCCTTTTGTATTGTCATAACTATCCCAGATATGAGACTTGATGGTCAAAAACAGATGATTTCAGGGTGTCATAAGATGACTAGACATGGACAGGCAGGATCATTAAATACGTGGCATATCTGTAATTGGGCAGGAGGGGGTTCAGGTGTAAGTAACTGATTGGGTTAACTGGTGTTGGGGTAAAAAGAAGACTTTTCTCCCTCAAGGTGGACTCCCTGATATAAGGAATCGACACCTGTCCTTTGGTATAGCGACCACGGAATCACTCAGACGAAAACTTTGGTTCAACTGGTTTTATTGAAGCAGGCTAGGGAAGGTTCCAATGAACACTTCCCTGAACAACAGTTTGTAATGACAGTTATATATTCTCTGAGGTGTGCGACCCTCCTACAAAACCATTGATTGGCCTACTGCTATCAGCGAAGTTACATTGATTTGTTGATTCATCAGACTAGCTCTGAGTGGTTCTTCCCCACCTGTCCATTTCCCATCACATGTCACCCTTCTGGAATGTGTTATTCAATGGTGTCAATTTTGCCTCAGTTTCTCATGACGTGTTGATTAACTTTGTTTTCCAGTGTGGTGCCTCCTTATCCCTCTCCCAAGAACTCTGGTCAATACCATCCTGTTCCCATGCTGCTATAATCTATGTTCCTAAACATTTGTGTCCTTATTCTGTACTGAATATGTACGCTTCCATGAGTCTGTACTAAGGTTAATTTTTTTTACTAAGGTTAATTTTTTTACCCCCATTCAATGGATGGTTCACTAACCATCAGGCATTGCTGCTTCTCTCTTCTTAACCCAATGTAAGTGAGTGGAAAGCATGCTTTACATACATAAGCGTGTTCCTCAGAACCTATGATAAGCCCTTTTAATCTGGACCACTTTATGTGTCAGATCAATTCACTACCTTCACTATCCACTTTCGTGACCATCGGTCTGTCTCCACTCTAGTGACTGTTTTTTTATCCCCTTACAACTGGTCCCCGAAGGCTTTGCTGGGAAAAGAAGTATAAGAAGGGAGCCCTCAAACACTTCGGTTGTAGGGGCATTCGGCAAAGAGCCGAGGAGGGATTCGGGTTGGCGGAGGACCCACACGAGTCACACCGGGCAGATGACTGAGCCTTGAGGGCCGACAGGGGTGGATTTGTGGAGATCATGTCTTCTACCCACGGCATAACGGGTAATATAAATCTTGATTGTGCCTTATTTAACTAATGCTCAGATGCTGTAATGTATCCAATCTCACTTTCACTGAATAAAATATAATTACTGTCACCAATACGACAATGTCAAATCTTTCGGCGCTTCGGAATCAAAGGATTAATTGGCAAAGACCCAAAAACCCAAAACACATTTTCCAGTGTCTGCTCAATCTCCTCCCAGCTCCCGTTTAAAATCTCTTTGGAAAAACTGTAAGGACCCCCCTTACTTTTAATCCAGTCAGAAATTTTCAAAGGGACCAACTTGGTCAACAATCCGACTTTTTTGTCTGATTTTATCCTATTCCGTAGATCGCAATTCCCAGGAGCTAGTCATACCCACTATCGATATTAAATCATACTCACCGTCCATGTATTCGTTGGATGAGTTCATGGCACCAAATGTTAACAGTCAACCTCCTTTCTCCTCTAGTTCACGTTTTGAGTAAGAATGAAATTTTGTAGTGGAGTATACGGAACAAACTTTATTGATACACAGCAAAAGTGATCGGTTTTTAACTGTATATAGAGAGTGACTTTTTCCTGTTTTTTGTAACTGTCAAGCACTCCAAAAAACTGTTAAAAACCATGATCCTTTATAAAATTTGACTACATATTTGACTAAATCAAAGGAAAATGTCATAGATAAGACTATGACATATCTATTCCCAGACCCTTTGAAAACAAACTATTCATGTAAATAGTTTGCAGCTTGTTTACTTCAAGCTACTTCCCTTAAACGAGACTTCCTCAAATGGATTTGCTACCCCTGTTTTATTGCCCTAAAACTAAAGTTACATTTTATTACCTGCACTTACTTCTTTATGCCAGCACTTTACATATCAGAGGACAAGCCATGCTTTCTCCTTAGGATACTTCAAAGTCATCCTGTTTACATTGGAAAGCATGTTAATCCAAGATACAAAGAAGTTTGACTGTTAACCCTTAACGCTCCAGGACGTCCAACGGAACTCTCCAGGCCTCTGGCACAACTTTCATTTCCAAGGGTGTTTGAAAGATTGTGGTTATAGCCTCTGCCCTTTGCTCTGATTGCTCAGCATTTAGCACATAGCCGTTAGGGCCTGATGCCTCATCCACTTTGCTTTTTTTCAATATTATATTCTTAGCTATCCTGGGGGAATATTTTTGTCTTTAATCCATCTGTTGTCATAACTTCATAGAATTTTTAAGTGTAATTTAATCTTTGCATTAATAAAGTTAACAACAGTTTGATTTTTTTTTAATGAAATGACAATCTTAGTATAATGTTTAAAGGCCTGAAATATGCATTTTACTGTGTTTTTAGAAAATTGGGAGGCTTTACTGAGCAATTCAATTCTTATGTAAATGTTACCTCCTGTTTTTCAATATGAGAATGACCTTCCAATGAGGGACTCAATTCTCGATTATATAAACATTTAAATATAATATAAACTTGCAAATGACGCAACACTTGGTTCTTAATCAGACTTGTATATAGTTCTGTCTCCAGCATCTTGTATTAGTCAACCTCCAAACAGAACTTGGAATCCTAAAAAATAAAGCCTTTAGAATTCCCCTCATAAATGTTCTGTACATCATTCTCGGTCCAAGGAATGTGGTAACAGTGTAGAATAAAATTTCACTACCATTTTACCTCTGCTCTATCCCATCTTTGTTCTGGTACAAGTGAAGTTACGAACTTGCCGCACAGTCTTGTAGTAAGATTGATGTAATAATCTTGTGCTGTGTTGGCTCCCGGAAGGACAGCTGCTACTATTGCATCAGTACTCCAGTGTGGTGCAGCAGGATGCAGATTTATGGCTATGTGATCAGTGATCTGACTGACTTCTAATGTTGGGGAAGGATAGATTTTGGATTTCCCTCCAGGGATGGAGGGAAAACAGGAAGTTGGGGCAACTTGGGCTTCTCTTGCACTTTACCTGCAATGCAGGTGGTTGGCCCATTAATCACCTCAACCCAGTGACTGGAGAGGAAGAAATCAATGGTTTGATCAAATAGAAGCCACCAGCATTTGCAGCAGTGATCCCAGCTGGAAGTCTGCTGGTGAGGGCATCAGGTGAGGTCAGTATCTGGTTTGGTTGTGAAAGGATTCGGCGAAAACATCGACAGCAAAAGCATAAACGTTTGGACTTCAAGTTTTGGACATTGTTTTGAACTTTGCTGTTACTGCAGAAAAACAGACAGCAGGATTTGGGACAGGTCCACACATGCTCCACAGGAATACACATCAGGTGGGCCCTGGATGGGTCGATGGCTGAATGCAGGAAAGCATCGCAGGAATAATCTAATGGAGGACCTTTTGTCATGTAATGGGAACCTATCAGGAAGATTGGTTGGTGCTCAAGATACAAAGGAAGTTTTTCGGCCATCCAGACTTGTTGGAGCCTTGTCCCCAGGAACAACCAGTTGACAAAGATACCGGCCGAAAAGATGTTTCATTTGCTTTTTAGTTGTACTGCCTCAGACAAAGGACTTACTTTTGGCGCAAGAAGAAACATTTTTGCAAGTATAAGAGAGGCAGTTTTGGCTGCCATCTCGCTCTCTCTCGCTCCTCTTCTACGCTTGCTTGCTACGTTCAACGCACAAGGACCGAGCACTCTGTCTGGGACGGAGAGAAGAAACCACCATTGATGAGCAAAGAGAGCCTAGCTCATCGGGAGAAGTAGTGAGTAAGTCAGAGGGGTAACTGACGAGCATTATCCCAGCCCACGCATTCTTTAAGACCACCGCAAAGTGTGAAGGGGTGTTGTGTGTCCCAACCAAGCCTTAGGAGTTTAGTGGGGAGGTTTCTGCACGCTTCATAGGTGTATGCACATTCTGTTGGACAGATTCGGTGGTGCCCTATTGAACCAAGCAGGGGTGTGTTAATCGTGGGTACTTCGCGTTAGGGGCCTGTTCAGACGGGCCAGGGATGTTTTTTGTACTGTGTTTGTTTGTTTTACACCACCAGGTAAGTTTTACTGGGTGCAGGTATGTGCTTTAACTTGAATAAAGGCATTGTGACGGTTGAGACTGAAAGATCTGACTGTAACTGTATATTTCTGTCCACTACTATAATTCCGGTGTCTAGAACTGTTGTAAGGGGGATGATTCGAAACCACCAAGGGCAAAACCACTTACAGAACTTGGCGACCGGAGCAGGACACCTGTTTGAGTGAACAGACAGTTATGGAAGATCTCAAGGTCAAGAGATCAGCAATGGGGGATAGGATTTCCTCGTATGTATTCGGAAAAGTAAATGTAACACAGCAGTGGGTGTTAGACCTGTTGTGAGCTGAGAGTCTTGAGGACAAAACTGCGGAGTGGACAGAGAGTAAGGAGCACAAAAAGGCACAAGAAAAGGCCATTTGGCTCCTGTGTCTGCAGAAGCAAGTCCAGCTGCTCAGGGAGCAGGTTAGTAAGCTTAAGGCGGGGCTGCAAGAGTCAGAGGAGCAGTCAGCCGCAAGGGCTACAGTGGGGAACAGATTAGTGGATGAGAGGAGAGGCAGGAAAGGCGCACTCAGGAGGAAACCTCCCGTAATACCAGGGGGTACCTGTAATGCCAGCTCACTGAGGACAAGCTCAACGAGCAGGCTGTACGAGAGGAGAAAGCCCACTTAACGGGTAAAGTTAATGGGTTGGAGGGGCAACTGAGAGATATTAAGACAGCTTACAGGGTAGCTAGCAGTAGGGGGTTTGAGAGTGGGAATCACGGGCCCTGCCAAGAAAAAGTCCAACGCTTGACTCAAGCTCTAGCCAAAGCCAAAGGCATGGTTTGCTTGATGGCCCCTGGGGAAGCTCGGGTGGACTGGGAAGAGGAAGGAGAAGATAGCGAGGATTGGGGGCAGGGTAGGGATGGCTGACCACCACCTGAAACATAGAAAGAAACATAGAAAGTTACAGCGCAGAAGGAGGCCATTTTGGCCCATTGTGTCCCGCCGGCCGACAAAGAACCGCACGGCCCTCGGTCATCAGCCCTGAAGGTTATATATAAACCTATGAACAATGACGGAAAGGCAAAGAGCACCCAGCCCAACCAGTCCGCCTCACACAACTGTGACACCCATTATACTGAAACATTCTGCATTCCACCCCAACCGAAGCCATGTGATCTCCTGGGAGAGGCAAAAATGAGATAAAAACCCAGGCCAATTTAGGGAGAAAAAATCTAGGAAAATTCCTCTCCGACCCATCCAGGCGATTAAATCTAGTCCAGGAGAACACCCTGGCTGTATTTGATTCCCTGCAGTACTTACCATAATATCTGCGGTGGCCAACAGAAGGTCATCCAATCTAATCCAAATTACTAGCTCTAGGTCCGTAACCCTGCAGGTTATGGCACTTTAAGTGCCCATCCAACCATCTCTTAAAAGTGGTGAGGGTTTCTGCATCCACCACTCTTCCAGGCAGTGAATTCCAGAGACACACAACCTTCTGTGTAAAGAAGCACCCCCTCAAACCCCTCTACACCTTCCACCAACCACCTTAAAACTACGCCCCCTCGTAAGAGATCCCTGCACCAATGAAAATAGGCCCTTACTATCCAGAATCACTATTGCAGGATAGTTCAGATGAATACGTGGCTTGAGGAATGGTGCAAAGAGGAGGAATTCAAATTCCTGGGACATTGGAACCGGTTCTGGGAGAGGTGGGACCAGTACAAACTGGACGGTCTGCACCTGGGCTGGACCCGAACCTATGTCCTAGGCAGAGTGTTTGCTAGTGTTGTTGGGGAGGGGTTAAACTAATACGGCAGGGGGATGGGAACCTATGCAAGGAGGCAGAGGGAAGTAAAATGGGGGCAGAAGCAAAAGGTAGGAAGGAGAAAAGCAAGAGTGGAGGGCAGAGAAATCAAGGGCAAAAATCAAAATGGGCCACATTACAACATAATTCTAAAAGGACAAAGGGTGTTAAAAAAACAAGCCTGAAGGCTCTGAGTCTCAATGCGAGGAGCATTCGTAATAAGGTGGATGACTTAACTGCGCAGATAGCTGTTAACGGATATGATGCAATTAGGATTACGGAAACATGGCTCCAGGGTTACCAAGGCTGGGAACTCAACATCCAGGGTATTCAATATTCAGGAAGGATAGACAGGAAGGAAAAAGAGTTCGGGTAGCGTTACTGATTGAAGAGGAGGTTAACGCAATAGTAAGGAAGGACATTGGCATGAATGATGTGGAATTTATATGGGTAGAGCTGCGAAACACCAAAGGGCAGAAAACATTAGTGGGAGATTGGGGATGGCATCAAACAGGAACTTAGGGATGCGCGCAATAAGGGTACAGCAGTTATCATGGGTGACTTTAACTTACATATTGATTGGGCTAACCAAACTGGTAGCAATACTATGGAGGAGGATTTCCTGGCGTGTATAAGGGATGGTTTTCTAGAACAATATGTCGAGGAACCAACTAGAGAGCAGGCCATCCTAGATTGGGTCTTGTGTAACGAGAGAGGATTAATTAGAAATCTGGTCGTGCGTGGCCCCTTGGGGAAGAGTGATCATAATATGGTAGAATTCTTCATTAAAATGGAGAGTGACAGTTAATTCAGAGACTAGTGTCCTCAACTTAAAGAAAGGAAACTTCGACCGTATGAGACGTGAATTGGCTAGGATAGATTGGAGTAGGAATAAACAGATCCGTTTTAGAATGGCAGGCAGTGACTAGTGGGGTGCCGCAAGGTTCAGTGCTGGGACCCCAGCTATTGACAATATACATTAATGATTTAGATGAAGGAATTGAATGTAATATCTCCAAATTTGCAGATGACACTAAGCTGGGTGGCAGTGTGTGCTGCGAGGAGGATGCTAAGAGGCTGCAGGGTGACTTGGACAGATTAGGTGAATGGGCAAATGCATGGCAGATGTAGTATAATGTGAATAAATGTGAGGTTATCCACTTTGGTGGCAAAAACAGGAAGGCAGATTATTATCTGAATGGTGACAGATTAGTAAAAGGGGAGGTGCAAAGAGACCCTGGGTGTCATGGTACATCAGTCACTGAAGGCAGGCATGCAGATACAGCAGTCAGTAAAGAAAGCAAATGGCATGCTGTCCTTCATAGCGAGAGGATTTGAGTATAGGAGCAGGGAGGTCTTACTGCAGTTGTACAGGGCCTTGGTAAGACCACACCTTGAGTATTGTATGCAGTTTTGGTCTCCTAATCTGAGGAAAGACGTCCTTGCTGTTGAGGGAGTGCAGCGAAGGTTCACCAGACTAATTCCCAGGATGGCAGGACTGACATATGAAGAACGACTGGATCCACTCGGCTTATACTCACTGAAATTTAGAAGAATGAGAGGGGACCTCATAGAAATATATAAAATTATGACGGGATTAGACAGGTTAGATGCAGGAAGAATGTTCCCGATTTTGGGGAAGTCCAGAACCAGGGGTCACAGTCTAAGGATAAGGGGTAAGCCATATAGGACTGAGATGAGGAGAACATTTTTCACACAGAGAGTGGTGAACCTGTGGAATTCTCTACCACAGAAAGTTGTTCAGTCCAGTTCGTTGGATATATTCAAGAGGGAGTTAGATGTGGCTGTTACCGCTAAGGGGATCAGGGTGTATGGAGAGAAGGCAGGAGTGGGTACTGAAGTTGCATGATCAACCATGATCATATTGACTGGTGGTGCAGGCTCGAATGGCCCGCTCCTGCACCTATTTTCTATGTTGATGTTTCTATGTCCAGGCCACTCAATATTTTGTACATCTCAATGAGGTCTCCACTCAACCTCCTCTGTTCCAATGAGAACAAACCCAGCCTATCCAATCTGTCCTCATAACTAAGATTCTCTATTCCAGGCAGCATCCTAGTAAATCTCCTCTGTACCCTCTCTAGTGCAATCACATCCTTCCTATAATACGGCGACCAGAACTGCATGCAGTACTCCAGCTGAGGCCTAATCAAAGTATTACACAATTTAAGCATAACCTCCCTGCTCTTATATTCTATGCCTCAGCCAATAAAGGCAAGCATTCCGTATGCCTTCTTAACCACCTTATCCACCTGGTCTGCTACTTTCAATGATCTTTGGACAAGCACTCCAAGGTCCCTTTGTTCATCCACACTATTAAGTGACCTACTTTCCTTATGTGTATACTGTTTCCTTATTAGCCCTCCCAAAGTGCATCACCTCACACTTCTCTGAATTAAATTCCATTTGTCACTGCTCTGCCCACCTGACCAGTAGATTGATATCCCCCTGCAGCCCATGACTTTCCCCTTCATTATCAACCACACAGCCAATTTTAGTGTCGTCTGCAAACTTCATAATCATACTCCCTATATTCAAATCTAAATCGTTGATATCTACCACAAAAAGCAAGGGACCCAGCACTGTGCCCTGCGGAACCCCACTGGAAACATCCTTCCTGTCACAAAAACATCCATCAATCACTACACTTTGCTTCCAACCTCCAAGCCAATTTTGGATCCAACTTGCCATTTTGCCCTGGATCCCATGGGCTTTAATCTACCATGTGGGACCTTATCAGAAGCTTTGCTAATGTCCATATACACTACATCATATGCACTATCCTCATCGACCCTCTTGGTTACCTTCTCAAAAAATTCAATCAGGTTAGTCAAACACGATCTTCCCTTAACAAATCCGTGCTGACTGTCCCTAACTAATCCTTGCCTTTCCAAGTGTAGATTTATCCTGTCTTTCTTACAGTTAATTCAGAGACCATGGTCCAGAACTTAAAGAAGGGTAACTTTGAAGGTATGAGGCGTGAATTGGCTAGGATAGATTGGCAAATGATACTTAAGGGGTTGACTGTGGATGGGCAATGGCAGACATTTAGAGACCGCATGGATGAACTACAACAATTGTACATTCCTGTCTGGCGTAAAAATAAAAAAGGGAAGGTGGTTCAACCGTGGCTATCTAGGGAAATCAGGGATAGTATTAAAGCCAAGGAAGTGGCATATAAATTGGCCAGAAATAGCAACGAACCTGGGGACTGGGAGAAATTTAGAACTCAGCAGAGGAGGACAAAGGGTTTGATTAGGGCAGGGAAAATGGAGTACGAGAAGAAGCTTGCAGGGAACATTAAGGCGGATTGCAAAAGTTTCTATAGGTATGTAAAGAGAAAAAGGTTAGTAAAGACAAACGTAGGTCCCCTGCAGTCAGAATCAGGGGAAGTCATAACGGGGAACAAAGAAATGGCAGACCAATTGAACAAGTACTTTGGTTCAGTATTCACTAAGGAGGACACAAACAACCTTCCGGATATAAAAGGGGTCAGAGGGTCTAGTAAGGAGGAGGAACTGAGGGAAATCTTTATTAGTCGGGAAATTGTGTTGGGGAAATTGATGGGATTGAAGGCCGATAAATCCCCAGGGCCTGATGGACTGCATCCCAGAGTACTTAAGGAGGTGGCCTTGGAAATAGCGGATGCATTGACAGTCATTTTCCAACATTCCATTGACTCTGGATCAGTTCCTATCGAGTGGAGGGTAGCCAATGTAACCCCACTTTTTAAAAAAGGAGGGAGAGAGAAAACAGGGAATTATAGACCGGTCAGCCTGACCTCAGTAGTGGGTAAAATGATGGAATCAATTATTAAGGATGTCATAGCAGCGCATTTGGAAAATGGTGACATGATAGGTCCAAGTCAGCATGGATTTGTGAAAGGGAAATCATGCTTGACAAATCTTCTGGAATTTTTTGAGGATGTTTCCAGTAAAGTGGACAAAGGAGAACCAGTTGATATGGTATATTTGGACTTTCAGAAGGCTTTCGACAAGGTCCCACACAAGAGATTAATGTGCAAAGTTAAAGCACATGAGATTGGGGGTAGTGTGCTGACGTGGATTGAGAACTGGTTGGCAGACAGGAAGCAAAGAGTAGGAGTAAATGGGTACTTTTCAGAATGGCAGGCAGTGACTAGTGGGGTACCGCAAGGCTCTGTGCTGGGGCCCCAGCTGTTTACATTGTACATTAATGATTTAGACGAGGGGATTAAATGTAGTATCTCCAAATTTGCGGATGACACTAAGTTGGGTGGCAGTGTGAGCTGCGAGGAGGATGCTATGAGGCTGCAGAGTGACTTGGATAGGTTAGGTGAGTGGGCAAATGCATGGCAGATGAAGTATAATGTGGATAAATGTGAGGTTATCCACTTTGGTGGTAAAAACAGAGAGACAGACTGTTATCTGAATGGTGACAGATTAGGAAACGGGAAGGTGCAACGAGACCTGGGTGTCATGGTACATCAGTCATTGAAGGTTGGCATGCAGGTACAGCAGGCGGTTAAGAAAGCAAATGGCATGTTGGCCTTCATAGCGAGGGGATTTGAGTACAGGGGCAGGGAGGTGTTGCTACAGTTATACAGGGCCTTGGTGAGGCCACACCTGGAGTATTGTGTACAGTTTTGGTCTCCTAACTTGAGGAAGGACATTCTTGCTATTGAGGGAGTGCAGCGAAGATTCACCAGACTGATTCCCGGGATGGTGGGACTGACCTATCAAGAAAGATTGGATCAACTGGGCTTGTATTCACTGGAGTTCAGAAGAATGAGAGGGGACCTCATAGAAACGTTTAAAATTCTGATGGGTTTAGACAGATTAGATGTAGGAAGAATGTTCCCAATGTTGGGGAAGTCCAGAACCAGGGGTCACAGTCTAAGGATAAGGGCTAAGCCATTTAGGATCGAGATGAGGAGAAACTTCTTCACCCAGAGAGTGGTGAACCTGTGGAATTCTCTACCACAGAAAGTAGTTGAGGCTAATTCACTAACTATATTCAAAAGGGAGTTAGATGAAGTCCTTACTACTCGGGGGATCAAGGGGTATGGCGAGAAAGCAGGAAGAGGGTACTGAAGTTTCATGTTCAGCCATGAACTCATTGAATGGCGGTGCAGGCTAGAAGGGCTGAATGGCCTGCTCCTGCACCTAGTTTCTATGTTTCTATGTTTTCAGGATTTTTTCCAATAATTTTCCCACCACTGAGGTTAGGCTGACAGGCCTGTAATTACATGGCCTATCCCTTTCTCCCTTCTTAAACAAGAGTATTATATTAGCAGTCCTCCAATCCTCCGGCACCATGCCCAAATCCAAAGAGGAGTGGAAAATGATGGTCAAGGCCTCTGGTATTTCTTCTTTTATTTCACTCAACAGCCTGGGATGCATTTCGTCCGGGCCTGGGGACTTATCTACTTTCAAAGCTGCTAAACCCCTGAATACTTCCTGTCTCATTATATTTATGTCATCCAGAATATCACACTCCTCCTTGATAGCAGTATCTGCATTACCCCTTTCCTTTGTGAAAACAGATGCAAAGTATTCATTAAGAACCTTACCAACATCGTCCGCCTCCACACAAAGATTACCCTCATGGTCTCTAATAGGCCCTACCCTTTCTTTAGTTACCCTCTTACTCTTAATATATTTATAGAACTTCTTAGGGTTTTCATTAATTTTACTAGCCAAGAATTTTTCATGGTCTCTCTTAGCATTCCTAATATCCTTTTAGAAACTTAGAAATTAGTGCAGGAGCAGTCTATTCGGCCCTTCAAGCCTGCACCGCCATTCAGTAAGATCATGGCTGATCATTCCCTCAGTACCCCTTTCTTGCTTTCTCTCCATATCCCTTAATGCCTTTGGCCGTAAGGGCCATATCTAACTCCTTTTTGAATATATCTAAGGAACTGGCCACAACAAATTTCTGTGGTAGAGAATTCCACAGGTTAACCACTCTCTGAGTGAAGAAGTTTCTCCTCATCTCGGTCCTAAATGGCTTACCCCTTATTCTTAGACTGAGACCCCTGGTTCTGGAACTCCCCAGCAACGGGAACATTCTTCCTGCCTCTAACCTGTCCAATCACGTCAGAATTTTATATGTTTCTATGAGATCCCCTCTCATTCTTCTAAACTCCAGTGGATACAAGCCCAGTTGATTCAATCTCTCCTTATATGTCAGTCCTGCCATTCTGGGAATCAATCTGGTGAACCTTCACTGTACTCCCTCAATAGCAAGAACGTCCTTCCTCAGATTAGGAGACCAAAACTGAACACAATATTCCAGGTGTGGCCTCACCAAGGCTCTGTACAACTGCAGTAAGACCTCCCTGCTCCTATACTCAAATCCTTTAGCTATGAAGGCCAACATGCCATTTGCCTTCTTCACCGCCTACTGTACCTGCATGCCAAACTTTAATGACTGATGTACCATGACACCCAAGTCTTATTGCACCTCCCCTTTTCCTAATCTGTCACCATTCAGATAATATTCTGTCTTCCTGTTTTTGCCTCTTAACTTTCTATATTCCTCTTAACATTCTACAGTATTTAGCCATTGGTATTTGACATAAGCTTCCCTTTTTTTCTTTATCCTTCCCTGTAAGTTCCTAGACATCCAGGGGGCTCTAGAATTCTTATCCCCACCCTTTTTCTTTAAGGGCACATGTTTGGCCTGAGCCTTCCGGATCTCCTCCTTGAATGCCTCCCACTGTTCTGACACTGATTTACCCACAAATAGCTGTTTCCAGTCCACTGTGGCCAAATCACTCCTTAACTTAACAAAATTAGCTTTTCCCCAATTCTGGACTTTTATTTCAGGCCTATCCTTATCCTTATCCTTATCCATAACCAACTTGAATCTGACTGAATTATGGTCACTGACACCCAAGTGCTCTCCCACTAATACCCCTTCAACTTGCCCAGCTTCATTCCCCAAAACGAAATCCAAGATCGCCCCCTCTTGTGTTGGGCTTGCTACATACTGACTAAAAAAGTTCTTTTGAATGCATTTCAAGAATTCCGCACCCTCTATACCCTTCATACTATATTTGTCCCAATCAATATTTGGATAGTTAAAATCCCCTATTATTACTACCCTATGGTTTTGGGCTTCACAGTAATTTGCCTATGTATTTGCTCCTCTATCTTCCTCCCACTATTTGGGGGTCTATAATACATGCCCAGCAGTGTGATCACCCCTTTTTTATTTGTCAATTCGACCCATATGGCCTCATTTGATGATCCCTCTAACATATCATCGCTCCTCACTGCTGTAATAGTTTCTTTAATCAGTACCGCGACACCCCACCACACTTTTTACCCCCCTCTCTATCTTATCTAAAAGTCCTGTAACCAGGAATATTGATCTGCCAAACTTGCCCCTCTTTCAGCCATGTTTCTGTATTGGCTATAATGTCATACTCCCAAGTGTCGACCTGTGCTCTTAGCTCATCTGCCTTATTCGCTGTACTCGTTGCACTAAAGTATATACCATTTAGCACAGGAAGACCTCCTTACTTACTACTTACTAAGCCTTGTTTCCTTTGACTTACTGGATTCGCTTTCTAGATTCTTGCTATCCAATTTCTGCTTTACTTCCTTCCCTATTGAATTTGTTCTCAGGTTCCCATCCCCCTGCCAAGCTAGTTTAAACTCTCCCCAACAGCACTAGCAAAACTCCCTGCGAGGATATTGGTCCCAGCGTTGTTGAGGTGCAACCCATCTGGTTTGTACAGGTCTCATCTTCTCCAGAAGTGGTCCCAATGCCTCAAGAATTGAAAGCCCTCCCTCCTACACCAGCTCTCCAGCCACGTGTTGATCCTCTCTATCCTTCTATTCATGTACTCATTCGCACATGACTCTGGTAGTAACCCGGAGATTACTACCTTTGAGATCCAACCTTTAATTTTCTTCCTAACTCCCTGAATTCTGCCTGTAGGATCTCATCCCTCTTTTTACCTATGTCATTGGTCCCGATATGGACCAAGACTTCTAGCTGTTTACCCTCCCCCCACAGAATGCCTTGCGTCCGCTCTGTGACATCCTTTACCCTGGCACCAGGGAGACAGCAAACCATTCGGCAGTCACGTCTACGGACGCAGTAACGCCTGTCTGTTCCCCTAACTATAGAATCCCCTATCACTAGAGGTCTTTTATTCTGCGTCCCTCCCCCCTGTGCAGCTGAGCCACCTGTGGTGCCTTGGAATTGGCTCTGGCTGCACTCCCCAGAGGCACCATCGCCCTTACCGATACTCGAAAGTGAATATTGGTTTGAAAGCGAGATAGACTCACGGGGGGATTCCTGCACTACATGTCTAGCATTCTTACTTCTTCTGGTGGTCACCCACTTCCTCTCTGCATGCACGTCTTTCAGCTGCGGGGTGACCACCTCCTGAAACGTGCTATCCACGTAGCTCTCAGACACACGAATGCACCATAATGACTCCACTCGCTGCTCCTGCTCCGAAACTCTGATGTGTCCCATACGGCAGTAGAAGTTCAGCCCACCCATAGATGGCATAGGTCAGGGCGCACTGCAAAGCGATTTCGTGATTCCGTTCACATCGCGCAGCTGCAGAATATGATCTCGGGGGTGCCCAAGTTAAAGAAAGAAGGGGACTGCGCAGTTCACTTCACTGAGGTGGACCAGGTTGGGGGGATTAACGGGTGTACCGAGGCTGAGGCTCACAAGCTGTTGCTGTTTTCCCTAGAGGGGAAACTGTATCAGGCCCTATCCGCCGAGACCAAATGGAGACAGAAGACCATGGCCGGCTTAAAGGAGGAAATCCTGAGAGCCAGGGTAGTCCATTCTCTAGGGTATAGAGGACACTGCAACTGGCAGGGGAAGCACCTGAGGCATTTGCGGACAGGCGTCAGGAAGGGGTTAGTGCAGGGAAGGCTAGGACATGTTTCGAGTGTGGACGGGACACTGGAGGAGAGACTGGCCAGCCCCGAGGAGGGGACAAGGCAAAGGGGATCCTCCAGTGCCTAAGATGAAACCTGTCGAGGTGAATGGACTGACCATGGAACAATTTGATGTTCTAGTGGCCACCCTGTTATATATGTAAACTTGTATTTACTCTGTACAGCCACCAGAGGGCTCATCCCCTGGAGTCCCAAGGGATCCCATAATCCCTTGGGAGCACAGGTATTTAAGAAGGCCTCACAGGCTGGAGAGGCACTCTGGAGACCTGCAATAGAAGACTAAGGTCACACTTTACTTTGAGCTCACAGTGTTCACTCTGACTCTTTCTCCATACACAACAACTGGCGACGAAATACAGATAGTGAACCTAAAGATGCAGAGAACAGTGGACATCCTGGAGATATACCCGGAGGGCGATGATTGGGAAACTTTTGTGCAGCGACTCGACCAATATCCAACGAGCTAGATGGAGAAGAGAATGCTGCCAAACGAAGGGCGATCCTCCTCACCGTCTGTGGGGCACCAACGTATGGCCTCATGAAGAATCTGCTTACTCCAGCGAAACCCACGGAGAAATCGTACGATGATTTGTGCACACTGGTCCGAGAGCATTTGAACCCGAAGGAAAGCGTTCTGATGGCGAGGTACCGGTTCTACACCTACAAAAGGTCTGAAGGCCAGGAAGTGGCAAGTTATGTCACCGAGCTAAGACGCCTTGCAGGACATTGCGAATTTGAAGGACATTTGGAGCACATGTTCAGGGACTTCTTCGTACTTGGCATTGGCCAAGAAACCACACTTCGCAAACTTTTGACTGTTTGAGTAAGGCCATAGCGATAGCCCAGGCGTTCATTGCCACAAGTGACAATACGAAGCAAATCTCTCAGCACACAAGTGCTGCTACAAGTACTGTGAACAAAGTGATGTTGTTTTTGAATCGTAATATACAGGGCAGGTCACACATACCTTCAGCTACACGTCCGCAGATGTCCCAGAGTCCACCATCAAGGGTGATGAATGCAAGGCCATTAACACCTTGTTGGTGCTGCAGGGGTGATCGTCGTTTCCATTCATGCTGATACAATGAGTATGTTTACAAGGGCTGTGGAACAGTGGGACACCTCCAACGAGTGTGCAGGCAAGCTGCAAAGCCTGTTAAACCTGCAAACCACTGTGTTGCAGAGGAGGACAGATCCACGGAGGATCACGATGAACCAGAGCCTCAGATAGAGGAGGCAGAGGTACATGGGGTGCATACATTCACCACGAATTGTCCCCTGACAATGCTGAATGTTGAACTAAATGGACTCCCGGTGTCAATGGAGCTGGACACAGATGCGAGCCAGTCCATCATGGGCAAAAAGACTTTTGAAAGATTGTTGTGCAACAAGGCCTCAAGGCCAGTCTTAACTCCAGTTCGCATGAAACTAAAAACTTACACGAAAGAACTGATTCCTGTAATCGGCAGTGCTACCGTAAAGGTCTCCTATGATGGAGCGGAGCACAAACTACCACTCTGGGTGGTACCGGGCGATGGTCCCATCCTGCTCGGCAGGAGCTGGCTGGGAAAGATACGTTGGAACTGGGACGACGTCCGAGCGCTATCGCCCGCTGACGACACGCGTGTGCCCAGGTCTTAAACAAGTTCCCGTCGCTATTTGAACCAGGCATCGGGAAATTCCAAGGAGCAAAAGTGCAGATCTGCCTAATTCCAGCGGCACGACCCTTCCATCACAAGGCGAGAGCAGTACCATATATGATAAGAGAAAGGGTAGAGATCGAGCTAGACTGGCTGCAAAGAGAGGGCATCATTTCTCCGATCGAGTTCAATGAGTGGGCCAGTCTGCCGTCAGAATCTGTGGCGATTACAAAGCAACTATCAATTGTTTCTCCCTGCAAGACTAATACCCACTACCAAAGGCCGATGACCTCTTTGCAACGCTAGCGGGAGGAAAGACGTTCACAAAGCTGGATCTGACTTCGGCCTACATGACGCAGGAACTGGAGGAATCATTGAAGGCCCTCACCTGCATCAACACACACAAAGGTCTTTTTGTTTATAATAGATGCCCATTTGGAATCCGATCGGCGGCAGTGATATTCCAGAGAAACATGGAAAGCTTACTGAAGTTGGTCCCGCACCCCGTAGTCTTCCAGGATGACATCTTGGTCACAGGTCGAACACAGTCGAGCATCTGGAGGAGGTTCTTAGTTGACTCAACCGCGTGGGGCTCAGGTTAAAACGCTCGAAGTGCATTTTCCTGGCATCTGAAGTGGAGTTCCTGGGAAGGAGGATTGTGGCGGACGGCATCAGGCCCACCAACGCGAAGATGGAGGCAATTGAGAATGCACCGAATGACGGAGCTGCGGTGGGACTCCTGAACTACTTGGTTACGTCTTACCAGGTCTCAGCACACTGTTAGAACCACTGCATGTCTTACTACGAAAAGGGGATGAATGGGTTTGGGGCAAAAGCCAAGAAAATGCCTTTGTAAAAGCGAGAAAATTGTTATGCTCAAACAAATTGCTTGTGTTGTATGATCCATGTACGCATTTGGTACTAGCATGTGATGCGTCATCATATGGCGTCGGGTGTGCATTGCAACAAGCTAATGATTCTGGGAAACTGCAACCGGTTGCTTATGCATCCAGGAGTCTAAGGCTGAGAGAGCCTACAGCATGATTGAGAAAGAAGAGTTAACGTGTGTCTATGGGGTAAAGAAAATGCATCAATACCTGTTTGGGCTAAAATTCTAATTGGAAACTGACCATAAGCCACTTATATTCCTGTTCTCCGAGAGTAAAGGGAAGAATACCAACACATTGTCCCGCATCCAGAGATGGGCGCTCATGTTGTCCGCATGCAAATACGCCATCCGCCACAGGCCAGGCACAGAAAACTGCGCCGAAGGAGACAATGAAGGTATGAGGGTGGAGTTGGCTAAAGTGGACTGGGAAAATAGATTAAAGTGTAGGACGGTTGATGAGCAGTGGTGTACATTTAAGGAGATATTTCACAACTCTAAAGAAAAATATATTCCAGTGAGGAGAAAAGGGTGTAAGAGAAAATATAGCCATCCATGGCTAACTAAAGAAATAAAGGACGGTATCCAATTAAAATCAAGGGCATACAGAATGGCCAAATCTGGTGGGAGGACAGAAGATTGGAAGCTTTTAAAAGCCAGCAAAGAATGACTAAATAAATGATTAAGGGAAGATAGACTATGAAAGTAAACTAGCACAAAATATAAAAACAGATAGCAAGAGTTTCTATAGGTATATTAAAAAGGAAAAGAGTGGCTAAAGTCAATGTTGGTCCCTTAGAGGATGAGACCGGGGAATTAGTAATGGGGAACATGGAGATGGCAGAAACTCTGAACAAATATTTTGTATCACTCTTTACGGTAGAGGACACTAACAATATTCCAACAGTGGATAGTCAAGGGGCTATGGGGGGGTGGGGGGGGGGGGAGGAACTTAACACAATCACAAACACTAAGGAGGTGGTACTCAGTAAGATAATAGGACTAAAGGCAGATAAATGCCCTGAACCTGATGGCTTGCATCCTGGGGTCTTAAGAGAAGTAACGGCAGGGATTGTGGATGCATTGGTTGTAATTTACCAAAATTCCCTGGATTCTGGGGAGGTCCCAGCAGATTAGAAAACTGCAAATGTAATGCCCCTATCGGCTGATGGTTTGACATCTGTATACAGCAGAATATGGAATGACTATTGGAATATTGCATGCAGTTTTGGTTTCCATATTTACGAAAGGATATACTTGCTTTGGAGGCAGTTCAGAGAAGGTTCACTAGGTTGATTCTGGAGATGAGGAGGTTGACTTATGAGGAAAGGTTGAGTAGATTGGGTCTCTACTCATTGGAATTCAGAAGAATGAGAGGTGATCCTATCAAAATGTATAAGATTATGAGGGGGCTTAACAAGCTGGATGCAGAGAGGATGTTTCCACTGATGGGGGAGACTAGAACGAGAGGGCTGATCTTAGAATAAGGGGCCTCCCATTTAAAACTGAGATGAGGAGAAATTTCTTCTCTCAGAGGATTGTATATCAGTGGAATTCGCTGCCTCAGAGAACTGTGGAAGCTGGGACATTGAATAAATTTAAGACAGAAATAGACAGGTTCTGAAACGATAAGGGTATAAGGGGTTATCGGGAGCTGAGTCCATGATCAGATCAGCCATGATCTTATTGAATGGCGGAGCAGGCTCGAGAAGCTGTATGACCTACTCCTGCTCCTATTTCTTATGTTCTTATAACTTTATGCGTTTCGATACGATCACCTCTCATTCTTCTGAATTCCAATGAATAGAGGCCCAACCTACTTAACCTTTCCGAAGGGACGGGCGATGGCCTCCGTTGCCCTCAGCCAGCAGGAAAGGAGTACTGAGGGAATGATCAGCCATGATCTTATTGAATGGTGGTGCAGGCTTGAAGGGCTGAATGGCCTACTCCTGCATCTATTTTCAATGTTTCTAAGTCAACCCCCTCATCGCCGGAATCAACCTAGTGAACCTTCTCTGAACTGCCTCCAAAGCAAGTATATCCTTTCGTAAATATGGAAACCAAAACTGCACACAGTATTCCAGGTGTGGCCTCACTAATACCCTGTATAGCTGTAGCAAGACTTCCCTGCTCTTATACTCCATCCCCTTTGCAAGAAAGGCCAAGATTCTATTGGCCTTCTTGATCACTTGCCGTACCTGCATACTAACCTTTTGTGTTTCATGCACCAGGACCCCCAGGTCCCGCTGTACTGCAGCACTTTGCAAACTTTCTCCATTTAAATAAAATAACTTGCCCTTTGATTTTTTTTCTGCCAAAGTGCATGACCTCACACATTCCAATATTATACTCAATCTGCCAAATTTTTGCCCACTCACTTAGCCTATGTCCTTTTGCAGATTTTTTGCGTCCTCCTCACATTGCTTTTCCTCCCATCTTTGTATAGTCAGCAAACTTGGCTACGTTACACTCGGTCCCTTCTTCCAAGTCGTTAATATAGATTGTAAATAGTTGGTTCATTGCTGTGGAAAAGCAGATGCTGAGATGACATCCAGTCCTGGATGAATAGGGATCATTAAAGTTTAAAAAAAACTGATTTTGACCAATACATTCCCAGAATTGTTCAGGTTCGTGGATCGGTATAAACCAATTTCCTCCCAATTCTCACTTGCAAAGTTCTGAATTCTCCCTGATCGTCATGGGTCCTTAGATGTCTGTATCACATTAATGATGGTGTTATGTTGCGTGTACGTGACACGTGTTACCTGCAGCATGTCCATCATACAGTGCATATCGCAACACCTGATTTTCAGGGTCAAATTCCTGTCAGGAGTCAAAACTCGAGAGAAGTTCATCCCGGAGTTGGTATTCCTTCCTTTAAAGTGATTTAGTTTATTTAGCAACTCGGCTGATGGTTTGACATCTGTATACAGCAGAATATGGAATGACTAATTCAAAATAATATATTGCACAAGCCTCACAAAAATCACACCTTACCTTTCAGGTACTGGATCATAGGCTACAACACTATCTGTATATCTGTCTGTTCTATACCGCTGAGTGGAAGCTTTAGGCCACAAGGACATGAAGGCCTCCCCTTTCTTTGCCCACTTCCCACCCCACCCTACCGCCCCTCACTCCACCCTCACACGAGAAGGTCCATCCTGTTACATAATCTAGGACATTATCTCTCAACGCTGGACAGAATGTGTGTGACATTTGCCAATCCAGGCACATAATGGCACAGGCAATGGCTGGAACCCAGAAAACACAGATATCAGGCTCATCAACCTCTGGATATCAGGGAGCTGTGCCCATCTTGGCTGATGGAAGATGAAAACAGGGTAACTAGCCCCACATCACTCCCTTACCACAATTAAAAATTCCTTCCCCTACCCATGCCATATGCAGCCCGTGTATGGAATGTTTCTAATGCAGTGGCAGCGGGTAATGACCTTTAAATAGGTCTGCTGCTCAGTGATGTAACTCCCTTTATAAACCATCAACAGACTGTACATGAATGAACTTCCAATATGTAAGCTGCGAAATCCCAATGATTTTCAGAAAAGACATTTCATGGATAGAGCCTGAAGTGAACTAAGTCATCTACATGGTTTGTAGAAATGCAATATATCCCTTGCCAGACAAACAGAAATAAGTGTAATGACAGCAGACCTTGAATACACAAAGGAAAATGCAAAGAAATTATCCACACAGGTTCCATTTATTCAACACACTGTATCTGTACACTGTATATGCAGCCATTTATTGGCAACACTTGTCTGAATTCGAGGTACAGACAAAGGATTCAGTTGATCACGATATCTTTCAAGGAAATGAAATACCGCAGTGTTTACCAAAAGCAAAGACTTCAACATGTATAACTTAAACTTACACAGTTTGACTGCAGAAAACGAATGTTCTCACAAAAAGGGAACTTCTCCAGCCCAAACATATATAAGTTGTACCCAAAACAACTCTTCCTTCTCTACTATTCTGCAATCTGCAAAGCAATGAGATTTCTACAGATCGTGCTGACAAAACATTAACACTTCTAATAAAAGTAAATCTTTTCAAAAGTAAAATTGTTTAGTGAAAGGCCAAGAACTCTGTTTTAAATATAAACCCAATACACCATGTGGAGGTGGCACTAAGTTACTAAAATTAGGACATTCAGTCTTCTGTTGTGGAGGAAAAGAGCGCTGCTAGAATCACCTTTACTGGAGGTCCTAAAGTCTGAAGTAATTACTCTTATACTCTCAAGGAGTTGCCTTTGGAATGCTTTGAAGTCAGAAAGCAATCAAAAAGGATAATGGAATGTTTGCCTTTATTTCAAAGGCAGGCTGGAATTCTAAGAGGAGGAATTTTGTAAAGAGCCTAGCATGGCAGACCCTATCTGGAGTACTGCATTCAATTTTGGGCACCACACCTCAGGAAGGATATATATACATATTGACTTTGAAGGAGATACAGCACGATTCACCAAAATGATTCAAGGGCCTCGAGGGTTAAATTATGAGAACAGGCTTGTATTCCCTCGAGTTTAGAAGATTTAAGAGGTGATCAAAATACTCAAAATTTGATGGGTTAGATACAGATAAACTATTTTCTCTGGTGGGGGATTCCAGAACAAGGGGACATATTCTTAAAAATAGAACTAGACTATTCAGGAGGAAAACAAGAAAGCACTTCTTCATACAAAGGGTAGTGGATGTCTGGAACTTGGAACTCTCTCCTCCAGTTGGCTGTGGATGCTGGGGGGGGGGGGGGGGATCAATTGAAATTTAAGACAGAGATGGATAGATTTTTGTTGGGCAAGGGATCGAGGGATATGGAGCAAAATAGAGTTGACGTACAGATCAGCCATAATCTAATTGAATAGCAGAACAGGCTCGAGGGACTGTACGAGCTCCCCCTGTTCCTACATCAGTCCTGTAATTTTATTCATGGGCAACAGGAGCATGGGGCCCCCAGAAAGAGATCTGGCTCTCTGAATCTATGCTGATACTGCAGTGCGGGGACCCAGAGAAGATAGACTCAGGGAGCAACAGACTTTCAGCAGCCAAACTTGTGTTCCAACACTCTTGATCTAGTAAGTGATAATTAACAGTGTATTTGGACTTTTGCATGCAAAGGATAGTCCTTGACAATCGTGCAGAATATACCACAGGCAGGCAGTAACATAAGAAGCTTTGGTGCTGCTGTTCCATGAGGACTTCTTGGGTTGATTCTGAACATTCAGGTGCAGTGGATCAGCTCCTCTTGTCTGCTTTAAGGGCTGCCTCAATATTGTTGGACCTGACAACTTGGCCAGATCTTTGGAAAGGGTGGACTGGCACTGAAATGGCACTCTATTGATCTGCATTTTTCTTTAGACAATATGGAGTCAAGAAGCAACAAGTATATTTTCTCTGCAGTCTGAGAAACGGGGCTAGAATCACTACAGATATATAAAGCTTTGTGTAACAAAAGCTAGTTACAGTGAGAGAGAGAGCGAGCTAAGCTTTCTTGAGAATTCTCAATCTTTTACCAGCTTCTCCAAACTCTGACTCCCAGTGTAAATGAAACGTTCAGCTACAATCGGGCTTGATTGTCAAGCTAAAGAACTGAAATGCCTGTCACTGAGCACACGTTATGTGGGGTACACAGAGGGTGGCAACACCACTGCCTATCTCTCAACAAAGTCAGACTTTGCTAGGCTGTGGAGATTTGGTCTTTGCAGTTGTGCAGATAATACACCCTTTGTCTAGCCACTGCCATGTGTGTCTATATCTGCCGGATAGTGAAGGTGGTATCGTGAACAAAGCGAATAGCATCACCAAGGCAAAAAAACAAAAAGGGCCACTGTACAGCAAAATTCTAAAGGGTCAAAGTGAAATAAAAAGGCAAGCATGAAAGCTCGGTGCCTCAATGCGAGGAGTATTCGGAACCCAGGAGAGGGCTCGGAGCTAGTTAGAATGGGTGAGAGCTCAGATGAACAGGACCACAAAAAAGAATGCAAAAGGCAGGAGGCAACAGAGCAGAGTAGCACTGGGATAAGTGTAAACCATAAGGTGATAGGAAGGGACAATATGTATGAATATAAAGAGGCTGCAGGAGGGGTCAAAACTAAAAATTATGGTTTATAAACTAGTATTAAAACACTCTACCTAAATGCACGTAGCATTCGAAATAAAGTAAATGAGTTGAAGGCACAAATCATTACAAATGGGTATGATTTGGTGACCATTACAGAAATGAGGTTGCAGGGTGGCCAAGACTGGGAATTAAACATACAAGGGTATCTGACAATTCGGAAAGATAGACAAAAAGGGAAAGGAGGTGGGGTAGCTCTGTTAATAAAGGATGATATCAGGGCAGTTGTGAGAGACGATATTGGCTCTAATGAACAAAATGTTGAATCATTGTGGGTGGAGATTAGAGGTAATAAGGGGAAAAAGTCACTGGTGGGCGTAGTTTATAGGCAGGCCCCCAAATAATAACTTCACGGTGGGGCTGACAATAATCAAGGGAATAATGGAGGCATGTGAAAAAGAAACGGCAGTAATCATGGGGGATTTTAACCTACATATCGATTGGTCAAATCAAATCGCACGGGGTAGCCTTGAGGAGGAATTCATAGAATGCATACGGGATTGTTTCTTGGAACAGTATGTTACAGAACCTACAAGGGAGCAAGCTATCTTAGATCTGGTCCTGTGTAATGAGACAGGAATAATAAACGATCTTCTAGTAAAAGATCCTCTCGGAATGAGTGATCACAGTATGGTTGAATTTGTAATACAGATTGAGGGTGAGGAAGTAGTGTCTCAAACGAGCGTACTATGCTTAAACAAAGGGGACTACATGGAATGAGGGCAGAGTTGGCTAAAGTAGACTGGAAACACAGACTAAACAGTGGCACAATTGAGGAACAGTGGAGGACTTTTAAGGAGCTCTTTCATAGTGCTCAACAAAAACATATTCCAGTGAAAAAGAAGGGCGGTAAGAGAAGGGATAACCAGCCGTGGGTAACCAAGGAAATAAAGGAGTATCATCAAATTAAAAACCAATGCGTATAAGGTGGCCAAAGTTAGTGGGAAGCTAGAAGATTGGGAAAATTTTAAACGACAGCAAAGAATGACTAAGAAAGCAATAAAGAAAGGAAAGATAGATTACGAAAGTAAACTTGCGCAAAACATAAAAACAGATAGTAAAAGCTTTTACCGATATATAAAACGGAAAAGAGTGACTAAAGTAAATGTTGGTCCCTTAGAAGATGAGAAGGGGGATTTAATAATGGGAAATATGGAAATGGCTGAGACCTTAAACAATTATTTTGCTTCGGTCTTCACAGTGGAAGACACAAAAACCATGCCACACATTGCTGGTCACGGGAATGTGGGAAGGGAGGACCTTGAGACAATCACTATCACTAAGGGGGTAGTGCTGGACAGGCTAATGGGACTCAAGGTAGACAAGTCCCCTGGTCCTGATGAAATGCATCCCAGGGTATTAAAAGAGATGGCGGAAGTTATAATCTACCAAAATTCTCTGGACTCTGGGGAGGTACCAGCGGATTGGAAAGCAGCTAATGTAACGCCTCTGTTTAAAAAAGGGGCAGACAAAAGGCAGGTAACTATAGGCCGGTTAGTTTAACATCTATAGTGGGGAAAATGCTTGAAGCTATCATTAAGGAAGAAATAGAGGGACATCCAGATAGGAATAGTGCAATCAAGCAGACGCAACATTGATTCATGAAGGGTAAATCATGTTTAATTAATTTACTGGAATTCTTTGAGGATATAACGAGCATGGTGGATAGAGGTGTACCGATGGATGTGGTGCATTTAGATTTCCAAAAGCCATTCGATAAGGTGCCACACAAAAGGTTACTGCAGAAGATAAAGGTACATGGAGTCAGAGGAAATGTATTAGCATGGATCGAGAATTGGCTGGCTAACAGAAAGCAGAGAGTCGGGATAAATGGGTCCTTTTCGGGTTGGAAATCGGTGGTTAGTGGTGTGCCACAGGGATGGTTGCTGGGACCACAACTGTTTACAATATACATAGATGACCTGGAAGAGGGGACGGAGTGTGGTGTAACAAAATTTGCAGATGACACAAAGATTAGTGGGAAAGCGGGTTGTGCAGAGGACACAGAGAGGCTGCAAAGAGATTTAGATAGGTTAAGCGAATGGGCTAAGGTTTGGCAGATGGAATACAATGTCGGAAAATGTGAGGTCATCCACCTTGGAAAAAAAAACAGTAAAAGGGAATATTATTTGAATGGGGAGAAATTACAACATGCTGCGGTGCAGAGGGACCTGGGGGTCCTTGTGCATGAATCCCAAAAAGTTAGTTTGCAGGTGCAGCAGGTAATCAGGAAGGCGAATGGAATGTTGGCCTTCATTGCGAGAGGGATGGAGTACAAAAGCAGGGAGGTCCTGCTGCAACTGTATAGGGTATTGTTGAGGCCGCACCTGGAGTACTGCGTGCAGTTTTGGTCACCTTACTTAAGGAAGGATATACTAGCTTTGGAGGGGTTACAGAGACGATTCACTCGGCTGATTCCGGAGATGAGGGGGATACCTTATGATGATAGATTGAGTAGACTGGGTCTTTACTCGTTGGAGTTCAGAAGGATGAGGGGTGATCTTATCGAAACATTTAAAATAATGAAAGGGATAGACAAGATAGAGGCAGAGAGGTTGTTTCCACTGGTCAGGGAGACTAGAACTAGGGGGCACAGCTTCAAAATACGGGGGAGCCAATTTAAAACCGAGTTGAGAAGGAATTTCTTCTCCCAGAGGGTTGTTAATCTGTGGAATTCTCTGCCCAAGGAAGCAGTTGAGGCTAGCTCATTGAATGTATTCAAATCACAGATAGATAGATTTTTAACCAATAAGGGAATTAAGGGTTACGGGGAGCGGGCGGGCAAGTGGAGCTGAGTACAAGGCCAGATCAGCCATGATCTTGTTGAATGGCGGAGCAGGCTCGAGGGGCTAGATGGCCTACTCCTGTTCCTAATTCTTATGTTCTTATGTACTTCTGATGGCAGCCACCTGATTATTGAGGAAGACTGAAAAACCATGTGAGTTATGAGTGCTTTGCTAGGAAACCTCAGGGCAAGTCTGGAGATAAGACAACAAACACCCATGGGTTCATGGCCTGATCTTCGTGTCCTCTAAAGGAGTGTCAGTTGCATGGGGTGAAGAGGTCTCGGAAGGCTTTTACAGTGGCTACACTACAGGATTCTCTAAGAATAAAGCCAGTTTTCATTACATTGGCGCATTTTTATTTCACACCAGTACCATAAAAGTTAAAAATAACATTAACGTGTATAAGCAAAGATGGTTCATGAAAAATAGAATCAGACAGCACAGAAGGCAGCCATTCAGCCGATTGTGCCTGTGCCGGATCTTTGAACGAGGTGTCCAATTAGTCCCACTCCCCTGCAGTGAGAACATCCAACTCACAAGTAGCTTCCATCAGCCAGGACATCAGTGCCTTTGTTTGCCATCACCACCCATTTGGCATTAATCTTCTGCTTATACAGTATAAAGTAGGGCATGATTAGTGTTTACATTATTTAAAGCAAGTGTTTGGGTCTTTGTTCATAGTATTGTGAAATGCTTCATCTTTCTCTCTTATAACGTGGGACCACAGCCCAGAGTCTGTGCGGAGGGGAAAGAAAATGTAAAAATATACATGGCTTTGGAGCTTGTGTTACAAATTGTCACAATTGCAATCAAGCCAACATGCTCCTCCAATGCTCTCACTGGCCTGGTGGATCTGGATGTGACGTTTGTGCATTGCAACAAACCATGGGCTAACCCTATAGCGAGTGTGAACCATTGTTCAAAAACCACATCTATTAAAGAACAACCAATCTTGGAACATTGAATATAGACGCAGAACACACACAACACACACACACATCACCTGCAGCAACCGATTTCATTCTTTCCTCTCCGTAGTCATTTTATTCACGGACTCTGAGAAGGTACCTCACCCCTTACGAAAAGGGAGTGTCGTAAACAACGCGTTGGATGATGGTCATCGAATCTCCGCACTTTCCGTTGTAGTGTTGCACATTGGGAATCGATCCCAGTTACCCAAAACATAAATTTTTAAACAGTGACTGGTTCTCACTGAATAAAAGATTGACCAACAAAAAATAGAAGATAAAAGGTGCAAGATATGCTTTCAAACACTAATGGAATATTTAAATTCTCTTTGGTGCAAGAGCTATGATTGTTGATGTTGTTAAACTGGATGTGAAATTAGACTTCAAGTAAATTAAATCTGGAGTGTACAGATTGGCACGTGGGGTGCGGGAAGGGAGAGATTACTCTCCCTCTAAATACTGATTACAATACAAATTTTAAAAAAACACTATAAAAAGAGAAACATCTGTGTATCAATTTGCTCAGGAGCTGAGTGAACACGATACCTAACTCAGTCTTGGATAAGCAATTGGAAATCCGTGCTTTCGATGTCAGATATGTTATCCCTAAGCTGTAGAAAAATGGACAAAACACATCTCCCGTCCAACAAACCACAGGTTAACTTTTTACTCTTTCACTTCCACTTAATAGCAGCATAGGCGTGCAACCTTCGGCTTTATAGCTCATCGTGCTGGGCATTCTCCTCGTCCTTCAGCTTGAACTCGTCAGCAGTTATCTTGCCGTCATCGTTCCGGTCTTGGTTGGAGAACATATTTTCTATGACTTTGTCTGGAGAAAAGCCAGGGGAGAGTTTCCCCTGACCACTCTCCACCTGGGCCAAGATGTATTTCGAGAACTGCAATAGAAAATGGAAATGGGAGATTTTAGACAGGTCTGAGACCAGCGCTGTTTTTCACATCACTTCTTTTAGGCTGGAGAAACTACAAGGTTGGTTAGTTAGTTAATTAGTTAGCTATTTATTTATTTAGTTAGCGGGCCAGCCGTGGCTGGTTCAAGTGTCACTCCAGAGACTTGAGCACGAAATCTAGGCTGATACTCCCAGTGCAGTACTGAGGGAGCGTTGCTCTCTTGGAGGGGCAGTACTGAGAGAGCGGCGCACTGTCGGAGGGGCAGTACTGAGGGAGTGCTGCACTGTCAGAGAGGCAGTACTGAGGGAGCGCTGCACTGTCAGAGGGGCAGTACTGAGGGAGCGCTGCACTGTCAGAGGGGCAGTACTGAGGGAGCGCTGCACTGTCAGAGGGGCAGTACTGAGGGAGCGCTGCACTGTCAGAGGGGCAGTACTGAGGGAGCGCTGCACTGTCAGAGGGGCAGTACTGAGGGAGCGCTGCACTGTCGGAGGGGCAGTACTGAGGGAGCGCTGCACTGTCGGAGGGGCAGTACTGAGGGAGCGCTGCACTGTCGGAGGGGCAGTACTGAGGGAGCGCTGCACTGTCGGAGGGGCAGTACTGAGGGAGCGCTGCACTGTCGGAGGGGCAGTACTGAGGGAGCGCTGCACAGTCGGAGGAGGATCAGTCCCTATCCCAACCCTTCATTACTCTTCAACCTTCTTACTCTCCTGCCGCCGTTCCAGGGTTGATTCCCTCTCAGTTAAGCCTACAGCTTCCCTCTGTGCCTCTCTAGGCATCCTCCGAAGGGCCCATTGAGGCACTTGTCACGGCCTCCTTACGAGCAGCAACCCCAACTATCCCATCCTACTCTCTTGCGACATCCCTGTCCAGTGCATCCGCTGAGGGCTAATCTTGACAATATCTTCCCCGTCCAACTCATCACTCCCAGTGCTGACTCTGTGGACACTGGCAGTGGATCAGCCATCACCGCCCCTCTCCGCATCTCCCTCCAGAATGTCCTGTTCACTTGTGAACGGAGCCCTTGCCATCCATGAGCTTATTGTGGATGAATGCATCAACATCATGGCCTTGACGGAAACCTGGCTGAGGGGTGATGACACCTTCCACCTAAATGAAGCCTCCCTGTCTGGCTATACCTTTCCACCACTTGCCGCGCGCAGACCATGGCGATGGTGGTCTGGCTCTCATCACCAAATCACACTCTACTACTCTGGCACCTTTTCTGCCTTTGAGCATCTCACATTGTTCCACCCCTCAGCTCTCATTTAAAATTCTCGTTCTCCACTGCCTACTCTGGTACCATAAAAAATGTTCTCAAATATCTTCACTGTTTTCCTTCCTCAGCCGCTGCACCAAGTGACTTCTCATTCTAGGTTACTTCAACTTTCATCTCAATACATCATGCTTTCTGTCCTGAATTCACTGCTCTTGTATCCTCTGTCAATCTCTCCCTCCATGTAAACTCCCCACCCATAATCACAGCCACACCCTTAACCTTGCCATCTCGCATGGCTTCGCTACTCCAATTGTGTCAATCAGATAAGGCTACCTCTGACCACTTCCTCGTATCGCTCTCCACCCACACCCCCATACACCGCACCCCCCGCCGCTTGCTTCTGCGTCTGCCCATGGTAAAAAAAAACTCTCCCAACTCGCTTGCAACTGCACTTACAAAATCCCAACTGTCTAGCTTTTGGGCCTCCATTCACCACAGCATTTCTGCAGCTACCGATCTGCTCACCACCAAGTGGACAACAAGTTTAGCCATTCACCGCCAGATCTGGCTGGACCACATAAAGCACAACTGGGTCCTGCTCTCGTCTGCCTAAACTGCTCATTATTCCAGGATGATTGAATGTCAAGGGGCATAAAGGGTAGGATAAGGCAATAAAGGGAAGCTTAGGTCAGATACCAAGAGCTAAATATTGCAGAAAGCCGAGAGGAGTATAGAAAGTACAGGGGTGAAATTTTTAAAAATTAGAAAAGTAAAGAGAGGGCATGAAAAAATATTGGCAAGTTAAAGTCAAAGAAAATCCCAAAAATGTTTTATAAATATGAGCAAGAGGATAACTTAAGAGTAGGGCCAAAATGGTAACCCGTGTGTGGAGGTGGAAGATTTGGTTATGGTTCTTAATGAATACTCTGCGCCTGTCTTCACAAAAGAGAGGGATGATGCAAACATTGTAGTTAAGGAAGAGGACTGTGAAATATTAGATGAGATAAAGATAGTGAGAGGATATATTAACTGGTTCACATCTTTGAAAGTAGATAAATTGCCAGGCCCGGATGAAATGTATCGCAGACTGTTAAAAGAAGCAAGGCAGAAAATAGCAGAGGCTCTAACTCTCATTTTTCAATCCTCTCTGGCTACAGGTGTGGTGCTGTAGGATTGGAGGACTGTTTAAAAAGGGAGAAAGGGAAAGAGAAAAATAAATTACAGGCCACTGGTGGGCAAATTATTGGAAAAAATTCTGAGGGACAGTATTAATCGTTATTTAGAAAGGCACGGATTAATCAAGGACAGTCCGCATGGATTTGTTAAGGGAAGATCAAGTCTGACTAACTTGATTGAATTTTTTGACGAGGTAACAAGGAGGGTCGATGAGGGTCGCACGTTTCATGTAGTCTACATGGATTTTAATAATGCTTTTGACAAGGTCCCACATGGTAGACTGGCCAGAAAAGTGGCAAGTTGGATCCAAAATTGGCTCAGTGGCAGGAAGCAAAGGGTAATGGTCGACAGGTGTTTTTGTGACTAGAAGGCTGTTTCCAGTGGCGTTCACCATGGCTCAGTACTAGGTCCCTTGCTTTTTGCGGTATATAACAATGATTTGGACTTCAATGAGGGAGCATGGTTAAGACGTTTGCAGGTGATTAAAAAATTGTCCATGTGATAGTGAGGACAAAAGCTGTAGACTGCAGGAAGATATCAATGGACTGATCAGGTGGGTGCAAAAGTGGCAAATGGAATTCAATCTGGAGAAGTGTGAGGTTGTGCATTGGGAAGAGCTAACAAAGCAAACCACAATAAATGGTAGGATACTGTGAAGTGTAGAGGAACAGAGGGATCTTAGAGTGCATGTCCACAGATCCTGAAGGTAGCAGGACAGGTAGATGAGGTGGTTAAGGCGGCATAAGGGATGCTTTCTTTATTAGCTGAGGCATAGAATACAAGAGCAGGGAGGTTATGTATCAAATATGAGTTAGGCCACAGCTAGAGTACTGCATATAGTTCTGGTGACACTACAGGAAACATGATTGCACTGGAGAGGGTACAGAGGAGATTTAGGAGAATATTACCAGGACTGGTGAATTTTAACTATGAGGAAAGATTGGATAGGCTGGGGTTGTTTTCTTTGGAACAGAGGGGGCTGAGGAGAGACTTGATTGAGGTGTATAAAATTGAGGGGTCCAGGTAGAATGGATAGGAAGGATCTATTTCCCTTAGCAGGATTTAAATTCATTGGTAGAAGGTTAAGAGGGGAGTTGAAGAGAATTTTTTTTCACCCAGAGGGTGTGGGGATTTGAAACTCACTGCCTGAAAGGGTTTTAGAGGCAGAAACCCCAATCACACTTAAAAGGTATTTGGATATGCACTGGAGGTGCTGCAACCTACAAGATTATGGACCAGGAGCTGGAAAGTGGGATTAGACTGGATAGCTCTTTTTCGTCCAGCACAAACACCATTCTCTAGCCACCAACTCCATCCCTCTCCTTGGCATCAGTCTGAGGCTGAACCAGACAGTTCGCAACATTGGTGTCATATCTGACCCTGAAATGTACTTCCGACCACATATGCTCGCCATATGTAACATCGCTCGACTCCGCGTACTATCTCAGATCATCTGCTGCTGAAATCCTCATCCATACCTTTGTTAGCTCTAGATTTGACTATTCCAACGCACTCCTGGCCAGCCTCCCATGTTCTACCCCATGTAAATTTGAGGTCATCCAAAACTCGGCTGCCGTGTCCTAAATCGCACCAAGACCCGTTCAGCCATCATTCCGGTGCTCGCTGACCTACATTGGCTCCCAAGTTAAGCAACGCCTCGATTTAAAAATTCTCATCCTTCTTTTCAAATCCCTCCTAGATATCTGAGGGTTGTAGAGCTGGAGGAGATTACAGAGATAGGGAGGGGCGAGGCCATAGAGGGATCTGAAAACAAGGATGTGAATTTTAAAATCAAGGCATTACTTAACCTGTTAAATCTGTTTTTAAATGGCGGCAAATTTCAGTTGACTGCCGACCTTTCCACATCTGCAGATATCAGACTAACGCAGAGCTAATGGGCAAGGAGAATGTGGTCGGGAGCTCATCTCTGGGTCAAATATGACACCAAGGTTGCGAACAGTCTGGATCAGCTTCAGCTTCTAGTGAGGACCAAAAACAATGGTTTAAGTCTTCCCAATACTTAGTTGGAGGAAATTTCTGCCCATCCAGTAGTTTACAAAAAAGCACTTCATTGGTTGTAAAGCACTTTGGGGATATCCTGAGTTTGTGAAAGGCGCTGGATAAATGCAAGTTCTTCCTTTACTGCCGACCCATCAGGCAACTCGGCACAGAATGTCAATCTAACCTAACTCCTTCCTGATCTGTACAGCACAGCTATTCATTAAGCCAATGGGAGAGGGGCACAGGGTGTCAAACCTGCAATATCTCACTCGGTTTACTCTTCCTATATCTGACTGAGGACTGCTTGATGCTGACACTGGGTATCGACAGAGAAAATGTTCCACTCTCGAACCTTAGCGTCAATCCTTGATAAACACATATATTTACACAAAAAAACTAATGGAAAGAGATCCAAATGTAGACTAGGGACATAAAGCACTCACACTGGAATGTTCATCCACTATTTTTCAGTTGAAGATATTTTGTTTTGGCAGAATGAATATTACATTCGCCATTCTCTGAATGATACCTTGCCACGTAGTATCTCTGACAAGACTGGATTAACATTTGCCAATATCATTAACTGAGCTTCAGTGAGCGCACAGACAGTATAAACGTAATTTCTTCCTCCTCCTCCGAGGCAGCCCATTTCTTCCACTGTTTTTACACCCAGCAGATTGCACTCTGGGTTGTTTCTGTAACCAAGACCCTTTTTATGTGGACGTTGTTATCCTGAATCACAAACCCCTCCCTGCAGAACCGGCTAGAACTAATGGGGCCCATTCCACTCCCATTGGAGGTCAGCATCCCAATATTCAGAGACCAGAACTCAAGTCGTTCGGACTGTCCTGAGTGGGGCTCGAATCCATAACTTTCTGGCTCAGAAGCAAGAATGGTACCAGTGAGCAACCATAAACATCACACCAAACCCTCAGTGTCTAATAACCAAATGCTGTTTACGCCATTTTTCAAGGATTTCCACCGATCATCTCTGAACGTTCAACTTTCCCCACCCCATGCCCCCTATCTCACCTCGTGTACCCTCCCCACCTCTCGCCTCCTCCCACACACCAATCATCCCCCATCCCATGCTCCTTCCCCCACATCCCCGTACATCCCTTCCCTCATGCTCCCCTCCTCCCCATCCCTTTCTAGCAAACCCACCTCTCACAACGACCACACCCCTCTCTCCACTCCCCCCCCCCCCCCGCCAACCCCACACACACCCCATCACGCCCACAATGACCCTTCCCCACACCCCTTCATACACATACACACCCCCCGGCATGCTCCTTCCAACAAACCGTCCCCCATCCCCCTCTGCCCACGCCAACACCTTCCCCCATCCCACCAGAGTCTATGGTGTTTCTCCATTAAACACAAATATTATTATTCTTACCTCCTCCGGACTGACTTCCTTGTTTTCGTCCTTGTCCATCTCTTGGAAGAGATCTGGCGATACCTCTCCATTCCAAACGAACATATAACCCTCTGGGAGACCTGCGACCAGTTCTATCAGCTCAACTTCAAAAATGAGCACAGCGCTGCCCGGTACCTCCCCCGCTGTAAGACAGAGTCACGGTGTTTACACCAGCAACATTCTCTGCACTTCATTCTCCCAATTGTCATTTAAATCCCAACAGTTCTTCATGGTGGTCAGAGAACAGCTCACCTGAACCTGTATGCCTGTTGGGATTCACAGGAACGCACAAGACAGAGATTATAGATTGCCCAGAGGATCTTTGTTATCACAGGGAGGGGTCCTAATGTAGTGATGGTGGGGATGGGAAAATATCAGAAATGGGCAATTCTAGATTCTAGTGCTGCCAACATTCAGAAACTTCTCATTTGCCAGTAAAATCTAATTTTAGGTGTGGCTACACTACATG
This sequence comes from Pristiophorus japonicus, assembly GCF_044704955.1. Taxonomy (NCBI): domain Eukaryota; kingdom Metazoa; phylum Chordata; class Chondrichthyes; family Pristiophoridae; genus Pristiophorus; species Pristiophorus japonicus. Next base: position 332,824,910 of record NC_091977.1, read on the forward strand.
AGAATGATAGCATTATACATCAATACAACTTATAATACTACAAATCATAACTCAGTTTTATTATACAGCCTGACAGGATGGTTTCAGATTCAATAGTAGCCTTCAAAAAGGAACTGAATAAATACTTGAAGGAGAAACAATTGCAGGTAGATGGGGAGAGAGCGGGTGAGTGGGACCAACTGGATTACTCTTTGAAAGAGCCAGCGCAGACTCGCTGGGCCGAATGGCCTCCTTCTGTGCTGTACTATTCTATGATTCTATGATAAATGGCCATCATAGTGGCTATCCTGATTCTCAGACTTTGAAAACGGCGCTGGGAGTGGCTCTAGACAACACTGGAACTTTGACAGCAGAGATCACAAATAAGTTCAGTTAAAGCTCTGAGTCTTTGCTGAGTTCAATCATGTTTCCAACCAATTATCATGCTATAAACAACCAAAATCCGTGGCCTGTGTTCTCATACTCAAGGTTTCTAACCTCAACAATATCAGTAGTTTGTTACATACCAACTCCCCTCTCTCCATAACCCAGGTGAGGTGGGATAACGATGATCCGTTTCTCTTCGACGCACATATCTGTGAGGCCCATGTCCATCCCCATGACCACTTGACCAGATCCCAGGACAATGTTGTATGTTTTTCCATAGTTGTGACTGAAAAAAATGCAATTTTCCAAACTTGTTTATAGAAACGGTAACTTTGACTCTGTCAGTGGTTAATATCTGATGATTATTGGCAGCTAAACAGGTTAAAACAGTCGCAAAGCTGAATCTGGTCAGACAGCAGCTTGCGTTGTTACCTGCCAACAATTTCACTACACCTGTGCCTGTGTAAGACAGCCAAGGTGTGATGTATAACCTGCTCCCAGACTCTGCCAGTGGTCAGCTCACTTACTCCCTTCTAATTTGGGAAGGGGGAAGGAAATGTTTCATCTCCATTCAGTGCCTCTGTCCAAGAGATTGGGAAGTCACCATGTTAGAAACTGCAGCACAAAAGCTAGTGTCCCAGCACAGGGTTAAAGAAACCTGATGCCAGAAGGCAAAGTACTTGCCAGCTCGCGGTTCTAGATTCTCTCTGAGAACATCTGTTTTTAAATGGCGGCAGGCTTCCGTTCACTGTTGACCGTTCCACATCAGCAGTTACCAGACTAACGCAGAGCTAATGGGCAAGAAGGTGGTGTTGGAACAGGAAGCTGCCCGTGAGGCTGTTAATCTCGTTATTTGAAGCTTGATTCAGAGAGTCACAGCAAGTGTGCACTTGCTTCAAACATGCAGTGGATCGGTGGAAAATCTGAATAATGCAGAGCCAATCTCCCTGAAACAACAGCTGCATCAAGAATTACAACACAGAAACCCGCCGTTCGGCCCAACCATTGCGTGCTGGTATTTATCCTCCACAGGAGCAATGTCCTAATCCCATGTACCCGTCCTGTTCCCATATCCCTTTATTCCCCTTTCCTTCAATCACCTATCGAACCTGTTCTTAAATAGTCTCTGCTTCAATCACTAACTCCAGTAGTGATTCCACAGCCTCACAACCTTCTGTGCAAAAATGTTTCTCCAGCTCTCTATCCTAAGTCTCTTCTGTTTAATCATACCTATTCCCCTCAATTAAGAGAAACAATCTGTTCCTATCTACCCTGACCCAACCTTTCATAATTTAAACACCTCTAACAAATCAGCCCACAATATCCTCTATTATAATGAAAATAGACTCAAATTTATGTCTTTTGTCATTTGTATTTCCTCGCGGTAGGTAGCAACCTAGTGAGTCTGTGCTGTACCCTATCCATCACCTCAACATCCTCCCTATAGCATGGAGCACAAAGTGCTCTACCTGTGGACTTACACTGCCACTTTTATATTCTATAAATCTTACTATAAAAGGGGAATAAAGGGATTTGGGAACAGGACGGGTACATGGAATTAGGACATTGCTCCTGTGGAGGATAAATACCAGCACGGACTGGTTGGGCTGAACGGCGGGTTTCTGTGTTGTAATTCTTGATGCAGCTGTTGTTTCAGGGAGATTGGCTCTGCATTATTCAGATTCTCCACTGATCCACTGCATGTTTGAGGCAAGTGCACACTTGCTGTGACTCTGTGAATCAGGCGAGAGTAAAAGCCTCATGGGCAGCTTCCTGTTCCAACACAATTCTCCTTGCCCATTAGCTCCGAGTTACCAATGAGCTATCTTAATGGCCTGATCCACTTGAGATGCTGCTTTTGAAGTCTTGTGAACCTGAACCCCCTAATCCCCATGCTCTTCCACAGCACCCAAGGTTTCAACCCAGTGCTCCTCCTGCGCCCCTCTCCCACCAACACCCAGCTCTCTTCTCCCCTCCCCTCCCCCCCCACCCCGCCCCTACAACACTCCCTCCACCCGTACCCCGCCTCCAGAGGCACCCATCTCCCCCTCCCCTAAGCTCCCGTTGCCCCGCCCCCCCCCACTCCGTGGCACCCAGCTTTTACCCATTCAAAGCATAATTGTTTCTTTATATAACCAAAATTTATCATCCCACAGTTCCTGACATTGAATTCCATCTGCCATTTCCACCATCTCATCAGATACCCCCTTGGTGTTTTCTTTGGTCTACGAATTGTGACCCTGTTCTCTCTGGCCTTATATCCAAATCATTGATGTACACAGTAAACAGAAGTGGTCCCAGAACAGGACGCTGTTGGACACTGCTACCCATTGCCAACCTTTCTAAGATACTGCCCTTCACTCCTACTCTGCATCACACTGCTTTCAGGCCCTGCTGTGGAGCACGAACTGGCACAGTTAAAAGTCTATCGATGAGATGTCACACTGTTACATTTGGCAATAATATTTCATAAATAGATGAATTCAAAATCAAATAATTTTTCATCACCAATCAATACATTAAAAATCTTCACAAACTTCCAGTCCACTTTTCCATTATAAATTCCTATGTCCTCTTTTATAATGGGAACTGCCGATGTCAACATGTCATGCTGTAGTTATACCCTCCTGCCAGTTGAAGTGCTGTAGAGTCACAGTTTTGCACCTCCCGGTTCCAGCCTGTACTGCAGAGAAACCTCTGGTCTCCAAACAACTCTGCTTGCCTGTTTCACAAATTATCTTACGATTTGTTATTTAATTATGAAAATAATTAAAATACATACAAATAAGGACGGAATCTGAGATTTTAAATGGGGGCTGAATTTACATCGGCAAGCCTTGATCCAATTACTCCCTGCTCACTAACCTCACTTCACCTGAAGACTACTTTATGATACTGGGCAGGCAAGTAAAGAGAAGTCAAACCCAACACTACATTCCCAACAGGAATGGCTCCTCGCCAACAGCACTAGGAAAAAAAGTTTCAAACATTCATGGGTGTTCACTATTTTAATTCACAGTAAAGCTTTTAAAGTCTGAATGTGGCCTATAAATGGCTTTCAATTCCATGTCATCAGTTTCCCCATCTGTTTCTTATTTACAACAATCAGTGACTTGCCATTCAGCCCGGGGCTTTAGCTGTCTCGTGCTGCTAAGTGAAAACAGGAGAACACATTCTTTCCACACTGTCCTGAACACAGGATTATCTGGCTGTAAAAAAACTGAAGGGGATGGGTGGGGGGTGTTGGAAAGAGACAGTTAAAATCTAAATCGCTGCCTGTAAACAGGGTTTGGAGAAATAATGGAGCCAACATCGATTACTCAGTGATCCCTTGGACACAGGTCCTGGGTCCTCCCTCAGTCTCAGAGGCTAACTGTTGGGTCCTGGTGTAGTTTTTCAAATTCATTCACAGGATGTGGGAGTTGCTGACCAGGCCAGCATTTATTGCCCATCCCTAATTGCCCTTTAGAAGGTGGTGGTGAGCCGCCTTCTTGAACTGCAGTGGTGAAGGTACTCCCACAGTGCTGTTAGGTAGGGAGTTCCAGGATTTTGACCCAGCGACGATGAATAAATGGCGATGTAGTCAGGATGGTGTGCGAGGGGAACTTGAAGGTGGTGGTGTTCCCATTCACCTGCTGCCCTTGTCCTGCTAGAAGAGGTTGCGAGTTTACTGTCGAAGAAGCCGTGGCAAATTGCTGCAGTGCATCTTGTAGATTGTACACACTGCGGACACAGTGTGTCGGTGCTGGATGGGGTTAAAGGGGTAAGCACTATCTGCAGTTTGCTCCATGTCGGTAATCTACTTTCTAAATTGCACTGGGGCAGCGTGATCGACATCTCAGTCAGGAAAGAACATCGATCTCCATGCAATAGGAGACTCCCTGAACATACAGGCCGCCTGAAGTTCTGATGAGAAAAGAAAGGAGAATGAAGTAGCATTTATATAGCGCCATTCACAACCTCGGGAAATCCCAAAGTGTTTCACACACAATCAATTACTTTTGAATTGCAGACTCTTGTAATGTAGGAATTGCAGCGACCAATTTGCTCACAGCAAGCTCTCACAAACAATAATGTGATAATGACCAGATCATCTGTTTTAGGTATTGGTCAAAGGATCATTATCATCTTCTTAGGCAGTCCCTCGGGGTCAAGGATGACTTGCTTCCACACTAAAAATGACTTCTCATGTGACTCACGAGTGCTATGCGGGACCTACAGTCTCTGTCACAGGTGGGGCAGATGGTGGTTGAAGGAACGGATGGGTGGGTTGCTGCAGGATCCTTCCGTTGTCGACGCTTGGCTTCAGCTTGTTCTCGGCGTAGAGACTTGAGGTGTTCGGCGCCTTCCCGGATGCTTTTCCTTCACTTTGTGCGGTCTTGGGCCAGGGATTTCCAGGTGTCAGTGGGGTTGTTGCACTTTTTCAAGGAGGCTTTGAGGGGGTCCTTGAAGCGTTTCTTCTGCCCACCTTGGGCTCACTTGCCGTGTCGGAGCTCCAACTAGAGTGCTTGTTTTGGGAGTCTAGTATCGGGTATGCGAACGATGTGGCCCGCCCAATGGAGTTGATCAACGTAGTCAGTGCTTCGATGCTGGGGATGTTGGCCTGAGCGAGAACACTGATGTTGGTGCACCTATCCTGCCAATGGATTTGCAGGATCTTGCGGAGGCAGCATTGGTGGTACTTCTCCAGTGTCTGCTGTACATAGTCCATGTCTCTGAGGCATAGAAGAGGGCGGTTATCACCACTGCTCTGTAAACCATGAGCTTGGTGCCGGGTTTGAGGTCCTGATCTTCAAACACTCTCTTCCTCAGGTGACTGAAGGCTGCACTGGCACACTGAAGGCGGTGTTGGACTTCGTCATCGACGTCTGCCCTTGTTGACAGTAGGCTCCCAAGGTATGGAAAATGGTCCACCTTGTCCAAAGCCTTGTCGTGGATTTTGATAATTGGGGAGCAGTGCTGCGTGGCGGGGGCAGGTTGGTAGAGGACCTTTGTCTTACTGATGTTTAGGGTAAGGCCTATGCTCTCATATGCTTCGGTGAAGGTGTCGATGATGGTTTGGAGTTCGGCCTCCGAGTGTGCGCAGACGCAGGCATTGGTCTGCATAATGTAATTTAATGACAGAGGATGGGACGACCTTGGATCTGGCCTGGAGATGGTGGAGGTTGAACAGTTTTCCTTTTGTTTTGTAGATAAGCTCAACTCCAGCGGGGAGCTTACGGAGGGCGAAATTGAGCATTCCAGCAAGGACGATCAAGAAGAGCGCTGGTGCAATGACACAGTCTTGTTTGACCCCGATCCAAACGTGAATTCAGTGGTGGATCCGTTGGTCAGGATCACGACTTGCATGTCATTGTGAAGCGGTGAAGGATGGTGACAAAGTTTTGGGGGAAGCCGAATTTGAAGAGGATGCTCCATAATCCCTCACGGTTGACAGTGTCGAAGGCCTTTGTGAGGTCGAAGACCATGTACAGTGGTTGTTGCAGTTCCCTGCATTTCTCTTGGATTTGCTGCAAGGTGAAGGTCATGTCCATTGTGCCCCTTAGTGGCCGGAATCCACATTGCGACTCTGGGAGGAGTTTTTCAGCCACAGGGAGAAGGCGATTGAGGAGGATCTTTGCTATGACTTTCCCTGTGGCAGACAGCAGGGAAATTCCGACAATGCCGCAGGAAAAGCAACGCTGGAGCACTCCACGACCTGGCTAAGAAATCACTATTCAGCCAGTGCCTCACTGCCAACCTGGCGACTCCCAGTGACCCAGAGATGCAGAATGTCCACAGCATCTGGTCTGCCCTCAAGGCCTCCTTAATAAGCACCTGCGAAGAGATGCTCTGTCACTCGACCAAGAAACAACAACCAAGAGATCCAGCTGCTAATAAGTCGAAAGCATAAGGCATTCATGAACTGGAAACAGCAACACAACTCAAGACCAGGAAAGCTGAACTACAAACGTCGGAAGGCCGAGATCCAACAAAAAATTCATGACCTATTGAACAGATGGTGGGTGGAGAAAGCACAGGAGATCCAGCAACTCGTTGACGACCACGACATGCGTGGATTCTTCAGCACCGCCAAGACCACCAACGGCCCAAGGCCCTACCCCACTGCGGGCCAAGAACGGAGAGGTACTGATCAAGGACAGAGAGGCAGTCAGTGCTCACTGGAAGGAGCACTTGGAAGATCTCCTCAACCGAGACTCTGTCTTCGACCAGAGTGTCCTCGACTCCATTCCGCAGCATGCTACCCCGCCACCTACCCCAGCCGAGCATGAGGTAGAAAAGGCTATCCGACAACTGAAGAACAACAAGACCTCAGGAGCAGATGGAATCCCCGCCAAGGCACTAAAACATGGCGGAGAAGCACTTCTGGCGCGAATATACAATCACATTTCTCTTATCTGAAAGGAGGAGAGCATGCCAGTGACGCGGTAATCATGACCATCTTCAAGAAAGGCGATAAGTCCGATTGCAATAACTACCCAAGGGATAAATATTGGCCAGGACACCGGGGAGAACTTCCCTGCTCTTCTTCAAAGCATTGCCCTGGGATCTCTTACATCCACCCAGGAGGGCAGACGGGATGTTTAATCTGAAAGATGGCACCTTCAACAGTGCAGCACTCCCTCAGTACGGCACTGGAGTGTCACCCTGGATTATATGCTAAAGTCTCTGGAGTGGGGCTTGAACCCACAGCCTACTGACTCAGAGGCGAGAGTGCTGCCAATTGAACTACGGCTGACACACACACCAAGCTCTATGCAGGCGGATTCTCATTAGGGGAATATAGACTTCAACTTGGAGGCAGGAAAATTCTTAAAAAAGCAACAAAAGAGCTTATGGGAGGGAGCTTAAGACTGAAGATAACCCTTTCTCCTTTTCCTCCCCCTCCCTCCCTTCGCCTTCCCCACCCCTCCACCTCCCCTTCCCAAGAATATTGCTTGTCTTTGACTTGTGAAGTGTAAATAAAGAAAGTGGCAGGGATTTATGTTTTGAAACAGGCTCTCTGGTGAGATGGGCAGGATTCTTTCTGCTGAAACTGCAAACATTCCTTCGCACACATGTTTATGATTTTGTGAACAGAAGAAATCTCTCCCCATCCCCCACTCTAAAGCTCTCACTTCACGCTGGATCCAGCCAGACTAGGCTGTGAATCGCCACGGATACAAGATAGGCCTCCTTTGTTCCAGTCCAGAAATTTACCGCAGCCTATAAGAAAACCAATTCTCTGCACCTTCAAGGCAGGGACGGAATGGGTCACATATCTTTCAGACTAATCGTAAATCTTTCAGAACTATCATAAAACTTTTAATAGTGCCAGCTTCAATCGGAGCCTGCAGTCTATGAAGGACTGAGCAGCCAGTGTGTGATTTAATACAAGTCTGATATAGGGGATCGTGGAGCGACATGATCGGGGCCCAGGAGAGGCGTGTGTTGGGGGTCCAGAAGAGGCGAGGGCCCAGGGGCAGCACGGGCCAGCCCACACTGCAATATGTGTGCGCACTACGTCCATGCAGCAGAGCTGATCTCCAGTCGTCTTGGTTAATCCTTGCCACTGGATCAAAGCCTAGCTGTCAAGCCCGTGTGGTGGCTGATGTGCAACGGCCACCATACGGTAAAAAAAATCCACGCACAGGCATCTTCCCCCCTTCAATATGTAGTTTGGGACCTGGAATATTAGGTCCTTCATTGAAAGACCTGTGAACTCATCCCTTTTTGGCGTGGAAGCAGGTCATTCTCAATACGAGGGACCGCCGATGATGATGATGATGATAATATAGGGTTCTACATAGCTACGTGACAAGTATCAACCTCCAACATGGATTCACTCATCCCCCTCCCGAACCCCGTTAATCATCAATAAACCAACAATAGTTTGCTATTTTCATGAAACCCACTGACACTGTTAATATTCAGAAGTACAGATGCTGAAACTGGCTCAGTGGGCAGCACTCTCTCACCTCTGAGCTAGAAGGTCGTGGGTTCAAGTCCCACTCCAGAGACTTGAGCACATAATCCAGGCTGACACTCCCAGTACAGTATTGAGGAAGTGCTGCACTGTGGAAGGTGCCGACTTTCGGATGAGACGTTAAACGAAGGCCCCGTGTGCCCTCTCGGGTGGCGGTAAAAATCCCATGGTACTATTTGAAGAGCAGGGGAGTTTTCCCCGGTGTTCTGGCCCTCAACCAAACATCACTAAAACAGATTATCTGGTCATTATCTAAAAGAAAAAAAGACTTGTATTTCTACAGCGCCTTTCAAGACCTCAGAACGTCCCAAAGCTCTTTACAGCCGATGAAGTACTTTTTGAAGTGTAGTCATTGTTGTAATGTAGGAAATTATTTCATTGCTATTTGTGAGAGCTGTGCGCAACTTGGCTGCCACGTTTCCTACATTACAGCAGTGGCTACACTTCATAAGTACCTAATTGGCTGTAAAGGTCTTTGGGATGTGTTGAAGTCCTGAAAGTCAGGAGATAAATGCAAGTTCTTTCTTTCTTTACCAAACACACCTCCTAGAGTTTCCTTTCTCCTTCAAGCCACAATTTTAGTAGAAGTCCCATTGATAATCACAGGGCAATAGCCAACAGTATTCGAGTCAGTCTGCCAGTCAGCACCCACTGGGAAATAAATGGTTGCTTAGCCAGGATAAATAGCAAAAGTCATTCTACCTATACAATACCAATGAGAAGTAAAGAATAGCTTGTTCTGTTTGACCTATGGAAGGGGTGTCCAGTCCTCTTTACACCAGCATTTTCCGAAATATGTCAGCAACGATACTTACGTAGAATCTAATTTTGTTCCATCCATCAGCGTTGCATTGTAGTGATACTTGACGTAGTCTCCTTTCTTGCTCACGACAGTGCAGTTACTGGGTTTGTGCTGGGTCTTGATCTCGATTTCATCAGTTGGGTTGTGGGCATCAATCAGATGAATATGAAAAACTAGGACAGCAGAGCCTGGGATCTTTCCATCTATTTCAGATATGAAAGGGTAGGACAGAAAGGCACTGGTTAATGTCTGGGACAAAATCCTCTCACCACAAAAATGCTGGATGACAATCAGTTCAAATCTAAACTTTACAGGTCCAAAGTTGCAAGACTGGGGAAGTACTCCAAGAGCAGTGAGCCCAGGGTATTGAGATTTTGAGCTACAACAGCAGTTATGTTCTATTTAGGAACATGAAGGTAATGAATTATGCAAATTGTATAACTGCTTGTACAAATCATGTTGATTTTTCCTATTAATGGGACCGGTTTAGAGGGGAATCCTATTCAAGGGTCGCCATAGCAACAAGAAAATTATATTTTTAAATAATGTCAAACAAATTTTAAATAAGACCATTAGTTGCTTTTATAAAACGGTGGAGTACTTTAAACAAAAATGACCTCTAAACTTTTACATACGTAAGTTAAACAGCATTTTTAGAATATTGCCAGAATTTCCTTTATTCCACTATTACATTTCCTCTCTAAGAAAAATTAAAATAATCACACACACACACACCAACTTCCATATCTTACTTACTTATCCCTTCTTCACCATATCCCAGGTGAGGTGGGATGATAACCGTTCTTTTCTCTCCAATACACAAGCCCAGTAATCCATCCTCCATCCCTACAATGACGTAGCCCTTCCCTATGTATGTGTTGTAAGTGCGATTCCGCGAATAGCTGAAAAAGAAACCAGACATTTTGGATATGTGGTTTTCTCACTTCAGACATGAAGAACTAGAAGAGAGCAGCTGCTCCTACTGGTCCAGTCTGTACCTTCTCTCTTCCTGCCTCCCTTCCCTCTCACACACACACAATACAGTAGAGGGGTTAAAGCATCCATAACAAATCACTGATATATCAGGTAATCTTTCTCTGTAGTAATGACTCAGAAAAGATGGGAAAATGTGCAGATCTGAAGAGAGGGTTTATCCCTCCAGTCCTTCTGCAATTCCTCCTCCACAGCCTGTCTCCTCACTCAAACCTCCACAGCTGCCCAAACTAAAACTCTGTTGCTAACATTTACTGTCTCGCTGCTGACTCTCAGACACACCTCCATTGCAAGACATACTACTTGCAGCTGTCTATTCTGGTCAGTTGATGCATCCCCTCCACAGTGCTCCCTGTATGGAGTGGCTGGGTGTTATGAGTAGGGAACTGGCAGGATTGGACCAGGAGATGTCAGGCGAGATTTGGTGCAAAATGTGTAAACTCTCAGCTCTTTCTTGGGAGCAGTTCACGATCTCAATCACAGATCCCAGTGTGGAGTTTCCCACATACTGCTTAGTGCTCTAATCTTCCATTCATGGGAAGATGCAAATCAAGTATTATTAGAAATGAATCTGGGCTATGATGATGGCGGAGGGAGTTGATCCGATGAACGGGTCAGCCACAGGTCCTACGATCAGTCGCTGTCATTGGCCTCTAGTCGGGAGCAGAGAAATTGGTGGCAGTTCTCTCTCCTGGTCGCTGTCCAGTGACCCCTGCCACATCTGGGCATTAGCTTGGCATGGGATCAGAGTTAGCTGTGCAATTTGTGGTGTCAAACAACTTGCTGACAACTCACCACCACAGCTCAATGAATGGGTCATTTGGGTGAGACAGCAGAGGACAAATCGGCACCTCTGCAATGGTAGCCCAGAGAGAGGCAATACCTCGCAGGCTGGTGGGAAAAGATGGTTTAGGAGTGAATAGCCTTTACAGCCTTCCCTTGCACACTGTTGACCACTTGTAATCCAGAAGGTTTGTTAAACTATTTCTATTTTAATTCAAGAACTTTTAAGCTGTGATTATCTACCTCACACCATTAGGAGCTGTATCCATTTTCATAGATCTCATGAATTGGGTCAAGTTATACATTGGACACAGACTCAATAAATATGTAGAGGATGCTGTATTGAGAATTTAATAATAATTTAAAATTCAAAAGTTAAAGAAAGATCACACCAAGGCCCAAGTTCCATTTGGAAAGATTATGTGATCATGAAAAATCTTGAGGACTGTTTTCTTGCGAATCACCATTGGACTAAAATTAAGTGGAATAACTGCGTGGAAACGGGTATTAAGCCACACAGAATGGGAGCACCCTCACCTTCAGATTCCCCTCCGAGTGACACACCAACGTGGCTTGGATATTTGGCGCCATTCCTTGACCATTAATGGGCAAATATCCCATTGGAATTCCCTACCCAACACCACCGTGGGAGACTATCACTACAGGTTTAAGGAGAAGACCCACCACCATCTTCTCAGGGCAGTGAAGACATATCCTGTGTCACTCACATTCCCAGAACACATAACAATAGAAGCAATAAGGTGTTAAAATAACTAGAAGCCAATACCGACTATACTGATACACTAAAAAATACCTTGAGTCAAACAAAGTGCCATCCATAAGCGTGCCATTGTAATGATATCTCACAAAATCTCCTGATTTAGTCTTCCTGGGACAGGGATCCGGAACAAATTCCTGTTCAATGGCAACGTTATCTTTAGGATTGTGGAAATCGATCAAAGACACATGAAAGACCAGGCTAGCTTGTGAGGGAATATCTTTTCCTGCAATATTAAAGCAGAGGATACAATTTAGCTAAAGATACACAATGGCATGCTACCTTTAACATCCAGCTACTGCAAAACACCAAAACAAATTGCATTTTTCTTCAAAACATTTACAAAGTGTTTATTAATTTTGGGCAGCTCCCGCCCCAACTTTGCTATATTTTACACCAGTGCTGATTACTGCTGCCTGTGGCTAAAACAGACCGTGACAAAGTAAAGCAGTTTCATAGCTTCAGTAAAGTACGTTCACATGGCATAGATTCTTCCCCTCCCCATCATTGCTATTCTAGTAAAGCCATGTTAAGATCTACCTTAAAATGCGAGCACTGTGTGGGATTACCCTCTCACCATGCATGTGGGACAGTCTTTAATCTGGACTAGTCTGTACTGAAGATGCAACATTGACATTCATATCTTCACAGAAATGATAACATGTATTCCTGACGGAAGAGAGTTTCGAAACATTTGTAAAGTAGGCAAACAAATGATTTCCCCAAACAGCTGCACCCAGCCCTTTGGATTCAGATTATCCCATGGAAATTCCAATTGTTTGACTCAATAGTTATGAATTCACATAACGCATATTTAACCTTTATGAGTAAGAGGGTCATCAACTGAACTACCGTTCGGGATTCAGGCAGGTTTTCCCTTGGTTGTCATGCAGTAGGATGGCCAGACTACAATGCTACTGAACTTACCATCTCCTCTGTCTCCATAGCCCAGGAACGGTGGCATAGTGATGGTCCTTTTCTCTCCCATGCACATGCCCAGAAGCCCCTCATCCATGCCCGGGATCAGCCAGCCGATGCCAATGTAGGTGTCATAGGTTTGCTGACGAGTGTGACTGCAAGGACAAGACAGAGAGCACTGGGCAAGGGGGACAAAGCACTGCAAATGACAGCTTCAACAAGTCAACACTGGAAAGATTAATAATCAAAACGGCAATACACGACCGGCTGGGGCAAAATGAAACAAAGCCCCACTAATGTGCTACCTGGAGTCGAAGAGGGTGCCATCGAGGAGAGTTCCGTTGTAGTGATAACGGACAAAGTCAGACACCTGCACTGTGCGGCGGCAGTTCTCAGGTTTATAGTAAACACCGATCCTCACTTTATCTTCAGGGTTCCAGATATCGAGCATCAATACATCGAAGTGCAAGGTGGCATCGGGTGGGATTGTATCAGCTGTGCATTAAAAATAACAGAAGTCATGTGGAGCATTGCATTCAGTTCTGGGCACTGCTCCTCAGGATGGATACATTGGCCTTGGAGGGGGGGGGGAGGGAGGGGTGCAGTGCAGATCAACAACAACTTGTATTTATATGCTGCCTTTAATGTAGTAAAACATCCTCAGGAACTTCACACAAGTGTCATAAAAGCATGATTTGACACTGAGCTACACAAGGAGAAATGAGGGCAAATTACCAAAAGCTTAGTCAAAGAGCGCCTTAAAGGAGGAGAGGTAGAGAGGTGGAGAGGTTTAGAGAGGGAGTTCGAGAGCTTACGGCTGAAGCAGCTGAAGACACGGCCACCAATGGCTGAGCGATTAAAATCAAGGATGCTCAAGAGGCCAGAATTAGAGGAGCGTAGATATCTCGGGGTGGGGGTTTGTGGGGCTGGAGGAGGAAGTGGGTGGGGGTAAGGGAGACAATACCATGGAGGGATTTGAAAACAAGGATGAGAATTTTAAAATCGAGGCTTTAGTTAACCAGGAGTCAACTTTGGTCAGCGAGCACAGGGGTGAGGGGTGAACAGGACTCTGAGGTAGCTGAGTTTTGGATGATCTCAAGTTTACGTAGGGTAGAATGAGGGAGGCCAGCCAGGCGTACATTGGAATAGCCAAATCTAGAGGTAACAAAGGCATGGATGAGGTTTTTAGCAGCAGAGGAGTAGAGGCAGGGATGGAGACAGGCGATGTTAAGAGGTGAAAATAGATCATAGATCATCAGAATGATACAGGGGCTTAGAGGATTAAATTACGAGGACAGGTTGCATAAACTTCGCTTGTATTCCCTTGCATATAGGAGAGTGAGGGGTGATCTGAGCGAGGTTTTTAAAATGTTAAAAGGATTTGATGGGGTAGATATGGAGGAACTGTTTCCTCTGGTGGGGGCGGGGAAATCCAGGACAAGGGGGCATGACCTTAAAATTAGAGCTAGGTCATTTAGGGGTGAAATCAGGAAACAATTTTTCACACAAAGGGTAGTGGTAATCTGGAACTCTCGCCCCCTAAAAGTCTGTGGACACTGAGGGTCAATTGTAGCTATCAAGACTGAGCTCAATATATTTTTGTTAGGTAAGGGTATCAAGGGATATGGAGCAAAGGCAGGTAAATGGAGTTGAGGTACAATCAGCCATGATCTAATCGAATGGTGGAGCATGCTACATTCCAAAGGAGATTCAATACTTGAAGATCCAAATCAAGGACTACTTCAATTTGTAAATAAAGATGAAAATAAGGGCATTAGCTGTAATTTTACTTACGCATTCCTTCATCGCCATAAGCTAAGTGAGGGGGTACTTTTATGAAGCGTCTTTCGTTTACGCACATCCCGATCAGAGCTTTATCCATCCCGGCAATCAGACGCCCTTTACCCACAAACACATCGTGAGTGGAGCCACGGTCATAGCTGGAAACGAGCAACAGGGTCAGTGAGCAGCTCGAGAATTAAGGACACCTCAAACTCACACAACTTGTAACTACACGGATTTCAAACGTTACAGAAACCTGAGCGCAGTTAGAGAGTTTAAACACCAAACTAAAGATGCCCAGGGACTAAAAACCATAACCTTACATTATATAAATACATGGAATAAAAATAACTTCATTCTCAAGTCATGGGCGTGCTGGCAAGGCCAGCATTTATTGCCCATGCCTAGCTGCCCTTATGGAACCACTGCAGTCCATGTGGTGAAGGTACTCCCATAATACTGTTCGGGAGGGAATTCCTGGATTTTAACTCACTGACGATGAACGTCCGATATATGCCCAAGTCTAGATATTGTGTGACTTGGAAGGAAACTTACAGGTGATGGTCTTCCCAAGCACCTGCTGCTCTTGTCCGTCTAGGTTGGAGAGGTTTTGGGTTTAGGAGGTGCTGTTGAAGAAGCTTCGGCGAGTTGCTGCAGTCGATGGTGCACACTGAAGCCATGGTACGCTGGTGGTGGAGGGAGTGAATGTTTAAGGTGGTGGATGGGCTGCTGATCATGCGGACTGCTTTGTCCTGGATGGTGTTGAGCTTCTGAGTGCTGCTACAGCTGAACCCTTCCAAGCAAGTTGCGAGTATTCCATCACACTCCTAACTTGTGCTTTGTAGGTGGTGGAAAGGGTTGGGCCAGGAGGTGAGCCACTCGCTGCAGTATATCCAGCCTCTGACCATGGGCTCTTGTAGCCACAGTATTTACGTGGCTGGTCCAGTTGAGTTTCTGGTCAATGGTGATCCCCAGGATGTTGATGTGGTGGATTTGACGATGATACTCAATGGCATTACCAAGGGACGGTGGTTAGACTCTCTCTTGTTGGAGCTAGTCATTATCTGGCACTTGTGTGGTGTGAATGTTACTTGTCACCTAGCAGCCCAGGCCTAAATGTCATCCAGGTCTTGCTGCATGCAAGCATGGACTGCTTCATTATCTGAGGAATTGTAAATGGAGCTGAACAATGTACAATCATCAGCCAATCACTTCTGACCTTAAGATGGAGGAAAGGTCATTGATGAAGCAGTTGAAGATGGTTGGGCCTAGGACACTGCCCTGAGGAACTCCTGCAGCGATATTCTGGGGCTGAGATGATTGACCTCCAACAAGGACAACTATCTTCCTTTGTGCTAAGTATGACTCCAGCCAGTGGAGAGTTTCCCCTCCAGTCCCCATTGACTTCAATGTTACTCGAGTTCCTTGATGGCACACTCGATTAAATGCTGCCTTGATGTCAAGGACTTTCACTCTCACCTCACCTCTGGAAATCAGCTCTTTATTCCATGTTTGGACCAGGGCTGTAATGAGATCTGGAGCCAAGTGGTCCCTGCAGAACCAAAACTGAGCATCGGTGAGCAGGTTATTGGTGATTAAGTGCCACTTTGTAACACTCTTTCCATCACTTTGCTCATGATTGAGAGTAGGCTGATATGGCAGTATTTGGCCGGATTGGATTTGTCCTATTTGTGGACAAGACTAGATTATATAAATACATGGAATAAAAATCAATATATAACTCCACATTCTAAAAAAGTCCAATAACACCACATTCTATAACCCTCCTACCCCAATAACGCCATATAATAAATACTCCAAATTATATAAAATCCCAATAACTCCACATTATGTAACTCTCCACATTAGACAACGGAATAAGGATTCTCGCCCCTCCCCCGAATGAATGAAGGTGACGCGTGGACATTCCGACTTAAGTTGGAAACTGCGCGTCAGTTTAAATTGATTTTAACAGAATATAAAACATCGTAAAGGTGGGTCGGATTTGGGGTTCGAGTCGGGATTCAGTCCGGGTTTGGGGTCCGGTCCGGTTTTGGTCGAATCCAGTTCGGGGTCCGGTCCGGTTTTGGTCGAATCCAGTTCGGGGTCCGGGTCGGGGCTGGCTGGGCTCCGGTACCTGGAGTCGAACTGGCGGCCCCCGGGGAAGGTGCCCAGGTAATGGTAGCGAACGAAGTCGCCGCGCTCGGCCGCCCGGACACACTCCTTCGGCACAAACTTCCTCTCCACCGCCACATCGTCCAGGGGCACGGGCGGCGCCTTACACCGCACCACATTGACCAGGAGAGCGGGGACAATGAGAATGTGCAGCCCGCCGATCATCGTGCCCTGACCCGGCCTACGCTCCGCTCCGCTCGGCTCGGCTCGGCTCCGCCCGCCTGGAGATCTCGGAGCTCTGGCTCTGCCCCTGCACTAGCACCAAGTGGCAACGTGTGAAGCGGAGGCCGGCTCCAGCCCGGAGGGAGGGGGCCCAGCCCGGGGAGGTGGCTTTGCCTGACTTTTGTTCCCACTCTCCAGGAGTCACACCAGCCCAGCCGGCCCGCCCATTTTTTGCCAGAGATGCGCCATGAACCTGCCCGGGGCTAAAGAAGGAAAGTTTCCGGGGAGAAGGAGCCGGACTTAGGAACAATGTATCGTGTGGGAAAGACTCGGAGATCTGCGCGCTGATTGGCTGCGGCGGATGTCAATCATCCGCGGGGTTGCCAGGATAGGTTGAAGCGAAGTAACAATTGCCACTGTAGCCAAACTGGCGGAGCGGAGAGTGGGCAGCGTTAGAGCGGCGGAACAGGCAGTGAGCAGCGTTAGAGCGGCGGAACGGGATGCGGCGATTGGCTTCAGTTTGTGTGTTTGTGGTGTGGTGGTGCGCCGGGCTCGCACAGTACGAGAAATACAGTTTCCGGAGCTTTCCCCGGGACGAGCTGATGCCGCTGGAATCGGCGTACCGACATGCGCTGGACCAGTACACGGCGGAGAACTGGCAGGAGAGTGTGGACTACCTGGAGATGAGCTTAAGGCTGCACCGCCTGCTCCGGGACAGCGAGGCTTTCTGTAACCTCAACTGCAGCACGGTCCGGGCCGAGGACCCGGCTCACTTCGGCCACTTCACCGAGCTCCACATCTTCAGCAACATCATGAAGCGAGCCCAGTGTCTGAAGAGGTGCAAACAGGGCTTGCCGGCCTTCCGCCAGTCTCAGGCCAGCAGGGAGACCCTGGAGGACTTCGAGAAGCGGGAAGTCTACAAGTTTCTCCAGTATGCTTACTTTAAGGTGAGAGCACAACTTTTAAAATAAGTCATAATTCAGCTTCAATCATTAACGGCCCTCCCTGACATTGGGTCCGTGTCTTTTTCTCTTACTGGTGTGCTGGGGTTACAGGGTGTCTGTCGTCTTTATATATAAAACACCCCATACTGTGATTTAATTTGTTCTGATTTGAACCATTCCTGCAATGCCCGGCACCAATTCATGACATTTCTTACACCGTGAGTGTTTTCCAATGTCTCTTTGTCTGCAGATTGTTAGGACAGTTTTTGCAGAAAGTTTGAAAGTAATCTAGACTGACATTTCTGTGCAGTGCTGTGGGAGTGCTGCACTGTCGGAGGTGCCGTCTTTCAAATGAGACGTTAAATCGAGGCCCGTCTGCTCTCAGGTTGACATAAAAGATCCCATGGCACTATTTCAAAGAAGAGCAGAGGCAGAGGAAAAGAGTGGGAGATCTGTAGTGGTAGGGGATTCTATTGTAAAGGGAATAGATAAACGTTTCTGCGGCTGCAATTGAGACTCCAGGATGGTATATTGCCTCCCTGGTGCAAGGGTCAAGGATGTCTTTGAGCGAGTGCAGAAGATTTTGAAGGGGGAGGGTGAACAGCCAGTTGTCGTGGTGAATATAGATACCAACGATATAGGTAAAAAATGGGATGAGGTCCTACAACTGAATTTAGGGAGCTAGGAGTTAAATTAAAAAGCAAGGCCTCAAAGGTAGTAATCTCGGGATTGCTACCAGTGCCACCTGCTAGTTAGAGTAGGAATCACAGGATAGCTCAGATGAATGTGTGGCTTGACGAGTGGTACAGAAGGAGGGGATTCAAATTCTTGGGACTAGGGGAGGTGGGACCAGTACAAACCAGATGGTCTGCACCTGGGCAGGACCGGAACCAATGTTCGAGGGGGAATGTTTGCCAGTGCTGTTGGGAAGGGATTAAACTAATATGGCAGGGGGATGGGAACCTATGCAGGGAGACAGAGGGAAGTAAAATAGGGGCAGGAGCAAAAGATAGAAAGAAGAAAAATAAAAGTAGAGGGCAGAGAAACCCAAGGTAAAAATCAAAAAGGGCCACATTGCAGCAAAATTTTAAAAGGGCAAAGTGTGTTAAAAAGGCTCTGTGCCTCAATGTGAGGAGTAGTCGTAATAAGGTGGACAAATTAACTGCACAGGCAGCAATTAATGAATATGATATAATTGACATCATGGAGACATGGCTCCAGGGTGACCAAAGCTGGGAACTCAACATCAAGGGGTCTTCAACATTCAGGAAGAATAGACAGAAAGGAAAAGGAGGTGGGGTAGCGTTGCTGGTTAAAGAGGAAATTAACGCAATAGTAAGCAAGGACATTAGCTTGGATGATGTGGAATCTTTATGGGTGGAGCTGTGGAATACCAAAGGGCAGAAAGCGCTAGTGGGAGTTGTGTACAGACCACCAAACAGTAGCAGTGAGGTTGGGGACAGCATCAAACAAGAAATTAGGGATCTGTACAGCAGTTATCATGGGTGACTTTAATCTACATATAGATTTGGCTAACCAAACTGGTAGCAATATGATGGAGGAGGATTTCCTGGAGTGTATTAGGGATGGTTTTCTAGACCAATATGTCGAGGAACCAACTCGAGGGCTGGCCTTCCTAGACTGGGTGATGTGTATTGAGAAAGGACTAATTAGCAATCTTGTGCGAGGCTCCTTGGGGAAGAGTGACCATAATATGGTAGATTTCTTTATTAGGATGGAGAGTGACACAGTTAATTCAGAGACTAGGGTCCTGAACTTGAGGAAAGGTAACTTCGATGGTATGAGACGTGAATTGGCTAGAATAGACTGGCAAATGATACTTAAAGGGTTGATGGTGGATAGGCAATGGCAAACATTTAAAGATCACATGGATGAACTTCAACAATTGTACATCCCTATCTGGAGTAAAAATAAAACGGGGAAGGTGGCTCAACCGTGGCTAACAAGGGAAATTAAGGATAGTGTTAAATCCAAGGAAGAGGCATATAAATTGGCTAGAAAAAGCAGCAAACCTGAGGACTGGGAGAAATTTAGAATTCAGCAGAGGAGGACAAAGGGTTTAATTAGGAGGGGGAAAATAGAGTATGAGAGGAAGCTTGCCGGGAACATAAAAACTGACTGCAAAAGCTTTTATAGATATGTGAAGAGAAAAAGATTATTGAAGACAAACGTAGGTCCCTTGCAGTCAGATTCAGGTGAATTTCTAATGGGGAACAAAGAAATGGCAGATCAGTTGAACAAATACTTTGGTTCTGTCTTCACGAAGGAAGACACAAATAACCTTCCAGAAGTACTAGGGGAGCGAGGGTCTAGTGAGAAGGAGGAACAGAAGGATATCCTTTAATAGGCGGGAAATTGTGTTCGGGAAATTGATGGTATTGAAGGCCGATAAATCCCCGGGGCCTGCTGGTCTGCCTCCCAGAGTACTTAAGGAAGTGGCTCTAGAAATAGTGGATGCATTGGTGATCATTTTCCAACAGTCTATCGACTCTGGATCAGTTCCTATGGACTGGAGGGTAGCAAATGTAACACCACTATTTTTAAAAAAAGGAGGGAGAGAGAAAACTGGTAATTATAGACCGGTTAGCCTGACATCAGTAGTGGGGAAAATGTTGGAATCAATTATTAAGGATGAAATAGCAGCGCATTTGGAAAGCAGTGACAGGATCGGTCCAAGTCAACATGGATTTATGATGGGGAAATTATGCTTGACAAATCTTCTGGAATTTTTTTGAGGATGTAACTAGTAGAGTGGACAAGGGAGAACAAGTGGATGTGGTGTATTTGGACTTTCAAAAGGCTTTTGACAAGGTCCCACACAAGAGATTGGTGTGCATAATTAAAGCACGTGGTATTGGGGGTAATGTACTGACGTGGATAGAGAACTGGTTAGCAGAGAGTCGGGATAAATGGGTCCTTTTCAGAATGGCAGGCAGTGACTAGTAGGGTGCTGCAGGGCTCAGTGCTGGGACCTCAGCTATTTACAATATACATTAATGATTTGGATGAAGGAATTGAGTGTAATATCTCCAAGTTTGCAGATGACACTAAACTGGATGGTGGTGTGAGCTGCGAGGAGGACGCTAAGAGGCTGCAGGGTGACTTGGACAGGATAGGTGAGTGGGCAAATGCATGGCAGATGCAGTATAATGTGGATAAATGTTAGGTTATCCACTTTGGGGGCAATAACACACAGGCAGAATATTATCTGAATCGTGGCAGATTAGGGAAAGGGGAGGTGCAATGAGACCTGGGTGTCATGGTACATCGGTCATTGAAAGTTGGCATGCAGGTATAGCAGGTGGTGAAGAAGGCAAATGGTATGTTGGCCTTCATAGCTAGGGGATTTGAATATAGAAGCAGGGAGGTCTTACTGCAGTTGTACAGGGCCTTCGTGAGGCCTCACCTGAAATATTGTGTTCAGTTTTGGTCTCCTAATCTGAGGAAGGACGTTTTTGTTATTGAAGGAGTGCAGCAAAGGTTCACCAGATTGATTCCCGGGATGGCTGGACTGACATATGAGAGACTGGATCGACTGGGCCTTTATTCACTGGAGTTTAGAAGGATGAGGGAGGATCTCATAGAAACATATAAAATTCTGACTGGACTGGACAGGTTAGATGCAGGAAGAATGTTTCCAATGTTTGGGAAGTCCAGAACCAGGGGACACAGTCTAAGGATAAGGGGTAAACCATTTAGAACTGAGATGAGGAGAAACTTCTTCACTCAGAGTTGTTAACCTGTGGAATTCCCTACTGCAGAGAGTTGTTGATGTCAGTTCGTTGGATATATTCAAGAGGGAGTCTACGGCTAAAGGGATCAAGGGGTATGGAGAGAAAGCGGGAAAGGGGCACTGAGGTGAATGATCAGCCATGATCTTATTGAATGGTGGTGCAGGCTCGAAGGACCGAATGGCCTACTCCTGCCCCTATTTTCTATGTTTCTATGTTTCATCCCCGATGTCCTGGGCAATATTTACCTCTCAACGTAACAAAAACAGATTGGTCATTATCAAATTGCTGTTTGTGGGAATTTGCTGTGTGGAAATTGGCTGCTGTGTTTCCCACATTACAGCAGTGACTACACTCCAAAAGTACTGAATTGGCTGTAAAGTTCTTTGAGACGTCCAGTGGTCATAAAAGGCGCTATATAAATGTAAGTCTTTAATCATCTGTTGAGTGACGATGTTGCTTCCCATCGCTGGCATGAGCTGGGCTCCATTGTGTGTCCTGATGCCCAACTACCATTTCTGTTGACCAAAGCTGTTGCTGTCTGAACTGCCTTTCTGAATTTAAGTCCTGCATGAGTTAAAATTCTGTTCAGCTGGTGTAAGCTAAAGCGAAGCTGTCTCTTACCGCTCCGAAAGAACCCGCATTCTTTTGGCTCTGATTCCATCAGATTCCCTGAATGCCATTTAAATCGGGTAGAGTACAACCTCGACACCCAGTCCAACCCGTGATTACACTCTTTACATAAGAACATAAGAAATAGGAGCAAGAGTAGGCCATACGGCCCCTCGAGCCTGCTCCGCCATTTAATACGATCATGGATTCGGGTCCACTTCAGTGCCCGCTCCTCATAACCCCTTAGCCCCTTATCATTTAAGAAACTGTCTATCTCTATCTTAAATTTATTCAATGTCCCAGCTTCCACAGCTCTGAAGCAGCGAATTCCACAGATTTACAATCCTCGGAGAATAAATTCCTCCTCGCCTCAGTTTTAAATGGGCAGCCCCTTATTCTAAGTTTATGCCCCCTAGATCTAGTCTCCCTATCAGTGGAAATATCCTCTCTGCATCCACCTTGTCAAGCCCCCTCATAATCTTACACATTTCGATAAGATCACCTCTCTATGAGCTCAATTTTCCCCAAAGCATTTTTTTGAAGTACTTGAAGAGTTATGCCCGTTTTTTGGGGCCCAAGTACGGCAAAAAAAAATGTTCTAAGTTTCCCCGTTGGATTTCTTCATTTTGGCGTGACCTAACCCGACCTTTAGTTTTGGGGGTGGAGCCTTGATCTGCACCAAAAAGATCGGGCTGCCATGGTAACCAGGGACACAATGCGAGCTGAGGCTGCAAAGTGAAGCATACAGCCAGCTCCCAACACATTAAAAGAATTGAAAAAACACATAGCAGCAACTTACCTCCAACCCTTCCATCTCCCCATCTTCCCCGCTCGCTCGCTCACTCGCTCGTTCGCTCTCTCTCTCGCTCTCTCGTGTGTGTGAACTGAGGACCGAGAATGGGACCGCACTGTATATTTGAACCGGGGACTGAGAATGGGACCGGACAGCCTTCGGGCGGGGTTGGAGGTAAGTTGCTGCTATGTGTTTTTCAATTCTCTCATTGTGCCCGGGCATTGCTTTCCTTACCTGCGCCGATTTCCTTAACTCTACGGAAGGTTTTTCTGCAGAGGCCACATATGCTGGCCTAAGCATAACTGGAGTAAATCTCAGCTGGCCAAACTTCCCTCGATGGCCAGAAGTGGTGTAGGTGGCTGGTTACACCCTGTGAGTGAAAAAAAATGACTTAAAAAAAATCATAACTAACTGAGTTACACTGGTGCAAATTGATGGAGGAAACTGTGTTTTTTCAACTTAGGCCAAAAAGAGCAGCCTACTCCAAAAAAACAGCACAAATTACTGGGGAAAATTGAGCCCCCTCACCAATACCCTGTATAACTGTGGCAAAACTTCTCTGCTTTTATACTCCATCCCCTTTGCAGTAAAGGCCAAGATTCCATTGGCCTTCCTGATCACTTGCTGTACCTGCATACTAGCCTTTTGTGTTTCATGCACCAGGTCCCGCTGTACTGCAGCACTTTGCAATTTTTCTCCATTTAAATAATAACTTGCTCTTCGGTAACTTGCTCTTCGATTTTTTTTTTCTGCCAAAGTGCACAACCTCACACTTTCCAACATTAAACTCAATCTGCCAAATTTTTGCCCACTCACTTAGCCTGTCTATGTCCTTTTGCAGGTGTTTTGTGTCCTCCCCACACATTGCTTTTCCTCTCATCTTTGTATCATCAGCAAACTTGGCTACGTTACAATCGGTCCCTTCATCCAAGTCATTAATATAGATTGTAAATAGTTGGGGTCCCAGCACTGATCCCTGTGGCACCCCACTAGTTACTGATTGCCAACCCGAGAATGAACCATTTATGCCGACTCTCTGTTTTCTGTTAGTTAGCCAATCCTCTATCCATGCTAATATATTACCCCCAACCCCATGAACTTTTATCTTGTGCAGTAACCTTTTATGTGGCACCTTGTCAAATGCCTTCTGGAAGTCCAAATAGACCACATCCACTGGTTCGCCTTTATCCACCCTGTTTGTTACATCCTCAAAGAATTCCAGCAAATTTGTCAAACATGACTTTCCCTTCATAAATCCATGCTGACTCTGCCTGACTGAATTATGCTTTTCCAAATGTCGTGCTACTGCTTTTTTTAATAATGGACTCCAACATTTTACCAACCACAATTTCCTGCTTTTTGTCTGCCTCTTTTTTAAATAGGGGCATTACATTTGCAGTTTTCCAATCTGCTGGGACCTCCCCAGAATCCAGGAGATTTTGGTAAATTACAACCAATACATCCACTATCCCTGCCACTACTTCTCTTAAGACCCTAGAATGCAAGCCATCAGGTCCAGGGGATTTAATCTGCCTTTAGTCCCATTATCTTACTGAGTACCACCTCCTTAGTGATTATGTTCCTCCACCCGCCGCCCCCCCCCCCCCCCCCCCCCCCCACCATGGCCACTGTTGGGATATTTTTAGTTTCCTCTACCGTAAAGACTGATACAAAATATTTGTTCAGAGTTTCTGCCATCTCCATGTTCTCCATCACTAATTTCCCAGTCTCGTCCTCTCAGGGACCAACATTTACTTTAGCTTTTACTTTTTTGGTCCACATTGAATCATTTAGCAAGACCACATTACGTGTCTACATCTGCACTGCTCCCCAATGCTGAGATAATGGCCCAATGCCTTCAGTGCCCAGAGGATTGATTTATCCCGTGTTTTCGTCCTTGGTTTCTCAGTCCCCAAAGTTAAAACAAAGGTATTCTACTTTTCGTCAAAAGATTAATTTTCAACCAGCTTCTCTTTTGCTGGATTTATTGTTTAAAGGCCGACAATTGCAAGCCAATAAGTCTGATTTTTAAATATTTGGTCCTCAAAAGGTGTAATATTTAAGATGAATGTGATATAAATGCACAGATTGTGGCTAATGCGGAGTGTCCGATCTAGGACAAATCCTCACACATCTATCACTGTCGCCCTTGCCAAGCTAAACTGGTTTCTGTGCCCAATTAATTGACTTCAGGAATCATATCCTCACTTTCAAATCCTTTCATGGATTCACCCCATTCTAGTCCAGTGATTTTTCTCCAACCGCTCCCAACCCTGCCCTCCTCTGGCTCTGGATTATTGCTTATTCCCCGCTCTCACTGTATCATTGAAACACAATCCTTCAGCCACTGTGTCCTTGCCTCCTGAAATTCTTCCCCTGAAATTCTTCTCCTGCACCTATTTTCTATGTTTCTATGAATTACTTCGCTTTACTACCTCTGTGCCCTCCTTTAAAAGGCCCCAAAATATTTCCTTTGGTGTCTGCCTCACCACCTTGTTAAATTTTCCAAGCTGTCCTTTAATGTGAAGAGCTTTATACACTTAAAATAGAATAATAATAATGAGACTACTTTAATTCTAACTCTTGATTTTGTAATTTGAGTCATGACTAACCCTAAATTTAAGAGGTAGGAGATTGTGTAACGATGGATGTCTGGTAAGGATTGTCATTGTATTTCACTGTGTTTGTCACAGGATCAGGAGGAGGTCATTCAACCCTTGAACCTGTTCTGCCATTCAGTTAGATCATGGTTGATCTGTGCCTCAACTCTACTTGCCTTTGCTCCATATCCCTTGATACCCTTACCCAGCACAATCTGTTACCTCTTAAATTTAGGATTAGTCATGACTCAAACCACAAAATCTAGAGTTAGAATTAAAGTAGTCTCATAATTATTCAATTTTGTTCTATTTTAAGTATATAAAGCTCCTCACATTAAAGGACATCTTGGAAAATTTAACATGGTGGTGAGACTGACACTGATCTGTCTTAAAAGCTCCACTTGACCCTGAGCATCCACGGGGAGGGAGTTTCAGATTTCACTACCTTTTGTGTGAAAAAGTGCTTCCTGATTTCACTCTTGAACAGCCTAGCTCTAATTTTAAAGTTATGCCCCTTGTTCTGGACTCTCCAACCAGACGAAATAGTTTCTGTGTCATGTCAGCTGTGGCTTAGTGGGTAGAACACTCGCCTCTGAGTCAGAAGGTTGTGGGTTCAAACCCACGCCAGGGACTTGAGCACATAAATCTAGGCTGACACTCCAGTGCTGAGGGAGTGCTGCACTGTCGGAGGTGCCGTCTTTTAGATGAAACATTAAACCGAGGCCCTGTCTGCTCTCTCAGGTGGCCGTAAAAGATCCCATGGCAATATTTCGAAGAGAGCAGAGGAGTTCTCCATGGTGTCCTGGGCAATATTCATCCCGTAATCAACATAACAAAATCAGTTTATTTGATCATTATCACAGTTCTGTTTGAGGAGTTGCTATGCAAATTGGTTGCCGCGTTTCCCACATTACAATAGTGACTACACTCCAAAAGTACTTCATTGGCTGTAAAGCGCTTTGGGACGTCCAGTGGTCATATAAATGTCAGTCTTTCTTTCAAATGAGAGCAAGAATGATGTGAATCATGACTAACCCTAACTCTTAAGAGCTAGGAAGCTGTGTAACAGCAGACGTTCGGTAAGGATAGCTAGCAAACTCTGATGGGTTGTTGTTGTTGAGACTGGCCCAAAGCACTGATGTCAAAGTTATTCCCTTTCCTGAGTTTTTATATATTTGTATACATGTGTATGGATTTATTGCCCGTCCTAGCGATCCAAGAAGGTGGGGCTTTCTGAGGGCATTAAGAGGCACAGCAGTGTGACTGGGGCAGGGCAGGGCAACTCCTTGAAGGACATTATTGAACCAGTTAAGTTTTTAATGACAATCCAACAGCTTTTCCCCCCCATGGATTAACAGATTTATTAAGTTCACATCTTGCAATGGTGGAATTTGAACTCTCAAGCTCTGGGGTGCTAGATCTGTAACGTAATCACTGTGCCAACACAGTCTCCTCCCACCCCCACAGTGAGTTTGATCCCGAAAACTTGCTCACTCTTCAGGCTCCAGAGTTATGCAGCCAAATCACTTCAGTGGATGTTTTTGGCAAACCGCTGTACTATTTTCCATTTCAGTGTAGTTCACGGGCAGTTATCAATATATTATGAAGAGTGGTAGCTGGATTTTTAATAAATATAAGGCAGATCACTTTGCAGAAACTGCTGCAGCCCTTCCTCCTGTTTGTACATTACTGTTTAGCAGGGGCTCTCCAAAATGTCATTTTTAGCAGTATTCATTGGCTATTTTAGCAGTGGATTTCAGACAAGTTCACTACCCATTTATCTTTGGTCTTTCATCTGCTTCAGTTGAAGCTTAAATTACTCCTCCCTGCAATTTTCCTGTGGTAAAACTTGAACTAACGCAAAGTGCAAGTAGTTAATGTGAAAGGTAGACTCTGTCTTGTGGTCAGGAACTCCTGGTTTCTATTCAGCTTTCCTTGCTGGAATGTGTGCATGGTGATATTGAGTCAGGTTTGTCTGTGATGCTTGCCATTATCGAACATCCTGCCAAGCTCGCTCTTGGTAGGCTCATGCATGAAGACTGATCACTTGGTGGAAATACAGGAGCCCATGGAACTGCGACAAACAAGAATCGATGTGTTCAGGAGAGGAGAGGAGAAAACCCCAGAATAAAAATAGAACGTGGAGAGCATGGAATGTGTAAAGTTATTGACCTCCTCAAGCCCTTTCCCATAACGGACTCAGTACAATCTACCCGATTAATCTCCCTAGAGAAAGGTCTGGAATATTTTCTGCTTACCCTCCAAAGATAATTCAGCAAAATGTGGAATCGGTTATTGAGAAGATCATATGATGATTACGGAAGAGGAAGGCCATTCGGCTCATTTGGATTGCTTCCTATCCTCGGGTGGTGTTTACATTGTTACTGAGCCACATTAAGTCCCCAAAAAACATTCAACCAACTCCATCTGCAGCCTTCAGTCTCATTCCACCCACGTATGTCTTCAGCTCCTTTTGAAAGAGTTGGCCGACAGTTGGCTTTAGAGTGTTTGAAAAGTGGAAACAATCAATCCAGTGCTCATCATCAATTAGGAAAATTTTATATGTCCTAAATTAACATGGTCAACATACTTTTACAGAGTAAAAAGTAATAACTTTTAATTGTGTTTTGAGCGCTTGCTGATCAGGTAATTGTTCTGTTTCAAACAAGAACTTTCTTCGGCATCCGAGTGTCCTTGGAAGAGAATGTGACATTTTGTCATAATGCTGATGTGTTCTCTCAACTTGCTACGCAGCATAGCAATGGCCATCACTAGAAAAGTGGCGTCCGCACCCACACGGGACCTTATTGCGGTTTGCAGTTGTAAGTAAGTCTAGAAAAGTATCTCCCTGCTTGGGGCTATCGGCAGTGTACGCACCTGTCTTGTACCCGAATTACATCCCACCTCAACTTTCTCTGCTAGAGCATGGGGCCAGCACCAGACCATCTCATTGCAGTCAGTTTTCAAACCTCTCCGTCCTGCTCCTCCGGACTCTGATATTTCACCATGAGTTTAACGCATGCCGACAGAGCAGATTTAAAGTCAGAGGCAGCCCAGCGGGATAGATAGATAGAGGGAGGGAGAGGATTGTGGTGTGCACGGTCTTAAGCTCCTGTCCTGCACAGTCCCTGAGCAATAAGATGGGTGGTTTGCATATGCCGAACCTGTGCACTGCTGATTTATTAAGGATGATGCTGAGCTATTTGAACTCTGGCACAAAGCTGTGTCTAAAACTCATAACTTATAAGGAACAACTTCAACCTAAATGTATGTTTGTGATAATTTGTGTCCAGTGATTGTTTTCTACACCCTAAAGAAAGTCTCTGCTCTTTCACATTTAGGTCAGGAATGTTGCTAAAGCCATATCAGCAGCTCATACCTACCTTCAGAAGCACCCTGACGATGCGATGATGCAACAAAACATGGCTTACTACAAAAGTTTGCCAGATTCTGATGAGTTTCTGAATGATCTGGAGATGAAAAATTATGAGGCAAGTAGATTTATTTTTATCCAGATTTTGGCAATGAACAGTCAGGTTAATTTGGTCCTTTGGTTGCTACACACTTCATGCAGTAATTGTACACTGGTCTTTTGTGAGTTAGCAGAAATCTTCGCCCTAAATTAAGTCTAATGTTGTAGTGACCATAAATGGGATAACGATCCAGGCGAAATTTGGTTCTTGTTACTGCTTAAAACATTGTCATATTTCTGCACTTGTCTATGTGTAGTTTTTATATATATTTAAATTGAGTAGCGAGACACAGTTTGGTGTGCATGGTTGTTAAAGTTGACAGTGTGAGTAGATAAGGCAATAAAAAGGCCAATTGAATCCTCTAGAATGGAGAGACAGTGCCCCTGATATTCCAGTTCTATCACACCAACAGAAGTGTGTTGGAGCAGGAACCCCGCACACTGACGGAAGGACGTGGACACCAGCCTCCCCAATCCTATTCGGACACTTTAGAGGCCCTATTCAGCTGGTGGGAGTTGAAGCAGCGCCTTGTTTTTCTAGGAGATGGGCACTGAGGTCCAGGGAGCGCTGGAGGCGAAGTGATTCTTCCTGTTCCAAAGGGAATAATGCCAAAGATAATGAATTTCCTCCAGGATCGGTTACTGTTTCCTCGCTGAGGTCCTGGATCCTGAGCAGGTATCTCACGAGCTACCTCCTCTCATCTGGCAAGAGTTCCATTGGGCCTGAAGGAGTAGTTGAAACAACAACGTGCATTTATATAGCGCCTTTAACGTAGTAAAATATCTCCAGGCACTTCACAGGAGAGTTATCAAACTAAATTTGGCATCAAGCCACATAAGGAGATATTAGGACAGATGACCAAAAGCTTAGTTAAAGAGATAGGATTTAAGGAGCATCTTAAAGGAGGAGAGAGAGGTGGAGAAGTTTAGGGAGAAAATTCCAGAGCTTGGGGACCTCGGCAACTGAAGTGACTGGTTAATGTTGGAGCGATGAAAATCGGGGATATGCAAGAGCCCAGAATTGAAAGAGCGCAGATATCTCTGGAGGAGATTAGATAGGGAGGGGTGTTGGGGCTGGAGGAGGTTACAGAGATAGGGAGTGATGTAGGGACTGGAGGAGGTTAGAGATAGGGAGGGGTGTAGGGGCTGGAGGAGGTCACAGAGAAGGGGAGGGGTAAAGCCATAGAGAGGTTGAGGATGAAAATTTTAAAATCAAAGTGTTGCTGGACCAGGAGCCAATGTAGGTTCACAGGGGTGATGGGTGAACAGGATTTGTTGCAAGTTAGGATACAACTCTTAGTTGGAAACAAAATTAAACAGTTAAATCAAGTGTCTCCTGATCTGGGGGGCACTCCAAACACTTATCAAGGCCCTTTTTGTATTTTTTTGTGTTTTTTTTAAATGTTTTTTTTTTGTGTTTTGGGTGTTCGGATACAGGCAGTAGAATTTCAGAACAGCTGACGTTTATGGAGGTTGGAAGATGGGAGGCCGGCCAGTGAGCGTTAGATTAGTCGGGTCTAGATGTAACACAGGCATGGATAAGGGTGAAGCAGGGGTGGAGTTGGGCGATGTTTAGAGGTGCAAGTAGGCGATCTTGGTGATGGCGAGGACATGAGATTGGATCAGTATGGTTCAGCCTAAGACAGTGGCCAGGGTGGGGGGGGAAGGAATTGGTGGCTAGGGAATGGAGTTGTAGTGGGAGCCGAAGACACTGGCTTCTGGGGTTAGTTGAGAATTCCTTAATGGTACAGTTGACTAATCAGATTACAACTTGTTTTCAAAGGCCTGAGCAAACATAATTATACAGCTAAAGAGGATATTCTCATTCTCTGCCATTAGTCTTGTTTAGAATAGCATATTTTAATTAATTTCAAGATCTAAAAAGTTCAAGGGTTAGACAAATCCTGGTTCTTCCCTATTCTTCTGTCTCCGGTTTGCTTCAAGTGGATCATTGAGGGTGGGCAAGTGAGCAGTTGCTACATCTCCTGTAGTTCTAATCGGAACCTTGCGCGAGGAGGCATCGTAAGAGCAGCTTACTGGTAGCAGTAACTCGTTGAGCTTTGCATCCTTGCACTCTGCCTTCTGTCAAGTGATTGGGATCCCAGCGGTGTGGGAAGTTGTGATTGTGAACTGGGCCCCATCACACCATGCAGTGCACCACACCATACATCACTACAACACACTGCAGTCCCTGATAACCAGACTGTTGTTCGGTTTTAGACTCTCTTTGTGCAAGCGGTGAAAGCGTACAATAGTGAGAATTACCTGACGTCTATCACGGACATGGAGCTAGCAATCCCCGACTACCTCAAGGCATACGATGAGTGTATCGCTACCTGCGAGGGTTCTCGAGAGGTGAAGGAGTTTAAAGATTTCTACCCTTCGATAGCAGGTCGGTGCAGATATATCAGATGTGATAATCGCTTTGGCTGAAATGATAAAGAATCAATTAAATCACTGCTTCCCTCTCTTTCATATACATCTCTATCTCTCGCCATCTCTCTGTCTCTTCCTTCCATCTCTTTCTCTTGCTTTCTCCCTTTTTCTCTTTCTCCTTTTTCTCTCTCTTTCCTTCCCCCTCTCTCTCTTCCCTTCTCTCCCTCTCTCTCTCTCTCTCTCTCTTTTCCCTTCCATCTCTCTTTTCCCTTCCATCTCTTCCCTTCCATCTCTTCCCTTCCATCTCTCTTTTCCCTTCCATCTCTCTTTTCCCTTCCATCTCTCTCTTCCCTTCCATCTCTCTCTCTTCCCTTCCATCTCTCTCTCTTCCCTTCCATCTCTCTCTCTTCCCTTCCATCTCTCTCTCTTCCCTTCCATCTCTCTCTCTTCCCTTCCATCTCTCTCTCTTCCCTTCCATCTCTCTCTCTCTTCCCTTCCATCTC